>NW_027072055.1:0-600000 GCF_038088225.1 Cyrtonyx montezumae | reverse complement strand
GGAACCGTGGGGAGCGCGTTCCCGTAGGGCAGCTCCGTCCCGCTGGGAGGGCCGGGGTCCGCCGGGCATCAGAGCTCCGCCCCTCGCTGCGGGCACCGGGCAGCGCCGCGGGACCGGGCACGGCCAGACCGAGCAGCGCTTCCACCCCCCCACCGCCTCTCCTATTGGCCAGCCCTGCTCCGCCAGGCCCTCTCATTGGTTCCGGCTGTTGTCTATCATACGCTCACCTCATCCTGCTCAGCAACAACCAGTGCTTGGATGTGCTGTCAACATTGCTCCTCTCCTCCAGCATCATACCAGACTGATGCCGAGAAATCCGACAAAGTAACTTGACACACCAATGCAATAGGTCAAGCAGGTATTCCCTCTATTACAGCGCTGGGTGCATGGGGGGATCTCTCTACCAACCATGCACACCAAAGAGAGAATCAAATACATATTTAAAGGTGCAGCATGTGCATATTCATCACATTCCAAACTCTGGTTATCGAGGGGATTAAACTTAAGGGTCAATTTTGCTGTAAATTTCCAAACCTTGAAGGGGGGAGAGCTCCTCACTATTCCTGTGGGTGTTTTGTTTAAGAGAGACATCTGTTGGGTTATCTTGTTGGGACAACAGATGTCCATCCTGCTCTATTATCGACAAGTTTATTACTTTGATTTATGCCCACCCCCATTTCTAACCCCCATTTTGTTCTCTGTTTGTGTAACACATCTGGCCCAACAGATAAATCAACAGGGAGTAGCACCTTTGTTGCCATGTATCGTCCTTCATGCTGTACCCCAAAAAAGACTCCTTGCCCCTATTTCTGCTTATCTTTACAACCATAAACAGAGACATTGAGGCGCCGTGATATCCACCTAGATGATTAGCAGTTGTCTTTGCTGTAGAGAAGCTGTTCCCATGATTCAATCCTCCCTTTTCAATATAATAGGCAAATTCTTTTGCCTATAGCATACCACTGTCCATTATCACCTTCCAGAAATACTTCCCAGATTCTACTTGGTGGTTTATGCCATTTCTTTTCCAGGTGGTGGAATCATCTAGGCTCCTTTGACAGCACCAGAGAAGACACTGCACACATATACAAGTTACCACTATGAGAATAAACAGCACAACTACTGCTACAAACAGTTGCTTTTGTAGGTTAAAGTAGGGAGGCTTTAATAATATGTATTTAATAATAAAATAATTATTAATTTAATAATATTTATGGAATAAGCTCACTAACTGGCTCCCTAGTTTAGCCTGGGAGCCTTCATGCTGTACCCCAAAACCTCCCAGGCTAAACTAGGGAGCCAGTTAGTGAGCTTATTCCATAAGTCTGTAAATCCAAATGAGGTATCATCTAATGAAACTTGAAGTAGTACTTTGACCTGTTTCCAAATTGCCTGTATGTCAGTTTCTACCCATTGATCGTGGTCCACATAGACACAGCAACTTTGATTAATTCTTGTACAGACTCCCCCCTCCTTCGCAATACGAAGGCCTAGAGCCATTCTGTTCTGCAGAACTACTTTACTTAAAGAAGAAATCTCTGTTTGCAAATCTTGGATGGCATCTGATGTTCTCCAGTTATCATCCCAGAGTTACCATACTCCCAGCTGCATAAAAATGGACCGTGTGTTACTACTGACCCAATTTATGCTGCTTTCCTTCCCCATACTTGCAGCTTCCCCCATTTTTTACCATCTGATTTGTCACCCAATCTGGTACTGTCCAATTCAGTGCTACCACTCCATAAACTGGCACCCTTCCCTCTGCTCTGGGAAGGGCTGTACACACCCAACAATCTGAGACAACCAAAGCTTGACTAAGCTTTTCAGTTAATTTAATATAAGTGTTCTCTGGCCAGGCTAAAGCAAAAGTTAAAGTTATACAGGATACATAAATATGAAGCGTTCTGTTTCCTTATCATAAGTTTCAGAGGTCCTTTGGGGGTGGCTGTCCACTCGGAGCCTGGGGCCTTCTTAATCCTGGAGTAGTGAATCCACGCAGGTATACCCAGTATACCAAATGGATTGGATGATCAGTCCCCTACACGGAGTGGATAGTACCCCTGTGCTAATTTTCTGTAGCTGATGTCCCAGGGCCTGCACATATTGCCCTATTGTACTTTCTCCTATCTGCTGGAGGTCCTCTTTCTCAGATGTTTGATAAGGCCTGCCGTACAGTATTTCAAAGGGACTTAATTTTTCCCTACTTTGAGGTTTAACCCTCATCCACAGGAGAGCTATATTCACCTTTTCTACTCGACCCTTTGCCTGAGGCCTATAAGGGGTATGTAATTTCCAATCAATTCCCCGAAGCCTGCTGACTTGTTGCTCTACTTTTTCACAAAAATGTGTGCCCCTATCGGATGATACCACATCAGGCACCCCAAACCTAGGTATTACCTCACCTAACAGTATCTGTGACACCTCCCTTGCTTTATTTGTCCTTTGAGGAAAGGCTTCTGGCCACCCAGAAAAGGTGTCTGTTAAAACCAGCATATATTGGTACTCCCCTTTGCTAGGGAGTTCTGAGAAACCCATTTGCCATTGTTGTACTGGAATGTTCCCTTTCCTGATAGGCCCCTCCTGTACCCTGTTCCTGGTTCCAGGATTATACAACTACTTTCTTCAAATACTTATAGTGTCTGCACCCCCCCTCCCCCCGTATGTTTTATTATGTTCCCTTAGAACTAATTTCCATCAGATACTGAAGTGCACAACGATGCATCCGTATATGCCCATCCATCACTTTGTTCCTTTCCTTCTAAATCATTCATTAAATTCCCATTTTCCTCAACATATATTTTACAGATTCTGACTCAAGTTAATCAATTTTAAGTTCTCCATCTGGAATTGAAGCCAGTTCCCTTCAGCTGCCTGTCCTGCCGCTTGATCTGCCACCTTATTTCCAGTTCCCTGTACAGTGTTACTTCTCTGATGTACTTTTCAATCCTTGTTCTTTCCAAGAGGTACCGTGAGCATGTACTACCCCAAATGCATACTAGAATCTGTCCATATATTTAAAGCTCTCATCGAGGCAGTTATTTCAGCCTTCTGAGAGCAAGTCCCCGCAGGCAATGGTCAAGTCCTCTTTGATCAGTGAGCTTTCTGTGGAGAAACTTGATAATCATTTAATCATCCAAGAAAATTCAGCAGACTCACAGTCCATTGTACACAGTCCTCTTTTGTTCCTGTGGCATCCACATGCTGCAGTAAAGTTCCACCTTGGGATGGAGGATCCCAGATTTTAAGTTCATAAGCTGACTGCTTCTCAGAAATCAAGGGCTGTTTTTAAAAAACCCTGGGTAACATTGGCCAGGTAAACTGAATCTTCTCTCCCCGTACTGGGGTTTTGCAATTCAAAAGCAAATTACTGTAGACTTTCCCAGGCAGAAAAGGCATCCTTCAATTCCAGAATGGTAAACCCCACTTACTCATTCCTTGACTTGGTCAATAAAGTATATGGATTTATTTCTATTAACCAACCTCAAATTTTGTACCAAATTGTAGCTCTTGCCATCCAATTTTTCACTGGCAGTATGATGCATTTAGATTCACATTCCATTAATAACTGAACTTGAAAACGTTATCTCTTATTTCTGTTATGGTTTTGTGTTTTTTGTTGTACTGTTGATATTCCACATCATAACATCATGTGGTGTATTAGGAGTTAAGGAGTTAATGCTCCAGCTCTGTGGATCGTTGATAGTTCTGGGTGTACCTGTCTCAGAAGAGAAGAAGAACTGCATTCCCCAGAGGTCTTTGCAATGCTTTGTATTTTTACATATTTCCGCCCAGAGGGAAAGATAAAAACTGTCTGCGGTCACAGGACTCTCTCTTCCCTTCGCGACCGAGCTCGGCAGTGGATGTTTGTTGCAGCCGTCCACCTTCAGTGTTAGCATAAGGCCTTCGGTTTATCGGACACTCTCTCTCTTGCTCATTTTATTTGATTCATTTGCCTCAATTCCAATTATATTATATTATATTGTGTTATTTTCCTTTCTGATATCTATTTAGTAAATTAGCTTTCCTCCTCAGATCGTTGCCGCTGTTTTGTTCCTAGGCCCATCTCCCTTCTCCTTTTTCCCTTTCCCCCTTCCCCAGGGTGTGGGCCCGTGGGGGCCCTGCCTCAATTGTCACAGTACCGGGTCAAACTGTCCTGCAAACCGGTGACATTTTTGGCACCGGGTCAAACTGTCCTGCAAACTGTTGACATTTTTGGCACCCAACATGGGGCTTGAACCCACGACCCTGAGATTAAGAGTCTCATGCTCTACCAACTGAGCTAGCCAGGCAGAGACATACTTTTAGAGTGAATCTGTCTTTTGTTAGGAAGCTTATCTGTACTGCAGGTCCTGTACAGCAAAACACGACCTTGAAGTCCAGACGTACTGCCAGTTCTTCTGGAATATTTGTAAACTTTCTGGGTGCTGCCAGCTTGTTTGAGTAAAAGAAAAAAAAATGTTTTTACTGTTTCTGTTAAAACTGCCCTTACAGGGATTGTGTTTCATTGCTTTTTCCCTTTTAATGCTCAAAACGTACTGGAACTTGGTTAAGCTTGCCAGTCTGATCTATGGAGCCTGGTCCCTTTATGACAAACTAAAAGCAGTGATGGTGGCATCTACCAGATACCTGGGCACCCCGGCTAATGTAACAAACGATACCATGTTAACAAACCAAACAATATTTGAATGGGTGTCCAGGTTCTCCTCTCAGTTCCTTATGAATTTTCAAGATTACAGCTTAGGGACTATGTGTCAACGGTTTACGGGCAGGTTCAGCCCGGTTCCGTGACGATTGGTGCGGGGGAACCACGGACCCACGCCCCAGGAAAGGGGAAGGGGGAAAGAGAGAAGGGAGATGGGCCTAGGAACAAAACAGCGGCAACGATCTGAGGAGGAAAGCTAATTTACTAAATAGATATCGGAAAGCAAAATAACACAATATAATACAATATAATTGGAATTAAAGCTAATAAATCAAATAAAATGAGGAAGAGAGAGTGTCCGATAAACTGAAGGCCTTACGCTAATGCTGAAGGCGGACGGCAGCGAGCACCCACTGCTGAGTCGATCCCAAAGGAAAGAGAGTGTCCTGTGACCACAGACAGTTTTTATCTTTCCCTCTGAGCGTAAACACATAAGAACGCAAAGCATCGCAAAGTCCTCTGGGGAATGCAGTTCTTCTTCTCTTCTGAGACAGGTATACCTGGAACTATCGATGATTCATGGAGCTGGAGCATGAACTCTTTAACTCTAAATGCACTACATGATGTTATGATGTGGAATACCAGTACCAAAAATCATAAAACCATGACAATACCAGTACCAAAAATCATAAAACCATGACATTTGGGATATTAATCCTCCTGAATGTACTCTCTGTAATAGGATTTTACATCACATGGAGGAAGCTTTTCCCAGAAACAGAGAATGCTGAATGGCAGGGAAAGTGGAGAGTTTTAGGAAAGAAATTAGAAGCATGGGGACCCCCGGTGCCATGGGATTTTACTCCTGAGCACTTGCAGGATCCTGAGGAGCTAGGCCTGTATCTGAGTAATGGGTGTTGCGGCTCAGAAAGATCTGAGGTGGAACAGCTTATCTGGGGCTTGGCTTATGCTTACCGAGGCATATATACTGTTCGGGAGAGAGAGAGAGAGAGTGTCCAAACTGAGGCTCAGAGCAAAGAGGAAAACCTCCCAGGCACATCTGACCAGGCAGAGAAAGCACCGGTATCAAAGTCGGTTGCCCTGGTGGAAGGCCAGAAATGGAAACGTGTGTCCTCATGCCTAGAACACAAAGAAGAGGTGGCGAAAGAAGAGGAAGATCCAGGCGAGAGGGGGTCCTCAACACCACCACCACCAAGAAAGGCAACAAAGAAAAGTGAGAGGCATGGACATAGTGATGATGAGGATGATGAGAGAGTCAAAGTTACCACGTTTCGTCGACCCATGAAAATGTCTGAGATCCAAGGCTCAAGAAAGGAGTTTATTCGACGTCCGGATGAGAGTATTGTCACTTGGTCGCTTCGGTGTTGGGACAACGGGGCCAACAGCGTGTCCCTCGACAGTAATGAAGCTCGCCAACTAGGAAACATTGCCCATGACCCAGTTGTCAACAGAGGGATCAGCAGGTATATGGATGGAATCGCTAGCCTCTGGCAACGAATGTTAGTAGCTGTGAGGGAAAGATATCCTTACAAGAGTGACCTGGCACCTAAAGTGAAAAGATGGAAAACTATTGAGGAAGGCATCCAGTATTTGAGAGAAACAGCTGTGGCGGAAATGCTGTATGATCCCACGTTTGATCTTGAAGATTGGGACCATGATCCAGAGAAAGTAAGGAGTACACCCGAAATATGTCAGAAGCTTTCAAAAACAGCACCAGAAAGGTACGCTGGTACACTAGTGACAACGTTCAACAGATATGAGGACCAAGACAGAAAACCCCCGGTTTTTGAACTGATTCTTACACTTCAAAACTTTGAACAAAAATTTCCGCCATCACACGCTTCCATTTCAGCCATATCAAGGTTAGAAGGACAGATGGCAGACGTGTTAGAGAAAGTATCCCGACTGATTGATAGGGTTGAAAAGATTGCAGCTATCAGAAGCAAACGCCGTCCTGCTCGAGCAAATGATAGCATTCACTTCATTTTGCCCACTGCTTGGTGGAATTACTTATGTGAAAATGGAGAAGATATGAAGGAATGGCATCAAAAACCCACTCCTGCACTGCGAGCACGGGTGAGAGAATTACAACACAGACCAACGACCAGTGAAGTTGTTCCTGTCACTACAGGTAACCAATAGAGGGGCCCTGCCCTCAGCCAGAGGAGGGAAAGGGATAATAGAGTGTATTGGACTGTGTGGATTTGGTGGCCTGGCACATCAGAACCACAAAAATTAGAGTGTACTCTAATGCCTTCGAGTTATAAAGGGACAGAACTGATCTATATCTCTGGAGTGACTGGGGGCTCTCAGGAATTGTCTGTGTTGGAGGCAGAAATAAGCCTCACTGGTAAAGACTGGCAGAAGCATCCTATAGTGACCGGACAGGGGGCTCCATGCATACTTGGTATAGACCATCTCAGAAGGGGGCACTTTAAGGATCCCAAGGGGTACCGATGGGCTTTTGGAATAGCTGCTGTGGACACAGACAACATTCAGCAGCTATCTGTTTTACCTGGCCTGTCAGAAGATGCATCTGTTGTGGGGTTGCTACAAGTGGAGGTACCAATTGCTACAAAAACGGTGCACAGATGGCAGTACTGCACCAACAGGGATTCCTTGCTCCCCATTCATAACTTGATCCGTCAGCTAGAGAGCCAGGGAGTGATCAGCAAAACTCACTCACCTTTTAACAACCCCATATGGCCGGTGCATAAAGCCAGTGGAGAATGGAGGCTGACGGTAGATTACCGTGGCCTGAATGAAGTCACACCCCCACTGAGTGCTGCTGTGCCAGATATGTTGGAGCTGCAGTATGAACTGGAGTCGAAAGCAGCCAAGTGGTATGCCACCATTGACATTGCTAATGCCTTCTTTTCAATTCCTCTGGCCACAGAATGCAGGCCACAGTTTGCCTTCACCTGGAGGAGCGTCCAATACACCTGGAACCATTTGCCCCAGGGGAGGAAGCACAGCCCAACCATTTGCCATGGGTTGATTCAAACTGCATTGGAGCAGGGTGGTGCAACTGAGCAACTGCAATACATTGATGACATTGTTGTATGGGACAATACAGCAGAGGAAATCTTTGAGAAAGGAGAGCAGATTATCCAAATTCTCTTACGAGCTGGCTTTGCTATCAAGCGAAGCAAAGTGAAAGGGCCTGCACAAGCAATTCAGATCCTAGGTATAAAGTGGCAAGATGGACGTCATCACATCCCAACAGATGTGATTGACAAAATTACTGCCATGTCTCCATCCACCAGTAAGACAGAAACCCAAGCTTTTCTGGGTGTAGTGGGCTTTTGGAGAATGCATGTTCCAAACTAGTCTCATTGTGAGCCCTCTCTATCGGGTGACGCGGAAGAAGAATGATTTTGTGTGGGGCCCTGAGCAGCAGCAGACTTTTGAGCAAATTAAGCAGGAGATTGCCCGTGCCGTGGCCCTGGGGCCAGTGCGGACGGGACAGGATGTAAAGAACATCCTCTACACTGCTGCTGGAAAGGAAGGTCCCACTTGGAGTTTGTGGCAAAGAGCTCCTGGAGAGACCCAAGGCCGACCCCTTGGATTCTGGAGTCGGGCGTACAGGGGGTCTGAGGAGCGCTACACTCCAACTGAGAAGGAGATCTTAGCCATGTACGAGGGGGTTCGAGCTGCTTCCGAATTAATCGGTACTGAAACGCAGCTCCTTCTGGCACCTCGACTGCCAGTGCTGAGCTGGAAGTTTAAAGGGACAGCTCCCTCTACCCATCATGCTACTGATGCCACTTGGAGTAAAGGTGCGCCATGTAGATGCTCATGTTCCTAAGAGCCGGGCAACTGAAGAGCAGCAAAATAACCATCAGGTAGATCTAGCTGCCAAAGTTAAGGTGGCTCAAGTAGACTTGGACTGGCAACACAAAAGTGAATTATTTCTAGCTCGGTGGGCCCATGAGACCTCGGGCCATCAAGGAAGAGATGCAACATATAAGTGGGCTAGAGACCGAGGGGTGGACTTAACTATGGATGCTATTGCACAGGTTATCCATGACTGTGACACATGCGCCACAATTAAACAGGCCAAGAGGATGAAACCTCTTTGGGAGGAAGGGCGATGGCAAAAGTATAAATATGGGGAGGCGTGGCAGGTTGATTATATCACCTTGCCACAATCTCACAGTGGTAAGCGTTATGTGCTCACCATGGTAGAGGCAACTACTGGGTGGCTTGAAACATAGGCAGTACCCCATGCTACTGCCCAAAACACCATCTTAGGGCTCAAGAAACAAGTCCTATGGCGACATGGCACTCCAGAAAGAATTGAGTCAGATAACGGAACTCATTTCAAAAATTCTCTTGTAAATACTTGGGCCAAAGATCATGGCATCAAGGGGATTTATCGTATCCCCTATCATGCACCAGCTTCTGGTAAAATTGAAAGGTACAATGGGTTGTTAAAAAAAATATTGAAAGCAGTGGGTGGCAGAACATTTAAGCACTGGGAGAAGAATTTGTCAGAAGCCACCTGGTTGGTCAACACTCGAGGATCCATCAATCGCGATGGTCCTGCCCAATCCAGCTCTCTACCTACTGTAGAGGGAGATAAGTTCCCTGTAGTACATGTGAAGAACATGTTGGGAAAAGCGGTTTGGGTTCTTCCAGCTTCTGGAGAGGGCAAACCTCTCCGTGGAACTGTTTTTGCTCAGGGACCTGGGTCTACCTGGTGGGTGATGCAGAAGAATGGGGATGTTCAGTGTGTACCACAAGGGAATTTGATGTGGGGAGAGCGCTTTCAGTAATTCTATTACTATGTATATATGTATATATGTATGTTGTATGTGTTTGTATTTAATACTTGTTAATCATTGTTTCTTTATGTATATATATATATTAAGCATGATGTAATGATGTTGAATAAGGGGTGGAATGTTATAGTTTTGTGATTTTTGTTGTATTGTTGATATTCCACATCATAACATCATGTAGTGTATTAGGAGTTAAGGAGTTAATGCTCCAGCTCTGTGGATCGTTGATAGTTCTGGGTGTACCTGTCTCAGAAGAGAAGAAGAACTGCATTCCCCAGAGGTCTTTGCAATGCTTTGCATTTTTACATATTTCCGCCCAGAGGGAAAGATAAAAACTGTCTGCGGTCACAGGACCCTCTCTTCCCTTCGGGACCGAGCTCGGCAGTGGGTGTTTGTTGCAGCCGTCCGCCTTCAGTGTTAGCATAAGGCCTTCGGTTTATCGGACACTCTCTCTCTTGCTCATTTTATTTGATTCATTTGCCTCCTACTGGCAGGGGTGTTCCTAACCCGTTAGGCAGGTGGCTGCAGAACAGGGCACTGGGTGGCAGGTACAAGGCACTCAGGAACTTGGAAGGAGTACGTGAGCATCCTTTACCTACTGCAGATGCTCAGCTCTGGCAAGTGAGTATCTCACCTTGACTGTCAGAAAATCCCCAAATGACATTTCCCAACACAGTTCACTGTACACCTCCTGACCGTTATGACTCCAAGTCAGATGTGAAGCTGACAGATCCTAGCTCTGAGAGCTGCACAAACAGAGTGTCCTTTCAGATGGAGCACTTCATGCACACTTTTGTACAGGTGTGCACAGTGACGTTTGTGTAAGTACTCAAGCACACAAAAACAGAGATGCACACATGCACATATGCCATTCACACTGCCAGAAAACGGGAGAGAGAAAAGCCAACAGCTACACATCAGAGTAGTGCTTTACATCAGAAATTGGTGGTCTCCTGAACTGGACAGGCAATATCAGCTTTCCCCAGTGTCACACAGATTGTCTACCAAGTCAGTGGCTTCAAAACACTACTGGTACTCTCAACAGAACTTAAAAGTTCTTGTTGGCAGCCTTCCACTTAGCTCTGTACTGGCCAAATAATCTGCCTAACGAATTTTAAGCCTTATTTAGATTTTTCTGACTCATTTTTTTTTCTGCTTGAAGAGCTTATTAGTTCAAGGATTAAATATTCATAGCACGCTCGGTGGTGCTCTGACACCAAATGCCAGTATTGGCACTGCATGGCACTGCCAAGACATAACGACTCACACAGCTACAGGCACAAGCACCATATCCTTAATGCTCTGAAAGGCCAAAAGAGAGAAACTTGATGATTTGCCCTTCCTTTAGCAGTAGCAAAGTGAAAGAAAAACACAGTGTGGAACAGTTTAATACATTATTCTTCTTTATTTACTTTAATGAACGTTCCGTTTTTTCCAATTAGGATATTTTAATTCTTTTTTTTAATTATTTTTTCATTTTCTGTTTGTCCTCTATTTAATTTACCAAAATACATATTGAATTTCTATATTTGAACTTGTCAGATTTCCACCTTTTCTCACTAACAATTCCAGTCTTCTGTTTTTATTAGCTGACGGCCCAAAACCTATGTAAGATGGCAAGATTTCTGAGAAGAATATCTCCAGTTTTTCCTGTTCTACAACAGCTGAACAATGGGAATAATGGCACTAAACCACTGCTCAAATGTATTCCAGAGTTGCAGACCATTTTCTTTCTTTCTTTTTTTAAACACAGACAAATTTGGATCAAGTCAGGAACAGCAAACAGCACTCATGGGATCTTGTGTTAAGAAACATAGGTGGGAAAGCTGCTGAAGCTGAAGGCAAACAGCAAATAACCATCGCCTTCAGCTTCATGCTGAGCCTTTTGAAGGGCAGTACACCCTTCAGTCAGCTATGTGGTAGAAGTAGAGGTCTTGTTTGCACTTGATTTTCCCTATTTTTCTCTTCCTTTGTCACTGTCTGGGGGTACCCAAAAGCTCTGTGCAGCACCATCCTGTTGGCTCTTCACTCTCCTCATTGCCACCATTGCCACTCACAGAGCTCACACCAGCTGTGGTTCACATTGTACAGCTTCTTCTAAGCAAAAGTGCATCAGGATTAAATCACATCAAATTTCTCTTGCTACCTGGCTATGCTGAGTAGGTGTTGGTGTGAGCAAGCTTATCAAGACCTACTCCTCCCAAGATGAAAATAAGATTCTTTCAGCTTCAGGTTGACTTTTGGACTGCAGCTTTTCCAAACACAGATGTGAACTGATCTGTCAGTTTGCTTATCCCTTCATGCTGATAAAGTCCCACTATACTAACACAAAGTCCTCAGAGAAGTCTGTGAAGTGAAAAAAATAAAGGAACCCCAAGCTAAATCAACTCTCAAATTCCCATGTGAACTGGGTTTAAGAGCGGAAAATTTCTTTTGCCTATTCTTTGGGTGGTACAAAAATCTAAAATTCCTACACCCCTGCTTCATTGCACCAAGTCAAAGAAGGATATTGTCCTTTTAATGTCTTGAAGGCTCTGTTTTCTCATCATGCCAAAGCAATATTTTTTTGAAAACGCTACACCAGAAGTTTCCCAGCTGAGAAAACAGGCAGGTGAAAAATGGTTCAGAAAATGAAATAAACCATGAAAAAGCTGTTCAGGGTGTGTGTATGAAATGAACAACTGGACTGGGCTTGTTAAACTGCCTCTTTTTTTCCCTCTCTTCCCCTCTCCTTTTTCTTTCTCTCATCTCACAGCTGCTGAAAAGAGTCCTAAGGGCTGCCCCGCAGCTCAGGCTCCCCAAGGCCCATCCCACCTGGCCTTGAGCACACCAAGGGATGGGGCACCGCAGCTCCAGGCCGCAGTGCCAGGGCCTCACCCCCCTCTGGGGAAATAATTTCCTCCTCACATCTAACCTAAATCTCTCCTCTTTTAGTTTAAAACCATTCCCCCTTGTTTCATTGCTATCTGCCTGTGCAAAAAGTCACTCTCCCACCTGTTTCTAAGCTCCCTTCAGGTACTGTAAGGCCACAGCACATCTCCCCAGAACCTTCCCTTCTCCAGGCTAAACAAGCCTGACTCACAGCCTGTCTTCATAGGAGAGGTCTGAGAAGCAGTTCAGATAAACAAGCATTAAAATGAAAAAGAGTGGTCCAGTGCATGCTGAAGGGCTTCACAGCTTCCCAGGAGTCTGAAGCCACAAAGCTGAAATTCGGCCTAGCGCTGACAAAGTTGGGGTCACAACAGTAGGCTGCACAAGAGGAGGCCGCACGCTCATGCTGAAGTTATGCAGATGCAGTTAAGTGCTTTTGTTTTCACAGTTAAACATGCAGCTCCATCTGCATAAACAAGGAGCAGAGCAAGCTGACGTTGCAGCAAAAATCAGTGAAGAGAGCTGAGCAGGTCGTGGCTGCAGAGCAAAGAAACTCAGTGGGATTAGGGCTCCAACTCAGCTGTGGCCTCATTCTCCAAAGCAGATGAAGGAAAAGAACAAACACCCTGCAAAAGGAGGAAAGACCCTGAAAGGTGCCTACTAGGCCAGCAGCTTGACCTGGCAGAACTCCATTTGATTTTAATGCAGTGGGCAGCGTGCCCAGCACTCCACTAATGCTCTACGCCATACACAGCATTTCAGAGCTCCAACATCAGGGTCCGGAGCTGCCACAGCTGGAGGGAAAGCTCCACAGGACCCCCACACTGCACAGCCAGTACATAAACAAACCTCAGTGCCTTCACATATTTGTAGAGGTTTTGTTATTAAGGGTTAGGCACATTAAAAAACTAACAACCACCACTAAGGACCTCAGTTATATTTCTTTTGTCCAACCAGTATTTGTTATACCTTAGCATTTTGGGGTTAGACCTGATGAGCTCCAACCTACAGCACTCTGTGATCACCTCTCTAGAAACACATCCTTTTCTCATGTGCCCTCTCCCTTCCTGCCTTGCTTTTTTCTCCTATTCAATATTCTCTATCACTTCCTTCCTTCCCCTGTAAATTTTACAGCAGCTTTCTCCTAGGCAGTTTCACATGCATCTTTATCTGCTAGATAAAGCACCAAACACATTCATCTGACACTGCAGTGCAATGGAAAGTGCAGCAACTACAGCAGAGCAGAAAGGCCCTAAGCTGCAGTGAATGAGGATTTGCACAAATGCAGCAGCCATAGACACAGAAATAAAGAAAAAAAAACCAACAGCTTGCCTTCAGAACACATCATGTGTGCAGGGATCTTCAACAAAATACCTTTGCCTCCACTGCCAACCATTAAATGAGATCTGCCAACCCTTAAATGGATCCTGACTCCACCCCTTCCAGTCATTCAGGTTCATTGCATGCAACTGAGCATCCTGGCTTGGCCTTGCCTTCCCACCAGGTACTCCGTCAATGCTTCAAGCAGGAACTCTGTTTCTGCTACAGACACATCTTCTTAAAGCATGACATGCCTCAACCTCGTGATATCCCTTCAACTTGTGATATCCATAATTGCCTGCTCAGTTAATGTGATTCCTAACAAAATGATTAAAAAAGAAATCAGATGATTGAGTCCTGGGAAATCCAAGAGCATCTCAGGATCCGCTCAGATCGTAGAGCAAGAGAGCTGCACCACAGGTCTGGAGTGACTCTCTACCAGATGCAAGTGTGAGCTCACACGTGTGGCTTTCATTTTTGAAACCTATTAGGCAACAGTAGAGAGACAAAGCTTTCCACTCAAACATTCAGACACACACCACCCAAGTCAGAGCAAAACCAGACAGTGTGGGTAGAACAATGAGAAACAGCGGTTCATAGGTTCATAGGTTCATAAGGTTGGAAAGGACCTACAAGATCATCTAGTCCAACCATCCTCCTATCACTATCCCTACCCAACTACTAAATCAAATCCCTTAGCACCTCATCTAAATGCTTCTTGAACAGCACTAGGGATGGTGCCTCAACCACCTCCCTAGGCAGGCCATTCCAGTGCCTGACCACTCTTTCAGAAAAAAAATGTTTCCTCAGGTCTAATCTAAATCTTCCCCGGCGCAACTTCTGGCCATTTCCTCTCGTCCTGTCATTATTTCCTCTGGAATAGTAAAGGAGAGAAATAGTAAAGTAAAGGAGAGAAATTTTCCTTAGTTTTTCTCTTGCTGTTAATATATTTGTAAAAGGGTTTCCTGTTCTCCTTTACAGCAGTAGCCAGTCTAAGTTCAAGCTGGGCTTTAGCATTTCTAATTTTCTGCCTGCAGATCTTGGCCAGTTCTCTGTAGCGGTGATTTATGTGGCCTGTCTGGTGCAGGCTGCAATGTAAGAGGTGTAAGTAATATCCTCATGTCGTCATCTCTGCTGTCATATTATTAATAACAATCAAGAATTCAGTAGGTCCCTCTCTCATATCCCAGTACGGTATCTTTGCATGTAGAAAACACATAAAAGTAATTACAAAAATATGCTCATGGATTGCATACTAACAGGATTTAAGCCACCTCTCAGTCTATAATCTTACATTTATCTTTTTTTCCTGTGCCCACAGAACCCCAAAACACCAAAGAAGCAGTTTCAGTCAAAAAATCAAAAGCCGCCTTTTGATGCCTTCAAAGCATGAAGAATATCAGCAGCCATCTCAAGTGGATGACAAATGTAGTTTGTGTAGACATGTGTCATTCCTGTACTGCAGCCAAGTGAAACTCCAAACACTATTAAAAGTGTTTTATAGAAGTTTTATAGGAGTTTTATAGTCCTTATAGGAGGCTTTAATCTACATTCTTGTTAAGGCATCTTTATGTTGCCAGAACATTGCAAGTGGGCTTAGCATAAATGAGAACCTGGCCTTAATATTCTCAGGCAGAAAACTGCAATACACAGACACCCTGACTTGCATTCGTATGCTCCCTTCTGTTAACCTGATGGATGCACATCGACCAAAACTGGGAGAGAGAACGCTGCTCCTTGTGCTCCTCCGCTGCACAGCAGTTTCAGTGAGCATAGGCAGTGCAAATACTCATTTCACATCTCCTATCTACTGGCTCTGTACAGCACCACAGCTAACACCATCGCAACACACAGCTTGAGACACAAGCTGCACCACAGTGCCCTGTCACGCTCCAATATAAAGGAGGGAGACAAGGTTCTTTATATGTATATGTATACCCGATGGCGAGATTAAGACACAACGGGTCAAATGTTAGCCCAACCAGTTTATTACAAATACTAGTTGCTTAGGGATATGGGGAAGGGAAGGTGGGTGATAGAAAAGAGATGAAAAGCATGGAGACTTGGCAGAAAGCAAGAGAGATATAATCACCACCATGGATCCAGCGAGGTTCGTGGTAGGTCCGTTGATCTCAGGAACTTGTCTGGTCACCGCGGGGGATGGGAGATGGCAGCAAGCAGGCCTCAGGGTCCGTCCTAAGTCTCTTCGGGAGTTCTCCTCAAAGATTTTTTCTTTGGGAGTTCTTCTCCAAAATCTTTAGTTCAGTGAAGGCTTTTTATCCCCCATTTCTCTGGAGTTTATTTGTGTGACATGTCTGGCCCAACAGATAAGCCAGCAGCGGATGTCGCCTTCATTGCCATGCAGGAGCATTGTCTTTGTGGTGGTCAGCTTCTCCAAGCCGTACCCCCACGGAAAAGACTATTTGCACCTATTTCTGCTTATCTTTACAACCGTAAGCAGAGACAATGGCACCATAACACTCATCTAGATAATTGGCAGTTATCAGTCAGAGTCTTGTCACCAGAAAAGGCCTTACGAAGCAAGCTTTGAGACAAAGAAAAACAGTTTCTGTCTTTCACATGCCCACGCCAACACAGCAATCACAGAGCTGAAGTCCAAAGTCCAAAGACTGGGGCTCCATGAACATCTATCAGGAGAAGGCATTGACAAGGTGCTGCACTATGTCCAGTACTGCGTGACTGAGGCCTTTGCTGTCCAGAAAGACGTCCTCAGCACTGCTGTCCCCATCCTGCCTTACACCAAGATCATCTATGACAAGACCTCCTACCTTCTGTCCGAGGTGAGGCTAGTGGGGGCGGCATGGTGGGGGCTGCTGGCTGTCCCAGGGCTCCCGCTGCCGTGCTGCGCTGGGGAAAGTCACCGACGGCTTGCACCAGTGCTTTTTACCTGGTGAACACCATCATGGAGAGTGCGGCTCAGGGTGCTGCGGGTATCATCATCTGGGGGAGCTCCAATGACACTTCCTCCAAGGTGAGTTGGGCAGGGGCTGGGAGATCCCATTTCTGCTGCAGAGCCCCACTCCACCCCACAGGGTTACCCCCAACAGGGCACCTGCAGCTGATGGGCTGGCAGCCCTGTGTGGGCTGTGCATGGGGAGGGCCCCAGGGGGGTGGTTGGGGGCTGAGAGTAGTGGACAGTGAAACGGTGGATAGCAAGGTTGTTCTTATCTTGATGGTTAGTGAACTGCAAGTGATTGATAGAGAGCTGGTGGATGGCAAGAAACCAAGTGGATAGCAAGATAGTTGGTAGAGACAGAGGTGATAGCAAGGTAGATAGTTGGCAGTGAGATATTTAGTGCATAGACAGTGGCTAGAAAGACAGGGAGTTGGTAGAGAGATGGTGGATGGACAGCTTAGTGGAAAGCAAAAGAGCTCTAGCATAGCTAGATATGTAATAGGAAAGTAGGTAGTGGAGAGAAACCTTAACAGTGAGAAAGTTGATAATGAGACAGACAGTGGCTAGGGATAAAGTTCCTTTGTCTGTGCTGCAGATGTGCTATTCGAGTCCTTGGACGTCGCTCTGCCTCCTCCGGAGTTGGAGGCAGGAATAAGAGCTGGTGCTGCCCAGCACCTGCTAAAGGCACGAGTGGCCGGAGGGTCACCGGGGAGAAGAGGATGCACCTACGTCACAGAGTG
The DNA here is from genome assembly GCF_038088225.1 of Cyrtonyx montezumae. Lineage (NCBI taxonomy): Eukaryota > Metazoa > Chordata > Aves > Galliformes > Odontophoridae > Cyrtonyx > Cyrtonyx montezumae. The sequence goes on along the minus strand of NW_027072055.1, from coordinate 582,705 downwards.
AGGTACGGCTGTGTCTGTGCATGTGGCCCAGCTCCCAGAATGATCTCCTGGTTGCGAGGGGTGTTCCTGGGGCAGTGGAGGAGGTGGGGATGGCCAGAAATGCTCTGCATCTTCTTTTATTGCAAAGGGCAGTTCTTGGGGAAGGAAGGAATTCGGAAGGAAGGAATTTGGAAGGAATTCGGAAGGAAGGAATTTGGAAGGAATTCGGAAGGAAGGAAGGAACTTGGAAAGAAGGAAGGAACTCGGAAGGAACTCGGAAGGAAAGGAACTCGTAAGGAAGGAACTCGGAACTCGGAAGGAACTCGGAAGGAACTCGGAAGGAAGGAACTCGGAAGGAACTCGGAAGGAACTCGGAAGGAAAGGAAGGAAGGAACTCGGAAGGAAGGAACTCGGAAGGAACTCGGAAGGAAGGAAGGAACTTGGAAGGAACTCAGAAGGAAGGAAGGAACTCGGAAGGAAGGAAGGAAGGAAGGAACTCGGAAGGAAGGAACTCGGAAGGAAGGAAGGAAGGAAATATAGGGATTTCCTCGAGGATAAAATGAAATGGAAATCTTTCTCTCTCTGTTCAAATAAACTGAAGTGTAATGTGATATCTTGACTATGTCATTAATCCTTGATAAATACGTGATTGCCACAGTCAATAGCGAAGTTAGTAACTACGAAAAGAGAATATGCCTCGATGAGATTTACAACCGAACGTACAGCTAGTCCATCATGAGGATGAAGAGTGGCCACATGTTTGCAAGAGAGTATTTGCGACATCGGAAGCTCTTCCGAGATGGGCCTGTTTCACTGAAGAATTCAGCTGGATGGCTAAGTGTAAGGCTTCCCTCTCTGGGCACGGGATTGCTCCTCACACTGCTGTCTTCAGTTCCTATTCTTCTGCTCTGAGAGCCTTTGACAGCAGTTTCAAATTGGACATTATTTATTTTGACATTTTGGAAACAGGAGGTTTATGTATGTTTTCCAAGCTCCCATGATTACTGACGGCTTCATAAGGTGGATGAAGCAAGTTATGTTGCTGTTGTGAAGTACTGTGATAAGTACAAGTTGCATTTGTGTTTCTAAGTCATAAAAATGCACAGAAATGCCTACTTCTCTAGTGCAAAAAACACTTCAGAGCCGGTGGGCAAGCAGCTGGTTCTGATCCTTTGGCTATTTCATGGTACTTCAGGTGGAGCAGAGAGAAATTTGAGAAGGACTTTTCTAGTGAATTTTCACCAGTTCCCCTCTTGCAGAGTGCACAGAAATTATGGTGATAAAGAATGGAGTCAAATGCTGACTTCTGCAATTCTCCTAGGGCTTTGAGTTCGTTTTTCAGCTTTGATGAAAATTTGGTAGTTCTTTGATCCAGATCCTGTCTTCCTAAAGCAGAATGGAAGGAATTGCCATGGGATGATTTCACTTTTTGGTTTGCTTCCTGTCTGTCACCAGATTTCCCAAGTACATAACACAGAAACCCTTTGTACTGAGGGATATGGGTGGGGTTTTATACTGGGTAGTTGCTGTGCAGCTTTATGCTATGTCAGTTAGGAGACTTGGAAGGCTGTACATGTACTTTGGGAAATGTTTGTATTCTGATTTAAAATCCTCTGTTTGCTCAGTGCTATGCTTCCTTCCGCTGTGAAGGAAATGTCCTGCATCTGATGCTGGTCTCTGTCAGCTCCCCTTGGAGTTAGCAGGGGTTTTATTTGTCTGCTGGCAGAGTTAGTGGTGGCTCCTGAAGTCACTCACTATTTCCTGGAAAGAAACTGCAGCTGACAAAGGTTGTTGTTGCACAATAATTTACACTCCCCAAACTACTCATTGAGCAAGACATAAAACCCCAAACTTTCTGTGCTGATACTTTGCTCACAGGCTAAAATATTGATTGCTTGAGTCAGTGTCTCCAGCTTTGGCTGCTATGCCATCCCCTACCTGAGGACAACTCATGGCTGGAGAGCAGCCCTCCCTCCCAGGGAGGTTCCCAAGGCAGCTCTGCATTGCACAGCCCTTCCAGCAGCTGACCAGGAGTTGAGCAGCACTGCAGGCTGATCCCAGACCAGCCCTCGTGATCCCCTGTGTCCAGCGATATTAAAAGATGAATCTGCTTAGGAGTGTGCTGCATGATAATACAGCACCGGTGTTTTTTCTTGTTGTAGAAGTCCAGGCTGTGCTCCTCTCTGACATTCTAATATTCCTTCAGGAGAAGGACCAGAAATATGTCTTTGCCTCACTGGTAAGGCTTCAACCTTTTCTTTTCTTTTGCTTTTCTGCGTGAGGGTCCCTTGGTGTGTGTTATGCAGTAGAGCCAACTGCTGCCTGCTAAACAACTTCATTTTCCTACAGTGCAGTCTCCTAAATGTCAAGGCACACCGACCTTCTACAGAAAGTCTGGTACCTAGCTAGGTCTGTTTGGACTTGTAGACACGGTTCAGACTGGCTAAACCTTGTGTCCTTTCATCCCTTGGAATATTTTGAAAGTTGATAATCCGTTATTCCAGTTCCATGTGGGCTCTACACAGAAATAGCTGAATTGCACAGAAGTCCTGCTAGTGATTACTGCCAGGTCAGCCAAGTGTAGCATCCTGGAAGATGCACAAAGGCACCCACATGGCAGTGGGATATTTTAACCCAGGCAGGTTGATTACACAGAGACCATAGCACACAATGAGCACCCTCTTATGTACAAGTCTTGTCCATCTCAGGAGCCCACTGTGAGCTTCTGAGAGCAGGCAGGGTTTTGTGGGATTTGAAAATAAGGTGTTATTCCATCCTAGGGTGAGACTGTGAAAATAATATATGTGAAGCAGCTGTAAGTAAGCTTCACTACGTTTAAGGGGCTGCAATATTCACGACAGATTTGAGAGTGTGGGCAGGAGAAGATGAGATCAAAGGTCTGCTGGGCATAGAGCAAAACATGGTAGAGTTTTCAAAACCACCACCTCCATTTTAAATTACTTCCCTATTGAAATGAACCAAAGTGAAATTGATTTTCCTCCAGGAGTGATGGAAGAAAGCAAGCTCTTCTCTGTTTTTTGACCACAGCAAAATGCTTTACTTTCTAACGAGCCAGTAGCTTCAAAAAATACTTACATCCTGAGTGTTAGCTGTATTGGTAGTGGGAACTTCTGAGTGCTAGTTCATTTCCAGGTTCTTTTGCCGCTCCTCACCCATTTCTTTCCATCTGAAGGACTAGAGATCCACTGTGATCTCTCTGAAGAAGCTAATTGTACGGGAAGTGGCTCATGAAAAGAAGGGTTTGTTCCTGATCAGTATGGTGGCAGAAGATCCTGAAATGGTGGAAGTGCATGCCAGCTCCAAAGGAGAGCGTAACACTTGGATACAGATTATTCAAGACGCAATAAGTACCATGTAAGCTACCAAGCTGTTCTGAAAAGGGTGAGCAATGCACGAGATCATGTTCTGATAGTCATGGAGATGTGTCTTTCTTCTGCAGGGATAAGGATGAGTGCTGCGGATATCAGGGTTGGAGTGATATACAGAGAAAGACAACTTTATAAAATAAATAAATATACAGAGAAAGACAACTTTAAGCAGTTCCCAACAATTTTTAACCAATCCAATTTTCTGTGTCTGCTGTCTCTCCCTCCTTCATCCATCCATCCATCCATCCATCCATCCATCCATCCATCCATCCATCCATCCATCCATCCATCCATCCATCCATCCATCCATCCAGTTCTAGGTGGTGCTTCTTGGGCAGCATCTTCCCAGAACAGGCAGTACTTCTCCAGCTGCTGCTATGCAGATGTTATCCCATCATTCTTGATGTCTCTTGTGACTTATCCAGTTGAATCCTGTCCTCTGCAAAGCCGCTACTCTTGAGGATGTGTGAGCCCCATCGTGATGAAACCAACGAACTTGACAATGATCAGAGTTACCAAGACAGTCTACTGGAGGGGATGATCAAGTTGGCTTCCTCCCAACATGCATCATCCAATATTTCAGCTATGAAATATGACATTCTCTTGCTCGAGCAAGTGACAGCAGTAAGACCACCCCACAGACCCACAGTGCTGGGATGGGAGCTTGGTGGTCCTAAGCTGCGCAGATGCTACTCTGGACCAAAAGTCATGCAGCAGCTTATGGTATGCTGCTGGACAAATTGGGCCATGGGCTCTTTGTGAATCCGTAACCTTGATTGTTTATTGATTGAGTGCAACCAAAAAAGACCAAGTTGGGTGGCTGTCATGCTCCAATATAAAGGAGGGCAACGAGGTTCTTAGATTATGTATATACCCAGCATGAGATTAAGAAACAATGGTTCAGATGTTGGTCCGACCAGTTTATTACCACTATAAACCAGGGAGACGGGGAAGGCAGACATTGTTAAGGGTGATGGGGAAGGGAAGGCGAGTGATAGGAAAGATAGGAAAGAAGCAAGGATTTGTGCAACGCAGGGAAAGTCACCAGCCAGGATCCTAGGGGCGGTCCGGTTGCAAGCGGCTCTGATGGTCCGAGGCAGAAGAGCAGGGGTGGCAGAAGCGGGGAGAACAGCAGCAGCGACGGGCAGCCTTGAGCAGCAAGCAGTTGTCCTGGAGAAGCGGCACTGGGTCAGCACAGGAGAAGCAGCGTGGGGAAAGTCCAGGAACAGCATCAGTCAGCACCAGAGAAGCACTCTACCACTTCCTGAAGGGGGGTTGTGGTGAGGAGGGGGTGGGCCTCTTCTCCCTGATAAATAATGACAGGACGAGAGGGAATGGACAGAAGTTGCGCCGGGGAAGATTTAGATTAGACCTGAGGAAACATTTTTTTTCTGAAGGAGTGGTCAGGCACTGGAATGGCCTGCCTAGGGAGGTGGTTGAGGCACCATCCCTGGCGCTGTTCAAGAAGCGTTTAGATAAGGTGCTAAAGGATTTGATTTAGTAGTTGGGTAGGGGTAGTGATAGGAGGATGGTTGGACTAGATGATCTTGTAGGTCCTTTCCAACCTTATGAACCTATGAACCTATGAACCTATGAACCTAAGCAGTGAACAGTGATCAGCTCATGAGTGTTCAGATGGTAGAACACCTCGAAGGAGCGGTGAGGTCCAGGAGAAAGCAGCATGTCTCAGGCAGCAGGGCCAGGAGGGAGTTCAGCAGCAGGGATCAGCTCATGAGGTTTCCGATGGAAGAACACCAACACAGCAACACCAACAAAACCACAACAATCTCATGGTGGTCGATCCCTCTTTTATCCTTCATTTCTCTTGCCTACATGGCAAATCCCTTGCTAGCCTGCCAGGCAAGCTTCTCCTGAGATGGCTATCTCCCCACGGAGATGAGTACCACACAAAAGAGTGTTCAGCGGCCATTGAGCTGCAGCTTATCTCTCTTTCATTGCCCCAGCACATGCCCATCTGCTTGTCCCTTAGACAAAGGATTTCACAACCCTTGCCCAGGACTATCTTGGACATGTTCAGACATGTTCATCAGTAAACTTTGAGGCAATGATATAAAATATTAGTCTCTTACAGCGGCACTCAGAGCGCTGTCCTGTAACGCACTGCAGCTGCTGCCTTCTGCTGCTCCTCCCATCAATCCTTCAACTGCAGTTTCTGCATCGCCTCCCCCAGGCTGTTCACTGCGGACTAGAAAGAAAGAAAGCACGTGTAGAAATAGGACAGAAACAATCTCAGGAGATCTCATGAAGAAGTCTGATGGGTAAACCTTCCAGAATACCCCCATGTGCAACAGCACGTTCCTGTCATTCGGGTTGCTGACATTCTCTTCCAGAACATGTTGCCTAGGATAAGATTCATGCCCTGCTGCTGGAACATGGTTTCAAAGTTTGCAGCCCCTGACCTAGCAAACTTCTTTGTCACAGCAAAACCCTCTGCCCATTACCAACTGTGTCCTTCTCGAGCCAGAGGAAGTGTGAAGAAGTTTCCATGGGGTGCTATGTCTCCCTATGGGGAACTATGGGTCCCTAGTGGTGCCTATGACACCTAATAGGGTGCTATGGCTCCCAACGGATCTCTATCACAGAATTGCAGGGGTTGGAAGGGACACCTGGAGATCATGGTGTCCAATTCCCATGCAAAGCAGCTCCCCAGGCCAAGTTGCATGGCAGATCCCTGTCTGTTTTCTATTGAAAAGCCAAGACCTGGACACAATCCTCCCGGTGTGGCCTTACCATGGCTGAGTAGAGGGGGAGGATCACCTCCCTCAACCTGCTGGCTATGCACTTAATGCACCCCAGGATCCCACTGGCCTTCTTGGCCACCAGGACACCCAGGTCCCTCTCCTCAGAGCTCCTCCCCAGATCATCCCCCAACCTGTACCGGTGCACGTTCATATTCCTCTCCAGGTGCAAGATTCTACGTTGTTGTGGTTTGGTGGTTTTGATGCCGGTATTCCACATCAGAGCATCATGCAGCAGTGAAGGAGTTAATGCTGGGGGAGCAGCAGAGGGGAGGGGCGGAGCTCCGCACCGGATGCAGGCGGCGCTCGGTCTGGGCGCGTTGCTCTGGGCTGCCGTGGAGGTTCAGCACGTGTGCTTCCCCTGCGGGTCCTCCTTAGCGTAAGCTCATAGCTTTTGGTTTGAAACTTTTTCTCTCTCTTTCAATTGTTCAATTTTATTAGATTTAGTAAAGTTACCGTTCCTTCTCAAATCGTGCCGTTGTTTTCTTGTAGACCCATCCCTTCCCGCCGTTTCCCCCTCCCCCTCCCGGAGCGCGGCTCTGCTCGGGCGGCCGCGCGGCCACTGACGCAGTTTCTTTTTCTCTCCCCTCTCCCTTCTCGGTTTTCCCTTGGGTCACTGTCACGGACAACACCGTGACATACGTTTGCTCTTGTTAAACTTTATCTGGTTCCTCTCTGCCCAACTCTGCAGTCTGTCCAGATCTCGCTGAATGGAAGCACAGCCTTGCAATATTCCAATGCATTTATTGCAAACTGCAATAAATGAAGGTGAGCAATGTCAGCGTGGCACTAAACAGCACTCTCACCTTCAGTGAATCCCTTGGTTCTCAAGCACAGTGTTTACAGGGGAAGCCTGTTTGTTCCCAGTGAATGAATGTCAGCATAGTTAAGAGATACTGCTGCTCATGGTGCTGTGTCAGGGACAGGTAATGAGGCTCATGAGAGGAAGCAGATATTGATAGCTGTTGAAGGAAGGCACAAAGATGTCTAAACACAGAGAACAACCCTACATTGAATCTGAGCTGAGGTCAGGGATAGCCCACGTTTTCATCCTTGTCTGAAATATGGACTGTGATGTCTGTGTTTTGGGCTCAGCAAGGTTTGAGGGGACTCTAATTCCTGCCAGCATTCAGAGTCCCTGCAAGGAACAAGCAGTCTGTTGGCAAATGCAAGGTTGGATGAAAACTCACACAACTTTACAGTGTGTTTTTTGGAAAGAGTGAAAATTATTAAATGCTGTTGTGAGTTTTTGTAGGGAAGGCACATGTTGCTCATGTCATTGTAGATGCAGGTCTTCTTAGTGTAGGAAAGCACATGAAGGTAGAGATGGAAATAGCTCAGAAGCCTGAGGTGGTCTGTAACAGAGAGACTGCTGATTTTATCTTCTCAGTGGAACCTGATCAACAAGCAAGACCTGATCAACAGCAACCTTGACAGCACCCTCGTGCAGCAGCTCAGTGGTGCTGCCATTGACGAAGGAGGAGTTGGCCCCATCTCTCTTCCTAAAAGGGCAGAAACTTTTGGAGGATTTGACAGTCACCAGATGAACGCCTCCAAGGGTATGTAGTTCCCACAGCAGCATTTCTTTATGATATTTAATGTCATCCTGTCCTGTTGCTTCTGAAGGACTTCAGCAGATGGTCTGGTTGGTTTTCCCTAATCTTCTGCAATGCTAGTAGATAGATTAAATATCAGATTAGAAAAAAGGGTACAGGTGAAATGGTAGTTGAGAATTGCTGGCTTTGTGAGGATTAAACATCTGAACTCTTCACTCCCATCTATTTTCTCTCAGTCTCCTGCTTTACTTACATGCTGCTCACAACAAACTACCTTCTTCACGTTCTTTCTTTCCCCTTGTCATCAGAAACTTCCCCATCCTCAGAATTCCTTTCTCTGTGGTCTCTCATGCTCCCATTACAGCCAGTTTTGCTGCGATAGTGTCTGTCTCAGCGCTGGGATGTGGGACCTTGTCTGACCTTCTGCATTAAAGGAGCAGTGTTAGCTCCAGACAGTCAGACATGAGAACTATGTAGAGATTTTCCTGGCTATTGGAGAACTGCAAAGCTCTCAGCAGGCCTTGTCATCATCGTGACAAATGTATTCACGCTGAGGGCTGGCGGGGGTTGGTTGTTGAGAGCTGGGCCACTTTTTGTTGTAGTGATGAATGAATGAGACAACCTCAGGCTGTTCACTGCCCAGCTCTCTCCCCCCACCATGCTCTCTGTTGCTTGGTTGGTTTTTTGTTTGTTTGTTTGTTTGTTTGTTTGTTTGTTTGTTTTGTGATTTTATTTTTATTTCCCCTTAAAGCACCCTCCTTTGAATTAGACTGCAGTTCAGTAGTTATAGAGTCTTGGGAGATGTTAGGAAAATAAAGCATGGCTTGTTTGTTCAGCTCTGGAAGGTCCGGTGGTGAACTGTAGCAAAAACAGGTCTGTTAGGAGGGTGAGGGTCAACCCTTAGTAGCAAAGTCTGCCTTGGAAAGGTGGTGGGAGGAGAGATCCATGATGGCTGCAGCCCTCCTGGCCCCACGAGGCCATGATAGGAGCTGTGCAGGGAGAAGCTAGACAGAGATGCCAGCATCCCTTCAGAGATAGAGATTTCTGATGACTACTGAGGACTTGTTAGCATAAAATCACACAGCAGTATTGCTCAGCAGTCTAACCCAGCTGTCAATTGCATTTGGACAGAGAGGCATTGAAACTGTAACTGCAACAATGCACTCTGAGATGATACTGTTACTTTTTTCCATCTGCTTTTGTTCTGCCTCATGACTTCTTAGCCAGTGTGGGGAATTTTTGTGCAGAAAGCATTTCAAGGGCTAGACAGAACACAAGTTAAAGGTGTATGTCAGATTTATCAGGACACTGTTTGAAACCAAAGTCAATCTTCATCTGAATTCACACGTTCAGTGCATGAAGGAAGCAAATCCATTTGGTTAAAGTCTGAAGAGCTCTGTGACACATCCCAGTTGTCCATATGAAATTTCTCAGACACTAGAGAGTTCATCTGTGGCTTAAGATACTGAATAAGCAATGCCAATGCTGCCTTGTTGCTTTAGGTGGAACAAAGGATGAAGGAGACGATGGTCAGGACCTATGGAGAACTGAATCAGATGGTGTTTTAAGGAAGGTATTGCATGGTTTATCTGTGGTACTGCTCTAAGTTCAGGGGAGTGATGATGATTCAAGTCTTGAAAAAGGCCTGAATTTGTTGGCAAGGAGATAGATCCTAATAATTTAAAGTAAATTGGAAGTACGGAGTCCAAAACACTGCTGTAGCTAAAATCCTGACTTGAGAACCATTTCCGATGAGTAGTATTCCTTTGTGGCAGAGGTTGTGCCGTCTGTCTGCAGATCAGCTGAAGCATGTGTTTAATTGTACATCGTTATTGACATGACAAGGTCACACAGAACCTCGCACCTCTTTCTTCTTGCTGTGGATCGATTCATCACGTAACTCCAAATGATACCTAATTAAATGTGATTTGGTGCCTGAAAATATACATGAATCATCCCAGAATTGAATGTGGGGGGAAAGGGGGTTAATGTGTCTGTCCTTAGTTCAGCTTCTGAACACATTTGTTGTGATTTCTCATTTGTCCTCATATTAAGTGTGTTCTTTTCATAGGCTGGAAGTGCTAACCTGATGCTCATATTGAAAAGGAACAGCGAGGAAAGAATCGATCCTATTGCTGTTTTCTTCGTTGTAGTGATAAGTGAGTTTGTCTCAATAGGTGATAATGTAAAAGAAAATACATTGCTGTAGTTGGAGCACATGTAGGCTTTTAAATGCATTCAGCTGAACCCACTATGTCATTTATTTGTTTAACCTTGGATGTTCAGACAGGGAATTTGCTAATTGTCATCTGCTTGCCAGCAGAATGATATGTGCTGATTATAGACATCAGGGGTTAATTACCACTAGGATGTGCAGGACTGTATTTATTGTGCATCTGCAGAATGAGGGAGTTTAATTTTATGTTACAGGTGCAGTGATTTGGGGCAATTAGATTTCTATTCTCCCTTTGATACTCTCCCTTTTATCTCTCAACACGCACCATGGGGAAGGGCCTGGCTTTGTGCTCTCCATCACGTCCTCCAGGTTCTGGCAGGCTGCAGTGAGATCCCCTTCAGCCTTCCCTTCTCCAGGCTGGACAGGCCCAGGTCCCTCAGCCTCTCCTCACACGTGAAGCGTTCAAACCCAGTCTTCTTGTTTGAGCCTTCCCAAGCCCCGTTCAGCTTGCTTGTGTCGAGCATCTGAAATGGGAAGGCACTACTCTGGGTATTGCTTTCTCTCCTTCCAACCCAAGCCATTCAAGGATTCTGTGATTTCTGTCAGTCTCTTCCAACTCTGGATCCTGTTTCCTTAGTTTTTAGGAGTTCACCTCTTCTTGCATCAGATTTCCCAACTGTCTCTGGTATTTAGGATACCAAGAGGCCCAATCCAACTGATAAACAGTGAGATCAGGAAGGAAATGAGTATCAGTGATTTTTCCATGTCCTGTCTCACCAGGTTCCTTGCCCCGTTCTACTGTGGGCCCACAGTCTCCCTAGCCTTCCTTTTCTTGCCCACACATTTCTTTAAGCTCTACCTCCCTTTGATATGCCTGGACACGTTCAATTGCAGTAGAACTCTAGCTTTGCTAAACTCATCTCAGCAGGAGCACTGGGAAAAATCTCTGCATTGCTCTGTTTGGGTTTGATCAGGGCGATCTTTCCCATTCCTGCAGGACTTCTGACATTGCTGCTTGGCTTTCCCTTCCTTGGAATGGACTTTTTCTACTTGGAAGTTCTGGTCCTTAGGTCGATAACACCTTTTTTACCCTATTCCCCTCAGAGCCTTACCTTGCCTTCCCGTATCCCACAGACACTTGAAGAAGCCAAGCTGTGTTCTGCTGAAGCCCAAAGTTGTGAGCTTCTCTTTTGCCCTCTCTACAGACACCTGAGCTCCATCGTGCCATGGCCACTGCAGCCCAGGACGTCTTTGACCTTCACATTCCTCACAAACCGTCCTTGCTGGTGAGTATGAGATCCAGCAGAGCACCTCCACTCTTTAGTTCCTCTTTCGCTTGGTCATGAAGATGTCAGCTGTGCTCTCCAGGGATCTTCTGGATGGCTTATGCCCTGCTGTGCTGCCTCTCCAGAAGATGCTGGAGTGAGTATAGCCCCTGACTGTGACAAGGGCCGCAAAATGTGAGGCTCCTGTTTGTCTTTTTAGGTCCCCTTCCTCTTGTTCTTCCTGATCAGGAAACCAGTAACAGGCACTGCTGGTCTCCTCTTTAAGCCATTTCCATCAGTTCACAGTGGGATCCTCTGCCCTCTCCAGGCAGAGCTCAGTGTGCTCTCACAGACAGAGCAGTAGCCTATCCTTGTCCTCCTTGACCACCCCCTGTGAAGAGTCCTTATCCCTCTTTTTCATCACTTCACAGGTGGGAACCATCCTGCCATGTTTCTGTGATCCAAGAAGATCCTAGGTCTGCAAATGCAAAAAGATTTCTAGCTCAAGGAGTTCATAGTTTTGGTGTTCTCCTTAGTGTAAAGACACTTTAGAAAGCTTTCCATTCCCAAAGCATCACTGGATGTATCCTGGCTGGATCCTGTGTCTACACAATGGTAGTGGTGCTCAGAAGGTGGCACGCGGGCAATAGAGCCATTGTGGGGCTTGGAGCTGTCCAGCCAGCACCAACACTCCTAGGGCATGGCTTTCCTGAAGGTGCTGTGCTGCATTTTGCCAGCTGGCTGTGGGTGTGCTGGAGACCCCAGGGAACTGACATTCAAAAGAGAGCCCAGAACAAACTCAGGTGTCATCATTGAAGGAGCGTAGGTGTGTCCTAGCTTTGTAATGCCTTGAACTCCAGAATATGACACAGATGGAGCAGAGACAATGACCTGGCTCTTACGCTGAGCTCATCCATTCGGTCAGCGGTATAACTCGGCATGCTCCAAGGGGACAGGTGAAAAACGATACTCTCAGGTGTCCTAAAATCAGAGCTCTGGTGTCATTTAGGATGGCCAAGAATACTCCCATTCACATTTGGCTCCCTGCTAATGCTCAGAAAGGAGGTGGCTATCTCTGAGGTTGTCTACCACAGCTTGCAGGCAGTGTTGCCCACATCTAGGTGCACCCCAGGCACCTTGTTCATCAGCAATTGTCTGTAAGTGAGCAAGTGACTCTGCTGAAATTTTTGCACATGGATGGTGGTGAGGCTCTGGAACAGACTGCCCAAGGAGGTGGTGGATGCCCCAACCATAGAGGCATTCAAGGCCATGTTGGATGGGTTGTTGGACAACGTGATCAGGGGGTTGGCAACGCCACCCATGGCAGGGGGGTTGGGAGTGAGTGACTGTAATGTCCCTTCCAACCTAAGCTACGTCTCCATTATGTGTGATTCTGTGATCATCCAGCAGCCTTTCAGAAGCTCTTGGCCATGGAGACTCATGGACCTCTCCAGGGAGATGGGGAGAAGAAAATCACATCCTCTCCCGCTGAGTTGGGCTGGTCCCCTGGGACACAAGGAGCTCATACAAGCGGGCAGAGCTGCAGAGAAACAGCTGTGCCCGGGAGCAGTTCCTGTGAACCACGTATTAATGCTGGGGGCATGATCTGCAGGTGACAGAGGGAGAAGAGAGAGAGGAGAGGGAACTTACAGGATGTGTGGGATGTGAGCAGGCTGTGAGCTCACTGGAGCAGCATTACTCACAGCCTTTAACACAGTAAGTCTCTCGCTGCAGGCAATGCAGCTGCTTTTCCTGGAGGGATCAGTAAATCGGGGATATCTCATGGCAGCTCAGGCTGCAATCGCTCGTTGTTTTTTTCTCATGGAAAAAGACCTGCTCCATCTGAGGGCTTCCCTGCTGCAACGTCAGAACACAGCCCTGAGGGCTGCGTGTGCCAGGACGGCTGCAGGCTGTGCTTCTGGGGGTGCAGCCGGGTGCCCAGTGCTGTCGTGCAGAGCAGGGTCTCTGCTGTGCCCCAGGGGCTGTGCCGGGTCAGGGACTCTGCCTCCTGCCAGGCTCAGCTCTCAGCCTGCCCGGGGAGCTGCCCAGGGTGCTGTGGGGAGACGTGTGGGCAGGGCAGGGGACTTCTGCTGCCACAGCTGCTGTCTGGGGCAGGGCATCACAGCTGCACTGCACCCCAGAATGTTTCCAAGGGTGCTTTGCAAGAGGAGAGACAAGGCAGGGATTTTCCATTTGCTGTTCTTAGGGAAGGGGAAAGGGTTGGAGGCAGGAATCTGAAAGGAGCTGGGAAAAAGCAACACATCTCTGAGAATCCTGCATTGCCCCTTTCTCAATCTGCCGTTCTGTGAACAGTCTCCTAAGATGCTTTCAGCCTTCCCTCTCCCTTGTCATTTACAGCAGACGTGAACACACGCTTACCCTGCCAACAGGACACTTCATTAAAGGCAAACCTAATTGCACAGAGTTTGGAATGAGAGCTCTGAATGCAGACGGGGTAATGGTATGGGATGTGGAAACTGATTGTCTCTGAGGATGGTCTTGATTTGTCATTATCTTCTGCACTCCTAACAGCAACTCCACGCCCAGGAATAGCAGAGCAGATGCCCAACAGCAGCTCCATCAGGGAGTTTATCCTGCTGGCGTTGGCAGACACGCGGCAGCTGCAGCTCCTGCACTTCTGGCTCTTCCTGGGCATCTACCTGGCTGCCCTCCTGGGCAACGGCCTCATCAGCACAGCCGTAGCCTGCAACCAGCACCTGCACACACCCATGTACTTCTTCCTCCTCAACCTCGCCCTCCTCGACCTGGGCTGCATCTCCACCACCCTCCCCAAAGCCATGGCCAATGCCCTCTGGGACACCAGGGCCATCTCCTACGCAGGATGTGCTGCACAGGTCTTTTTCTTTTTGTTTTTATTTTCAGCAGAGTATTCCCTTCTCACAGTCATGGCCTATGACCGTTTTGTTGCCATCTGCAAGCCTCTGCACTACGGGACCCTCCTGGGCAGCAGAGCTTGTGCCACCATGGCTGCAGCTGCCTGGGGCACTGGTGTTCTCTATGCTCTGCTGCACACTGCCAATACATTTTCTATACCACTGTGCCAGGGCAATGCTGTGGACCAGTTTTTTTGTGAAATTCCACAAATCCTCAAGCTCTCATGCTCGCATTCAGACTACCTCAGGGAAACTGGATTTATTGTGGTAAGTGTTCTTGCCGTATTTGGGTGCTTTGTATTCATAGTGCTGTCCTACGTGCACATTTTCAGGGCTGTGCTGAGGATGCCCTCTGAGCAAGGCCAGCAAAAAGCCTTCTCCGTGTGCCTCCCTCACCTAGCCGTGGTTTCCCTGTATGTGGGCACGGGCTTCTTTGCCTACCTGAATCCCCCTTCCTTGTTCTCCCCATCCCTGAACCTGGTGGTGTCATTTTTGTACTCAGTAGTGCCTCCAACACTGAACCCCTTCATCTACAGCATGAGGAACCAGGAACTGAAGGATGCAGTGAGGAAAATGATAGCAAGGACACATTTCAGCAGGGTTTAAACATGAGAATCTTTCTCTACAACTGACTCACTGTCATTCCTGTAGCAGGCTCATATTACGCATTTTCACCTTTAAAATGCTTATCTATTTCTATTAATTGATACTTTTTTTTGCTGTTCATTTATATGTGTGAGTGTGTAATAAATATTATTGGTTATTATTCCTAAACATGCGTTTGGATTCTGTCTGCTTCTACTGAGGCATCATGCTGCTCTCTATCTCCTGGAGCCCATACGAATTCTGGGTCAGTGCTGACTCTCACACAGCCTCTGTTCTTATCTCTGTATCTATAGAGAAATGAGATGCCAGCAGGCACTGTGGAGGTGATACAGGCTGGATTAGCATAAGGGATGTTCGTTTTAGCCTAAGGACCAATAGATTAGTTCATCAAAAGGAATCCAATTGTGCTCATCCTGAAACTTTTTCTTGGGTTGCATATAAATTGTTTTGACTTATAGTGCACCAAATTAGAAAGTTGCTCGTTACGTTATAACAAGCAATGGGAATTCGCCATACTGGGGAGAAAAGAGCTGACAGGTGATCCTGAGGGCACTGTGTTGAGGAGGAAAATGAAATCAAAGGGAGGAAGTAGGTGCTGTAGGAAGGAGGATGTGAGGAGTCAGGGGCTGTGCTGGGGGCACACCTCCGTAGCCCTGCATGCATGCTGCCCCTTGCGGTGCCTGCACAGAGCTCCCAGGGGCTGCCTGAGGGGTGGTGGAGCCGGGCTGTCCTGCAGAGGAGAATGGACACGGAGACACTGTGCTGAAGGGCTGGGGCCCCAAAATCACCCCGGAACTCAGCAACTCCGGATGTGCTGTGCTCACCTTGCCTGGCTCTGCTGCTCTCTCACTGCCCCTCCTCAACTGGACGGGGGGGAAATAAATTAAACAGCTCTCAGGTGGAGACAAAAAGCACCTTATTTTTTCCTTGCTTAGAGCCTAATGATAACAAATGTTGTGTATTAATGGCTGAAATGGAAGTGATTTGCTATGTTTGTATTTCAGTTTTGTTGTCTCACATCCTGACCTTTTCTTTATCATGGAACAATAATAATTTCCTAAATTAGCCCTGTGTACAAGTTAGTTATTGCTGTTCTTACTGTCCGACCCACACTGTTGTGTCACTGGAGAGCTGGGAACGATTCACCTCTCAATGCTTTGGACATCTGCTGAACTGCAGACACTGTCAGTCACAGTGCTCTGGATTCCTAAGTGAAGGTTGCTAAGTTACAGAAACACTCTTATCTACCAGGTGCCAGCTGCAGGTACTGCAAGGCAAAGAAACAATTTAATGAACAATTTAATTGTATGTGCTATAAAAAGATGTGTTTTACTGTAACACAACCTTAGTTCTGAGATTCACCTGGACTTCTGAAAGGCCTCTGGCATGGTCCCATATCACTTCCTTAACTCTATGAAGAGATACGAGAGATGGATTTGAAGGGTGGACACTTCATTGGATGAGACATCGGTTGGAAGGTCGCAGCCAAAGGGCTGTGGGAAAGGGCTTTCTGGTAAATGGTCTCCAGTAGCTGGAGGCCAATCACAACGGGTGTCCCCGGGGGTCATCCTTGGGACCAGAGCTCTTCAATGTCTTTATCAGTGGCATGGATGATGAGATAGAGTGCACCCTGTGCAAGTATGCTGATGACAGCAAGCTGAGTGGTGCAGTTTTAACAACAGAATTAAGAGATGTCATCCAGAGGGAGCTAGACAGGCTTGAAAAGTGAGCCCAAGGAAACATCATTCAACAAGATCAAGTGCAAGGTTTTGCACTTGTGTGGGGACAGTCTCTGATATGAGTACAGACCAGGAGAACTCCTTGAGAGCAGCTCTGCAGGGAAGATCTTAGGGGTCCTGGTAGATGCAAACCTTAACATGAGCCAGCAGTGCACGCTTGCAGCCTGAGAGGCCAAGTGTACCCAATTATGCTCATCCTGAAACTTTTTCTTGGGTTGCTCTGGTTTCGCTTAGGATGGCCCTGAATACTCCCCTTTACATCTGGCCCCCAGCTGATGCTCAGAAAGGAGGTGGCTATCTCTGAGGTTGTCTATCGCAGCTTCCAGACACTTTTGTGTAGGGGATTTTTGAGAAGAAGTGTAAGCAGTCCTTGCCATAACGTTAGCAATTGTTTGAAAAGTAGCACACACAAACAGAACAGAAACTGTGTAGAACAGCAGAAAGGCATTTACCAGCGAGAAGAAGATGCGTGCTTTGGCCACAGTAGCGACTAGATGAACAACTGGAACAAACATAGCAGGTGCACGATCGTATACTGTGAACCAACCAGATCTTAGCACATACTGCCTTTCTGTGTATATATGCTTTGAGTTATTGCTTAATAAACAAACATTAGCTTGCAAGAAAAAAAAAAAAGAAAAGAAAAAAAAAGAAATAGCCTCCAGCCCTCACAATAACTGGGATTCCGTGTTTTTACTTATTGTTTTTTCAATTGTTGTATTGTAAATAACTTCTGCATGCCATAGTGAATGATGAAAAACATCTGGATTATCCACTGGATGGTATATTAGTAACAACACTGGTCATGGTATAACAAAAATGGGTGATTTTTCTGTGGTACCAATGTTGCCTTAAGAATTAGAATTATTAGGTATAATTTAGGTTGCTGTGCGCTATTTTTTTCTATTTTTAGTGATAGATTAAATATAAACTGTACAGGATTTATGTTTCCACTGCTGGAATCCATGGAAATAACTTTTTTTAGTGTAGTCTTATCTTTTCATTATGATGTTATTAGCCTATCAATTAGCTTTTCCTTAGTTTGTCAAGGCAAAAGCAGGAAAGGAATCCCAGGCAAAACCAGGAAAGGAATCCCAGACAAAGGGATGACACTGTACTGTAGAATGATTCACTCTCTTTCATCCACTAATCAGAATTTTAAAAATATGACTATGCATAACTTGAGACAAAGGCACACACTATCTTACTTCAATTTACCATATGATTCTAACAGAGAATGCTTGGGTATTGCCCAACAGATGTTTTAGTCCACTGATTCTTTCAATTGGCACCTATGTCAGGGGCCTTTAGAAGAACGATCTTGGGAAGGAACAATTACCTGCCATGAGAGAAAAGGTCTAGGAGGAGAAGCGGTGCACAGATTAAGTGCATGTTTTCTCCTTTGCCACAAGTGGACATGCCCTCTATTGCAATAGCAAGTAAAAAACCTTTGTTGCTCCACCAAGATCTTTGCCTGATAAAAATTGATTGATTCTGAGCTTTTCTTGCGCAAGAAAACATGAGGGAGGTGTGGGGATAGAGGGGAGAGTGGGGATAGAGGGGAGAATGTGGGGATATGGGGCGCAGAGACCCCATTCCCTCCCAAATGGGGGCCTCAGCAGAGCTTTTGGTTTCGCTTTCAATTCTGCATGGTATGGGTGAAAGCCGGGCGGCCATTGGTTCCAGTGCTGCCCACAGGTGGAGCACACGCTGGGATTGTCTGTGTTGCAGTGCCTCAAAGCCCCTCTTGATGTGGGCAGAGTCCCAGCTTCAGGGTGGTTTGCAGCAATTGGGAGCAGTTTGGGGAATTTTTCAGGTCACTGGGGGCACTTTAGGGGTAATTCTGGGAGAACTTGGGACAAATCAGGAGCACTTGAGAGGGAGTTTGTAAAATTTTGGAGGCAGTTTGTGGCAGTTAGGGAACCGGGAGCAGCATGCGGTCCTCAGAAGGGCAAAGATAGAACCAGAGTCCATCTGCAGAGCCCCCTCAGCACTGGAATCCCAGTGGGTGGGTGGGCATGTGGGTGCAGCACACTATAGAGACATACTTGGCTAGTGGAGGACATGATTATGTGAGCCTAGGCTAAGGTCTAAGGCCTACAGGCTGTGGTGCATGTGATACAGACTCTGGTCAGTCACAGTCCTTGACAAATTCAGCAAGAAAAGAGAGATGCATAAGCAGAAAAAGAGCTGTACTAGCAGAAGAGCAAAAAGTTACAATTTAGGGTGAGGTAAGAAACTGCTTGCTGCCAACAAATCAGAGAAGAAACTTAGGTGCGTGACTGCCTCGTGCTAACCCCTTACCAATCGATTAGGGAGGCGTTACACGTGATTCACACCTGCAAACAATCTGGAGTACGCTTTGTATTCTTTAAGAGTTAAAAAAGTTATTTCAGCAGGCAGCAAAAGAGGAGATTCCTGTCCCACAAACATTTACAGTCTTGGTATGGGAGACTGGACCCCAAGAATTGAGACAGTTTCATTGGGATTTAATAAAAAACAATCTGCAAGGCGGTTCTTACATGCGGTCTGGGAGCGCCATTTACTCAGGCATTGCTGGACAATATCTTCGCTACCCAGTCATTAATGCCATATGATTGTGGCCAATTAGCCAGTCTGTTTTTGAAACCTGCACAAAGGTTGCTATGAAAAGATCATTGGCAGCACTTGTGTGAAGATGAAGCACTTAGGAATTTGGAGCGACCTCAGCCAGATCCCCTAATTGGGATAGGTACAGCCCAATTGACAGGAGCCACTCCTCCCTTTAATAATCCACAACTTCAAGCACAACTACCAGAAGATGCTCTGTGCACTTCAGTGCAATTTGCCTTGAAGGTGCTGTTAACCCTCTCTGAGGATGGACAAAGGGAGACATCATTCACACAAGTTAGGCGGGGACCACAAGAATCTGACATGCAATTTATCAGTAGGTTACTTGGTGCCCTTAATAAACAGGTGGCAGATGAGGATGCAAAAAGTGCCATTATCATGAAACTGGACATAGAGAATGCAAATATGGACTGCCATAGGATTTTGAAGTCATTACCGAGACAAACTAACCTGGTCAATATGATAGAGGCTTGCAGTAGGGTGGCATCCACAGAGTTCTCAATGACTGTCCTAGTGGAGGCTTTTGTCCACGCATTACATCCTGGGAAAGACAAAAGGTGCTACAATTGCAGGAACAGCTGAAGGTTCCAAGCCACCTCAGCCAAACACCTTTAACTTAACACTACTATGGATCTAAGGATGGGGGCTTTGCCTTAATAGCAGTGAATGACTTCGGAAGCTTTTAACATCAGACAAACCTTTACAAGATGGAAGATGCATTGAACAAAAAGAAGTTAATGGGTATGCAAACAGCCCAAGAAGTACCTTCAATTTCAGTAAAGAACCAGAAGGGTTCTTTAACATGGTTACAGCTTCACAAATTTCAGATCTATCTCCAGATTTTTTTTTGTTTATTGCCTGCTGTAAGATTTAGCAAATCATTTACTTTCTCCCTACCTACTTTGTTTTCCTTTCTCTATCCCCATAACTTTGTTCTGTATATGACCACATGCTTCAGCATGGAAAGATAAGTCCAGAATAGCTATAAAGATAAAACTTCACTTCTTCACTTTTCACTATTCCTTTGTTTAAGATGGGATAATGGGAGAGGTGGTGTAGGCAATTTTTTATTAATTGTATTCTTAACTCTGCTGTACAAAGGTTGGATTTTTGACAAAATCATATGTAGCAGTGTGTTTATCAGCTAATCCACTTGAAATGATAAGCATTGTTTACTGGTTGATGGTATATTTGACAATGAAAAGTGGTCTGACAATAAGCAGTGCAATTATTGCTAAATGGCTCCAAGGATGTGGAAAGTACTTGTCAAGCTATAGTGGAACAAGCAAATCAAACTGTTTGCAAAAACAGAAAGGGAAGAACCTGGGGTTCTACCTCAAGAACAGTTATGTAAGGTTCTCTATTTTCTCAGTTTTCCTTGTTTAGCTGGGGAAGACACCATCCCACTGATGGTTAAACATATTCAGGGTATTTACTGGAATTTACTGATGTCACGGTTATCTGTCACAGGGACACAAGAAAAACAGAAGGGAGAGAAGGAGAAAAAAAAATCTGCAGCCACCAGAGCAGAGCCGTGCGTGGGTAGTGGGGGGCTGGGGGGGTAAGGGGGAAGTGTATGCAGACAACAGATGAGACTGGGGGAAAAAAAACAAACAACAACAACAACAAAAAAGCAAAAACCAATGGCAACAATTTGAAGATAAATGGTAATTTTATTACATCTAACAAAATCGAACAATCTGGGAGAGACAAAATTATCCAAAATCTGAGAAACTTATGTTAGTAAAACTGCAGGGGAAGCACATCTGTGGCAGGACAAAAGACAAAGCGTGCCAGAGTGCTAGCCCTTATCTCCCCTGGCTGGGGGCAGGGCCCCTCTATTGGTTACCTGCAGTGACTGGAGGAATTTTGTTGGTGGTTGATCTTTGCTGTAATTCTCTCACCCGTGCTCACAGTGCAGGAGTGGGATTTTTATGCCACTTCTCCATGTCCTCTCCATTTGCATGTAATTAGCTCCACATGGCCGCACATGACATGGAGTTACCTCTGTCATTTGCTCAAGCAGGGAAACATTTGCATTTGATAGATGAGACTTTCATCAGTTTGGTCAGCTCCTTCCTCACATTCCTTGGATCATACTCATCTTCTTCAGATGGTTCTGATAGTGCCACGGGTTCATCCCTGTTAATCACTAGGGACAGTATCTCCAGTATACTTTCCTATGTCTTCTCCATTTTATCTAGTCTTTCTGCTACCGTTGATATGGCAGAAATGGAAGCGTGTGATGGAAGAAATTGTTCAAAGTTTTGAAGTGTAAGAATCAGTTCAAAAACTGAGGGTCTTCTGTGTGGCCCTCATATCTATGGAACATTGATCCTAGCATACTGACGTACCTCTCCATTGCTGTTCTTGAGAGCCTCTGACATATATTGGGTGTACTCCTCACTCTCTCAGGAGCAAGGTCATGGTGTGGATCATTAGGAACTAATATAGAATCATACAGCATTTCCACCATGGCTATTTCTCTCAAATATGGGATGCCGTTCTCAATGTTATTCTATTTTCTCATCTCAAGGCCCAGATCATCTTTGTAGGGATGTCTTTTCTTCACAGCTACTAACATTCATTTCCAGAGGGTGGCAACTCCATTCAGACATCTACTAGTCCCTCTGTTGATAGCTGGGTCTCGGGCAATGCTTCCTAGTTGGCGAGCTTTGTTACAATCTAGGGACATGCTGCTGGCACCACTGTCCCAACACTGAAGCAGCCAGGTGACAACAGTTTCATCTGAGCGCTGTACAAACGCCTTTCTTGAGCTTTGGATTTCAATCATCTTCAGGCATCAATAGTGGTAGCAGTGACTTCCTCATATCACTGTCCTCTCCATGTCTCTCACTTTTCTTAGTTGCCTTTCTCGGTGGTAGTGGGTTTGAGGAGGGCCCCTCGCCTGGATCTTCCTCTTCTTCCTCTGCTTCTTCTTTCCGTTCTAGATGTGAAAATCCCTTTCCTCCTGCCGTCCATGCACCTCCTCAGCTTGGCCTGAGCCCCGCAGCCTTTTATCTGCTCCTCAGACATCCTCTCAAGTGCATTTAGATTTGCAGAGTCATTAAGATTAGAAAAGACCAAAAAGGTCATCAGGTTCAACAGTCCAACCAGGTCCTGGCCCATCTGCATCTGGCAGCAGCCCCAAGATGTCAAAAACTGCTGTTCAGGGCCCAACGTGGTACTCGGGAGTGGCTTGGCTCCTGGGCTGGCTCTGTCCTCCTGAACCGACTCCTGCAGAGTAAACAAGGCTGACTCTGGGATGCTGCATCACAACGTTGGTGAGGGGAGCACCTTCGAGTCCGGGCCCTCCCTGGCTGTGTGCACTGGCTTCCATCAGCTGCTATGGAACCCCTCGAGGACCCCAGTGCTGCCCGTTGGCTGAAGCTGTGGGTACAGCTCTCAGCACTTGGGGTTGGTGGGTGCCTGCTCCCACGGCGTGTTTGGGGCTGGCTTGTGGAACCTGGGACCTGGCACTGCAGTGGAGAGCGACTTTGTGTCTGAGCACACCCTCCCTGGGCTGGAGGTTGTAGCCACATGCTAGGGAGGGCCTCAAGGACTCTGACTTTCCCTGTCTGGCCAAGTCTGGGGCAGCATTACGGCAGCTCCCATGGTGCTCTCGGAGCTCATTAAAGCTATTTTCAACTCGAGATAAACGTGGGGAGATTCTCCCATGGTCTGACCCATACCGTCTGGACAGGCTGCTGCTCTCAGGCACACGGGACCCACAATCTGGCTCTGATGGTGCCTGGCTGGTGGTGCTGGAAGTACTGCTCTCCAGAGCTGGGGAGCCTTGGGATGGCCCCAGTCCATGCTGGCTGGTGGTGCTGGAGTCTGTAAGAGAGGCAGGAAGGTGAGCAGGATTGAACTCCTGCCTGGGGGTGGGACTGACTCCCACCTCTCCAGGGTAAAGGGACATAAGCAAGGCCGCCCTGAGCATGCAGCACACAGCTGTTTGCCTCTTACTGGTGCCCTCTCCAGCGTAGGCATTGTACTCCCAGGTGGAGGTGCTCTCACTCAAGTTGGAGCAGCACCGATGGGTGCCCTGTGTAGCGCAGGAGTGCAGAGCAGCAGCTCCCAGAGCCTGGGGAAACAAATGGGTTGTGGACATGAGGACTAATTGACCTGAGCCAGAGAGTGCCTGGCACAGCTCTGCTGTTCAGTCCATGCTCCCCAACCCTGCACTGAGGCTGTGATCCCATGCAGAGCCCCAGAGGGCTGCTGAGGTAACTCACCCTGCTCCCTCTCCCTGCTCCCTGCCATGTGGGTAACGGCACTCACTGGCATTGCAGCGCTCATGCCTCTCTGGTAGTGATGCATATGCATCATTGTCCTCCCATGTTGGCCTCCTGTCAGAGAAGGGAGGGAACATCATGAGCACCCACTACGCCAGAAATAAAACTAATCCATGGCATCCTTCCTCCTCCACCCAATCCCCAGCTCCAGCTTCCCAATGATGCTGAGGCCTGGTTTAATGGCAGCAAAGGGTCAGGCCTGCCGGGGTTGTCAGTCCCTGGGCAGGAACATCTCATGTATCCTCACATCTTGTGAAATGGCTGAAAGTCACCAACCTGACTGGGTTTCAGATCCCCAGGATGAGCATTTTTGGGATAAACTTGTCCCTGTCTCTGCAGAGGGGCCACCGGAAGCAATAAATTCCAGCGCAGATGGCCTGTTCCTGCAGCAGAAACACAAGTAGCATCAGCGTGAGCGGGACCTGATGCTGCTAAGCTCCCGCCGTTCCCACGGGGCAAGGGAAGGGCTCTTACCTGGACACAGGCCCGGTGGGACCAGGTGTGTTTGCAGGATGGGCACACCATGGTGCCATATGAGCTGCTGTCCCCCACGGGGTCCATGCAGATGATGCACATGGTGTCCTGCACTGGCACTGCCTCCACTGCCTGCTGCGGGCGGTGCTCCCAGCAGAAGGACCTGCAGGAAGATGGGAGGGGTGGGCAAGGTGAGAAGTGCTGCGAGGAGGGCAGAGGAACACAAAGGAGCCCCAGGCTCTGGCTCTGGCTCTGGCAGGCTGCTGGGAGGTGTCAAGACGCATTCCTCGCTACTTTGAACAGAACATCAACAGCCAGCCCTACTGATGCTGCTGGATGGCCGTGTGCTGTCAGCAGAAAAAGAACGGACTCTGCCACTTTATCAGAGTGATAACAGTGACAGTTTACAGGACAGTGACAGTTTACAGTTAACAGTGACAGGAAAAAATACAACTCTTAAAGAATACAAAGCATACTCCTGATTGTTTGCAGGTGTGAATCACGTGTAACGCCTCCATAATCGATTGGTAAGGGGTTAGCACGAGGCAGTCACGCACCTAAGTTTCTTCTCTGATTTGTTGGCAGCAAGCAGTTTCTTACCTCACCCTAAATTGTAACTTTTTGCTCTTCTGCTAGTACAGCTCTTTTTCTGCTTATGCATCTCTCTTTTCTTGCTGAATTTGTCAAGGACTGTGACTGACCAGAGTCTGTATCACACGCACCACAGCCTGTAGGCCTTAGACCTTAGCCTAGGCTCACATAATCATGTCCTCCACTAGCCAAGTATGTCTCTATAGTGTGCTGCACCCACATGCCCACCCACCCACTGGGATTCCAGTGCTGAGGGGGCTCTGCAGATGGACTCTGGTTCTATCTTTGCCCTTCTGAGGACCGCATGCTGCTCCCGGTTCCCTAACTGCCACAAACTGCCTCCAAAATTTTACAAACTCCCTCTCAAGTGCTCCTGATTTGTCCCAAGTTCTCCCAGAATTACCCCTAAAGTGCCCCCAGTGACCTGAAAAATTCCCCAAACTGCTCCCAATTGCTGCAAACCACCCTGAAGCTGGGACTCTGCCCACATCAAGAGGGGCTTTGAGGCACTGCAACACAGACAATCCCAGCGTGTGCTCCACCTGTGGGCCGCATCGGAACCAATGGCCGCCCGGCTTTCACCCATACCATGCAGAATTGAAAGCGAAACCAAAAGCTCTGCTGAGGCCCCCATTTGGGAGAGAATGGGGTCTCTGCGCCCCATATCCCCACATTCCCCACTCTATCCCCACTCTCCCCTCTATCCCCACACCTCCCTCATGTTTTCTTGCGCAAGAAAAGCTCAGAATCAATCAATTTTTATCAGGCAAAGATCTTGGTGGAGCAACAAAGGTTTTTTACTTGCTATTGCAATAGAGGGCATGTCCACTTGTGGCAAAGGAGAAAACATGCACTTAATCTGTGCACCGCTTCTCCTCCTAGACCTTTTCTCTCATGGCAGGTAATTGTTCCTTCCCAAGATCGTTCTTCTAAAGGCCCCTGACATAGGTGCCAATTGAAAGAATCAGTGGACTAAAACATCTGTTGGGCAATACCCAAGCATTCTCTGTTAGAATCATATGGTAAATTGAAGTAAGATAGTGTGTGCCTTTGTCTCAAGTTATGCATAGTCATATTTTTAAAATTCTGATTAGTGGATGAAAGAGAGTGAATCATTCTACAGTACAGTGTCATCCCTTTGTCTGGGATTCCTTTCCTGGTTTTGCCTGGGATTCCTTTCCTGGTTTTGCCTTGACAAACTAAGGAAAAGCTAATTGATAGGCTAATAACATCATAATGAAAAGATAAGACTACACTAAAAAAAGTTATTTCCATGGATTCCAGCAGTGGAAACATAAATCCTGTACAGTTTATATTTAATCTATCACTAAAAATAGAAAAAAATAGCGCACAGCAACCTAAATTATACCTAATAATTCTAATTCTTAAGGCAACATTGGTACCACAGAAAAATCACCCATTTTTGTTATACCATGACCAGTGTTGTTACTAATATACCATCCAGTGGATAATCCAGATGTTTTTCATCATTCACTATGGCATGCAGAAGTTATTTACAATACAACAATTGAAAAAACAATAAGTAAAAACACGGAATCCCAGTTATTGTGAGGGCTGGAGGCTATTTCTTTTTTTTTTTCTTTCTTTTTTTTTTTTTTGCAAGCTAATGTTTGTTTATTAAGCAATAACTCAAAGCATATATACACAGAAAGGCAGTATGTGCTAAGATCTGGTTGGTTCACAGTATACGATCATGCACCTGCTATGTTTGTTCCAGTTGTTCATCTAGTCGCTACTGTGGCCAAAGCACGCATCTTCTTCTCGCTGGTAAATGCCTTTCTGCTGTTCTACACAGTTTCTGTTCTGTTTGTGTGTGCTACTTTTCAAACAATTGCTAACCTTATGGCAAGGATTGCTTACATTTCTTTTCAAAGATCCCCTACACAAAAGTGTCACAAATCCATTTCTCATATCTCTTCATAGAGATAAGGAAGTGATATGGGACCATGCCAGAGGCCTTTCAGAAGTCCAGGTAAATCTCAGAACTAAGGTTGTGTTACAGTAAAACGCATCTTTTTATAGCACATACAATTAAATTGTTCATTAAATTGTTTCTTTGCCTTGCAGTACCTGCAGCTGGCACCTGGTAGATAAGAGTGTTTCTGTAACTAAGCAACCTTCACTTAGGAATCCTGAGCACTGTGACTGACAGTGTCTGCAGTTCAGCAGATGTCCAAAGCATTGAGAGGTGAATCGTTCCCAGCTCTACAGTGACACAACAGTGTGGGTCGGACAGCAAGAACAGCAATAACTAACTTGTACACAGGGCTAATTTAGGAAGTTATCATTGTTCCATGTTAAAGAAAAGGTCAGGATGTGAGACAACAAAACTGAAATACAAACATAGCAAATCACTTCCATTTCAGCCATTAATACACAACATTTGTTATCATTAGGCTCTAAGCAAGGAAAAAATAAGGTGCTTTTTGTCTCCACCTGAGAGCTGTTTAATTTATTTCCCCCCCGTCCAGTTGAGGAGGGGCAGTGAGAGAGCAGCAGAGCCAGGCAAGGTGAGCACAGCACATCCGGGGTTGCTGAGTTCCGGGGTGATTTTGGGGCCCCAGCCCTTCAGCACAGTGTCTCCGTGTCCATTCTCCTCTGCAGGACAGCCCGGCTCCACCACCCCTCAGGCAGCCCCTGGGAGCTCTGTGCAGGCACCGCAAGGGGCAGCATGCATGCAGGGCTACGGAGGTGTGCCCCCAGCACAGCCCCTGACTCCTCACATCCTCCTTCCTACAGCACCTACTTCCTCCCTTTGATTTCATTTTCCTCCTCAACACAGTGCCCTCAGGATCACCTGTCAGCTCTTTTCTCCCCAGTATGGCGAATTCCCATTGCTTGTTATAACGTAACGAGCAACTTTCTAATTTGGTGCACTATAAGTCAAAACAATTTATATGCAACCCAAGAAAAAGTTTCAGGATGAGCACAATTGGATTCCTTTTGATGAACTAATCTATTGGTCCTTAGGCTAAAACGAACATCCCTTATGCTAATCCAGCCTGTATCACCTCCACAGTGCCTGCTGGCATCTCATTTCTCTATAGATACAGAGATAAGAACAGAGCCTGCGTGAGAGTCAGCACTGACCCAGAATTCGTATGGGCTCCAGGAGATAGAGAGCAGCATGATGCCTCAGTAGAAGCAGACAGAATCCAAACGCATGTTTAGGAATAATAACCAATAATATTTATTACACACTCACACATATAAATGAACAGCAAAAAAAATGTATCAATTAATAGTAATAGATAATCATTTTAAAGGTGGAAATGCATAATATGAGCCTGCTACAGGAACAACAGTGAGTCAGTTGTAGAGAAAGATGAGAAGTTAATCCCTTCTTAAATGTGTCCTTGCCATCATTTTCCTCACTGCATCCTTGAGTACCTGGTTCCTCATGCTGTAGATGAGGGGGTTCAGTGTTGGAGGCACTACTGAGTACAAAAATGAGACCACAAGGTTCAGGGATGGGGAGAACAGGGAAGGGGGATTCAGGTAGGCAAAGAAGCCCGTGCCCACATACAGGGAAACCACGGCTAGGTGAGGGAGGCACATGGAGAAGGCTTTTTGCCGGCCTTGCTCAGAGGGCATCCTCAGCACAGCCCTGAAAATGTGCATGTAGGACAGCACTATGAATACAAAGCACCCAAATACGGCAAGAACACTTACCACAATAAATCCAGTTTCCCTGAGGTAGTCTGATTGCGAGCATGAGAGCTTGAGGATTTGTGGAATTTCACAAAAAAACTGGTCCACAGCATTGCCCTGGCACAGTGGTATAGAAAATGTATTGGCAGTGTGCAGCAGAGCATAGAGAACAGCAGTGCCCCAGGCAGCTGCAGCCATGGTGGCACAAGCTCTGCTGCCCAGGAGGGTCTCGTAGTGCAGAGGCTTGCAGATGGCAACAAAACGGTCATAGGCCATGACTGTGAGAAGGGAATACTCTGCTGAAACTAAAAACAAAAAGAAAAAGACCTGTGCAGCACATCCTGCGTAGGAGATGGCCCTGGTGTCCCAGAGGACATTGGCCATGGCTTTGGGGAGAGTGGTGGAGATGCAGCCCAAGTCGAGGAGGGCGAGGTTGAGGAGGAAGAAGTACATGGGTGTGTGCAGGTGCTGGTTGCAGGCTACGGCTGTGCTGATGAGGCCGTTGCCCAGGAGGGCAGCCAGGTAGATGCCCAGGAAGAGCCAGAAGTGCAGGAGCTGCAGCTGCCGCGTGTCTGCCAACGCCAGCAGGATAAACTCCCAGATGGAGCTGCTGTTGGGCATCTGCTCTGCTATTCCTGGGCGTGGAGTTGCTGTTAGGAGTGCAGAAGATAATGACAAATCAAGACCGTCCTCAGAGAAAATCAGTTCCCACATCCCATATCTTTACCCTGTCTACACTCAGACCTCTCATTCCAAACTCTGTGCAATTAGTTTTGCTTTACTGTCTTCACTTACTTGACATACGGTGTTAAAGGCCATGACTAATGCTGCTCCAGTGAGCTCACAGCCTGCTCACATCCCACATATCCTGAAAGTTCCCTCTCCTTTCTCTCTTCTCCCCGTCACCTGCCGATCATGTCCCCAGCATTAATACGTGGTGCGCAGGGACTGCTCCCGGGCACAGCTGTTTCTCTGCAGCTCTGCCCGCTTGTATGAGCTCCTTGTGTCCCAGGGGACCAGCCCAACTCAGCGGGAGAGGATGTGATTTTCTTCTCACCATCTCTCTGGAGATGTCCGTGAGTCTCCATGGCCAACAGCTTCTGAAAGGCTGCTGGATGATCACAGAATCACACATAATGGAGACGTAGAATGGCTTAGGTTGGAAGGGACATTAAAGTCACTCACTCCCAACCCCCCTGCCATGAGCAGCGTTGCCAACCCCCAGATCATGTTGTCCAACAACCCATCCAACATGGCCTTGATTGCCTCCATGGTTGGGGCATCCACCACCTCCTTGGGCAATTTGTTCCAGAGCCTCACCACTATCCATGTGTAAAAATTTCAGCAGAATCACTTGCTCACTTACAGACAATTGCTGATGAACAAGGTGTCTGGGCTGCACCTAGATGTGGGCAACACTGCCTGCAAGCTGTGGTAGACAACCTCAGAGATAGCCACCTCCTTTCTGAGCATTAGCTGGGAGCCAAATGTGAATGGGAGTATTCTTGGCCATCCTAAATGACACCAGAGCTCTGATTTTAGGACACCTGAGAGTATCATTTTTCACCTGTCCCCTTGGAGCATGCCGAGTTAGACCGCGGACAGAATGGATGAGCTCAGCGTAAGAGCCTGGTCATTGTCTCTGCTCCATCTGTGTCACATTCTGAAGTTCAAGGCATTACAAACCTAGGACACACCTACGCTCCTTCAATGATGACACCTGAGTTTGTTCTGGGCTCTCTTTTGAATGTCAGTTCCCTGGGGTCTCCAGCACACCCACAGCCAGCTGGCAAAATGCAGCACAGCACCTTCAGGAAAGCCATGCCCTAGGAGTGTTGGTGCTGGCTGGACAGCTCCAAGCCCCACAATGGCTCTATTGCCCGCGTGCCACCTTCTGAGCACCACTACCATCGTGTAGACACAGGATCCAGTCAGGATACATCCAGTGATGCTTTGGGAATGGAAAGCTTTCTAAAGTGTCTTTACACTAAGGAGAACACCAAAACTATGAACTCCTTGAGCTAGAAATCTTTTTGCATTTGCAGACCTAGGATCTTCTTGGATCACAGAAACATGGCAGGATGGTTCCCACCTGTGAAGCGATGAAAAACAAGGGATAAGGCCTCTTCACAGGGGGTGGTCAAGGAAGATAAGGATAGGCTACTGCTCTCTCTGTGAGAGCACACTGAGCTCTGCCTGGAGAGGGCAGAGGATCCCACTGTGAACTGATGGAAATGGCTTAAAGAGGAGACCAGCAGTGCCTGTTACTGGTTTCCAGGTCAGGAAGAATAAGAGGAAGGGGACCTAAAAAGACAAACAGGAGCCTCACATTTTGAGGCCCTTGTCACAGTCAGGGGCTTTACTCACTCCAACATCAACTGGAGAGGCAGCACAGCAGGGCATAAGCCATCCAGAAGATCCCTGGAGAGCACGGCTGACAGCTTCATGACCAAGCCAAAGAGGAACTAAAGAGTGGAGGTGCTCTGCTGGATCTCATACTCACTAGCAAGGAGGGTTTGTGAGGAATGTGAAGGTCAAAGATGTCTGGGCTGGAGTGGCCATGGCATGGTGGAGCTCAGGTGTCTGTAGGGAGGGCAAAAGGGAAGCTCACAACTTTGGGCTTCAGCAGAACACAGCTTGGCTTCTTCAAGTGTCTGTGGGGTACGGGAAGGCAAGGTAAGGCTCTGAGGCAAATAGGGTCAAAAAAGGTGTTATCTACCTAAGGACCAGAACTTCCAAGTAGAAAAAGTCCATTCCAAGGAAGAGAAAGCCAAGCAGCAATGTCAGAAGTCCTGCAGGAATGGGAAAGATTGCCCTGATCAAACCCAAACAGAGCAATACAGAGATTTTTCCCAGTGTTCCTGCTGAGATGAGTTTAGCAAAGCTAGAGTTCCACTGCAATTGAACGTGTCCAGGCATATCAAAGGGAGGTAGAGCTTAAAGAAATGTGTAGGCAGGAAAAGGAAGGCTAGGGAGACTGTGGGCCCACAGTAGAACGGGGTAAGGAACCTGGTGAGACAGGACATGGAAAAATCACTGATACTCATTTCCTTCCTGATCTCACTGTTTATCAGTTGGATTGGGCCTCTTGGTATCCTATGTGCCAGAGACAGTTGGGAAATGCTGATGCAAGAAGAAGTGAACTCCTAAAACCTAGGGAAACAGGATCCAGAGTTGGAAGAGACTGACAGAAATCACAGAATCCTTGAATGGCTTGGGTTGGAAGGAGAGAAAGCAATACCCAGAGTAGTGCCTTCTCATTTCAGATGCTCAAGACAAGAAAGATGTCAGCAAGCTGAACGGGGCTTGGGAAGGCTCAAACAAGAGGACTGGGTTTGAACGCTTCACGTGTGAGGAAAGCCTGAGGGACCTGGGCCTGTCCAGCCTGGAGAAGGGAAGGCTGAAGAGGATCTCACTGCAGCCTGCCAGAACCTGGAGGACGTGATGGAGAGCACAAAGCCAGGCCCTTCCCCATGGTGCGTGTTGAGAAATAAAAGAGAGGTTTGGCCTGTGCTTCAGAAAAGCACCTTTTTCACCACCAGCTGATGCAAGAATTGGTGCATGTCATCCAATGAGGCTCTGCAGTCTGTTCCCATGGAGGCTTGGAAAATCCATCAGGTGCAAATGCTGAACAACTTGGTGTGTCCCTCTTTCTGACAGGTTGGGCTGCAGACATCCCCCAGGTTCTCTTCCAGCCTGGCTTATCTTGGGACCCTATGGATGACTGCTGATGGGAAGAGAGCAGATGTTTACAGAGCATGAAGCATCCTGTGCTGTATGTGACCATCTAAAACAAGATCTGAGGAAATGAAAAGAGATCGGTACACAGTGTGACTCAGTCAGTGCAAACCCTGAGGGCTGCCACTGGCAGTTCTGGGCAGGATGTTTTGGGGGCACCAGCCTCTGTGCAAGGCACAAATGGATCTTCTTTCCTTTTTGAAGCTGTAAGTCTGAAAGATGCTAATGTCAGTAACATTGCAAAAAAGAATAAAAAAAATAAATGACCACAAGTCAGGGCATGTTTTCAGCAGGTCATCTGGACACATGCTCTCCAGATTTCCCCCATCCCTTGCTCGATCTTCACTCAGATACCTCCCAATTCCCTGGCTGCTTCGTGACCATCAGGGAGTTTGGAACTTGCTCCATCCATCTATCCAAAGTCAAATGAACTCTTCTGAAAACTCCTTAACTGTATTTATATCTTTCCCTTCCTATCTCTGTCTAACTCATTTCTTATACAAATGTTCCCTGTGAAAGACAAGCTTTATGAGATGCAGCTTGGACATGGCATGCAGTTGAAGACTGTTTTACTGTTCATTCAATTGCATCGTGTTCCTTTCTGTTTGTTCACAAAAAATATAATAATCTTTCTTTGTCCATGTGCAGCTGGTTCTCTGAGGAAAGCAAGGTGGAGTCCGTGCAGAGGAGGTTTAACACTGAGAGGGTGACTTCAGAGGAAAAGTCATGCATTTCCCATGGGGCCAATGTGAGTAGAAATGGGGTGGGAAAGTTGAGGAGGATGTTTGTCTGCACAGTGTCAGAACAAACTCATTCGGGGACATCCTGGATCAACATCCATTGCTGA
The DNA here is from genome assembly GCF_038088225.1 of Cyrtonyx montezumae. Lineage (NCBI taxonomy): Eukaryota > Metazoa > Chordata > Aves > Galliformes > Odontophoridae > Cyrtonyx > Cyrtonyx montezumae. The sequence continues at coordinate 550,112 of NW_027072055.1, read as the reverse complement.
GTGCCGCTCCAAATTCTTTTTGAAGCCAGACTGTAATTAAATAAACAATTTGGCCTATTAGATGTTCATGAGCCTCTTCATCTTTAGACTCTCTCCAGACACTTCTCCAACTTGCTGTACAAGTTCTGAACACTTGAAGAAGATGACAGGAAGGCACAGGGCACACGAGGGCTCTTTAGACTGTAATGGGCCCCAGGGGAAATTTGCTGCTGAGTCCATCAACATCCAGTGCAGAGAGAAGTTAGCAGAAAGAGCTCAAGAAGTTAAAGTCAGAAGCAGCAGTGACTTTGGAGTAATAATAGGCCCCATGGAGGGCCATTATCAACACAGCCTCCCCAGGGACTTGTTGGAGCAGATCACTGGAAGCCATGGTTACAGGCTGACAAAGGGACTGTGATGGTGGCTGTGATGCTGAGAAAACCCTTTGTTATCTCACGAAGCAGAAAGGCCGAGCCCTGATCCCCAGAGAATTGAAAGGGAGATCCTGTCCCTCATGTTGGCTCAGGGACCTTCCTGTGGCATAGGGATGGAGGTTTGTGTGATATCAAGTGAAAGACAAGGGGACAGCAGCTCTCTGCGTGGGGTGCAAGATGTTGTGAGGCCCAAGTCCCACATGGGCAATGTGTCTCATCACACGATTTGGATGTGAGAGGGGCCCAGTCTGAAAAAGTAGTAGTCAAGCACAATGAACCTTTGAACTTCAGATCTCTCAGGCCCAAGGTGGAGGCACCACAGCCTCACTGGGAGAGTTTGGCTCTGGGGATGCCATGTTTGATGCTAACTCATGTGCAGAGCTCCTTTCCTGCAGATCAGCCCCCAGTCTGTATTGATGTGTCATCACTCCTTGTCTCTCCTTCACAGCACTGTGACTCTGGCATCTCTGTGCTGTAACTCCAACATCAACACACTCCTGCCTGCTGTGACAGCCCAGTGACTCTGGCATCACTGTAATACAGACCACTGCAACAACTCAGTTATTCTGACATCACTGATGTCCACACCACCAAGTCTCTTGTCTCATGGCTCTTGTCACTGAGCTCCTGTGCACTGAGACAGCACAGTGACTCCAACATCACTGTGCTCATATCCACTATCACAGAATCCTAGAATATCCTGCAATAGAAAGGACCCACAAGGATCATTGAGTCCAAGTTCTGGCTCCGTGTGACCATCCAAAATAACAGACCATATGACTGAGGGTGTTGTCTTGCTTCTTGAACTCCAGCAATTTTGGTGCTGTAACCACTTCCCTAGGAGGCCTCTTCCAATGCCCTCCTTTGGACACTCTCCAATAGTTCTATGTCCTTTATGTTTTGCATTGCCCAGAAGTGCAACCAATGCTCCAAGTGAGGCCACAGCAATGCAGAGCAGAGCAGGGCAACTGCTTCCCTTACCTGTCTAGCACTGCTGTCCTCATTGCTCCTCAAAGGAAGGTTGGCCTTCCTGGCTGAGTGGGCACACTGCTGACTCACGTTCAATTTGCTGTTGATCAAGACTCCCAAATCCCTGTCAGTAGAACCACTCTCCAGTGTCCCATTCCCTACTCCGTGAGTACAGCCAGGGTTGCCCCTACGCAGCTGCAGAATCAGGCACTTGTTCTTGTTTCACTTCAAGTGGTTGGTGATTGGCCAGTTCTCTAAGTCATCCACATCTCTCTGCAAGGCCTATGCACCTTCAGTGGAGTCAACAGCTCCACCCGATCCAAAATCATCAGCAAATTTCCTGAAAAACTCTTCTAGTTCTTCATGTAAGCCGGTGATGAAAACATCAAAGTGAAGTGGCTCTAAAACACAGCCCTGCGAATCCCTGTTAGTGACCACTTGCCAAGCTGATGGAACCCCATTTACAATAACCCACTGGGTTATTTTACTGACCCTTCAGCCGAATGCTCACGTATCACAGTGCATTTCTCTCTCTCCATATGCCAGACCATTTTTCCAAAAGGATAATGTGAGAAACAAATGCTCTACTGAAATCCTAACATATAACATCAACTGGCTTCCCTTGATCAACTACATGGGTGACCGTGTCACCAAAGGACATGAAGTTAAACAGGATCTTCCCCTCATGAACCAGAGTTGGCTGTGACCAAAAACAACTGCTTTTCAATAACTCCCTACATCACTTTAACCATAATTTTACCTGGCACTGAAGTGACACTGACAGGTCCTTAATTGCTGGGGTCTTCTTTCTTGCTCTTCTTTAAAACTGGAACAACCTTTTTTGCCACCTTCCTGTCAACTGGGAACAGACATATCCCTAGGCTTCTTCTGATGCCTTTAAAATGAGAGCCCAGAGTAAACTCAGGTGTCATCACAGAAAGAATGGAGATGCGTCATAGCTTTGTAATGCCTTCAACTGCACAGTATGCCACAGATGGAGCAGAGAGGAAGATCCGGCTCTTCTTTTGTGAGTTCATCCATTTGGTCAGCGGAATAACACTACATGCTCCATGGGGATAGGTGCAAAAGGCACAGGGTTCTGCTGGCATTTAGGATGGCCAAGCATACCTCCTTCTGGCTCCAACTGATGCTCAGGAAGGAGGTCTCTATCTCAGAGATTTTCCACCACAGTTTGCAAGCACTAGCACACAGCACTCCAGCACCCCATGCACCTTCATCATCACTGAGTAGCGTGTGAGCGACTGAGTTACTGTTGAATAAAGACCAAGGATTGGATGTGGGGCTCACAAGCAGACACCTCATTGTACACATTGAACTCAACTAAGAGGATTCCTGAGTGCCAGAGTCCAGTGGGGAACTTAATCCAATTTCAACCCCAGGGTTTCCATCAGTGGATGAGGTGCCTAACCCTAGAGTTAGGATGAGAGTATCTGATAGTAATAGGACAAATTTCTGTAAGCACCATCCAAACTTGGAGAGATTCAAGGCCAGGTTGGATGGGATCCTTGGGAACCTGATCTAATGGTTTATAAATCTGCCTGTGGTTAGAGGCCAGAACTAGGCGATCTGTAAAGTCCCCTCCAACCTGAACCATTCTATGATTGTGTAATGTTATGTCTGCACTGCCTGAGCTGAATCACTGGGATATATAAGGGAAGCCAACCCCTCCCTGTCCTGATCTGTCCCCTTTGTCATACATGCCACGAGCAGAGGTTTCCAGATTGGACATCTGCTTCTCTCATGTGCAGACGTGTCCAACCATGCTCCTGGAATCCAGTGGACATGTGGTGATTAAACGATCTGACTTGAAAGTATGTATTGCAGTGATGATCCTGCTGCCTTTCAGGGGCTGTCAGCCCTGGAATCCCCAGGACATCTCAAGGGAGATGACTGGGAAGAAGAAATCACATCCTCTGCTGCTGAGCTGTGTGGCACCTGGGACACATGGAGCTTCTATGAGTGGGCAGTGCTGCAGAGAGACAGCTGTGCCCAGGAGCAGCACTCGTGCAGCACACAGCAGGGCTAGGGACTTGAACTGCCCGTGAAGGGGAGAGAAGAGAAGGAAGAGAGCTTTCAGGCTGTGTGGCACATAAGCAGGCTGTGAGCTCACCGCAGGAACAATTCTCACAGCCCTTGGCAAGGTAAGTCTCTCACTGCAGGCAATGAAGCCACTTTTCCTGGAGGGTTCACTGAATCTGGGACATACTATTGCAAGTCAGGCTGCAGACTGTAAGTTTCTTCAACAGGGAATAACCTCTGCTCCAGCTGAGGGCTTCCCTGCTGCAGCATCAGAGCACAGCCCTGAGGGGTGCTTGTCTGAGTGAGCGGCACTGCCAGCTATCTGCCCCAGGCCAGGTCCTGCAGCTTTTGGAGCAGCGAGTGCTCCTACTGACCTTAAGCTGAAGGCCGCAGGACACAGCTCGCTGTAACCTTTCAGTTCTGTGTTGGCAAGGGGATCCCTGCAAAGTCGTGGCACATGCAGAATAGTTGTGTGCTATGTGTGCGCTGTGAAACAGTATTCCCTCCTGTACCACAAGTGTAGCTGATAGCAGCATTCAGTTAGAAGTAGGGATAGAAGGCCAGTGCACTCTGTAATACACTAATACCACTGTCCTCAGTATTTAAAAGCTTTCTGTACTGTAAGAAAAGCCAGGCACCCACCCCATGCAGACTCCCAGACTTCCCAGGACTAACTACAACCCCGCCTTATAAAAGCACATCCATTTCATTAGATAAGGATTGCAAGCTATACTAGAGATATAGGATTTATAAATGCTCACTGATATTCCAAGGCTATTCCCGTTCCGAGTGGCTAAAGAACTTTGGAATCTCTGATGTTTTATCAAAAAGCTGGAGGTCCTGCAGTTAGGTCACAGCTGTGAAAGTTAAAGGGTGCTTACATCAGATGTGGGGTTGTTTCTTTTATTTAAAGAGAAGTTTCATGGCTACTTTGACTCATAAAAAGATGTGCTTCTAGTAGCTGACCTGTCTTCAGCTTCTTTTAGTCTTGTAGCCTTGCCTGGGGCTGTTTCAGTAACAGCACCTTATGGTCCTATGTTATTGTGCAAAGCTGTTGTTTTCTCATCTTTCTGTGTCTCTCAGAGCACGATGGATCTGTCATGACAAGGAGCAGTCCTGCAGTGCTGAGAACAGACTGCCTCAGGTTGCTGAGGTCTCCATCTGAATGAGAGGCAACGCGTTTGGCTCAAGCTGTTTGGGATTCTGGTAATGAAATGAAAGCCTTAACTCCCCCCTCCTGCCCCCAGCACCTCTCCTAACTTCCACTTTGGCCTTATCTAATCAGCATTATCTTTCTGATACGAGGGGGCTGAAATTAGCTCCCACCAATTGTAAATGCCTCTAGATTTTCCTGTGCAAAGCCACTGTCTCCCTGTAGATACCAAGTGCCATTCCTGGACAATTCCTGTTCCTCACAGTGCTCTCAGCACCCGAGCCTGCCATCTCCAGCTCCCCGTGCTGTACCACGTGCTGAGCACCCCATTGGGAACAAAATTTATCAGCACCTTCCAAAACAGCTCCTAGAAGTGCACATCCATATACCAAGATGGGTGCTACAAATGGCCTTCCGTCAGGGGAAGAATGTCTCTAATGAAAGCAAGGCACACAGCAGAAAACTTCCCCCAGCATCCCAGCCTTGCCCAGCCACACTTGACCCAGGATGGCTGCAGGCTGTGCAGCCGGGTGCCCAGGGCTGTCGTGCAGAGCAGGGTCAATGCTGTGCCCCAAGGGGCTGCGTGCCAGGGTAGGGACTCTGCCGCCTGCCAGGATCAGCACTCAGCCTGCCCAGGAAGCTGCCCAGGGGCAAAGAGCTCACAGCTACTCTGCACCAAAGGGGAATTTCCACAAGGAAGACCAATACTGGGATTTTCTGCTGTGTTTCCTATTTTCTGCTTCCAGGGGAGTGTAAAGATGTAAAGTGAGAAACAGAACATCATATACCATGTTTGAGCACACAGCTGAGAGTCCTAAAATGCTTTCAGTCTCTTTTGTTCTTATGAGCATGTATTTTCCTTGCTGATCCAATTGAGATTCTCTTATGATTCCCTTTCTCACTTGCAAACATGAGCATGCACCTACACAGTGCCTGCTAACAGGATGGGTTCTGATCAACAAATAGGAATGCATTGCATCTGAGCTGGTGTCTGTAGGTTCAGACAGGAAAAAGATGAGGAAACACTTTCCAGGTGAAAAGTCTGCGGGCAAGAGAGATATGATCGGGGAAAGAGAGAAAAGTAATAGCTTAATCTTTTGAGAGGAAGAATTTCCCAGAAGAAAACATACAACTGCCTTTAACGTGGACACCTTCTTCAGAGCAAGCCCCCACCCAGAAACAGCCCTCACGGCTGTTAGATCCTCTGCAGCCAGAGCTCCTTCAGAGTATAGGAACATCTACTCAGGCATGTGTCCGTCACCCTCTGCAGTACCTGCAGATGTGGGCAATGCAGTCTGTGAAGCTGGATAAGAGTTGGCTTTCCCTTAATGAGAGTTATGATGCATCTCCCTGAGGCCCTTCGGAGCTGTGGTCTGACCTTCAGGATGCAAATCTTTCCCATGGCCTGAAGAACAAAGTCGAGGGAAGAAGCAGAGGATACGATATGCATGGAAATGCTGTGGGGTTGGTGAAATGGATGTTAGGTGTCTGTTTTAAGAAGCGCAGTGATGAGGTCTTGCTCACGTCCCTTGAGAAAGGGTGGGCGTTGTGTGATGAGCAGTCGGTTCCTCTTCTCTCAGCAGGGTCTGGCTTCTTTGGAAGGTAACTTGTGAATGCACTTGCCTTCCACCTCCAATCTGTGCTATTTCACAGCAACTGGAAACAGGCCCACGAGCTCCCCTTATCCTGCACTAAGCAGCAGTGAATCTCTTTGCCTCCCAGGTCTCAATCACAGCCGTTCACACTGAGTGCAGCAGAAGTGCTCAGGATTTCTGACTTCACTGAACACCCTTTGGGCATCATGAGTAGGATGAAACCATAGGAGAAAAAGCATCCCTAAGACTTCTTGTGTCAGTTGTACAGACGCCTACAGGTACTTTTGCATTAGAAGTGATTTCAACTGACAAATTCTAAAAGAAAATCTGTGACCACAGCACCAACACATTCCTCACAGGGACGTGGTTGTTTCCTTGAGAGAAGAAAGGCAGAGGCCTTCATGGCAAACTCAATGTCATGAACTGTACCTTACATCACTGACCTCAACAAACATTTCACCCTTGGAAAGACCTGTCTCTAACTTTCATACTCCTTGGACAGGTCCTCATGCCCACAGGTCCTGATACCCAGAAGTGCCAAATGCCCAACAGCAGCTCCATCAGCGAGTTCCTCCTGCTGGCGTTGGCAGACACGCGGCAGCTGCAGCTCCTGCATTTCTGGCTCTTCCTGGGCATCTACCTGGCTGCCCTCCTGGGCAACAGCCTCATCAGCACAGCCGTAGCCTGCAACCAGCACCTGCACACACCCATGTACTTCTTCCTCCTCAACCTCGCCCTCCTCGACCTGGGCTGCATCTCCACCACTCTCCCCAAAGCCATGGGCAATGCCCTCTGGGACACCAGAGGAGAAAAAGACCAGTGTGGATGAACCGGGATCTTTTGTTGAGACTCCGAGAGAAAAAGAGAGTCTATGTTCTCTGGAAGATGGGTCAGGCTACTTGGAGTGACTACAGAGAACTGGCCAAGATATGCAGGCAGAAAATTAGAAATGCTAAAGCCCAGCTTGAAATTAGGCTGGCTACTGCTGTAAAGGAGAACAGGAAACCCTTTTACAAATATATTAACAGCAGGAGAAAAACTAAGGAAAATTTCCCTCCTTTACTCAACGAGGCAGGCAATATAACCACAGATGATAAGGAAAAGCCTGAGGTTCTCAATGCCTTCTTCACATCTGTCTTTAATAGACAGGACAGTTATCCACATGGTACTTGCCCTGACCTGGAAGTCCAGGACGGGGTGCATAATGCACCCCCTGTGATCCAAGCAGAGATGGTCAGAGATCTACTCCTCCATCTGAACTGCCACAAGTCCATGGGGCCAGATGGGATCCACCCAAGGGTGCTGAGGGAGCTAGCAGAGGTGATTGCCGAACCACTTTCTGCCATCTATCAGCATTCCTGGTTATCTGGAGAGGTCCCACAAGATTGGAGGCTTGCCGATGTGACTCCCATTTACAAGAAAGGCCGTAAGGAAGACCTGGGGAACTACAGGCCTGTCAGCCTGACCTCGGTATCAGGGAAGGTTATGGAACAGATGATCTTGAGGGAAATCACACGACACGTGCATGGCAATAAAGGGATCAGACCCAGCCAGCACGGGTTTACCAGGGGCAGGTCGTGCTTGTCCAACCTCATCTCCTTCTATGACTGGGTGACCAGACAGGTAGATGAGGGAAAGGCTGTTGATGTAGTCTACCTGGACTTCAGCAAGGCCTTTGACACAGTCTCCCATAGTATTCTCCTAAGGAAACTGGCAGCCCGTGGTGTGGACAGGTTCACTCTTCTCTGGGTGGAGAACTGGCTGGAGGGCCGTGCCCAGAGGGTAGTGGTTAATGGAGTTAAGTCCAGCTGGCGTCCTGCTATGAGTGGTGTCCCCCAAGGGTCAGTTTTGGGGCCCATCTTGTTTAATATCTTTATTGATGACCTAGACGAGGGAAATGAGTGTACCCTCAGTAAGTTTGCAGATGACACAAAGTTGGGAGGATGTGTCAAACTGCCTGAGGGTAGGGAGGCCCTTCAGAGGGATTTGGATAGGCTGAACAGCTGGGCTGAGCTCAATGGGATGAGGTTCAATAAGACCAAGTGCCGGGTCCTGCACTTTGGCCACAATAACCCCATGCAATGCTATAGGCTTGGGGCAGAATGGCTTGAAGAATGTAGAGAGGAAAAGGACCTGGGGGTGTTGGTTGATGCTCGGCTCAACGTGAGCCGGCAGTGTGCCCAGGTGGCCAAGAAGGCCAACGGCATCCTGGCCTGTATTAGAAATAGTGTAGCCAGCAGGAGCAGGGAGGTGATCATCCCCCTGTACTCAGCTCTGGTATGGCCGCACCTCGAGTACTGTGTTCAGTTTTGGGCCCCTCACTACAAGAAGGACATTGAGGCCCTGGAGCGTGTTCAGAGAAGGGCAACAAAACTGGTGAGGGGTCTGGAGCACAAGTCTTATGAGGAGCGGCTGAGGGAGCTGGGATTGTTTAGTCTGGAGAAGAGGAGGCTCAGAGGAGACCTTATTGCACTCTACCACTTTCTGAAGGGGGGTTGTGGTGAGGAGGGGGTGGGCCTCTTCTCCCTGATAAATAACGACAGGATGAGAGGGAATGGCCACAAGTTGCGCCGGGGAAGATTTAGATTAGACCTGAGGAAGCATTTCTTTTCTGAAAGAGTGGTCAGGCACTGGAATGGCCTGCCTAGGGAGGTGGTTGAGGCACCATCCCTAGCGCTGTTCAAGAAGCGTTTAGATGAGGTGCTAAAGGATTTAATTTAGTAGTTGGGTAGAGATAGTGATAGGAGGATGGTTGGACTAGATGATCTTATAGGTCCTTTCCAACCTTATGAACTTATGAACTTATGAACCAGGGCCATCTCCTACACAGGATGTGCTGCACAGGTCTTTTTCTTTCCCTTCTTCATGACAGCAGAGTATTTCCTTCTCACAGTCACGGCCTATGACCAACTTTGTTGCCATCTGCAAGCCCCTGCACTACGGGACCCTCCTGGGCAGCAGAGCTTGTGTCACCATGGCTGCAGCTGCCTGGGGCACTGCTGTTCTCTATGCTCTACTGCACACTGCCAATACATTTCCTATACCACTGTGGCAGGACAATGCTGTGGACCAGTTCTTCTGTGAAATCGCCCAGATCCTTAGGCTCTCATGCTCACAATCATACTGCCTCAGGCAAATGGAAATTATTTATTTTAGCATTATTAATGTATATTTAGTTTTCATTGTGCTGTTTTACGGGCATATCTTCAGGTCTGTGCTGAGGATGCCCTCTGAGCAAGGCTGGCACAAAACCTTATCTACGTGCCTCTCCCACCTGGCTGTGGTCTCTCTCTTTGTCTGCACTGGCTCGTTTGCCTACCTGAAGCCCCCTTCTCTCTCTTCTCCATCCCTGGACCTACTGGTATCATTTCCGTACTCAGTGGTGCCTCCAGCAGCGAATCCTCTCATCTACAGCCTGAGGAACCAGAAGCTCAAGAATGCAGTGAGCAATACGTACTTGTTCAAATTCCAAAAAATGCACGTCAGCCTAACAGGAGCCCCAAGGTAATTCAGAAATCATTTGGATAATCCCTCGTTATTATTTGCCTTCATTATTGTTTCCACTGGCATGACTGATTTAAAAAGTTTTCTTCTTGGCCTGCCACATTTCTGTCATGCTTTACACACTTATCTCATGTACCCATAGATCAAGGCTCTCATACATAAATTGTATTTATGAACATAAATACAATAAAGACGCCAGCAGAAATACATGTCTCCATTCCCATGTTTTCCCATCTTCTCTGAAACTGGGAGAGCAACTCACGTATGCAGGAGTAGTTCAGGGGCCAAGAGCCCATCTGCACCACAGAGCAGCGGCCTCAGTGCTCATGGGGGGCTGCCCCTCACTGCCCAGTGGGCCTGTCCTCTCATCTGTGTTTGAAACGGGGTTGCTGCTTCCCAGGTCCAATGGTCACAGACAGCAGCAGGACACGGTCTTGCAGTGCTGCTCTCTTTGCACTTCCACTCTTCCCTTTTTGTCTATGCCCTTGGGGACATGGGCAGACCAGGAAGGTGGCTCTGGACATTTGTCACCCCCAGCCTCTTGCATTGTCCATTTCCAGCACTGACTGCATGTTTATGGCAGAGCTTTTCCCAAGCTCCTGAAGTACACTGATGACATTGCTGTGTGGGGGAGATACAGCAGAGGAAGTTTTTGAGAAAGGAGAGCAAGTAATCTAAATTCTTCTGGGTGTAGGTTTCACTATTAAGCAAAGCAAATGAAAGGGCCTGCACAGGAAATTCAGTTCCTAGGAATAAAGTGGCAAGATGGATGTCATTACGTCCCAGTAGATGTGATTAACATTACTGCCATGTCTCCACCCACTAGTAAAGAAGAAACTCAATCTTTTCTGGGCATAGTGGACTTTTGGAAAATGCACATTCCTGTCTGTAGCCTCATTGTAAACCCCCTTTATCAGGTAACAGAAGAAATACCATTTTGTGTGAGGGTCCTGAGCAGCAGCAGGCCTTTGAGCAAATTAAGCAGGAGATTGCTCAAGCTGTGGTCCTGGGGCCAGTGCAGATGGGACAGGATGTCAAGAATATCCTCTACACTGCTGCTGGAAAGGTAGGTCCCACTTGGAGTTTGTGGCAAAGAGCCTCTGGAGAGACCTGAGGCTGACCCCTTGGGTTCTGGAGTTGAGCATACAGGGGGGCTGAGGAGTGCTACACTCCAACTGAGAAGAAGATCTTAGCTGTGTACGAGGGGGTTCGAGCTGCTTCCGAAGTAATCAGCACTGAAATGCAGCTCCTTCTGGCACCTTGACTGCCAGTGCTGAGCTGGATGTTCAAAGGAACAGCTCCCTCTACCCATCATGCTACTGATGCCACTTGGAGAAAGTGGATTGCGCTGATTGCACATCGAGTTCGGATGGGGAACCTCAGTCCTCCAGGAATCCTGGAGGTGATCATGGACTGGCCTGAAGGTAAAAAGTTTGGAACAACACCAGCAGATGTATCATGTGCTTAAGAGACCCCCACCATACAATGAACTACCACACAATGAAAAGAGATACGCCTTGTTCACTGACGGATTTTGTCATATTGTGGGGAAGCACTGCAAATGGAAGGCTGCTGTGTGGAGCCCCACACGATGATGAGTTGCAGAGGCCACTGAAGGAGGAGAATCAAGTCAATTTGCAGAGGTAAAGGCTGTCCAACTGCCCTTACATGCGGCTTAATGGGAGAGGTGGCCAATGTTGTATCTTTATACTGACTTATGGATGGTGGCAAATGCTTTATGGGGGTGGTTGCAGCAGTGGGAACACAACAACTGGCAATGGAAGGGTAAACCTATTTGGGCTGCTGAACTGTGGAGAGACATTGGTGCCCAAACAAAAAATATGGTTGTAAAGGTGCATCACGTAAATGCTCAAGTGCCCAAGTGTCGGGCTACTGAAAAACAACGAAATAACCATCAGGTTCCTCCTCAAATCACTGTCCTTTTTCTTTAAACCTATCTGTTATCTGAATACCCTTCTCCTTCCTCCTCCCAGCCCCCAGAGCACAGAGTTGTGCTTGGGCAGCCACGTGGCCACTGACAGTGCAGATTTTTATTTCTTCCTTCCCTTTCTCCCTCTTTTTTTCCTTGTGTCCCTGTCATGGATAACACCGTGACATGTGTGCACAGTCATGGCTATGTGCAAAACAAGAGCTGTGTTTGCGTCTTCTTGCACATGGGTGTGCAAAGAGATTGGTTTGCCCACAGTTGTGCACACACACATGTTCACACGTGTGTGTGAACATGTGTGTATGCAATGAAATCTTTTGCACATGAGTATGGTTTTGCACATAGTTGCATGAACATGAATGGTGTGTGCAATCAGTTGTCCAAACGTGCGTGTGTATGTGTGAATGCACAGGTATGTGAGTAGGGAAGCCTTTGCACATGTATGTACGCTTCTGCACATATGTTGATGTACAGATGCGTGTGAAATGGTGTGATTTGAACCCTCAGTAAGTTTGCAGATGACACCAAGTTGGGAGGATGTGTCAAACTGCCTGAGGGTAGGGAGGCCCTTCAGAGGGATTTGGATAGGCTGAACAGCTGGGCTGAGCTCAATGGGATGAGGTTCAGTAAGGCCAAGTGCCGGGTCCTGCACTTTGGCCACAATAACCCCATGCAATGCTATAGGCTTGGGGCAGAATGGCTTGAAGAATGTAGAGAGGAAAAGGACCTGGGGGTGTTGGTTGATGCTTGGCTCAACATGAGCCGGCAGTGTGCCCAGATGGCCAAGAAGGCCAACGGCATCCTGGCCTGTATTACAAATAGTGTAGCCAGCAGGAGCAGGGAGGTGATCATCCCCCTGTACTCAGCTCTGGTACGGCCGCACCTCGAGTACTGTGTTCAGTTTTGGGCCCCTCATTACAAGAAGGACATTGAGGCCCTGGAGCGTGTTCAGAGAAGGGCAACAAAACTGGTGAGGGGTCTGGAGCACAAGTCTTATGAGGAGCGGCTGAGGGAGCTGGGATTGTTTAGTCTGGAGAAGAGGAGGCTCAGAGGAGACCTTATTGCACTCTACCACTTCCTGAAGGGGGGTTGTGGTGAGGAGTCGGTGGGCCTCTTTTCCCTGATAAATAACGACAGGAGAAGAGGGAATGGCCACAAGTTGCACCGGGGAAGATTTAGATTAGATTTGAGGAAACATTTTTTCTCTGAAAGAGTGGTCAGGCACTGGGATGGCCTGCCTAGGGAGGTGGTTGAGGCACCATCCCTAGCGCTGTTCAAGAAGCATTTAGATGAGGTGCTAAAGGATTTAATTTAGTAGTTGGGTAGAGATAGTGATAGGAGGATGGTTGGACTAGATGATCTTGTAGGTCCTTTCCAACCTTATGAACTTATGATTTCCAAAAATGCACATGAACATGTGCAAGGATGGAATTGCACACATCTTCATGTCATCTTCATGTAAATGGGGCGTGCAAGGAGGTGTTTGCAAGTGAGAGTGCAGAGGTGGTGGGGTGGCCCCTGTGGGTATGTGCCTAAATGTGCGTGCATAAGGATGTAGTGACGCCATGATTTTCAAGTCATTGCTTCCTAGGGGCTAATTAAATAAAATACTTGAACAAAATTTCACACAGAGATTGCTGGTAAAGGTAAGCAATAACTGAAACGAGAGAGAAAGGCTCTGACCTTGCTGCTTGCTGTGCTGCTGGTACCCAGAAGGGCACAGGCATTTGGGATGGCTGCATGACTGAGGGGCCTCTTCTGAGTGCTTTCCAGCACCTTCAGGTTTATCTTGAAAGATGGTTCCATTCCCATTTCTTCCCAGTGCTGCTCACTCCTTTAGGCAGTGACTCCTTTTCCACAGTGAGGCACAGCTAACTGGTGATAAAGCTTTACCCAAGGGGTGCACACCATCCCACTCCTCTGCCTGGTTGCAGTTGTATTTCATCTGCCTTTTCTTCAGGTCAAAGCAGAATGAGTTTGTCTGCTTCAGCAGAACAGCTGCCTTCATGGAGGTGCAGATGCAGTCCATAGATGAAATATGCTTTTGCTATCAAGGAGACAACAGATTTCCATGGTTATATGGGAATAGGGTAAATACGGCAACTATCATCTTCCTGAGAGAGCCACGGATGCTCTACAAGAACATACATCTGAATGTTTACCTGCTACCATTAGGTCCTAGCACTGAAAAGCCACATAGAACAACTTCAATCTTTTCCCCTTCTCCCTTTTTTCTTTTTAAAATCACTACTCATGTTAGCTGAGTAAACGAGAAGAGCACGAGCTCTTATTATTCCTCAGTTTGTTGCATCAGCTTTGATTATCTGACTAATTCCAACTAACTGATTAACTTCCAAAGAAGTTTGCACAGTCAGTGCAGTTATTACCACCTGTGGAGTTGTGGGGTAAATAACTCCCAAGGATGGTACTTCACAAAGAAATAGCATAGACGACGGTATATTTTGAGTTGTTCTATATAGAGAGTATACAAATAATACAAAAGAGAAGATGGCTCACCATCAGGATGTCAAGGCTCACACAGGACTCCATGTGGGAGGAATCTCCAAGAAGAAATCCAACCCTAGTGGTGGTCAGCACTTAAATGGGGTTTGGGAGAGGTGGAGCCAGGCTCCACCCCTTCCAATCACACAGGTATATCACCTTCACCTGTGGCTCCATGGCTGACTTGGTGCTCACCTCAGGTGACCAATCAGTGATTCAGGCCGTGATTCAGCAGTTCCCATACATCAAGAAAGTGAACTATTTTGTAAATGTTTTGTATTTTTAGTTTAGATCAGGTGGAAAAAGCATTTGCACAGCTCTGACAGCAGCTGAAATCGCTTTGGGTGAAACATTTTATCTAAGCCATTTTCATTCATTTTTCTATATAAGCACTCCCTTGACTGCATAAAGCTTTTATGTTTAATAACTTGTAAATTTGCCGAGTCAAATTAAGCTGATAGACTTTTATTAGTGATACTGAATAAAATAAAAAATACCTCGACAGTTTTCCATAGTTTCAATTTTTTCTCTGTACCCCTAAATCTTGAAAGATGATGGCCATTTGCTAATCCAGGATCTGCATGTGAATCTAGTGGGTCACAAAGGGAATCGTGTGGGGAATGTAGGTTATGCTAAGATGAAAACAGCAAAGATTTTAATAAAACACTGTAGCTTGGGCCAACCTACATTGTGGTTTGTTCTCCGTTTGGTTGAAATGTTAATCATCCTACTTTATATAACAGCTAACCCTTTTAAAGAAGAACTCTTATTCTTATTCTCAGCCAAACTTTATAAACTATATAGACATGAATTTACCTTTCAGGTATTGATGTGATTTCTTTTATTCTTCCTAATCTTATGCTGATGAAATTATTGCAGAATTCCTCATCTCCTTTTGTCTACTGTCTATTCATGCTCTTGGGGCTTTAATCAAAACTTCACTCCCTGTTACTGTGAGTCGACAGCAGGGATAAATGGGTGGAGGGATTGGCCTTACTGATTCCTTTGCAAATGTAGCATTTCTGGCAAAGAACCCAGGAAAGAATTCCTGAAAGGTAAAAACAGAATTTCCAGGAATTAATGCATATCTTTTGACTGAGCACAAAAGTTCATCTTTAAATAGTAGAAATAGCTGCCATATTGGGGTGGGTATTGAAACCGAATAAACCTGTGGGTTGTCTTGCTGCTCCTAAAGTAGTGTACCAGTGAAGTTTGGGAAATACTTTCCTTAGAAAGTGCCAGCATCAGAACGTGTGATGATAAGATGTGACTTTTTATTTATTTATTTATTAGAGGAATGATTGTAGAGGAATGATAGGAAACTTGAGACCATGCAAGCTGCTAAATATTTTAGGAGCCTGGTTGAGATAGTACTTGAACATATGGGCAGTCATTTATGATGCAAATTTGTATCTGGCTGCTGCTTCCTCCTTTCCAGGTGGCCAAAGTTGACTACCAGACACGGTTGTTGTTTTTTTTTTTTTTTTTCCTCCTGGTGTGAGCGTGATCAAACAGCAAGATTTAGTATAGCAAAAAACAAAGCAAGAAAAAAAAAAGCATGAAACTTGAGTAAAAGGGAGTATAGAAATTATTTAATGAAGCTTTTTTAGTTTAATATTCTTGAAGTCTTAGATGCTAGGTGTGAATGTCTGATTGAATGAGTAATTAATGTAAGTAATTCTCAAGCTGGAGCACCATTAGGCTTTTTGTCTATCACAAAGTAAGACCGTCTGTGCTTTTCTGTATGAACACCATGTCTTGTCCTTTTGCAGTAGTAGTTTCAGTAGGACGGTGGACACCTAAATTCTGTAAGCATTATGGGAAGGTAAAACAGCAGCTGATGTGTTTTGAAATACTACTGCTGAATTGATGGGCTGATGCTCGACTTAATTGAAGAGATATAACATTTAGAAGGTTCTGGGGCTGGCTGCTGGCTTTGAAGTAGAGGTTTGGATTCTCTGTACTTGTCAGTCTTCAGCCAGTCTGGGCTATGTGCACACCTCCACCAGCGTCCTCTTAACTTTTGCTTCTTTTATACACTATGGTACACCTGGTAGCACGTGCCGATTTGACTTGATTGAACTTGTACACAGACATAATTATTTTAGAATAGTAATTGCTTGGGCTATGTTCTCAGGCAGTTGGTTTGATTTTTGGATGGTCATCTGTGCAGCTGGACTCAGATTCTTGTGGATCCCTTCCAATGCAGTATAATCTAATTCTATGATGTTTTTTCTTTCCTCTTTTAAGCCTTGCAATATGTATTGAATAGCAAGAGATGACTGGTGTGGGATTAATGCATGTTCACAAAGCTTTCTGTCAAGTTGTGAAAGACTCCAGAACACAAAGTAGAAATACTCAGATACTTGAGCTTTCAAAACTTTCACCATTCTGTACTTGTTCTTCTTTAATACATACTGGTTTCTGAACTCATTAATTGAATTCCCATGTTCTGCTGTGAGTTTATAATATCATTGTGAAGACGGGATTAGAAGTTAAGTTTCACTGCGAGTTTATTGATGGAAATACAATAGTAAATGTCAATGAAAATACATTTTTGAAGAAGGAGATTTGAAGGGTTATGATTATTTTCCTTACCTCTACTCTAAACAGGTGGCAAACGTAGCCTAGCTCTTGAAAAGGTTTCCGTGTGTCGCCTGCACGTCGTCGTTTGGGGGGGGGGGGTTGTTGTGGGGGCGGGACCGGCCCCTGGCCGCGTTCCCTTTCCCCCATCACCAGCACCCCGGCCGCAGAGCCGGGCAGAGGTTTAAAGACTCGGGCTGTCCGCGTCGCGATCCGCGAGAGCGCGGGGCCGGAGTGCGGTCGGCCGGCCGGCGGGAAAGGGCGAGTGGTATGAGAGGAGACGTGGTGGCGCGCCTCCCCCCCCGGCCTCTCCTGGCCGTAGATGTGTTACCCCGTCCTCCCCTCCCCCGCGGCCTCAGTCTCGGGCGGAGAGACTCCGCACGTTCAGGGCCACGCCGCCGCTTCGCCCCCGGGCCCCGTCGCGAGGCCGCGTCCCTTCCTTCGTCGCCGCCGCCTCCCTCCGCGCTTTCGCCCTCGGTCTCGCCGGCGTGGGGCGTCCCGCATCCCGCCTCCGGGCGCGCCCCCTTCCTTGGGGTTCGTCTCCCGCTGCAGCCTCAGATCTCGCGCCGCGCGGCGCGAAGGGGGAGGTCGGGCGGCTCAACCGGCGGGGTGCACCGCTTCCTTCCCTCCGGCACAGCTGGGAGTAGACCTGGCGGGCCGAGCTTCCCGGCGGCCTTTTCCGCCCCGAGCCAGGGGGTTGACCTGGCCGACTTTTTTTCTTTCCCTTCCCTGCCCCTTTCAATTCCCTTTCTCCTTTCCTTTTTCTTTTCGCCTTTTCTTTCCTCTTTCCTTATCTATCTGTCTGTCTATCTACCATCTAATCTCTTCCAGAGCCCCCGCCCCCCACTTGCGGCGTCTGCCACGACAGCTGCCTGCCTGGCCGGCCGCGAGCAGACGGGTAGAGCTGTGGGCCGGCTCGCTTCCCCCTCCCGTCCCCAGGGCTGCAGCGTATTTTTTTTTTCCACCTAACATTTCATTATTTCTTTAACTTTTTTTGCGGCAACATTTATTTATTTATTTATTTCCATGTATATATATAACTATATATATAATTTCAACATTCCAGTTCTTATTTATTTACCTTTTGCTCTTTTTAATTATTTTTTCATTCTCTCACGATTTTTTTTAAGTTTTTAAAAATTTTTAGGTATCATTTATTTTTTCCCTTTTCATAGTTATTTCAGAAAAAGAAAATTATTTTTGTATTTTTTTATTTCTGTACTTTATCTCAAAATATTTAACTTTCATAAGTATTCATTTCTTTAATTATTTACTTTTCATCCGGTTTTAATTGTATTTTTTAAATTTTTATTTTTTAATTATCATTTATTCGGTTCCAAATACATATATATTCAATTCTTTAATCAATTTTATTTAATTGTAGCTCTTTTTAATTATTTTTTCATAATTTAGTTCACAATTTATTTTTTCTCATTGTTCAACTTTTTAATTATTTACTTTTCCATTTCTAATTATTTATTTTTATGTATTTATTTCACGAAATAATATATTTTAAATGGTTTTTATTTTGTGACTGTTTTTAAATTATATTTCTTTATTTTTTTTTCAATAATTTTATTCCTTTTTAATTATATATTTTTCACAATTTATATGATTTTTTCCATTTTCAAATCTATTTTCACAAACTTTTGTAAAAGAAAACGTATTTTCATATTTATTTTTTTCATTTTAAAAATTATTTATTTCGCGAAAAAAAAAAAAATTTCATGTTTTGTTTTTGTTTCACAAAAATATTTTTTATACTATTTTTTATTTTTCACCTGTCGAAAATATCTATTTCATACTTGTCTCTCGAAAGTAAATTTTATTACAAAAATATAACATCGTTCGATTATTTTTTTTCCTATATATATATTTAACTATTTATGTAACTGCGATTGTGCCCCCTGCCCCCCCCCCATCCTTCTCCCCGCCCACCGCTGCAGCGCATTCCATGAGGGCGGGCTGGCTGGCGGGCAGACGGGTAGACCTGTCGGCCTGCTCGCTTCCCCCTCCCAGGCCCCTCTGCCCCGTGTTTTTTTTTTTCATTTATTTATCCGTGATTGTTTTTATTTTTACTTCTTAATTATTTTTGTCCAGCCGAAGATTCCTTCTTCAGCGGGGTAGATGTGATGAGGCGGCCAGGCTGGGCTCCGCGTCTCTCTCCCTCTGCCTCCCTCCCTCCCTTAACACCCCCCCCCCTCCCCCCCTCCAACCTTACCTGCCACAGATCCACCCCGCCCGACATCTGTGTCATGTTTTTACCAAACTTTTTATTACTTTTAAGTGTTTTGTTTTTTTTTTGGGGGGAGGAGGAGTTGGTGGTGGTGGTGAAAGGCGGTGTTTTTTTGTTTTTGTTTTTTAATTAAAATGAATAATTATTGAATTAATTATTGAATAATGAATGCTTTCTTTGGGTTTTTGTCTCAAGACAAAAATACGTTTTCATCTTTTTAATTTGTTTTCCTCGTATTTATCTTTATTTTTTTGTTTTTTCAATTTCTGGCCGTTTTTTTTTTTCAGTGGGGGGGAGTGGTTGGTCAGGAGGGCTGCCTCTTTATTTTTATATAACTTGTATACATATTTAGGTATGTATGTACGTACGTACGTTTGTATTGTGCACCTAAACCCCATTTCTTTTTTTTTTTTTTCTCCCAGTCACAACACTCCATCCAGACTCGGCAGCCAGCTTTCCCTGAACCTCCATCCTGGATCCGCCGGCCAATTGCTTTTGAATTTTTCCTCCCCCATATTCTTCCTCCCTCCCTTCCTTCCTTCCCTGAGATCAATCGTCTAGTCAGCTGCCTGTCCGTCCTTCCTTCTGCTCACCAGGTCTTCATTCACTTGAGCGAGCTGTGGGGTTTTTCCACCTTGCACCCTATCCCCCTCACCGTGGACGCACCCTGGCCTGCTGTCCTTCCTTTGGGCTGCCCTTCCTTTGGTTGTTTTGGGGCTGTTGGTTAGGGTCAGAGTCGAGCACTCCGTGGCGGCTTGGAGATGGCGCTGCCGGGTGGCTTGCTGTGTCCGGCTAAGTGTGCCCGTCTTGGGCGAACCTCTCACGCTTCCCAAACGGCGGCGGCGAGAGATCACAGCGCATGTGTCTTAAAAACGCCGGCCACGTTTACGCAGCTACAGCCGTTCCGCACTTCCCGAACGGCGGCGGCAAGAGCTCGCTGCCCGTTGCATCTCGAAATGCCGGCCAGGTCTACCCAGCTAATACCTTCTCGCGAGTCTCGAACGTTGGCGTCCAGTGCTCGATGCTGGTGCCGCTTGGGAACGCCGGCCACGTCTTCCCGGCTACAGCCGATCCGGTCGCTCGTCGCCAGCGGCGGCGGACGAGGGTGGCAGCCAAGCGCCGTGCCATCCGCGACCACGTCTACCCGGTATCGACGTAGTAGGGCGTGCCAAGCCGAGGCGCCTAGAGGGCGCTTCAGGGGCGTCGTGCAATGTCCGGCCGCGTCTACTGAGCTCCGATGGAGCTGAGCGATCCGAGCCGGCGTCTAGAGGGCGCTGCTAGGGCGTCTTGCCATCGCCTGCCACGTCTACCTGGTTCCGACGGAGTCGAGCGCTCTGCGGCGGATTGGAGATGGCGCAGCCGGTTGGCTTGCCGACTCCAGGCAAGTGTGCCCAGAACCGGGCAAACCTCTTCGCACCTGGCGATCCTCGGCCACGTCTACCCGGTTCTGACTGAGCTGAGCGATCCGAAGAGGCGGATAGAGGGCGCCACCGGTTCTGCTTGCCATCTCCGGCAACGACTACCCGGTTTTGACGTAGTTGGAGTGCCAATAGGAGGTGCCTTGAGGGCGCTACGATTTCATCGTGCAATGTCCGGCCACGTCTACCCGGCAACAGCCGTAACGCGCTAACGGGAACGGCTGCGGCGAGAGCTCGCTGCCTGTGCGTTTCGGAAACGCCAGCCAGGTCTACCCTGCTAAAGCCGTCTAGAACGTTTGTGTCCGGTGCTCCATGCCGCTGCCGCTAGGGAACGCCGGACACGTCTTCCCGGCTACTGGTCGCCCGTCGTGAACGGCGGCGGCGGCGGACGTAGGAGGCTGCGAGGGCGCCGTGCGATCTCCGGCCACGTCTACCCGGTTCCAAAGCAGTTGGGCGTGCCAAACGGAGGCGCCTAGAGGGCGCTCCGAGGTCGTCGTGCAATGTTCGGCCACGTCTACCGAGCTCCGACGGAGCTGAGCGAAATGAGGACGCGTCTAGTGAGCGCTGCCGGGGCGGCTTGCCGTCGCCTGCCACGTCTTCCCGATTCCGATGGAGCCGAGCGCTCCGCGGCGGATTGGAGATGGCGCAGTCGGATGGCTTGCTGTCTCCGGCCAAGTGTGCCCAGAATTGGGTGAAACTCGCGCTTCCCTAACAGCGG
This sequence comes from Cyrtonyx montezumae, assembly GCF_038088225.1. Classification (NCBI taxonomy): domain Eukaryota; kingdom Metazoa; phylum Chordata; class Aves; order Galliformes; family Odontophoridae; genus Cyrtonyx; species Cyrtonyx montezumae. The sequence continues at coordinate 529,033 of NW_027072055.1, read as the reverse complement.
CGGGTTCTTAGTAAAGTTTAAGAAAGTTTCAGTAAAGAATAAAAAAAAAAAAAAAATGCATTCTCTTTTTAAACTGCTCTTAAAGGGACTGTATTTCATCATTTTTTAACTTGTTATGCTCAGAATGTACTGGGACTTAATTAAGTTTGCCAGTCTGATCCATGGAGCTTGGTCTCTATATGATAAACTAAAAACACTGATGGACTTACCTACCTAGCTTTTGTATACAATGTGCCATTCATTTCCGGAGGGAGTAACTCCAGATGGAATTGCTAACTCTATGGAACTTGTGATTTTTAAACACTCCTGGCCTGTCCTTTGAATTCAGTATGCGTTTTCTGGATGCTCATCAAGTTCTCGTAATGATTGTGGTGTCAGTCTCCCTGAACGTACTCTTCATCAGTATCTGTATTTATAATACTTTGAGAAAGCCTTCCCCAGAGCCAGAGAATACTGACTGGCAGGAGGTTTGGAGGGACTTAAGAGAGACTTTAGAGAAATGGGCAACACCGGTGTCATGGAACTTTTCTCCTGAACACCTGCAAGATCCTGAGAACTTAAGCAGATATTTGAGACAGGGATGTTGCGGCTCAAAGAGACCTGAGGAGGCCCGAAGTACTTGGGGTCTGGCTTATGCTTACCGAGCCTTATTCAATACTATCCTAGAGAGGCATCGAGTTTTTGAAATAGAGCAAGAGAGTCTCCGAGCTGAAAGGGACAATCTCCTGATCCAGAAAGAGACTCATTTAGCTGACAATCAGACACTCCAGTCCAATCTAGACTCCCTCCAGACCAAGCGAGTTGCCCTCCAGTCTCAACAAGAAGCTCTCCAATCCAACATGGACATCCTCCAACCTGAAAGAGACACCCTCCAGTCCAAGTGAGACATCCTCCTGTCTGAACGGTACTCCTTCAGAACTGAGCGAGGTACCTACCAGCCACAATAGCCCCTGCCCCCCAGCCAGGGGGGAGAAACGCGCTTCTCGGTGGCGAGAAATCACAGCGCGTTTAAAAATGCCGGCCACGTCTACCCGGCTAATCTTTCTTGCGCTTCCCTAACGGTGGCGGGGAGAGTTTGCTGCCCATTGCGTCTCAAAATGCCGGCCAGGTCTACACAGCTGTCTCTCGCGTCTCGAATGGTGGCGTCCGATGCTCGATGCCGGTGCCGCTAGGGAACGCCAGACACGTCTTCCTGGCTACGGAAACGACCTGGTCTCTCATCACAAGCGGCGGCGGCAGCAGACGGAGGTGGCAGCCGGGGCACCGTGCGATCTTCGGCCACGTCTACCCGGTTTCGACGGAGTTCAGCGTGCTAAGCGGAGGCGCTTAGAGGGCGCCCCAGGGTCGTCGTGCAATGTTCGGCCATGTCTACCCTACTCCGACGGAGCTGAGCGATCCGAGGAGGCGTCAAGAGAGTGCTGCTGGGGAGGCTTGCGGTCTGCGGTGACGTCTACCTGGTTTCGACAGAGATTAAATGGGAGTATTCTTGGCCATCCTAAGCGAAACCACAGCAACTAAAGAAAAAGTTTCAGGACGTGCACAATTGGTTTCTTTTTGATGAACTAATCTATTGGTTGATAGGCTAAAACGTGCATCCCTTTTGCTAATCCAGCCTGTATCACCTCCACAGTGCCTGCTGGCATCTCATTTCTCTATAGATACAGAGATAAGAACAGAGGCTGCGTGAGAGTCAGCACTGACCCAGAATTCATATGGGCTTCAGGAGACAAAGAGCAGCGTGATGCCTCAGTAGAAGCAGACAGAATCCAAATGCATGTTTAGGAATAATAACCAATAATATTTATTACACACTCACACATATAAATGAACAGCAAAAAAATGTAGCAATTAATAGAAATAGATAACCATTTTAAAGGTGAAAATGCATAATATGAGCCTGCTACAGGAATGACAGTGAGTCAGTTGTAGAGATTCTCATGTTTAAACCCTGCTGAAATGTGTCCTTGCCATCATTTTCCCCACTGCATCCTTGAGTTCCTGGTTCCTCATGCTGTAGATGAGGGGATTCAGTGTTGGAGGCGCTACTGAGTACAAAAATGACACCACCAGGTTCAGGGATGGGGAGAACAGGGAAGGGGGATTCAGGTAGGCAAAGAAGCCCGTGCCCACATACAGGGAAACCACGGCCAGGTGAGGGAGACACATGGAGAAGGCTTTTTGCCGGCATTACTCAGAGGGCATCCGCAGTACGGCCCTGAAAATGTGCACGTAGGACAGCACTATGAATACAAAGCACCCAAATATGGCAAGAACACTTACCACAATAAATCCAGTTTCCCTGAGGTAGTCTGAATGCGAGCATGAGAGCTTGAGGATTTGTGGAATTTCACAAAAAACTAATGGTCCAGAACATTGCCCTGGCACAGTGGTATAGAAAATGTATTGGCAGTGTGCAGCAGAGCATAGAGAACAGCAGTGCCCCAGGCAGCTGCAGCCATGGTGGCACAAGCTCTGCTGCCCAGGAGGGTCCCGTAGTGCAGAGGCTTGCAGATGGCAACAAAGCAGTCATAGGCCATGACTGTGAGAAGGGAATACTCTGCTGAAAACAAAAACAAAAAGAAAAAGACCTGTGCAGCACATCCTGCGTAGGAGATGGCCCTAGTGTCCCAGAGGGCATTGGCCATGGCTTTGGGGAGAGTGGTGGAGATGCAGCCCAGGTCGAGGTGGATGAGGTTGAGGAGGAAGAAGTCCATGGGGGTGTGCAGGCACTGGTCGCAGGCTACGGCTGTGCTGATGAGGCCGTTGCCCATGAGGGCAGCCAGGTAGATGCCCAGGAAGAGCCAGAAGTGCAGGAGCTGCAGCTGCCGCGTGACTGCCAATGCCAGCAGGAGGAATTCGCTGACGGAGCTGCTGTTGGGCATCTGCTCTGCTGTTCCTGGGCATGGAGTTGCTGTCAGGAGTGCAGAAGATAATGACAAATCAAGATTTGGAAATGATAAAGTAGAGTCTCTATGGATAAGGATCAGGGTGATGGACATTAGGAGTGACATCGTGGTGGGGGTCTGTTATAGACCACCTAGTCAGGATGAAGAAATAGACAAGGTGTTCTATAAACAACTCATAGATGTTGCACGATGGCCAGCACTCATTCTCATGGGGGACTTCAACTTCCCTGACATATGCTTGAGATATAATACTGCGCAGAGGAAGCAGTCCATGAGATTTCTAGAATGTGTGTATGACTGCTTCCTGACACAGCTGGTGCAAGAGCCTACCAGGGGAGATGCCTTGCTAGACCTACTCTTCACTAACAGGGAAGGACTAGTAGGAGATGTGAAGGTTGGAGATTGTCTTGGCCAGAGTGACCATGAAATGGTGGAGTTTGCTATTCTTGGTGATGTCAAGAGGGTGACTAGCAAAACTGCTACCTTGGACTTCCGGAGGGTAGACTTATTCATTGACTTAGTCCTTTTCAGGACGCTTGTTGCAAGGGTCCCTTGGGACTCGCTCCTGAGGGGTAAAGGGGTCCAGAAAGCCTGGATGCTCCTCAAGATGGAAATCTTAAAGGCACAGGAGCAGGCTGTCCCGGAGTCCCGTAAGTCGAGCTGGAGGAGAAAAAGACCAGTGTGGATGAACCGGGAACTTTTGTTGAGACTCCGAGAGAAAAGAAGAGTCTATGTCCTCTGGAAGATGGGACAGGCTACTTGGGGTGACTAGAGACAACTGGACAAGATTTGCAGGCAGAAAATTAGAAACGCTAAAGCCCAGCTTGAACTTAGACTGGCTACTGCTGTAAAGGAGAACAGGAAACCCTTTTACATTTTTACATATTAACAGCAAGAGAAAAACTAAGGAAAATTTATCTCCTTTACTTGATGAGGCAGGGAATGTAACCACAGATGATAAGGAAAAGACTGAGGTTCTCAATGCCTTCTTCACATCTGTCTTTAATAGACAGAGCAATTGTCCACAGGGTGCTTGCCCTGTCCTGGAAGTCTGGGACGGAACACATATTGCACCCTCCGTGATCCAAGCAGAGACGGTCAGAGATCTACTCCTCCATCTGAACTGCCACAACTCCATGGGACCAGATGGGATCCACCCAAGGGTGCTGAGGGAGCTGGCAGAGGTGATTGCCAAGCCACTTTCTGCCATCTATCAGCATTCCTGGTTATCTGGAGAGGTCCCACCAGATTGGAGGCTTGCCGATGTGACTCCCATCTACAAGAAAGGCCGTAAGGAAGACCCAGGGAACTACAGGCCTGTCAGCCTGACCTCGGTATCAGGGAAAGTTATGGAGCAGATGATCTTGAGGGAGATCACACGACACGTGCATGGCAACCAGGGGATCAGACCCAGCCAGCACGGGTTCACAAGGGGCAGGTCGTGCTTGTCCAACCTCTTCTCCTTCTATGACTGGGTGACCAGACTGGTAGATGAGGAAAAACTGTTGATGTAGTCTACCTGGACTTCAGTAAGGCCTTCGACACGGTCTCCCACAGTATTCTCCTGAGGAAACTGGCAGCCTGTGGTGTGCACAGCTTCACTCTTCTCTGGGTGGAGAACTGGCTGGAGGGCCGTGCCCAGCGGGTAGTGGTAAATGGAGGGTTATTATGTCCAGCTGGCATCCTGTTACGAGTGGTGTCCCCCAGGGGTCAGTTTTGGGGCCCGTCTTGTTTAATATCTTTATTGATGACCTAGACAAGGGGATTGAGTGTACCCTCAGAAAGTTTGCAGACACCAAGATGGGACGATGTGTCGATCTGCCTGAGGGTAGGGAGGCCCTTCAGAGGGATATGGATAGGCTGAATAGCTGGGCTGAGCTCAATGGGATGAGGTTCAGTAAGGCCAAGTGCCGGGTCCTGCACTTTGGCCACAATAACTCCTTGCAATGCTATAGGCTTGGGGCAGAATGGCTTGAATGTAGAGAGGAAAAGGACCTGGGGGTGTTGGTTGATGCTCGGCTTAACATGATCCAGCAGTGTGCCCAGGTGGCCAAGAAGGCCAACAGCATCCTGGCCTGTATTAGAAATAGTGTAGCCAGCAGGAGCAGGGAGGTGATCAACCCCCTGTACTCAGCTCTGGTACGGCCGCACCTCAAGTACTGTGTTCAGTTTTGGGCCCCTCATTACAAGAAGGACATTGAGGCCCTGGAGCGTGTTCAGAGAAGGGCAACAAAACTGGTAAGGGGTCTGGAGCACAAGTCTTATGAGGAGCGGCTGAGGGAGCTGGGATTGTTTAGTCTGGAGAAAAGGAAGCTCAGAGGAGACCTTATTGCACTCTACCACTTTCTGAAAGGGGGGTTGTGGTGAGGAAGGGGTTGGCCTCTTCTCCCTGATAACTAATGACAGGACGAGAGGGAATGGCCACAAATTGTGCTGAGGAAGATTTAGAATAGATTTAGAAACATTAGAATAGATTTAGATTTAGAAACATTTCTTCTCAGAAAGAGTGGTCAGGTACTGGAATGGCCTGCCTAGGGAGGTGGTTGAGGCACCATCCCTAGCGCTGTTCAAGAAGCGTTTAGAAGAGGTGCTAAGGGATTGGATTTAGTAGTTTAGTGGGTAGGGATGGTGATAAGAGGATGGTTGGACTACATGATCTTGTAGGTTATTTCCAACCTAATGAATCTATGAATCTATGAGTCTATAAACTGCTCATCACACAACGCCCACCCTTTCTCAAGGGACGTGAGCAAGACCTCATCACTGCGCTTCTTAAAACAGACACCTAACATCCATTTCACCAACCCCACAGCATTTCCATGCATATAGCATCACTCTGCTTCTTCCCTCGACTTTGTTCTTCAGGCTATGGGAAAGATTTGCATCCTGAAGGTCAGATCACAGCTCTGAAGAGCCTCAGGGAGATGCATCATAACTCTCATTAAGGGAAAGCCAACACTTTTCCAGCTTCACAGACTGCATTGCCCACATCTGCAGGTACTGCAGAGGGTGACGGACACATGCCTGAGTAGATGTTCCTATACTCTGAAGGAGCTCTGGCTGCAGAGGATCTAACAGCCGTGAGGGCTGTTTCTGGGTGGGGGCTTGCTCTGCAGAAGGTGTCCACGATAAAGGCAGTTATATGTTTTCTTCCGGGAAATTCTTATTCTCAAAAGATTAAGCTATTACTTTTCTCTCATTCCCTGATCATATCTCTCATGCCTGCAGACTTTTCACCTGGAAAGGGTTTCCTCATCTTTTTCCTGTATGAACCTACAGACACCAGCTCAGACACAATGCATTCCTCTTTGTTGATCAGAACCAATCCTGTTAGCAGGCACTGTGTAGGTGCATGCTCATGTTTGCAAGTGAGAAAGGGAACATAAGAGAAACTCAATTGATTCAGCAAGGAAAATACATGCTCATTAAAGCAAGAGAGATTGATAGCATTTTAGGACTGAGCTGTGTGCTCAGCATTTTAGGACTGAGCTGTGTGCTTAGCTGTGTGCTCAAACATGATATATGATGTTCTGTTTCTCACTTTACATCTTTACACTCCCCTAGAAACTGTGTACTGAGCTGTGTGCTCAGCATTTTAGGACTGAGCTGTGTGCATAGGTGTGTGCTCAAACATGATATACGATGTTCTCTTTCTCACTTTACATCTTTACACTCCCCTAGAAGCAGAAAATAGGAAACACAGCAGAAAATCCCAGTATTGGTCTTCCTTGTGGAAATTCCCCTTTGGTGCAGAGTAGCTGTGAGCTCTTTGCCCCTGGGCAGGCTGAGTGTTGAGCCTGGCAGGCGGCAGAGTCCCTACCCCGGCACGCAGCCCCTTGGGGCACAGCATTGACCCTGCTCTGCACGACAGCCCTGGGCACCCGGCTGCACAGCCTGCGGCCGTCCTGGGACAAGTGTGGCTGGGCAAGGCTGGGATGCTGGGGGAAGTTTTCTGCTGTGTGCCTTGCTTTCATTAGAGACATTCTTCTCCCGAGGGAAGGCCATTTGTAGCACCCATCTTGGTATATGGATGTGCACTTCTAGGAGCTGGTTTGGAAGGTGCTGATAAATTTTGTTCCCAATGGGGTGCTCAGCACGTGGTACAGCACAGGGAGCTGAAGTTGGCAGGATGGGTGCTGGGAGGATTGTGAGGCAGAGGAGTCATCCAGGAATGGCACTTGGTATCTACAGGGAGACAGTTCCTTTGCACAGGATAATCCAGAGGCATTTACGATTGGTGGGAGCTGATTTCAGCCCACTCGTATCAGAAGGATAATGTTGATTAGATAAGGCCAAAGTGGAAGTTAGGAGAGTGGGCTCTCCCAAAGTGGGAGTTAGTGCTGGGGGCAGGAGGGGGGAGTTAAGGCTTTCATGTAGAGTTAAGGCTTTCATGTAGGTTCGACCTACAGCTCTCATTACCTGAACACCTGGTAATTCCTGGTCAATTGGCGCACAGTGCTTTTTTTTTTTTTTTTTAACTCTTTCTTCTGACTGCCAGACTTCTGTCTCGAACATGTAACAACTCTTCTAGACAGAAGCTTAAAACAACAGCTTTGCACAGTAACATAGGACCATAAGGTGCTGTTACTGAAACAGCCCCAGGCAAGGCTACAAGACTAAAAGAAGCTGAAGACAGGTCAGCTACTAAAAGCACATCTTCTTTATGATTCAAAGTAGCCATGAAACTTCTCTTTAAATAAAAAAAACACCACCACATCTGATGTAAGCACCTTTAACTTTCACAGCTGTCTTCTAACTGCAGGGCCTCCAGCTTTTTGATAAAACATCAGAGATTCCAAAGGGGTAGAGAAGTTCCTTAGCCACACAGGATGGGAGTAGCCTTGCTATTTATCAGTGAGCATTTATAAAGCCTAAATCTCAAGTATAGAATGCAATCCCTGTCTAATGAAATGGATGTGCTTTATAAGGCGGGGTTGTAGTTAGTCCTGGGAAGTCTGGGAGGCTGCATGGGGTGGGTGCCTGGCTTTTCTTACAGTACAGAAAGCTTTTAAATACTGAGGACAGTGGTATTGGTGTATTACAGAGTGCACTGGCCTTCTGTCCCTACTTCTAACTGAATGCTGCTATCAGCTACACTTGTGGTACAGGAGGGAATACTGTTTCACAGCGCACACATAGCACACAACTATTCTGCATGTGCCACGACTTTGCAGGAATCCCCTTGCCTACACAGAACTGAAAGGTGTTCTGTGGCCTCCAGCTTAAGGTCAGTAGGAGCACTCACTGCTCTAAAAGCTGCAGGACCTGGCCTGGGGCAGATAGCTGGCAGTGCAGCTTACTCAGACAAGCACCCCTCAGGGCTGTGCTTGATGCTGCAGCAGGGAAGCCCTCAGCTGGAGCAGAGGTTATTCCCTGTTGAAGAAACTTACAGTCTGCAGCCTGACATGCAATAGTATGTCCCAGATTCAGTGAACCCTCCAGGAAAAGTGGCTTCATTGCCTGCAGTGAGAGACTTACCTTGCCAAGGGCTGTGAGAATTGTTCCTGCGGTGAGCTCTCAGCCTGCTTATGTGCCACACAGCCTGAAAGCTCTCTTCCTACTCTTCTCTCCCCTTCACGGGCAGTTCAAGTCCCTAGCCCTGCTGTATGCTGCACGAGTGCTGCTCCTGGGCACAGCTGTCTCTCTGCAGCACTGCCCACTCATAGAAGCTCCTTGTGTCCCAGGTGCCCCACACAGCTCAGCAGCAGAGGATGTGATTTCTTCTTCCCAGTCATCTCCCTTGAGATGTCCTGGGGATTCCAGAGCTGACAGCTCCTGAAAGGCAGCGGGATCATCACTGCAAAACATACTTCAAAGTCAGATCAGTTAATCACCACATGTCCACTGGATTCCAGGAGCATGGTTGGACACGTCTGCACATGAGAGAAGCAGATGTCCAATCTGGAAACCTCTGCTCGTGGCATGTATGACAAAGGGGACAGATCAGGACAGGGAGGGGTTGGCTTCCCTTATACAGCACAGTGATTCAGCTGAGGCAGTGCTGAATCAGCTGAGATAGACACCTCCTTCCTGAGCATCAGTTGGAGCCAGAAGGAGGTATGCTTGGCCATCCTAAACGCCACCAGAGCCCTGTGCCTTTTGCACCTATCCCCATGGAGCATGTACTGTTATTCTGCTGAGCAAATGGATGAGCTCACAAAAGAAGAGCCGGATCTTCCTCTCTGCTCCATCTGTGGCATACTGTGCAGTTGAAGGCATTACAAAGCTATGACACATCTCCGTTCTTTCTGTGATGACACTTGAGTTTGCTCTGGGCTCTCATTTTAAAGGCATCAGAAGAAGCCTAGGGATATGTCTGTTCCCAGTTGACAGGAAGGTGGCAAAAAAGGTTGTTCCAGTTTTAAAGAAGAGCAAGAAAGAAGACCCCAGCAATTAAGGACCTGTCAGTGTCACTTCAGTGCCAGGTAAAATTATGGTTAAAGTGATGCAGGGAGTTATTAAAAAACAGTTGTTTTTGGTCACAGCCAACTCTGGCTCATGAGGGGAAGATCCTGTTTAACATCATGTCCTTTGGTGACACGGTCACCCATGTAGTTGATCAAGGGAAGCCAGCTGATGTTATATGTTAGGATTTCAGTAGAGCATTTGTTTCTCACATTACCCTTCTGGAAAAATGTTCTGGCATATGGAGAGATAGGAACGCACTGTGATGGGTGAGCGTTTGGCTGAAGGGTCAGTAAAATAACCCAGTGGGTTATTGTAAATGAGGTTCCATCAGCTATGCAAGTGGTCACTAACAGGGATTCCCAGGGCTGTGCACAGTGCTGTCTCAGTTCACAGGAGCTCAGTGACAAGAGCCATGTGACAACAGTCTTGGTGGTGTGGACATCAGTGATGTCAGAATTACTGAGTTGTTGCAGTGCTCAGTATTACAGTGATGTCAGAATTACTGAGTTGTTGCAGTGGTCTGTATTACAGTGATGCCAGAGTCACTGGGCTGTCACAGCAGGCAGGAGTGTGTTGATGTTGGAGTTACAGCACAGAGATGCCAGAGTCACAGTGCTGTGAAGGAGAGACAAGGAGTGATGACATATCAATACAGACTGGGGGCTGATCTGCAGGAAAGGAGCTCTGCACATGAGTTAGCATCAAACATGGCCTCCCCAGAGCCAAACTCTCCCAGTGAGGCTGTGGTGCCTCCACCTTGGGCCTGAGAGATCTGAAGTTCAAAGGTTCATTGTGCTTGACTACTTGTTCAGACTGGGCCCTTTTCACATCCAAATCCTGTGATGAGACACATTGCCCATGTGGGACTTGGGCCTCACAACATCTTGCACCCCACGCAGAGAGCTGCTGTCCCCTTGTCTTTCACTTGATATCACACAAACCTCCATCCCTATGCCACAGGAAGCTCCCTAAGCCAACATGAGCGACAGGATCTCCCTTCTAATGCTCTGAGGATCAGGGCTCGGCCTTTCTGCTTCGTGAGATAACAAAGGGTTTTCCCAGCATCACAGCCACCATCACAGTCCCTTTGTCAGCCTGTAACCTTGGCTTCCAGTTATCTGCTCCAACAAGTCCCTGGGGAGGCTGTGTTGATAATGGCCCTCCGTGGGGCCTATTATTACTCCAAAGTCACTGCTACTTCTGACTTTAAGTTCTTGAGCTCTTTCTGCTAACTTCTCTCTGCACTGGATGTTGATGGACTCAGCAGCTAATTTCCCCTCGGGCCCATTACAGTCTAAGGAGCCCTCGTGTGCCCTGTGCCTTCCTGTCATCTTCTTCAAGTGTTCAGAACTTGTACAGCAAGTTGGAGAAGTGTCTGGAGACAGTCTAAAGATGAAGAGGCTCGTGAACATCTAATAGGCCAAATTGTTTATTTAATTACAGTCTGGCTTCAAAAAGAATTTGGAGCGGCACTCAGCAATGGATGTTGATCCAGGATGTCCCTGAATGAGTTTGTTCTGACACTGTGCAGACAAACATCCTCCTCAACTTTCCCACCCCATTTCTACTCACATTGGCCCCATGGGAAATGCATGACTTTTCCTCTGAAGTCACCCTCTCAGTGTTAAACCTCCTCTGCACGGACTTCTACTTGCTTTCCTCAGAGAACCAGCTGCACATGGACAAAGAAAGATTTTTTTCTTTTTTTTTTTTTGTGAACAAACAGAAAGGAACACAATGCAATTGAATGAACAGTAAAACAGTCTTCAACTGCATGCCATGTCCAAGCTGCATCTCATAAAGCTTGTCTTTCACAGGGAACATTTGTATAAGAAATGAGTTAGACAGAGATAGGAAGGGATAGATATAAATACAGTTAAGGAGTTGTCAGAAGAGTTCATTTGACTTTGGATAGATGGATGGAGCAAGTTCCAAACTCCCTGATGGTCACGAAGCAGCCAGGGAATTGGGAGGTATCTGAGTGAAGACCGAGCAAGGGATGGGGGAAATCTGGAGAGCAGTGGGAAGAGCATGTGTCCAGATGACCTGCTGAAAACATGCCATGACTTGTGGTCATTTATTTTTTTTATTCTTTTTTGCAATGTTACTGACATTAGCATCTTTCAGACTTACAGCTTCAAAAAGGAAAGAAGATCCATTTGTGCCTTGCACAGAGGCTGGTGCCCCCAAAACATCCTGCCCAGAACTGCCAGTGGCAGCCCTCAGGGTTTGCACTGACTGAGTCACAATGTGTACCGATCTCTTTTCATTTCCTCAGATCTTGTTTTAGATAGTCACATACAGCACAGGACAATTCATGCCCTGTAAACATCTGATCACAATTCCTCACAAACCCTCCTTGCTGGTGAGTATGAGATCCAGTAGAGCACCTCTTCTCTTTAATTCCTCTTTGGCTTGGTCATGAAGCTGTCAGCTGCGCTCTCCAGGGATCTTCTGGATGGCTTATGCCCTGCTGTGCTGTCTCTCCATTAGATGCTGGAGTGAGTAAAGCCCCTGACTGTGACAAGGGCCTCAAAATGTGAGGCTCCTGTTTGTCTTTTTAGGTCCCCTTCCTCTTGTTCTTCCTGATCAGGAAACCAGTAACAGGCACTGCTGGTCTCCTCTTTAAGCCATTTCCATCAGTTCACAGTGGGATCCTCTGCCCTCTCCAGGCAGAGCTCAGTGTGCTCTCACAGACAGAGCAGTAGCCTATCCTTGTCTTCCTTGACCACTCCCTGTGAAGAGTCCTTATCCCTTGTTTTTCATCACTTCACAGGTGGGAACCATCCTGCCATGTTTCTGTGATCCAAGAAGATCCTAGGTCTGCCAATGCAAAAAGATTTCTAGCTCAAGGAGTTCATAGTTTTGGTGTTCTCCTTAGTGTAAAGACACTTTAGAAAGCTTTCCATTCCCAAAGCATCACTGGATGTATCCTGGCTGGATCCTGTGTCTACACAATGGCAGTGGTGCTCAGAAGGTGGAACGCGGGCAATAGAGCCATTGTGGGGCTTGGAGCTGTCCAGCCAGCACCAACACTCCTAGGGCATGGCTTTCCTGAAGGTGCTGTGCTGCATTTTGCCAGCTGGCTGTGGGTGTGCTGGAGACCCCAGGGAACTGCCATTCAAAAGAGAGCCCAGAACAAACTCAGGTGTCATCATTGAAGGAGCGTAGGTGTGTCCTAGCTTTGTAATGCCTTGAACTCCAGAATGTGACACAGATGGAGCAGAGACAATGACCTGGCTCTTACGCTGAGCACATCCATTCTGTCAGCGGTATAACTCGGCATGCTCCAAGGGGACAGGTGAAAAATGATACTCTCAGGTGTCCTAAAATCAGAGCTCTGGTGTCATTTAGGATGGCCAAGAATACTCCCATTCACATTTGGCTCCCAGCTAATGCTCAGAAAGGAGGTGGCTATCTCTGAGGTTGTCTACCACAGCTTGCAGGCAGTGTTGCCCACATCTAGGTGCACCCCAGACACCTTGTTCATCAGCAATTGTCTGTAAGTGAGCAAGTGACTCTGCTGAAATTTTTGCACATGGATGGTGGTGAGGCTCTGGAACAGACTGCCCAAGTAGGTGGTGGATGCCCCAACCATAGAGGCATTCAAGGCCATGTTGGATGGGTTGTTGGACAACGTGATCAGGGGGGTGGCAACGCTGCCCATGGCAGGGGGGTTGGGAGTGAGTGACTGTAATGTCCCTTCCAACCTAAGCCATTCTACGTCTCCATTATGTGTGATTCTGTGATCATCCAGCAGCCTTTCAGAAGCTGTTGGCCATGGAGAGTCACGGACATCTCCAGAGAGATGGTGAGAAGAAAATCACATCCTCTCCCGCTGAGTTGGGCTGGTCCCCTGGGACACTAGGAGCTCATACAAGCGGGCAGAGCTGCAGAGAAACAGCTGTGCCCGGGAGCAGTTCCTGTGAACCACGTATTAATGCTGGGGGCATGATCTGCAGGTGACAGAGGGAGAAGAGAGAGAGGAGAGGGAACTTACAGGATGTGTGGGATGTGAGCAGGCTGTGAGCTCACTGGAGCAGCATTACTCACAGCCTTTAACACAGTAAGTCTCTCGCTGCAGGCAATGCAGCTGCTTTTCCTGGAGAGATCAGTAAATCGGGGATATCTCATGGCAGCTCAGGCTGCAATCGCTCGTTGTTTCTTTCTCATGGAAAAAGACCTGCTCCATCTGAGGGCTTCCCTGCTGCAACGTCAGAACACAGCCCTGAGGGCTGCGTGTGCCAGGACGGCTGCAGGCTGTGCTGCTGGGGGTGCAGCCGGGTGCCCAGGGCTGTCGTGCAGAGCAGGGTCCCTGCTGTGCCCCAGGGGCTGTGCCGGGTCAGCGACTCTGCCGCCTGCCAGGCTCAGCACTCAGCCTGCCCGGGGAGCTGCCCAGGGTGCTGTGGGGAGACGTGTGGGCAGGGCAGGGGACTTCTGCTGCCACAGCTGCTGTCTGGGGCAGGGCATCACAGCTGCACTGCACCCCAGAATGTTTCCAAGGGTGCTTTGCAAGAGGAGAGATAAGGCAGGGATTTTCCATTTGCTGTTCTTAGGGAAGGGGAAAGGGTTGGAGGCAGGAATCTGAAAGGAGCTGGGAAAAAGCAACACATCTCTGAGAATCCTGCATTGCTCCTTTCTCAATCTGCCGTTCTGTGAACAGTCTCCTAAGATGGTTTCAGCCTTCCCTCTCCCTTGTCATTTACAGCAGACGTGAACCCACGCTTACCCTGCCAACAGGACACTTCATCAAAGGCAAACCTAATTGCACAGAGTTTGGAATGAGAGCTCTGAGTGCAGACAGGGTAAAGGTATGGGATGTGGGAACTGATTGTCTCTGAGGATGGTCTTGATTTGTCATAATCTTCTGCACTCCTAACAGCAACTCCACGCCCAGGAATAGCAGAGCAGATGCCCAACAGCAGCTCCATCAGCGAATTCCTCCTGCTGGCATTGGCAGACACGCGGCAGCTGCAGCTCCTGCACTTCTGGCTCTTCCTGGGCATCTACCTGGCTGCCCTCCTGGGCAACGGCCTCATCAGCACAGCCGTAGCCTGCGACCAGCGCCTGCACACACCCATGTACTTCTTCCTCCTCAACCTCGCCCTCCTCGACTTGGGCTGCATCTCCACCACTCTCCCCAAAGCCATGGCCAATGTCCTCTGGGACACCAGGGCCATCTCCTACGCAGGATGTGCTGCACAGGTCTTTTTCTTTTTGTTTTTAGTTTCAGCAGAGTATTCCCTTCTCACAGTCATGGCCTATGACCGTTTTGTTGCCATCTGCAAGCCTCTGCACTACGAGACCCTCCTGAGCAGCAGAGCTTGTGCCACCATGGCTGCAGCTGCCTGGGGCACTGGTGTTCTCTATGCTCTGCTGCACACTGCCAATACATTTTCTATACCACTGTGCCAGGGCAATGTTCTGGACCAGTTTTTTTGTGAAATTCCACAAATCCTCAAGCTCTCATGCTCGCAATCAGACTACCTCAGGGAAACTGGATTTATTGTGGTAAGTGTTCTTGTCGTATTTGGGTGCTTTGTATTCATAGTGCTGTCCTACGTGCACATTTTCAGGGCCGTGCTGAGGATGCCCTCTGAGCAAGGCCGGCAAAAAGCCTTCTCCATGTGCCTCCCTCACCTGGCCGTGGTTTCCCTGTTTGTTGGCACGGACTTCTTTGCCTACCTGAATCCCCCTTCCCTGTTCTCCCCATCCCTGAACCTGGTGGTGTCATTTTTGTACTCAGTAGTGCCTCCAACACTGAACCCCTTCATCTACAGCATGAGGAACCAGGAACTGAAGGATGCAGTGGGGAAAATGATGGCAAGGACACATTTCAGCAGGGTTTAAACATGAGAATCTTTCTCTACAACTGACTCACTGTTGTTCCTGTAGCAGGCTCATATTATGCATTTTCACCTTTAAAATGATTATCTATTTCTATTACTTGATACATTTTTTTTTTGCTGTTCATTTATATGTGTGAGTGTGTAATAAATATTATTGGTTATTATTCCTAAACATGCGTTTGGATTCTGTCTGCTTCTACTGAGGCATCACGCTGCTCTCTATCTCCTGGAGCCCATACGAATTCTGGGTCAGTGCTGACTCTCACGCAGCCTCTGTTCTTATCTCTGTATCTATAGAGAAATGAGATGCCAGCAGGCACTGTGGAGGTGATACAGGCTGGATTAGCATAAGGGATGTTCGTTTTAGCCTAAGGACCAATAGATTAGTTCATCAAAAGGAATCCAATTGTGCTCATCCTGAAACTTGTTCTTGGGTTGCATATAAATTGTTTTGACTTATAGTGCACCAAATTAGAAAGTTGCTCGTTACGTTATAACAAGCAATGGGAATTTGCCATACTGGGGAGAAAAGAGCTAACAGGTGATCCTGAGGGCACTGTGTTGAGGAGGAAAATGAAATCAAAGGGAGGAAGTAGGTGCTGTAGGAAGGAGGATGTGAGGAGTCAGGGGCTGTGCTGGGGGCACACCTCCGTAGCCCTGCATGCATGCTGCCCCATGCGGTGCCTGCACAGAGATCCCAGGGACTGCCTGAGGGGTGGTGGAGCCGGGCTGTCCTGCAGAGGGGAGTGGACACGGAGACACTGTGCTGAAGGGCTGGGGCCCCAAAACCACCCGGGAACTCAGCAACTCCGGATGTGCTGTGCTCACCTTGCCTGGCTCTGCTGCTCTCTCACTGCTCCTCCTCAACAGGACGGGGGGGGGGGAAATAAATTAAACAGCTCTCAGGTGGAGACAAAAAGCACCTTATTTTTTCCTTGCTTAGAGCCTAATGATAACAAATGTTGTGTATTAATGGCTGAAATGGAAGTGATTTGCTATGTTTGTATTTCAGTTTTGTTGTCTCACATCCTGACCTTTTCTTTAACATGGAACAATAATAACTTCCTAAATTAGCCCTGTGTACAAGTTAGTTATTGCTGTTCTTACTGTCCGACCCACACTGTTGTGTCACTGTAGAGCTGGGAACGATTCACCTCTCAATGCTTTGGACATCTGCTGAACTGCAGACACTGTCAGTCACAGTGCTCTGGATTCCTAAGTGAAGGTTGCTTAGTTACAGAAACACTCTTATCTACCAGATGCCAGCTGCAGGTACTGCAAGGCAAAGAAACAATTTAATGAACAATTTAATTGTATGTGCAATAAAAAGATGTGTTTTACTGTAACACAACCTTAGTTCTGAGATTCACCTGGACTTCTGAAAGGCCTCTGGCATGGTCCCATATCACTTCCTTATCTCTATGAAGAGATATGAGAGATGGATTTGTGACACTTTTGTGTAGGGGATCTTTGAAAAGAAGTGTAAGCAATCCTTGCCATAACGTTAGCAATTGTTTGAAAAGTAGCACACACAAACAGAACAGAAACTGTGTAGAACAGCAGAAAGGCATTTACCAGCGAGAAGAAGATGTGTGCTTTGGCCACAGTAGCGACTAGATGAACAACTGGAACAAACATAGCAGGTGCACGATCGTATACTGTGAACCAACCAGATCTTAGCACATACTGCCTTTCTGTGTATATATGCTTTGAGTTATTGCTTAATAAACAAACATTAGCTTGCAAGAAAAAAAAAAAAAAGAAAAGAAAAAAAAAGAAATAGCCTCCAGCCCTCACAATAACTGGGATTCCGTGTTTTTACTTATTGTTTTTTCAATTGTTGTATTGTAAATAACTTCTGCATGCCATAGTGAATGATGAAAAACATCTGGATTATCCACTGGATGGTATATTAGTAACAACACTGGTCATGGTATAACAAAAATGGGTGATTTTTCTGTGGTACCAATGTTGCCTTAAGAATTAGAATTATTAGGTATAATTTAGGTTGCTGTGCGCTATTTTTTTCTATTTTTAGTGATAGATTAAATATAAACTGTACAGGATTTATGTTTCCACTGCTGGAATCCATGGAAATAACTTTTTTTAGTGTAGTCTTATCTTTTCATTATGATGTTATTAGCCTATCAATTAGCTTTTTCTTAGGTTGTCAAGGCAAAACCAGGAAAGGAATCCCAGGCAAAACCAGGAAAGGAATCCCAGACAAAGGGATGACACTGTACTGTAGAATGATTCACTCTCTTTCATCCACTAATCAGAATTTTAAAAATATGACTATGCATAACTTGAGACAAAGGCACACACTATCTTACTTCAATTTACCATATGATTCTAACAGAGAATGCTTGGGTATTGCCCAACAGATGTTTTAGTCCACTGATTCTTTCAATTGGCACCTATGTCAGGGGCCTTTAGAAGAACGATCTTGGGAAGGAACAATTACCTGCCATGAGAGAAAAGGTCTAGGAGGAGAAGCGGTTCACAGATTAAGTGCATGTTTTCTCCTTTGCCACAAGTGGACATGCCCTCTATTGCAATAGCAAGTAAAAAACCTTTGTTGCTCCACCAAGATCTTTGCCTGATAAAAATTGATTGATTCTGAGCTTTTCTTGCGCAAGAAAACATGAGGGAGGTGTGGGGATAGAGGGGAGAGTGGGGATAGAGTGGGGAATGTGTGGATATGGGGCGCAGAGACCCCATTCCCTCCCAAATGGGGGCCTCAGCAGAGCTTTTGGTTTCGCTTTCAATTCTGCATGGTATGGGTGAAAGCCGGGCGGCCATTGGTTCCAATGCGGCCCACAGGTGGAGCACACGCTGGGATTGTCTGTGTTGCAGTGCCTCAAAGCCCCTCTTGATGTGGGCAGAGTCCCAGCTTCAGGGTGGTTTGCAGCAATTGGGAGCAGTTTGGGGATTTTTTCAGGTCACTGGGGGCACTTCAGGGGTAATTCTGGGAGAACCTGGGACAAATCAGGAGCACTTGAGAGGGAGTTTGTAAAATTTTTGAGGCAGTTTGTGGCAGTTAGGGAACCGGGAGCAGCATGCGGTCCTCAGAAGGGCAAAGATAGAACCAGAGTCCATCTGCAGAGCCCCCTCAGCACTGGAATCCCAGTGGGTGGGTGGGCATGTGGGTGCAGCACACTATAGAGACATACTTGGCTAGTGGAGGACATGATTATGTGAGCCCAGACTAAGGTCTAAGGCCTACAGGCTGTGGTGCATGTGATACAGACTCTGGTCAGTCACAGTCCATGACAAATTCAGCAAGAAAAGAGAGATGCATAAGCAGAAAATAAGCTGTATTGGCAGAAGAGCAAAAAGTTACAATTTAGGGTGAGGTAAGAAACTGCTTGCTGCCAACAAATCAGAGAAGAAACTTAGGTGCGTGACTGCCTCGTGCTAACCCCTTACCAATCGATTATGGAGGCGTTACACGTGATTCACACCTGCAAACAATCAGGAGTACGCTTTGTATTCTTTAAGAGTTAAAAAGGTATTTCAGCAGGCAGCAAAAGAGGAGATTCCTGTCCCACAAACATTTACAGTCTTGGTATGGGAGACTGGACCCCAAGAATTGAGACAGTTTCATTGGGATTTAATAAAAAACAATCTGCAAGGCGGTTCTTACATGCGGTCTGGGAGCGCCATTTACTCAGGCATTGCTGGACAATATCTTCGCTACCCAGCTATTAATGCCATATGATTGTGGCCAATTAGCCAGTCTGTTTTTGAAACCTGCACAAAGGTTGCTATGAAAAGATCATTGGCAGCACTTGTGTGAAGATGAAGCACTTAGGAATTTGGAGCGACCTCAGCCAGATCCCCTATTTGGGATAGGTACAGCCCAATTGAAAGGAGCCACTCCCTTTAATAATCCACAACTTCAAGCACAACTACCAGAAGATGCTCTGTGCACTTCAGTGCAATTTGCCTTGAAGGCGCTGTTAACCCTCTCTGAGGATGGACAAAGGGAGACATCATTCACACAAGTTAGGCGGGGACCACAAGAATCTGACATGCAGTTTATCAGTAGGTTACTTGGTGCGCTTAATAAACAGGTGGCAGATGAGGATGCAAAAAGTGCCATTATCATGAAACTGGACATAGAGAATGCAAATATGGACTGCCATAGGATTTTGATGTCATTACCGAGACAAGCTAACCTGGTCAATATGATAGAGGCTTGCAGTAGGGTGGCATCCACAGAGTTCTCAATGACTGTCCTAGTGGAGGCTTTTGTCCACGCATTACATCCTGGCAAAGACAAAAGGTGCTACAATTGCAGGAACAGCTGAAGGTTCCAAGCCACCTCAGCCAAACACCTTTAACTTAACACTACTATGGATCTAAGGATGGGGGCTTGCCTTAATAGCAGTGAATGCCTTCGGAAGCTTTTAACATCAGACAAACCTTTACAAGATGGAAGATGCATTGAACAAAAAGAAGTTAATGGGTACGCAAACAACCCAAGAAGTACCTTCAATTTCAGTAAAGAACCAGAAGGGTTCTTTAACATGGTTACAGCTTCACAAATTTCAGATCTATCTCCAGATTTTTTTTTGTTTATTGCCTGCTGTAAGATTTAGCAAATCATTTACTTTCTCCCTACCTACTTTGTTCTCCTTTCTCTATCCCCATAACTTTGTTCTGTATATGACCACATGCTTCAGCATGGAAAGATAAGTCCAGAATAGCTATAAAGATAAAACTTCACTTCTTCACTTTTCACTATTCCTTTGTTTAAGATGGGATAATGGGAGAGGTGGTGTAGGCAATTTTTATTAATCGTATTCTTAACTCTGCTGTACAAAGGTTGGATTTTTGACAAAATCATATGTAGCAGTGTGTTTATCGGCTAATCCACTTGAAATGATAAGCATTGTTTACTGGTTGATGGTATATTTGACAATGAAAAGTGGTCTGACAATAAGCAGTGCAATTATTGCTAAATGGCTCCAAGGATGTGGAAAGTACTTGTCAAGCTATAGTGGAACAAGCAAATCAAACTGTTTGCAAAAACAGAAAGGGAAGAACCTGGGGTTCTACCTCAAGAACAGTTATGTAAGGTTCTCTATTTTCTCAGTTTTCCTTGTTTAGCTGGGGAAGACACCATCCCACTGATGGTTAAACATATTCAGGGTATTTACTGGAATTTACTGATGTCACGGTTATCTGTCACAGGGACACAAGAAAACAAGAAGGGAGAGAAGGAGAAAAAAAAATCTGCAGCCACCAGAGCAGAGCCGTGTGTGGGTAGTGGGGGGCTGGGGGGGTAAGGGGGAAGTGTATGCAGACAACAGATGAGACTGGGGGAAAAAAAACAAACAACAACAACAACAAAAAAGCAAAAACCAATGGCAACAATTTGAAGATAAATGGTAATTTTATTACATCTAACAAAATCGAACAATCTGGGAGAGACAAAATTATCCAAAATCTGAGAAACTTATGTTAGTAAAACTGCAGGGGAAGCACATCTGTGGCAGGACAAAAGACAAAGCGTGCCAGAGTGCTAGCCCTTATCTCCCCTGGCTGGGGGCAGGGCCCCTCTATTGGTTACCTGCAGTGACTGGAGGAATTTTGTTGGTGGTTGATCTTTGCTGTAATTCTCTCACCCGTGCTCACAGTGCAGGAGTGGGATTTTTATGCCACTTCTCCATGTCCTCTCCATTTGCATGTAATTAGCTCCACATGGCCGCACATGACATGGAGTTACCTCTGTCATTTGCTCAAGCAGGGAAACATTTGCATTTGATAGATGAGACTTTCATCAGTTTGGTCAGCTCCTTCCTCACATTCCTTGGATCATACTCATCTTCTTCAGATGGTTCTGATAGTGCCACGGGTTCATCCCTGTTAATCACTAGGGACAGTATCTCCAGTATACTTTCCTATGTCTTCTCCATTTTATCTAGTCTTTCTGCTACCGTTGATATGGCAGAAATGGAAGCGTGTGATGGAAGAAATTGTTCAAAGTTTTGAAGTGTAAGAATCAGTTCAAAAACTGAGGGTCTTCTGTGTGGCCCTCATATCTATGGAACATTGATCCTAGCATACTGACGTACCTCTCCAGTGCTGTTCTTGAGAGCCTCTGACATATATTGGGTGTACTCCTCACTCTCTCAGGAGCAAGGTCATGGTGTGGATCATTAGGAACTAATATAGAATCATACAGCATTTCCACCATGGCTATTTCTCTCAAATATGGGATGCCGTTCTCAATGTTATTCTATTTTCTCATCTCAAGGCCCAGATCATCTTTGTAGGGATGTCTTTTCTTCACAGCTACTAACATTCATTTCCAGAGGGTGGCAACTCCATTCAGACATCTACTAGTCCCTCTGTTGATAGCTGGGTCTCGGGCAATGCTTCCTAGTTGGCGAGCTTTGTTACAATCTAGGGACACGCTGCTGGCACCACTGTCCCAACACTGAAGCAGCCAGGTGACAACAGTTTCATCTGAGCGCTGTACAAACGCCTTTCTTGAGCTTTGGATTTCAATCATCTTCAGGCATCAATAGTGGTAGCAGTGACTTCCTCATATCACTGTCCTCTCCATGTCTCTCACTTTTCTTAGTTGCCTTTCTCAGTGGTAGTGGGTTTGAGGAGGGCCCCTCGCCTGGATCTTCCTCATCTTCCTCTGCTTCTTCTTTCCATTCTAGATGTGAAAATCCCTTTCCTCCTGCCGTCCATGCACCTCCTCAGCTTGGCCTGAGCCCCGCAGCCTTTTATCTGCTCCTCAGACATCCTCTCAAGTGCATTTAGATTTGCAGAGTCATTAAGATTAGAAAAGACCAAAAAGGTCATCAGGTTCAACAGTCCAACCAGGTCCTGGCCCATCTGCATCTGGCAGCAGCCCCAAGATGTCAAAAACTGCTGCTCCCATGGCGTTGTTGGGACTGGCTGTTGATGTTCAGGGCCCGACGTGGTACTCAAAAGTGGCTTGGCTCCTGGGCTGGCTCTGTCCTCCTGAACCGACTCCTGCAGAGTAAACAAGGCTGGCTCTGGGATTCTGCATCACAACGTTGGTGAGGGGAGCAGCTTCGAGTCCGGGCCCTCCCTGGCTGTGTGCACTGGCTTCCATCAGCTGCTGTGGAGCCCCTCGAGGACCCCAGTGCTGCCCGTTGGCTGAAGCTGTGGGTACAGCTCTCAGCACTTGGGGTTGGTGGGTGCCTGCTCCCACGGCGTGTTTGGGGCTGGCTTGTGGAACCTGGGACCTGGCACTGCAGTGGAGAGCGACTTTGTGTCTGAGCACGCCCTCCCTGGGCTGGAGGTTGTAGCCACATGCTAGGGAGGGCCTCAAGGACTCTGACTTTCCCTGTCTGGCCAAGTCTGGGGCAGCATTACGGCAGCTCCCATGGTGCTCTCGGAGCTCATTAAAGCTATTTTCAATTCGAGATAAACGTGGGGAGATTCTCCCATGGTCTGTCCCATACCGTCTGGACAAGCTGCTGCTCTCAGGCACACGGGACCCACGATCTGGCTCCGATGGTGCCTGGCTGGTGGTGCTGAAAGTACTGCTCTCCAGAGCTGGGGAGCCTTGGGATGGCCCCAGTCCATGCTGGCTGGTGGTGCTGGAGTCTGTAAGAGAGGCAGGAAGGTGAGCAGGATTGAACTCCTGCCTGGGGGTGGGACTGACTCCCACCTCTCCAGGGTAAAGGGACATAAGCAAGGCCGCCCTGAGCATGCAGCACACAGCTGTTTGCCTCTTACTGGTGCCCTCTCCAGCGCAGGCATTGTACTCCCAGGTGGAGGTGCTCTCACTCAAGTTGGAGCAGCACCGATAGGTGCCCTGTGCAGCGCAGGAGTGCAGAGCAGCAGCTCCCAGGGCATGGGGAAACAAATGGGTTGTGGACATGAGGACTAATTGACCTGAGCCAGAGAGTGCCTGGCACAGCTCTGCTGTTCAGTCCATGCTCCCCAACCCTGCGCTGAGGCTGTGATCCCATGCAGAGCCCCAGAGGGCTGCTGAGGTAACTCACCCTGCTCCCTCTCCCTGCTCCCTGCCATGTGGGTAACGGCACTCACTGGCATTGCAGCGCTCATGCCTCTCTGGTAGTGATGCATATGCATCATTGTCCTCCCATGTTGGCCTCCTGTCAGAGAAGGGAGGGAACATCATGAGCACCCACTACGCCAGAAATAAAACTAATCCATGGCATCCTTCCTCCTCCACCCAATCCCCAGCTCCAGCTTCCCAATGATGCTGAGGCCTGGTTTAATGGCAGCAAAGGGTCAGGCCTGCCGGGGTTGTCAGTCCCTGGGCAGGAACATCTCATGTATCCTCACATCTTGTGAACTGGCTGAAAGACACCAACCTGACTGGGTTTCAGATCCCCAGGATGAGCATTTCTGGGATAAACTTGTCCCTGTCTCTGCAGAGGGGACACTGGAAGCAATAAATTCCAGCGCACATGGCCTGTTCCTGCAGCAGAAACACAAGTAGCATCAGCGTGAGCGGGACCTGATGCTGCTAAGCTCCCACCGTTCCCACGGGGCAAGGGAAGGGCTCCTACCTGGACACAGGCCCGGTGGAACCAGGTGTGTTTGCAGGATGGGCACACCATGGTGCCATATGAGCTGCTGTCCCCCACGGGGTCCATGCAGATGATGCACATGGTGTCCTGCACTGGCACTGCCTCCACTGCCTGCTGCGGGCGGTGCTCCCAGCAGAAGGACCTGCAGGAAGATGGGAGGGGTGGGCAAGGTGAGAAGTGCTGCGATGAGGGCAGAGGAACACAAAGGAGCCCCAGGCTCTGGCTCTGGCTCTGGCAGGCTGCTGGGAGGTGTCAAGACGCATTCCTCGCTACTTTGAACAGAACATCAACAGCCAGCCCTACTGATGCTGCTGGATGGCCGTGTGCTGTCAGCAGAAAAAGAACGGACTCTGCCACTTTATTAGAGTGATAACAGTGACAGTTTATAGGAAAAAATACGACTCTTAAAGAATACAAAGCATACTCGTGATTGTTTGCAGGTGTGAATCACGTGTAACGCCTCCATAAACGATTGGTAAGGGGGTAGCACGAGGCAGTCACGCACCTAAGTTTCTTCTCTGATTTGTTGGCAGCAAGCAGTTTCTTACCTCACCCTAAATTGTAACTTTTTGCTCTTCTGCCAATTTTCTGCTTATGCATCTCTCTTTTCTTGCTGAATTTGTCATGGACTGTGACTGACCAGAGTCTGTATCACATGCACCACAGCCTGTAGGCCTTAGACGTTAGCCTAGGCTCACATAATCATGTCCTCCACTAGCCAAGTATGTCTCTATAGTGTGCTGCACCCACATGCCCACCCACCCACTGGGATTCCAGTGCTGAGGGGGCTCTGCAGATGGACTCTGGTTCTATCTTTGCCCTTCTGAGGACCGCATGCTGCTCCCGGTTCCCTAACTGCCACAAACTGCCTCCAAAATTTTACAAACTCCCTCTCAAGTGCTCCTGATTTGTCCCAGGTTCTCCCAGAATTACCCCTAAAGTGCCCCCAGTGACCTGAAAAATTCCCCAAACTGCTCCCAATTGCTGCAAACCACCCTGAAGCTGGGACTCTGCCCACATCAAGAGGGGCTTTGAGGCACTGCAACACAGACAATCCCAGCGTGTGCTCCACCTGTGGGCAGCACTGGAACCAATGGCCGCCCGGCTTTCACCCATACCATGCAGAATTGAAAGCGAAACCAAAAGCTCTGCTGAGGCCCCCATTTGGGAGAGAATGGGGTCTCTGCGCCCCATATCTCCACATTCCCCACTCTATCCCCACTCTCCCCTCTATCCCCACACCTCCCTCATGTTTTCTTGCGCAAGAAAAGCTCAGAATCAATCAATTTTTATCAGGCAAAGATCTTGGTGGAGCAACAAAGGTTTTTTACTTGCTATTGCAATAGAGGGCATGTCCACTTGTGGCAAAGGAGAAAACATGCACTTAATCTGTGAACTGCTTCTCCTCCTAGACCTTTTCTCTCGTGGCAGGTAATTGTTCCTTCCCAAGATCGTTCTTCTAAAGGCCCCTGACATAGGTGCCAATTGAAAGAATCAGTGGACTAAAACATCTGTTGGGCAATACCCAAGCATTCTCTGTTAGAATCATATGGTAAATTGAAGTAAGATATTGTGTGCCTTTGTCTCAAGTTATGCATAGTCATATTTTTAAAATTCTGATTAGTGGATGAAAGAGAGTGAATCATTCTACAGTACAGTGTCATCCCTTTGTCTGGGATTCCTTTCCTGGTTTTGCCTGGGATTCCTTTCCTGCTTTTGCCTTGACAAACTAAGAAAAAGCTAATTGATAGGCTAATAACATCATAATGAAAAGATAAGACTACACTAAAAAAAGTTATTTCCATGGATTCCGGCAGTGGAAACATAAATCCTGTACAATTTATATTTAATCTATCACTAAAAATAGAAAAAAATAGCGCACAGCAACCTAAATACCACAGAAAAATCACCCATTTTTGTTATACCATGACCAGTGTTGTTACTAATATACCATCCAGTGGATAATCCAGATGTTTTTCATCATTCACTATGGCATGCAGAAGTTATTTACAATACAACAATTGAAAAAACAATAAGTAAAAACACGGAATCCCAGTTATTGTGAGGGCTGGAGGCTATTTCTTTTTTTTTTTCTTTCTTTTTTTTTTTTTTGCAAGCTAATGTTTGTTTATTAAGCAATAACTCAAAGCATATATACACAGAAAGGCAGTATGTGCTAAGATCTGGTTGGTTCACAGTATACGATCCTGCACCTGCTATGTTTGTTCCAGTTGTTTCATCTAGTCGCTACTGTGGCCAAAGCACGCATCTTCTTCTCGCTGGTAAATGCCTGTCTGCTGTTCTACACAGTTTCTGTTCTGTTTGTGTGTGCTACTTTTCAAACAATTGCTAACGTTATGGCAAGGATTGCTTACACTTCTTCTAAAAAATACCCTACACAAAAGTGTCTGGAAGCTGCGATAGACAACCTCAGAGATAGCCACCTCCTTTCTGAGCATCAGCTGGGGGCCAGATGTAAATGGGAGTATTCAGGGCCATCCTATGCGAAACCAGAGCAACCCAAGAAAAAGTTTCAGGATGAGCATAATTGGGTACACTTGGCCTCTCAGGCTGCAAGCGTGCACTGCTGGCTCATGCAAGAACAGCAATAACTAACTTGTACACAGGGCTAATTTAGGAAGTTATTATTGTTCCATGTTAAAGAAAAGGTCAGGATGTGAGACAACAAAACTGAAATACAAACATAGCAAATCACTTCCATTTCAGCCATTAATACACAACATTTGTTATCATTAGGCTCTAAGCAAGGAAAAAATAAGGTGCTTTTTGTTTCCACCTGAGAGCTGTTTAATTTATTTCCCCCCCGTCCTGTTGAGGAGGGGCAGTGAGAGAGCAGCAGAGCCAGGCAAGGTGAGCACAGCACATCCGGAGTTGCTGAGTTCCGGGGTGGTTTTGGGGCCCCAGCCCTTCAGCACAGTGTCTCCGTGTCTATTCCCCTCTGCAGGACAGCCCGGCTCCACCACCCCTCAGGCAGCCCCTGGGAGCTCTGTGCAGGCACCGCATGGGGCAGCATGCATGCAGGGCTACGGAGGTGTGCCCCCAGCACAGCCCCTGACTCCTCACATCCTCCTTCCTACAGCACCTACTTCCTCCCTTTGATTTCATTTTCCTCCTCAACACAGTGCCCTCAGGATCACCTGTTAGCTCTTTTCTCCCCAGTATGGCAAATTCCCATTGCTTGTTATAACGTAACGAGCAACTTTCTAATTTGGTGCACTATAAGTCAAAACAATTTATATGCAACCCAAGAACAAGTTTCAGGATGAGCACAATTGGATTCCTTTTGATGAACTAATCTATTGGTCCTTAGGCTAAAACGAACATCCCTTTTGCTAATCCAGCCTGTATCACCTCCACAGTGCCTGCTGGCATCTCATTTCTCTATAGATACAGAGATAAGAACAGAGGCTGTGTGAGAGTCAGCACTGACCCAGAATTCGTATGGGCTCCAGGAGATAGAGAGCAGCGTGATGCCTCAGTAGAAGCAGACAGAATCCAAACGCATGTTTAGGAATAATAACCAATAATATTTA
Organism: Cyrtonyx montezumae; assembly: GCF_038088225.1. NCBI lineage: Eukaryota > Metazoa > Chordata > Aves > Galliformes > Odontophoridae > Cyrtonyx > Cyrtonyx montezumae. The sequence continues at coordinate 501,761 of NW_027072055.1, read as the reverse complement.
TTACACACTCACACATATAAATGAACAGCAAAAAAAATGTATCAATTAATAGAAATAGATAATCATTTTAAAGGTGAAAATGCATAATATGAGCCTGCTACAGGAACAACAGTGAGTCAGTTGTAGAGAAAGATTCTCATGTTTAAACCCTGCTGAAATGTGTCCTTGCCATCATTTTCCTCACTGCATCCTTGAGTACCTGGTTCCTCATGCTGTAGATGAGGGGGTTCAGTGTTGGAGGCACTACTGAGTACAAAAATGACACCACCAGGTTCAGGGATGGGGAGAACAGGGAAGGGGGATTCAGGTAGGCAAAGAAGCCCGTGCCCACATACAGGGAAACCACAGCCAGGTGAGGGAGGCACATGGAGAAGGCTTTTTGCCGGCCTTGCTCAGAGGGCATCCTCAGCACGGCCCTGAAAATGTGCACGTAGGACAGCACTATGAATACAAAGCACCCAAATACGACAAGAACACTTACCACAATAAATCCAGTTTCCCTGAGGTAGTCTGATTGCGAGCATGAGAGCTTGAGGATTTGTGGAATTTCACAAAAAAACTGGTCCAGAACATTGCCCTGGCACAGTGGTATAGAAAATGTATTGGCAGTGTGCAGCAGAGCATAGAGAACAGCAGTGCCCCAGGCAGCTGCAGCCATGGTGGCACAAGCTCTGCTGCTCAGGAGGGTCTCGTAGTGCAGAGGCTTGCAGATGGCAACAAAACGGTCATAGGCCATGACTGTGAGAAGGGAATACTCTGCTGAAAATAAAAACAAAAAGAAAAAGACCTGTGCAGCACATCCTGCATAGGAGATGGCCCTGGTGTCTTAGAGGGCATTGGCCATGGCTTTGGGGAGAGTGGTGGAGATGCAGCCCAAGTCGAGGAGGGCGAGGTTGAGGAGGAAGAAGTACATGGGTGTGTGCAGGCGCTGGTCGCAGGCTACGGCTGTGCTGATGAGGCCGTTGCCCAGAAGGGCAGCCAGGTAGATGCCCAGGAAGAGCCAGAAGTGTAGGAGCTGCAGCTGCCGCGTGTCTGCCAACGCCAGCAGGAGGAACTCCCTGATGGAGCTGCTGTTGGGCATCTGCTCTGCTATTCCTGGGCGTGGAGTTGCTGTTAGGAGTGCAGAAGATAATGACAAATCAAGACCGTCCTCAGAGAAAATCAGTTCCCACATCCCATATCTTTACCCTGTCTACACTCAGACCTCTCATTGCAAACTCTGTGCAATTAGTTTTGCTTTACTGTCTTCACTTACTTGACATACGGTGTTAAAGGCCATGAGTAATGCTGCTCCAGTAAGCTCACAGCCTTCTCACATCCCACATATCCTGAAAGTTCCCTCTCCTTTCTCTCTTCTCCCCGTCACCTGCCGATCATGTCCACAGCATTAATATGTGGTGCGCAGGAACTGCTCCCGGGCACAGCTGTTTCTATGCAGCTCTGCCTGCTTGTATGAGCTCCTTGTGTCCCAGGGGACCAGCCCAACTCAGCGGGAGAGGATGTGATTTTCTTCTCCCCATCTGTCTGGAAATGTCCGTGAGTCTCCATGGCCAACAGCTTCTGAAAGGCTGCTGGATGATGACAGAATCACACATAATGGAGACGTAGAATAGCTTAGGTTGGAAGGGACATTAAAGTCACTCACTCCCAACCCCCCTGCCATGGGCAGCGTTTCCAACCCCCAGATCATGTTGTCCAACAACCCATCCAACATGGCCTTGATTGCCTCCATGGTTGAGGCATCCACCACCTCCTTGGGCAATTTGTTCCAGAGACTCACCACTATCCATGTGTAAAAATTTCAGCAGAGTCACTTGCTCACTTACAGACAATTGCTGATGAAGAAGTTTCTGGGGTGCACCTAGATGTGGGCAACACTGCCTTCAAGCTGTGGTAGACAACCTCAGAGATAGCCACCTCCTTTCTGAGCATTAGCTGGGAGCCAAATGTGAATGGGAGTATTCTTGTCCATCCAAAATGACACCAGAGCTCTGATTTTAGGACACCTGAGAGTATCATTTTTCACCTGTCCCCTTGGAGCATGCCGAGTTATACCGCTGACAGAATGGATGAGCTCAGCGTAAGAGCCAGGTCATTGTCTCTGCTCCATCTGTGCCACATTCTGGAGTTCAAGGTATTACAAAGCTAGGACACACCTACGCTCCTTCAATGATGACACCTGAGTTTGTTCTGGGCTCTCTTTTGAATGGCAGTTCCCTGGGGTCTCCAGCACACCCACAGCCAGCTGGCAAAATGCAGCACAGCACCTTCAGGAAAGCCATGCCCTAGGAGTGTTGGTGCTGGCTGGACAGCTCCAAGCCCCACAATGGCTCTATTGCCCGCGTGCCACCTTCTGAGCACCACTGCCATTGTGTAGACACAGGATCCAGCCAGGATACATCCAGTGATGCTTTGGGAATGGAAAGCTTTCTAAAGTGTCTTTACACTAAGGAGAACACCAAAACTATGAACTCCTTGAGCTAGAAATCTTTTTGCATTGGCAGACCTAGGATCTTCTTGGATCACAGAAACATGGTAGGATGGTTCCCACCTGTGAAGCGATGAAAAACAAGGGATAAGGACTCTTCACAGGGAGTGGTCAAGGAAGACAAGGATAGGCTACTGCTCTGTCTGTGAGAGCACACTGAGCTCTGCCTGGAGAGGGCAGAGGATCCCACTGTGAACTGATGGAAATGGCTTAAAGAGGAGACCAGCAGTGCCTGTTACTGGTTTCCAGGTCAGGAAGAATAAGAGGAAGGGGACCTAAAAAGACAAACAGGAGCCTCACATTTTGAGGCCCTTGTCACAGTCAGGGGCTTTACTCACTCCAACATCAACTGGAGAGGCAGCACAGCAGGGCATAAGCCATCCAGAAGATCCCTGGAGAGCACGGCTGACAGCTTCATGACCAAGCCAAAGAGGAACTAAAGAGTGGAGGTGCTCTGCTGGATCTCATACTCACTAGCAAGGAGGGTTTGTGAGGAATGTGAAGGTCAAAGATGTCTGGGCTGGAGTGGGCATGGCATGGTGGAGCTCAGGTGTCTGTAGGGAGGGCAAAAGAGAAGCTCACAACTTTGGGCTTCAGCAGAACACAGCTTGGCTTCTTCAAGTGTCTGTGGGGTACGGGAAGGCAAGGTAAGGCTCTGAGGCAAATAGGGTCAAAAAAGGTGTTATCTACCTAAGGACCAGAACTTCCAAGTAGAAAAAGTCCATTCCAAGGAAGAGAAAGCCAAGCAGCAATGTCAGAAGTCCTGCAGGAATGGGAAAGATTGCCCTGATCAAACCCAAACAGAGCAATACAGAGATTTTTCCCAGTGTTCCTGCTGAGATGAGTTTAGCAAAGCTAGAGTTCCACTGCAATTGAACGTGTCCAGGCATATCAAAGGGAGGTAGAGCTTAAAGAAATGTGTAGGCAGGAAAAGGAAGGCTAGGGAGACTGTGGGCCCACAGTAGAATGGGGCAAGGAACCTGGTGAGGCTGGACATGGAAAAATCACTGATACTCATTTCCTTCCTGATCTCACTGTTTATCAGTTGGATTGGGCCTCTTGGTATCCTATGTGCCAGAGACAGTTGGGAAATGCCGATGCAAGAAGAAGTGAACTCCTAAAACCTAAGGAAACAGGATCCAGAGTTGGAAGAGACTGACAGAAATCACAGAATCCTTGAATGGCTTGGGTTGGAAGGAGGGAAAGCGATACCCAGAGTAGTGCCTACCCATTTCAGATGCTTGACACAAGAAAGTTGTCAGCAAGCTGAACGGGGCTTGGGAAGGCTCAAACAAGAGGACTGGGTTTCAACACTTCACGTGTGAGGAGAGGCTGAGCGATCTGGGTCTGTCCAGCCTGGAGAAGGGAAGGCTGAATGGAATCTCACTGCAGCCTGCCAGAACCTGGAGGACGTGATGGAGAGCACAAAGCCAGGCCCTTCCCCATGGTGCGTGTTGAGAGATAAGAGAGAGTTTTGGCCTGTGCTTCAGAAAAGCACCTTTTTCACCACCAGCTGATAGAAGAATTGGTGCATGTCATCCAATGAGGCTCTGCAGTCTCTGCCCATGGAGGCTTGCAAAATTCATCAGGTTCATGGTGTGTCCCTCTTTCTGACAGGTTGGGCTGCAGACATCCCCCAGGTTCTCTTCCAGCCTGGCTTATCTTGGGACCCTATGGATGACTGCTGATGGGAAGAGAGCAGATGTTTACAGAGCATGAAGCATCCTGTGCTGTTTGTGACCATCTAAAACAAGATCTGAGGAAATGAAAAGAGATCGGTACACAGTGTGACTCAGTCAGTGCAAACCCTGAGGGCTGCCACTGGCAGTTCTGGGCAGGATGTTTTGGGGGCACCAGCCTCTGTGCAAGGCACAAATGGTCTTCTTTCCTTTTTGAAAGATGCTAATGTCAGTAATACTGCAAAAAAGAATAAAAAAAAAATGACCACAAGTCAGGGCATGTTTTCAGCAGGTCTTCTGGACACATGCTCTTCCCACTGCTCTCCAGATTTCCCCCATCCCTTGCTCGGTCTTCACTCAGATACCTCCCAATTCCCTGGCTGCTTCGTGACCATCAGGGAGTTTGGAACTTGCTCCATCCATCTATCCAAAGTCAAATGAACTCTTCATAAAACTCCTTAACTGTATTTATATCTATCCCTTCCTATCTCTGTCTAACTCATTTCTTATACAAATGTTCCCTGTAAAAGACAAGCTTTATGAGATGCAGCTTGGACATGGCATGCAGTTGAAGACTGTTTTACTGTTCATTCAATTGCATTGTGTTCCTTTCTGTTTCTTCACAAAAAAAGAAAAATCTTTCTTTGTGCATGTGCAGCTGGTTCTCTGAGGAAAGCAAGGTGGAGTCCGTGCAAAGGAGGTTTAACACTGAGAGGGTGACTTCTGAGGAAAAGTCATGCATTCCCCATGGGGCCAATGTGAGTAGAAATGGGGTGGGAAAGTTGAGGAGGATGTTTGTCTGCACAGTGTCAGAACAAACTCATTCGGGGACATCCTGGATCAACATCCATTGCTGAGTGCCGCTCCAAATTCTTTTTGAAGCCAGACTGTAATTAAATAAACAATTTGGCCTATTAGATGTTCACGAGCCTCTTCATCTTTAGACTGTCTCCAGACACTTCTCCAACTTGCTGTACAAGTTCTGAACACTTGAAGAAGATGACAGGAAGGCACAGGGCACACGAAGGCTCTTTAGACTGTAATGGGCCCCAGGGGAAATTAGCTGCTGAGTCCATCAACATCCAGTGCAGAGAGAAGTTAGCAGAAAGAGCTCAAGAAGTTAAAGTCAGAAGTAGCAGTGACTTTGGAGTAATAATAGGCCCCACGGAGGGCCATTATCAACACAGCCTCCCCAGGGACTTGTTGGAGCAGATCATTGGAAGTCATGGTTACAGGCTGACAAAGGGACTGTGATGGTGGCTGTGATGCCCTTTGTTATCTCACGAAGCAGAAAAACTGAGCCCTGATCCCCAGAGCATTGGAAGGGAGATCCTGTCTCTCATGTTGGCTCAGGGAGCTTCCTGTGGCATAGGGATGGAGGTTTGTGTGATATCAAGTGAATAGACAAGCGGACAGCAGCTCTCTGCGTGGGGTGCAAGATGTTGTGAGGCCCAAGTCCCACATGGGCAATGTGTCTCATCACAGGATTTGGATGTGAGAGGGGCCCAGTCTGAAAAAGTAGTAGTCAACCACAATGAACCTTTGAACTTCAGATCTCTCAGGCCCAAGGTGGAGGCACCACAGCCTCACTGGGAGAGTTTGGCTCTGGGGATGCCATGTTTGATGCTAACTCATGTGCAGAGCTCCTTTCCTGCAGATCAGCCCCCAGTCTGTATTGATGTGTCATCACTTCTTGTCTCTCCTTCACAGCACTGTGACTCTGGCATCTCTGTGCTGTAACTCCAACATCAACACACTCCTGCCTGCTGTGACAGCCCAGTGACTCTGGCATCACTGTAATACAGACCACTGCAACAACTCAGTTATTCTGACATCACTGATGTCCACACCACCAAGTCTCTTGTCTCATGGCTCTTGTCACTGAGCTCCTGTGCACTGAGACAGCACAGTGACTCCAACATCACTGTGCTCATATCCACTATCACAGAATCCTAGAATATCCTGCAATAGAAAGGACCCACAAGGATCATTGAGTCCAAGTTCTGGCTCCGTGTGACCATCCAAAATAACAGACCATATGACTGAGGGTGTTGTCTTGCTTCTTGAACTCCAGCAATTTTGGTGCTGTAACCACTTCCCTAGGAGGCCTCTTCCAATGCCCTCCTTTGGACACTCTCCAATAGTTCTATGTCCTTTATGTTTTGCATTGCCCAGAAGTGCAACCAATGCTCCAAGTGAGGCCACAGCAATGCAGAGCAGAGCAGGGCAACTGCTTCCCTTACCTGTCTAGCACTGCTGTCCTCATTGCTCCTCAAAGGAAGGTTGGCCTTCCTGGCTGAGTGGGCACACTGCTGACTCACGTTCAATTTGCTGTTGATCAAGACTCCCAAATCCCTGTCAGTAGAACCACTCTCCAGTGTCCCATTCCCTACTCCGTGAGTACAGCCAGGGTTGCCCCTACGCAGCTGCAGAATCAGGCACTTGTTCTTGTTTCACTTCAAGTGGTTGGTGATTGGCCAGTTCTCTAAGTCATCCACATCTCTCTGCAAGGCCTATGCACCTTCAGTGGACTTAACAGCTCCACCCGATCAAAAATCATCAGCAAATTTCCTGAAAAACTCTTCTAGTTCTTCATGTAAGCCAGTGATGAAAACATCAAAGTGAAGTGGCTCTAAAACACAGCCCTGCGAATCCCTGTTAGTGACCACTTGCCAAGCTGATGGAACCCCATTTACAATAGCCCACTGGGTTATTTTACTGACCCTTCAGCCGAATGCTCACATATCATAGTGCATTTCTCTCTCTCCATATGCCAGACCATTTTTCCAAAAGGATAATGTGAGAAACAAATGCTCTACTGAAATCCTAACATATAACATCAACTGGCTTCCCTTGATCAACTACATGGGTGACCGTGTCACCAAAGGACATGAAGTTAAACAGGATCTTCCCCTCATGAACCAGAGTTGGCTGTGACCAAAAACAACTGTTTTTCAATAACTCCCTACATCACTTTAACCATAATTTTACCTGGCACTGAAGTGACACTGACAGGTCCTTAATTGCTGGGGTCTTCTTTCTTGCTCTTCTTTAAAACTGAAACAACCTTTTTTGCCACCTTCCTGTCAACTGGGAACAGACATATCCCTAGGCTTCTTCTGATGCCTTTAAAATGAGAGCCCAGAGCAAACTCAAGTGTCATCACAGAAAGAATGGAGATGTGTCATATCTTTGTAATGCCTTCAACTGCACAGTATGCCACAGATGGAGCAGAGAGGAAGATCCGGCTCTTCTTTTGTGAGCTCATCCATTTGGTCAGCGGAATAACACTACATGCTCCATGGGGATAGGTGCAAAAGGCACAGGGTTCTGCTGGCATTTAGGATGGCCAAGCATACCTCCTTCTGGCTCCAACTGATGCTCAGGAAGGAGGTATCTATCTCAGAGATTTTCCACCACAGTTTGCAAGCACTAGCACACAGCACCCCAGCACCCCATGCACCTTCATCATCACTGAGTAGCGTGTGAGCGACTGAGTTACTGTTGAATAAAGACCAAGGATTTGAATTTGGGGCTCACAAGCAGACACCTCAATGTACACATTGAACTCAACTAAGAGGATTCCTGAGTGCCAGAGTCCAGTGGGGAACTTAATCCAATTTCAACCCCAGGGTTTCCATCAGTGGATGAGGTGCCTAACCCTAGAGTTAGGATGAGAGTATCTGATAGTAATAGGACAAATTTCTGTAAGCACCATCCAAACTTGGAGAGATTCAAGGCCAGGTTGGATGGGATCCTTGGGAACCTGATCTAATGGTATATAAATCTGCCTGTGGTTAGAGGCCAGAACTAGGCGATCTGTAAAGTCCCCTCCAACCTGAACCATTCTATGATTGTGTAATGTTATGTCTGCACTGCCTGAGCTGAATCACTGGGATATATAAGGGAAGCCAACCCCTCCCTGTCCTGATCTGTCCCCTTTGTCATACATGCCACGAGCAGAGGTTTCCAGATTGGACATCTGCTTCTCTCATGTGCAGACGTGTCCAACCATGCTCCTGGAATCCAGTGGACATGTGGTGATTAAATGATCTGACTTGAAAGTATGTTTTGCAGTGATGATCCCGCTGCCTTTCAGGGGCTGTCAGCCCTGGAATCCCCAGGACATCTCAAGGGAGATGACTGGGAAGAAGAAATCACATCCTCTGCTGCTGAGCTGTGTGGCACCTGGGACACATGGAGCTTCTATGAGTGGGCAGTGCTGCAGAGAGACAGCTGTGCCCAGGAGCAGCACTCGTGCAGCACACAGCAGGGCTAGGGACTTGAACTGCCCGTGAAGGGGAGAGAAGAGAAGGAAGAGAGCTTTCAGGCTGTGTGGCACATAAGCAGGCTGAGAGCTCACCACAGGAACAATTCTCACAGCCCTTGGCAAGGTAAGTCTCTCACTGCAGGCAATGAAGCCACTTTTCCTGGAGGGTTCACTGAATCTGGGACATACTATTGCAAGTCAGGCTGCAGACTGTAAGTTTCTTCAACAGGGAATAACCTCTGCTCCAGCTGAGGGCTTCCCTGCTGCAGCATCAGAGCACAGCCCTGAGGGCTGCTTGTCTGAGTGAGCGGCACTGCCAGCTATCTGCCCCAGGCCAGGTCCTGCAGCTTTTGGAGCAGCGAGTGCTCCTACTGACCTTAAGCTGAAGGCCGCAGGACACAGCTCGCTGTAACCTTTCAGTTCTGTGTTGGCAAGGGGATCCCTGCAAAGTCGTGGCACATGCAGAATAGTTGTGTGCTATGTGTGCGCTGTGAAAGAGTATTCCCTCCTGTACCAAAAGTGTAGCTGATAGCAGCATTCAGTTAGAAGTAGGGATAGAAGGCCAGTGCACTCTGTAATACACCAATACCACTGTCCTCAGAATTTAAAAGCTTTCTGTACTGTAAGAAAAGCCAGGCACCCACCCCATGCAGACTCCCAGACTTCCCAGGACTAACTACAACCCCGCCTTATAAAAGCACATCCATTTCATTAGATAAGGATTGCAAGCTATACTAGAGATATAGGATTTATAAATGCTCACTGATAAATACCAAGGCTATTCCCGTTCCGAGTGGCTAAAGAACTTTGGAATCTCTGATGTTTTATCAAAAAGCTGGAGGTCCTGCAGTTAGGTCACAGCTGTGAAAGTTAAAGGGTGCTTACATCAGATGTGGGGTTGTTTCTTTTATTTAAAGAGAATTTTCATGGCTACTTTGACTCATAAAAAGATGTGCTTCTAGTAGCTGACCTGTCTTCAGCTTCTTTTAGTCTTGTAGCCTTGCCTGGGGCTGTTTCAGTAACAGCACCTTATGGTCCTATGTTATTGTGCAAAGCTGTTGTTTTCTCATCTTTCTGTGTCTCTCAGAGCAAGATGGATATGTCATAACAAGGAGCAGTCCTGCAGTGCTGAGCACAGACTGCCTCAGGTTGCTGAGGTCTCCATCTGAACGAGAGGCAACGCGTTTGGCTCAGGCTGTTTGGGATTCTGGTAATGAAATGAAAGCCTTAACTCCCCCCTCCTGCCCCCAGCACCTCTCCTAACTTCCACTTTGGCCTTATCTAGTCAGGACTATCCTTCTGATACGAGGGGGCTGAAATCAGCTCCCACCAATTGTAAATGCCTCTGGATTTTCCTGTGCAAAGCCACTGTCTCCCTGTAGATACCAAGTGCAATTCCTGGACAATTCCTGTTCCTCACAGTGCTCTCAGCACCCGAGCCTGCCATCTCCAGCTCCCCATGCTGTACCACGTGCTGAGCACCCCATTGGGAACAAAATTTATCAGCACCTTCCAAACCAGCTCCTAGAAGTGCACATCCATATACCAAGATGGGTGCTACAAATGGCCTTCCCTCAGGAGAAGAATGTCTCTAATGAAAGCAAGGCACACAGCAGAAAACTTCCCCCAGCATCCCAGCCTTGCCCAGCCACACTTGACCCAGGATGGCCGCAGGCTGTGCAGCCGGGTGCCCAGGGCTGTCGTGCAGAGCAGGGTCAATGCTGTACCCCCAGGGGCTGCGTGCCAGGGTAGGGACTCTGCCGCCTGCCAGGATCAGCACTCAGCCTGCCCAGGAAGCTGCCCAGGGGCAAAGAGCTCACAGCTACTCTGCACCAAAGGGGAATTTCCACAAGGAAGACCAATACTGGGATTTTCTGCTGTGTTTCCTATTTTCTGCTTCCAGGGGAGTGTAAAGATGTAAAGTGAGAAACAGAACATCATATACCATGTTTGAGCACACAGCTGAGAGTCCTAAAATGCTTTCAGTCTCTTTTGTTCTTATGAGCATGTATTTTCCTTGCTGATCCAATTGAGATTCTCTTATGATTCCCTTTCTCACTTGCAAACATGAGCATGCACCTACACAGTGCCTGCTAACAGGATGGGTTCTGATCAACAAATAGGAATGCATTGCATCTGAGCTGGTGTCTGTAGGTTCAGACAGGAAAAAGATGAGGAAACACTTTCCAGGTGAAAAGTCTGCGGGCAAGAGAGATATGATCAGGGAAAGAGAGAAAAGTAATAGCTTAATCTTTTGAGAGGAAGAATTTCCCAGAAGAAAACATACAACTGCCTTTAACGTGGACACCTTCTTCAGAGCAAGCCCCCACCCAGAAACAGCCCTCACGGCTGTTAGATCCTCTGCAGCCAGAGCTCCTTCAGAGTATAGGAACATCTACTCAGGCATGTGTCCGTCACCCTCTGCAGTACCTGCAGATGTGGGCAATGCAGTCTGTGAAGCTGGAAAAGAGTTGTCTTTCCCTTAATGAGAGGTCATTTTTAGTATGCATCTCCCTGAGGCCCTTCGGAGCTGTGGTCTGACCTTCAGGATGCAAATCTTTCCCATGGCCTGAAGAACAAAGTCGAGGGAAGAAGCAGAGGATACGATATGCATGGAAATGCTGTGGGGTTGGTGAAATGGATGTTAGGTGTCTGTTTTAAGAAGCGCAGTGATGAGGTCTTGCTCATGTCCCTTGAGAAAGGGTGGGCGTTGTGTGATGAGCAGTCGGTTCCTCTTCTCTCAGCAGGGTCTGGCTTCTTTGGAAGGTAACTTGTGAATGCACTTGCCTTCCATCTCCAATCTGTGCTATTTCACAGCAACTGGAAACAGGCCCACGAGCTCCCCTTATCCTGCACTAAGCAGCAGTGAATCTCTTTGCCTCCCAGGTCTCAATCACAGCCGTTCACACTGAGTGCAGCAGAAGTGCTCAGGATTTCTGACTTCACTGAACACCCTTTGGGCATCATGAGTAGGATGAAACCATAGGAGAAAAAGCATCCCTAAGACTTCTTGTGTCAGTTGTACAGACGCCTACAGGTACTTTTGCATTAGAAGTGATTTCAACTGACAAATTCTAAAAGAAAATCTGTGACCACAGCACCAACACATTCCTCACAGGGATGTGGTTGTTTCCTTGAGAGAAGAAAGGCAGAGGCCTTCATGGCAAACTCAATGTCATGAACTGTAGCTTTCATCACTGACCTCAACAAACATTTCACCCTTGGAAAGACCTGTCTCTAACTTTCATACTCCTTGGACAGGTCCTCATGCCCACAGGTCCTGATACCCAGAAGTGCCAAAAGCCCAACAGCAGCTCCATCAGCGAGTTCCTCCTGCTGGCGTTGGCAGACACGCGGCAGCTGCAGCTCCTGCACTTCTGGCTCTTCCTGGGCATCTACCTGGCTGCCCTCCTGGGCAACGGCCTCATCAGCACAGCCGTAGCCTGCGACCAGTGCCTGCACACACCCATGTACTTCTTCATCCTCAACCTCGCCCTCCTCGACATGGGCTGCATCTCCACCACTCTCCCCAAAGCCATGGCCAATGCCCTCTGGGACACCGGAGGAGAAAAAGACCAGTGTGGATGAACCGGGATCTTTTGTTGAGACTCCGAGAGAAAAAGAGAGTCTATGTCCTCTGGAAGATGGGTCAGGCTACTTGGGGTGACTACAGAGAACTGGCCAAGATCTGCAGGCAGAAAATTAGAAATGCTAAAGCCCAGCTTGAAATTAGGCTGGCTACTGCTGTAAAGGAGAACAGGAAACCCTTTTACAAATATATTAACAGCAGGAGAAAAACTAAGGAAAATTTCCCTCCTTTACTCAACGAGGCAGGCAATATAACCACAGATGATAAGGAAAAGCCTGAGGTTCTCAATGCCTTCTTCACATCTGTCTTTAATAGACAGGACAGTTATCCACACGGTACTTGCCCTGACCTGGAAGTCCGGGACGGGGTGCATAATGCACCCCCTGTGATCCAAGCAGAGATGGTCAGAGATCTACTCCTCCATCTGAACTGCCACAAGTCCATGGGGCCAGATGGGATCCACCCAAGGGTGCTGAGGGAGCTAGCAGAGGTGATTGCTGAGCCACTTTCTGCCATCTTTCAGCATTCCTGGTTATCTGGAGAGGTCCCACAAGATTGGAGGCTTGCCGATGTGACTCCCATTTACAAGAAAGGCCGTAAGGAAGACCCGGGGAACTACAGGCCTGTCAGCCTGACCTCGGTATCAGGGAAGGTTATGGAACAGATGATCTTGAGGGAAATCACACGACACGTGCATGGCAACCAGGGGATCAGACCCAGCCAGCACGGGTTTACCAGGGGCAGGTCGTGCTTGTCCAACCTCATCTCCTTCTATGACTGGGTGACCAGACAGGTAGATGAGGGAAAGGCTGTTGATGTAGTCTACCTGGACTTCAGCAAGGCCTTTGACACAGTCTCCCACAGTATTCTCCTAAGGAAACTGGCAGCCCGTGGTGTGGACAGGTTCACTCTTCTCTGGGTGGAGAACTGGCTGGAGGGCCGTGCCCAGAGGGTAGTGTTTAATGGAGTTAAGTCCAGCTGGCGTCCTGTTATGAGTGGTGTCCCCCAGGGGTAAGTTTTGGGGCCCATCTTGTTTAATATCTTTATTGATGACCTAGACGAGGGAAATGAGTGTACCCTCAGTAAGTTTGCAGATGACACAAAGTTGGGAGGATGTGTCAAACTGCCTGAGGGTAGGGAGGCCCTTCAGAGGGACTTGGATAGGCTGATTAGCTGGGCTGAGCTCAATGGGATGAGGTTCAATAAGACCAAGTGCCGGGTCCTGCACTTTGGCCACAATAACCCCATGCAATGCTATAGGCTTGGGGCAGAATGGCTTGAAGAATGTAGAGAGGAAAAGGACCTGGGGGTGTTGGTTGATGCTCGGCTCAACATGAGCCGGCAGTGTGCCCAGATGGCCAAGAAGGCCAACAGCATCCTGGCCTGTATTAGAAATAGTGTAGCCAGCAGGAGCAGGGAGGTGATCATCCCCCTGTACTCAGCTCTGGTACGGCCGCACCTCGAGTACTGTGTTCAGTTTTGGGCCCCTCACTACAAGAAGGACATTGAGGCCCTGGAGCGTGTTCAGAGAAGGGCAACAAAACTGGTGAGGGGTCTGGAGCACAAGTCTTATGAGGAGCGGCTGAGGGAGCTGGGATTGTTTAGTCTGGAGAAGAGGAGGCTCAGAGGAGAGCTTATTGCACTCTACCACTTCCTGAAGGGGGGTTGTGGTGAGGAGGGGGTTGGCCTCTTCTCCATGATAAATAACAACAGGACGAAAGGGAATGGCCACAAGCTGCGCCGGGGAAGATTTAGATTAGACCTGAGGAAGCATTTCTTTTCTGAAAGAGTGGTCAGGCACTGGAATGGCCTGCCTAGGGAGGTGGTTGAGGCACCATCCCTAGCGCTGTTCAAGAAGCGTTTAGATGAGGTGTTAAAGGATTTAATTTAGTAGTTGGGTAGAGATAGTGATAGGGGGATGGTTGGACTAGATGTTCTTATAGGTCCTTTCCAACCTTATGAACTTATGAACTTATGAACCAGGGCCATCTCCTACACAGGATGTGCTGCACAGGTCTTTTTCTTTCCCTTCTTCATGACAGCAGAGTATTTCCTTCTCACAGTCACGGCCTATGACCAACTTTGTTGCCATCTGCAAGCCCCTGCACTACGGGACCCTCCTGGGCAGCAGAGCTTGTGTCACCATGGCTGCAGCTGCCTGGGGCACTGCTGTTCTCTATGCTCTACTGCACACTGCCAATACATTTCCTATACCACTGTGGCAGGACAATGCTGTGGACCAGTTCTTCTGTGAAATCGCCCAGATCCTTAGGCTCTCATGCTCACAATCATACTGCCTCAGGGAAATGGAAATTATTTATTTTAGCATTATTAATGTATATTTAGTTTTCATGGTGCTGTTTTACGGGCATATCTTCAGGTCTGTGCTGAGGATGCCCTCTGAGCAAGGCTGGCACAAAACCTTATCAACGTGCCTCTCCCACCTGGCTGTGGTCTCTCTCTTTGTCTGCACTGGCTCGTTTGCCTACCTGAAGCCCCCTTCTCTCTCTTCTCCATCCCTGGACCTACTGGTATCATTTCCGTACTCAGTGGTGCCTCCAGCAGCGAATCCTCTCATCTACAGCCTGAGGAACCAGAAGCTCAAGAATGCAGTGAGCAATACGTACTTGTTCAACTTCCAAAAAATGCAGGTCAGCCTAACAGGAGCCCCAAGGTAATTCAGAAATCATTTGGATAATCCCTCGTTATTATTTGCCTTCATTATTGTTTCCACTGGCATGACTGATTTAAAAAGTTTTCTTCTTGGCCTGCCACATTTCTGTCATGCTTTAACACACTTATCTCATGTACCCATAGATCAAGGCTCTCATACATAAATTGTATTTATGAACATAAATACAATAAAGACGCCAGCAGAAATACATGTCTCCATTCCCATGTTTTCCCATCTTCTCTGAAACTGGGAGAGCAACTCACGTATGCAGGAGTAGTTCAGGGGCCAAGAGCCCATCTGCACCACAGAGCAGCGGCCTCAGTGCTCATGGGGGGCTGCCCCTCACTGCCCAGTGGGCCTGTCCTCTCATCAGTGTTTGAAACGGGGTTGCTGCTTCCCAGGTCCAATGGTCACAGACAGCAGCAGGACACGGTCTTGCAGTGCTGCTCTCTTTGCACTTCCACTCTTCCCTTTTTGTCTATGCCCTTGGGGACATGGGCAGACCACGAAGGTGGCTCTGGACATTTGTCACCCCCAGCCTCTGGCATTGTCCATTTCCAGCACTGACTGCATGTTTATGGCAGAGCTTTTCCCAAGCTCCTGAAGTACACTGATGACATTGCAGTGTGGGGGAGATACAGCAGAGGAAGTTTTTGAGAAAGGAGAGCAAGTAATCCAAATTCTTCTGGGTGTAGGTTTCACTATTAAGCAAAGCAAATGAAAGGGCCTGCACAGGAAATTCAGTTCCTAGGAATAAAGTGGCAAGATGGATGTCATTACGTCCCAGTAGATGTGATTAACAACATTACTGCCATGTCTCCACCCACTAGTAAAGAAGAAACTCAATCTTTTCTGGGCATAGTGGACTTTTGGAAAATGCACATTCCTGTCTGTAGCCTCATTGTAAACCCCCTTTATCAGGTAACAGAAGAAATACCATTTTGTGTGAGGGTCCTGAGCAGCAGCAGGCCTTTGAGCAAATTAAGCAGGAGATTGCTCAAGCTGTGGTCCTGGGGCCAGTGCAGATGGGACAGGATGTCAAGAATATCCTCTACACTGCTGCTGGAAAGGTAGGTCCCACTTGGAGTTTGTGGCAAAGAGCCTCTGGAGAGACCTGAGGCTGACCCCTTGGGTTCTGGAGTTGAGCATACAGGGGGTCTGAGGAGTGCTACACTCCAACTGAGAAGAAGATCTTAGCCGTGTACGAGGGGGTTCGAGCTGCTTCCGAAGTAATCAGCACTGAAATGCAGCTCCTTCTGGCACCTCGACTGCCAGTGCTGAGCTGGATGTTCAAAGGAACAGCTCCCTCTACCCATCATGCTATTGATGCCACTTGGAGAAAGTGGATTGCGCTGATTGCACATCGAGTTCGGATGGGGAACCTCAGTCCTCCAGGAATCCTGGAGGTGATCATGGACTGGCCTGAAGGTAAAAAGTTTGGAACAACACCAGCAGATGTATCATGTGCTTAAGAGACCCCCACCATACAATGAACTACCACACAATGAAAAGAGATACGCCTTGTTCACTGACGGATTTTGTCATATTGTGGGGAAGCACTGCAAATGGAAGGCTGCTGTGTGGAGCCCCACACGATGATGAGTTGCAGAGGCCACTGAAGGAGGAGAATCAAGTCAATTTGCAGAGGTAAAGGCTGTCCAACTGCCCTTACATGCGGCTGAATGGGAGAGGTGGCCAATGTTGTATCTTTATACTGACTTATGGATGGTGGCAAATGCTTTACGGGGGTGGTTGCAGCAGTGGGAACACAACAACTGGCAATGGAAGGGTAAACCTATTTGGGCTGCTGAACTGTGGAGAGACATTGGTGCCCAAACAAAAAATATGGTTGTAAAGGTGCATCACGTAAATGCTCAAGTGCCCAAGTGTCGGGCTACTGAAAAACAACGAAATAACCATCAGGTTCCTCCTCAAATCACTGTCCTTTTTCTTTAAACCTATCTGTTATCTGAATGCCCTTCTCCTTCCTCCTCCCAGCCCCCAGAGCACAGAGTTGTGCTTGGGCAGCCACGTGGCCACTGACAGTGCAGATTTTTATTTCTTCCTTCCCTTTCTCCCTCTTTTTTTCCTTGTGTCCCTGTCATTCTCCCTCTTTTTTTCCTTGTGTCCCTCCAACCTCATCTCCTTCTATGACTGGGTGACCAGACAGGTAGACGAGGGAAAGGCTGTTGATGTAGTCTACCTGGACTTCAGCAAGGCCTTTGACACGGTCTCCCACAGTATTCTCCTAAGGAAACTGGCAGCCCGTGGTGTGGACAGGTTCACTCTTCTCTGGGTGGAGAACTGGCTGGAGGGCCGTGCCCAGAGGGTAGTGGTTAATGGAGTTAAGTCCAGCTGGCGTCCTGTTACGAGTGGTGTCCCCCAAGGGTCAGTTTTGGGGCCCATCTTGTTTAATATCTTTATTGATGACCTAGACGAGGGAATTGAGTGTATGCTCAGTAAGTTTGCAGATGACACAAAGCTGGGAGGATGTGTCAAACTGCCTGAGGGTAGGGAGGCCCTTCAGAGGGATTTGGATAGGCTGAACAGCTGGGCTGAGCTAAATGGGATGAGGTTCAATAAGACCAAGTGCCGGGTCCTGCACTTTGGCCACAATAACCCCATGCAATGCTATAGGCTTGGGGCAGAACGGCTTGAAGAATGTAGAGAGGAAAAGGACCTGGGGGTGTTGGTTGATGCTCGGCTCAACATGAGCCGGCAGTGTGCCCAGATGGCCAAGAAGGCCAACGGCATCCTGGCCTGTATTAGAAATAGTGTAGCCAGCAGGAGCAGGGAGGTGATCATCCCCCTGTACTCAGCTCTGGTACGGCCGCACCTCGAGTACTGTGTTCAGTTTTGGGCGCCTCACTACAAGAAGGACATTGAGGCCCTGGAGCGTGTTCAGAGAAGGGTAACAAAACTGGTGAGGGGCCAGGAGCACAAGTCTTATGAGGAGCGGCTGAGGGAGCTGGGATTGTTCAGTCTGGAGAAGAGGAGGCTCAGAGGAGACCTTATTGCACTCTACCACTTCCTGAAAGGGGGGTTGTGGTGAGGAGGGGGTAGGCCTCTTCTCCCTGATAAGTAATGACAGGACGAGAGGGAATGGCCACAAGTTGCGCCGGGGAAGATTTAGATTAGACCTGAGGAAGCATTTCTTTTCTGAAAGAGTGGTCAGGCACTGGAATGGCCTGCCTAGGGAGGTGGTTGAGGCACCATCCCTAGCGCTGTTCAAGAAGCGTTTAGATGAGGTGTTAAAGGATTTAATTTAGTAGTTGGGTAGAGATAGTGATAGGAGGATGGTTGGACTAGATGATCTTATAGGTCCTTTCCAACCTTATGAACTTATGAACTTATGTCATGGATAACACCGTGACATGTGTGCACACTCATGGCTATGTGCAAAACAAGAGCTGTGTTTGCGTCTTCTTGCACATGGGTGTGCAAAGAGATTGGTTTGCCCACAGTTGTGCACACACACATGTTCACACGTGTGTGTGAACATGTGTGTATGCAATGAAATCTTTTGCACATGAGTATGGTTTTGCACATAGTTGCATGAACATGAATGGTGTGTGCAATCAGTTGTCCAAACGTGCGTGTGTATGTGTGAATGCACAGGTATGTGAGTAGGGAAGCCTTTGCACATGTATGTACGCTTCTGCACATATGTTGATGTACAGATGCATGTGAAATGGTGCGATTTGTACCCTCAGTAAGTTTGCAGATGACACCAAGTTGGGAGGATGTGTCAAACTGCCTGAGGGTAGGGAGGCCCTTCAGAGGGACTTGGATAGGCTGATTAGCTGGGCTGAGCTCAATGGGATGAGGTTCAATAAGACCAAGTGCCGGGTCCTGCACTTTGGCCACAATAACCCCATGCAATGCTATAGGCTTGGGGCAGAATGGCTTGAAGAATGTAGAGAGGAAAAGGACCTGGGGGTGTTGGTTGATGCTTGGCTCAACATGAGCCGGCAGTGTGCCCAGATGGCCAAGAAGGCCAACAGCATCCTGGCCTGTATTAGAAATAGTGTAGCCAGCAGGAGCAGGGAGGTGATCATCCCCCTGTACTCAGCTCTGGTACGGCCGCACCTCAAGTACTGTGTTCAGTTTTGGGCCCCTCATTACAAGAAGGACATTGAGGCCCTGGAGCATGTTCAGAGAAGGGCAACAAAACTGGTGAGGGGTCTGGAGCACAAGTCTTATGAGGAGCGGCTGAGGGAGCTGGGATTGTTTAGTCTGGAGAAGAGGAGGCTCAGAGGAGACCTTACTGCACTCTACCACTTTCTGAAAGGGGGGTTGTGGTGAGGAGGGTGTTGGCCTCTTCTCCCTGATAAATAACAACAGGACGAGAGGGAATGGCCACAAGTTGCGCCGGGGAAGATTTAGATTAGACCTGAGGAAACATTTTTTTTCTGAAAGTGTGGTCAGGCACTGGAATGGCATGCCTAGGGAGGTGGTTGAGGCACCATCCCTAGCGCTGTTCAAGAAGCATTTAGATGAGGTGCTAAAGGATTTGATTTAGTAGTTGGGTAGAGATAGTGATAGGAGGATGGTTGGACTAGATGATCTTGTAGGTCCTTTCCAACCTTATGAACTTATGA
Source organism: Cyrtonyx montezumae (assembly GCF_038088225.1). Lineage (NCBI taxonomy): Eukaryota > Metazoa > Chordata > Aves > Galliformes > Odontophoridae > Cyrtonyx > Cyrtonyx montezumae. Next base: position 482,460 of record NW_027072055.1, on the reverse strand, counting down.
TTTCCAAAAATGCACATGAACATGTGCAAGGATGGAATTGCACACATCTTCATGTCATCTTCATGTAAATGGGGCGTGCAAGGAGGTGTTTGCAAGTGAGAGTGCAGAGGTGGTGGGGTGGCCCCTGTGGGTATGTGCCTGAATGTGCGTGCATAAGGATGTAGTGACGCCATGATTTTCAAGCCATTGCTTCCTAGGGGCTAATTAAATACTTGAACAATATTTCACACAGAGATTGCTGGTAAAGGTAAGCAATAACTGAAACGAGAGAGAAAGGCTCTGACCTTGCTGCTTGCTGTGCTGCTGGTACCCAGAAGGGCACAGGCATTTGGGATGGCTGCATGACTGAGGGGCCTCTTCTGAGTGCTTTCCAGCACCTTCAGGTTTATCTTGAAAGATGGTTCCATTCCCATTTCTTCCCAGTGCTGCTCACTCCTTTAGGCAGTGACTCCTTTTCCACAGTGAGGCACAGCTAACTGGTGATAAAGCTTTACCCAAGGGGTGCACACCATCCCACTCCTCTGCCTGGTTGCAGTTGTATTTCATCTGCCTTTTCTTCAGGTCAAAGCAGAATGAGTTTGTCTGCTTCAGCAGAACAGCTGCCTTCATGGAGGTGCAGATGCAGTCCATAGATGAAATATGCTTTTGCTATCAAGGAGACAACAGATTTCCATGGTTATATGGGAATAGGGTAAATACGGCAACTATCATCTTCCTGAGAGAGCCACGGATGCTCTACAAGAACATACATCTGAATGTTTACCTGCTACCATTAGGTCCTAGCACTGAAAAGCCACATAGAACAACTTCAATCTTTTCCCCTTCTCCCTTTTTTCTTTTTAAAATCACTACTCATGTTAGCTGAGTAAACGAGAAGAGCACGAGCTCTTATTATTCCTCAGTTTGTTGCATCAGCTTTGATTATCTGACTAATTCCAACTAACTGATTAACTTCCAAGGAAGTTTGCACAGTCAGTGCAGTTATTACCACCTGTGGAGTTGTGGGGTAAATAACTCCCAAGGATGGTACTTCACAAAGAAATAGCATAGACGACGGTATATTTTGAGTTGTTCTATATAGAGAGTATACAAATAATACAAAAGAGAAGATGGCTCACCATCAGGATGTCAAGGCTCACACAGGACTCCATGTGGGAGGAATCTCCAAGAAGAAATCCAACCCCAGTGGTGGTCAGCACTTAAATGGGGTTTGGGAGAGGTGGAGCCAGGCTCCACCCCTTCCAATCACACAGGTATATCACCTTCACCTGTGGCTCCATGGCTGACTCGGTGCTCACCTCAGGTGACCAATCAGTGATTAAGGCCGTGATTCAGCAGTTCCCATACATCAAGAAAGTGAACTATTTTGTAAATGTTTTGTATTTTTAGTTTAGATCAGGTGGAAAAAGCATTTGCACAGCTCTGACAGCAGCTGAAATCGCTTTGGGTGAAACATTTTATCTAAGCCATTTTCATTCATTTTTCTATATAAGCACTCCCTTGACTGCATAAAGCTTTTATGTTTAATAACTTGTAAATTTGCCGAGTCAAATTAAGCTGATAGACTTTTATTAGTGATACTGAATAAAATAAAAAATACCTCGACAGTTTTCCATAGTTTCAATTTTTTCTCTGTACCCCTAAATCTTGAAAGATGATGGCCATTTGCTAATCCAGGATCTGCATGTGAATCTAGTGGGTCACAAAGGGAATCGTGTGGGGAATGTAGGTTATGCTTAGATGAAAACAGCAAAGATTTTAATAAAACACTGTAGCTTGGGCCAACCTACATTGTGGTTTGTTCTCCGTTTGGTTGAAATGTTAATCATCCTACTTTATATAACAGCTAACCCTTTTAAAGAAGAACTCTTATTCTCAGCCAAACTTTATAAACGATATAGACATGAATTTACCTTTCAGGTATTGATGTGATTTATTTTATTCTTCCTAATCTTATGCTGATGAAATTATTGCAGAATTCCTCATCTCCTTTTGTCTACTGTCTATTCATGCTCTTGGGGCTTTAATCAAAACTTCACTCCCTGTTACTGTGAGTTGACAGCAGGGATAAATGGGTGGAGGGATTGGCCTTACTGATTCCTTTGCAAATGTAGCATTTCTGGCAAAGAACCTAGGAAAGAATTCCTGAAAGGTAAAAACAGAATTTCCAGGAATTAATGCATATCTTTTGACTGAGCACAAAAGTTCATCTTTAAATAGTAGAAATAGCTGCCATATCTATTGGGGTGGGTATTGAAACTGAATAAACCTGTGGGTTGTCTTGCTGCTCCTAAAGTAGTGTACCAGTGAAGTTTGGGAAATACTTTCCTTAGAAAGTGCCAGCATCAGAACGTGTGATGATAAGATGTGACTTTTTATTTATTTATTAATTAGAGGAATGATTGTAGAGGAATGATAGGAAACTTGAGACCATGCAAGCTGCTAAATATTTTAGGAGCCTGGTTGAGATAGTACTTGAACATATGGGCAGTCATTTATGATGCAAATTTGTATCTGGCTGCTGCTTCCTCCTTTCCAGGTGGCCAAAGTTGACTACCAGACACGGTTGTTGTTTTTTTTTTTTTTTTTCCTCCTGGTGTGAGCGTGATCAAACAGCAAGATTTAGTATAGCAAAAAACAAAACAAGAAAAAAAAAAAGCATGAAACTTGAGTAAAAGGGAGTATAGAAATTATTTAATGAAGCTTTTTTAGTTTAATATTCTTGAAGTCTTAGATGCTAGGTGTGAATGTCTGATTGAATGAGTAATTAATGTAAGTAATTCTCAAGCTGGAGCACCATTAGGCTTTTTGTCTATCACAAAGTAAGACCGTCTGTGCTTTTCTGTATGAACACCATGTCTTGTCCTTTTGCAGTAGTAGTTTCAGTAGGACGGTGGGCACCTAAATTCTGTAAGCATTATGGGAAGGTAAAACAGCAGCTGATGTGTTTTGAAATACTACTGCTGAATGGATGGGCTGATGCTCAACTTAATTGAAGAGATCTAACATTTAGAAGGTTCTGGGGCTGGCTGCTGGCTTTGAAGTAGAGGTTTGGATTCTCTGTACTTGTCAGCCTTCAGCCAGTCTGGGCTATGTGCACACCTCCACCAGCGTCCTCTTAACTTTTGCTTCTTTTATACACTATGGTACACCTGGTAGCACATGCTGATTTGACTTGATTGAACTTGTACACAGACATAATTATTTTAGAATAGTAATTGCTTGGGCTATGTTCTCAGGCAGTTGGTTTGATTTTTGGATGGTCATCTGTGCAGCTGGACTCAGATTCTCGTGGATCCCTTCCAATTCAGTATAATCTAATTCTATGATGTTTTTTCTTTCCTCTTTTAAGCCTTGCAATATGTATTGAATAGCGATAGAGATGATTGGTGTGGGATTAATGCATGTTCACAAAGCTTTCTGTCAAGTTGTGAAAGACTCCAGAACACAAAGTAGAAATACTCAGATACTTGAGCTTTCAAAACTTTCACCATTCTGTACTTGTTCTTCTTTAATACATACTGGTTTCTGAACTCATTAATTGAATTTCCATGCTCTGCTGTGAGTTTATAATATCATTGTGAAGACATGATTAGAAGTTAAGTTTCACTGCGAGTTTATTGATGGAAATACAATAGTAAATGTCAATGAAAATACATTTTTGAAGAAGGAGATTTGAAGGGTTATGATTATTTTCCTTACCTCTACTCTAAACAGGTGGCAAACGTAGCCTACCTCTTGAAAAGGTTTCCGTGCGTCGCCTTTACGTCGTCGTGGGGGGGGGGTTGTTGTGGGGGCGGGACCGGCCCCTGGCCGCGTTCCCTTTCCATCACCAGCACCCCGGCCGCAGAGCCGGGCGGAGGTTTAAAGACTCGGGCTGCCCGCGTCGCGTTCCGCGAGAGCGCGGGGCCGGGGTGCGGTCGGCCGGCCGGCGGGAAAGGGCGCGTGGGGTGAGAGGAGACGTGGTGGCGCGCCTCCTCCCCGGCCTCTCCTGGCCGTAGATGTGTTACCCCGTCCTCCCCCCCCTCCGCGGCCTCAGTCTCGGGCGGAGAGACTCCGCACGTTCAGGGCCACGCTGTCGCTTCCCCCCCGGGCCCCGTCGCGAGGCCGCGTCCCGTCCTTCGTCGCCGCCGCCTCCCTCCGCGCTTTCGCCCTCGGTCTCGCCGGCGTGGGGCGTCCCGCATCCCGCCTCCGGGCGCGCCCCCTTCCTTGGGGTTCGTCTCCCGCTGCAGCTTCAGATCTCGCGCCGCGCGGCGCGAAGGGGGAGGTCGGGCGGCTCAACCGGCGGGGTGCACCGCTTCCTTCCCTCCGGCACAGCTGGGAGTAGACCTGGCGGGCCGAGCTTCCTGGCGGCCTTTTCCGCCCCGAGCCAGGGGGTTGACCTGGCCGACTTTTTTTTCTTTTCCCTTCCCTGCCCCTTTCAATTCCCTTTCTCCTTTCCTTTTTCTTTTCGCCTTTTCTTTCCTCTTTCCTTATCTATCTGTCTGTCTATCTACCATCTAATCTTCTCTTCCAGAGCCCCCGCCCCCCACTTGCGGCGTCTGCCACGACAGCTGCCTGCCTGGCCGGCCGCGAGCAGACGGGTAGAGCTGTGGGCCGGCTCGCTTCCCCCTCCCGTCCCCAGGGCTGCAGCGTATTTTTTTTTTCCACCTAACATTTCATTATTTCTTTAACTTTTTTTGCGGCAACATTTATTTATTTATTTATTTCCATGTATATATATAACTATATATATATTTTCAACATTCAAATTCTTATTTATTTACCTTTTGCTCTTTTTAATTTTTTTTTCATTCTCTCACGATTTTTTTAAAGTTTTTTAAAATTTTTAGTTATCATTTATTTTTTCCCTTTTCATAGTTATTTCAGAAAAAGAAAATTATTTTTGTATTTTTCTATTTTTGTACTTTATCTCAAAATATTTAAAGAAATGAATACTTATGAAAGTTAATTATTTACTTTTCATCCGTTTTTAATTGTATTTTTTAAATTTTTATTTTTTAATTATCATTTATTCAGTTCCAAATACATATATATTCAATTCTTTAATCAATTTTATTTAATTGTAGCTCTTTTTAATTATTTTTTTCATAATTTAGTTCACAATTTATTTTTTCTCATTGTTCAATTTTTTAATTATTTACTTTTCCATTTCTAATTATTTATTTTTATGTATTTATTTCACGAAATAAAATATTTTAAATGGTTTTTATTTCGTGACTGTTTTTAAATTATATTTCTTTATTTTTATTTTTTTTGCAATAATTTTATTCCTTTTTAATTATATATTTTTCACAATTTATATGATTTTTTCCATTTTCAAATCTATTTTCACAAACTTTTGTAAAAGAAAACTTATGTATTTTCATATTTATTTTTTTCATTTTAAAAATTATTTATTTCGCAAAAAATTTTTTTTTTTCATGTTTTGTTTTTGTTTCACAAAAGTGTTTTTCATACTATTTTTTATTTTTCACCTGTCGAAAATATCTATTTCATACTTGTCTCTGGAAAGTAAATTTTTTTATTACAAAAATATAACATCGTTCTATATATATATATATATATATATATATATGTATTTAACTATTTATGTAACTGCGATTGTGCCCCCTGCCCCCCCCCCATCCTTCTCCCCGCCCACCGCTGCAGCGCATTCCACGAGGGCGGGCTGGCTGGCGGGCAGACGGGTAGACCTGTCGGCCTGCTCGCTTCCCCCTCCCAGTCCCCTCTGCCCCGTGTTTTGTTTTTTTTTTTCATTTATTTATCCGTGATTGTTTTTATTTTTACTTCTTAATTATTTTTGTCCGGCCGAAGATTCCTTCTTCAGCGGGGTATACGTGATGAGGCGGCCAGGCTGGGCTTGGTGTCTCTCTCCATCTGCCTTCCTCCCTCCCTCCCTCCCTTGACACCCCCCCCCCTCCAACCTTACCTGCCACAGATCCACCCCGCCCGACATCTGTATCATGTTTTTACCAAACTTTTTATTACTTTTAAGTGTTTTGGTTTTTTTGGGGGGGGAGGAGGAGTTGGTGGTGGTGGTGAAAGGTGGTGTTTTTTTTTTTTTTAATTAAAATGAATAATTATTGAATTAATTATTGAATAATGAATGCTTTCTTTGGGTTTTTGTCTCAAGACAAAAATACGTTTTCATCTTTTTAATTTGTTTTCCTCGTATTTATCTTTATTTTTTTGTTTTTTCAATTTCTGGCCGTTTTTTTTTTTTTCAGTGGGGGGGAGTGGTTGGTCAGGAGGGCTGCCTCTTTATTTTTATGTAACTTGTATATGTATTTAGGTATGTACGTACGTTTGTATTGTGCACCTAAACCCCATTTCTTTTTTTTTTTTTTTCTCCCAGTCACAACACTCCATCCAGACTCGGCAGCCAGCTTTCCCTGAACCTCCATCCCGGATCCGCCGGCCAATTGCTTTTGAATTTTTCCTCCCCCATATTCTTCCTCCCTCCCTTCCTTCCTTCCCTGAGATCAATCGTCTAGTCAGCTGCCCGTCCGTCCTTCCTTCTGCTCACCAGGACTTCGCTCACTTGAGCGAGCTGTGGGGTTTTTCCACCTTGTACCCTATCCCCCTCACCGTGGACGCACCCTGACCTGCTGTCCTTCCTTTGGGCTGCCCTTCCTTTGGTTGTTTTGGGGCTGTTGGTTAGGGTCAGAGTCGAGCACTCCGTGGCGGCTTGGAGATGGCGCTGCCGGGTGGCTTGCTGTCTCCGGCTAAGTGTGCCCGTCTCGGGCGAACCTCTCACGCTTCCCAAACGGCGGCGGCGAGAGATCACAGCGCATGTGTCTTAAAAACGCCGGCCACGTTTACGCAGCTACAGCCGTTCCGCACTTCCCGAACGGCGGCGGCAAGAGCTCGCTGCCCGTTGCATCTCGAAATGCCGGCCAGGTCTACCCAGCTAATGCCGTCTCGCGAGTCTCGAACGTTGGCGTCCAGTGCTCGATGCTGGTGCCGCTTGGGAACGCCGGCCACGTCTTCCCGGCTACAGCCGATCCGGTCGCTCGTCGCCAGCGGCGGCGGACGAGGGTGGCAGCCAAGCGCCGTGCCATCCGCGACCACGTCTACCCGGTATCGACGTAGTAGGGCGTGCCAAGCTGAAGCGCCTAGAGGGCGCTTCAGGGGCGTCGTGCAATGTCCGGCCGCGTCTACTGAGCTCCGATGGAGCTGAGCGATCCGAGCCGGCGTCTAGAGGGCGCTGCTAGGGCGTCTTGCCATCGCCTGCCACGTCTACCTGGTTCCGACGGAGTCGAGCGCTCTGCGGCGGATTGGAGATGGCGCAGCCGGTTGGCTTGCCGACTCCAGGCAAGTGTGCCCAGAACCGGGCAAACCTCTTCGCACCTGGCGATCCTCGGCCACGTCTACCCTGTTCTGACTGAGCTGAGTGATCCGAAGAGGCAGATAGAGGGCGCCACCGGTTCTGCTTGCCATCTCCGGCAACGACTACCCGGTTTTGACGTAGTTGGAGTGCCAATAGGAGGTGCCTTAAGGGCGCTACGATTTCATCGTGCAGTGTCCGGCCACGTCTACCCGGCAACAGTCGTAACGCGCTAACGGGAACGGCTGCGGCGAGAGCTCGCTGCCTGTGCGTTTCGGAAACGCCAGCCAGGTCTACCCTGCTAAAGCCGTCTAGAACGTTTGTGTCCGGTGCTCCATGCCGCTGCCGCTAGGGAACGCCGGACGCGTCTTCCCGGCTACTGGTCGCCCGTCGTGAACGGCGGCGGCGGCGGACGTAGGAGGCTGCGAGGGCGCCGTGCGATCTCCGGCCACGTCTACCTGGTTCCAAAGCAGTTGGGCGTGCCAAACGGAGGCGCCTAGAGGGCGCTCCGAGGTCGTCGTGCAATGTTCGGCCACGTCTACCGAGCTCCGACGGAGCTGAGCGAAATGAGGACGCGTCTAGTGAGCGCTGCCGGGGCGGCTTGCCGTCGCCTGCCACGTCTTCCCGATTCCGATGGAGCCGAGCGCTCCGCGGCGGATTGGAGATGGCGCAGTCGGATGGCTTGCTGTCTCCGGCCAAGTGTGCCCAGAATTGGGTGAAACTCGCGCTTCCCTAACAGCGGCGGGTTCTTAGTAAAGTTTAAGAAAGTTTCAGTAAAGAATAAAAAAAAAATGCATTCTCTTTTTAAACTGCTCTTAAAGGGACTGTATTTCATCATTTTTTAACTTGTTATGCTCAGAATGTACTGGGACTTAATTAAGTTTGCCAGTCTGATCCATGGAGCTTGGTCTCTGTATGATAAACTAAAAACACTGATGGAAATACCTACCTGGCTTTTGTATACGATGTGGCATTCAGTTCCAGAGGGAGTAACTCCAGATGGAATTGCTAACTCTATGGAACTTGTGATTTTTAAGCAGACTCCTGGCCTGTCCTTTGAATTCAGTATGTGTTTTCTGGATGCTCATCAAGTTCTGGTAATGATTGTGGTGTCAGTCTCCCTGAACGTACTCTTCATCAGTATCTGTATTTATAATACTTTGAGAAAGCCTTCCCCAGAGCCAGAGAATACTGACTGGCAGGAGGTTTGGAGGGACTTAGGAGAGACTTTAGAGAAATGGGCATCACCGGTGTCATGGAACTTTTCTCCTGAACACCTGCAAGATCCTGAGAACTTAAGCAGATATTTGAGACATGGATGTTGCGGCTCAAAGAGACCTGAGGAGGCCCGAAGTATTTGGGGTCTGGCTTATGCTTACCGGGCCTTATTCAATACTATCCTAGAGAGGCATCAAGTTTTTGAAATAGAGCAAGAGAGTCTCCGAGCTGAAAGGGACAATCTCCTGATCCAGAAAGAGACTCATTTAGCTGACAATCAGACTCTCCAGTCCAATCTAGACTCCCTCCAGACCAAGTGAGTTGCCCTCCAGTCTCAACAAGAAGCTCTCCAATCCAGCATGGACATCCTCCAACCTGAAACAGATACCCTCCAGTCCAAGCGAGACATCCTCCTGTCTGAACGGTACTCCTTCAGAACTGAGCGAGGTACCTGCCAGCCACAATAGCCCCTGCCCTTCAGCCAGGGGGGCGAAACACGCGCTTCTCGGTGGCGAGAAATCACAGCACGTGTTTTAAAAATGCTGTACACGTCTACCCGGCTACATCCGTCTCGTGCTTCCCTAACGGTGGCGGGGAGAGCTCACTGCCCATTGAGGCTCGAAATGCCAGCCGGGTCTACACAACAGCCGTCTCACGCATCTTGAATGGTGGTGTCCATTGCTCGATGCCGGTGCCGCTAGGGAACGCCGGACACGTATTCCCGGCTACGGACGACCCGGTCTCTCGTTGCGAACGGCGGTGGCAGCAGACGGAGGTGGCAGCCGGGGCACCGAGCGATCTTCGGCCACGTCTACCCGGTTTCGACGGAGCTGAGCGTGCTAAGCGGAGGCGCTTAGAGGGCACCCCAGGGTCGTCGTGCATTGTTCGGCCACGTCTACCCTACTCCGATGGAGCTGAGCGATCCGAGGAGGCGTCAAGAGGGCGCTGTTGGGGAGGCTTGCGGTCTGCGGTGACGTCTACCCGGTTTCAACAGAGATTAAATGGGAGTATTCTTGGCCAAAAACCAGAGAGTATTCTTGGCGAAACCAGAGAAAAAGTTTCAGGATGAGCACAATTGGATTCCTTTTGATGAACTAATATATTGGTCTGTAGGCTAAAACGTGCATCCCTTTTGCTGAATCAGCCTGTATCACCTCCACATGCCTGCTGGCATCTCATTTCTCTATAGATACAGAGATAAGTTCATAAGTTCATAAGTTCATAAGGTTGGAAAGGACCTATAAGATCATCTAGTCCAACCATCCTCCTATCACTATCTCTACCCAACTACTAAATTAAGTCCTTTAGCACCTCATCTAAACGCTTCTTGAACAGCGCTAGGGATGGTGCCTCAACCACCTCCCTAGGCAGGCCATTCCAGTGCCTGACCACTCTTTCAGAAAAGAAATGCTTCCTGAGGTCTAATCTAAATCTTCCCTGGCGCAACTTGTGGCCATTCCCTCTCGTCCTGTCATTACTTATCAGGGAGAAGAGGCCTACCCCCTCCTCACCACAACCCCCCTTCAGGAAGTGGTAGAGTGCAATAAGAACAGAGCCTGCGTGAGAGTCAGCACTGACCCAGAATTCGTATGGGCTCCAGGAGATAGAGAGCAGTGTGATGCCTCAGTAGAAGCAGACAGAATCCAAACGCATGTTTAGGAATAATAACCAATAATATTTATTACACACTCACACATATAAATGAACAGCAAAAAAAAAAAAAAGTATCAATTAATAGAAATAGATAAGCATTTTAAAGGTGAAAATGCGTAATATGAGCCTGCTACAGGAACAACAGTGAGTCAGTTGTAGAGTGTCACGGTGTTGTCCGTGACAGTGACCCAAGGGAAAACTGAGAAGGGAGAGGGGAGAGAAAAAGAAACTGCGTTAGTGGCCGCGCGGCCGCCCGAGCAGAGCCGCGCTCCGGGAGGGGGAGGGGGAAACGGCGGGAAGAGATGGGTCTACAAGAAAACAACGGCACGATCTGAGAAGGAACGGTAACTTTACTAAATCTAATAAAATTGAACAATTGAAAGAGAGATAAAAATTTCCAAACCAAAAGCTGTGAGCTTACGTTAAGGAGGACCTGCAGGGGAAGCACACGTGCTGAACCTCCAAGGCAGCCCAGAGCAACGCGCCCAGAAAGAGCGCTGCCTCCCATCCGGTGCCGAGCTCCGCCCCGCCCCTCTGCTGCTCCCCCAGCATTAACTCCTTAACTGCTGCATGATGCTCTGATGTGGAATACCGGCATCAAAACCACAAAACCACAACATAGAGAAAGATTCTCATGTTTAAACCCTGCTGAAACGTGTCCTTGCCATCATTTTCCCCACTGCATCCTTCAGTTCCTGGTTCCTCATGCTGTAGATGAGGGGGATCACTGTTGGAGGCGCTACTGAGTACAAAATGACACCACCATGTTCAGGGATGGGGAGAACAGGGAAGGGGGATTCAGGTAGGCAAAGAAGCCCGTGCCCACATACAGGGAAACCACGGCTAGGTGAGGGAGGCACATGGAGAAGGCTTTTTGCCGGCCTTGCTCAGAGGGCATCCTCAGTACGGCCCTGAAAATGTGCACGTAGGACAGCACTATGAATACAAAGCACCCAAATACGGCAAAAACACTTACCACAATAAATCCAATTTCCCTGAGGTAGTCTGATTGTGAGCATGAGAGCTTGAGGATCTGACCTCGCACAAAATGGTATTTCTTCTGTTACCTGATAAAGGGGGTTTACCATGAGGCTACAGACAGGAATGTGCATTTTCCAAAAGTCCACTATGCCCAGAAAAGATTGAGTTTCTTCTTTACTAGTGGGTTGATACATGGCAGTAATGTTGTTAATCACATCTACTGGGACGTAATGACATCCATCTTGCCACTTTATTCCTAGGAACTGAATTTCCTGTGCAGGCCCTTTCATTTGCTTTGCTTAATAGTGAATCCTGCACCCAGAAGAATTTGGATTATTTGCTCTCCTTTCTCAAAAACTTCCTCTGCTGTATCTCCCCCACACAGCAATGTCATTGGTGTACTTCAGGAGCTTGGGAAAAGCTCTGCCATAAACATGCAGTCAGTGCTGGAAATGGCTGATGCCAGAGGCTGGGGGTGACAAATGTCCAGAGCCACCTTCGTGGTCTGCCCATGTCCCCAAGGGCATAGACAAAAAGGGAAGAGTGGAAGTGCAAAGAGAGCAGCACTGCAAGACCGTGTCCTGCTGCTGTCTGTGACCATTGGACCTGGGAAGCAGCAACCCCGTTTCAAACACAGATGAGAGGACAGGCCCACTGGGCAGTGAGGGGCAGCCCCCCATGAGCACTGGGGCCACTGCTCTGTTGTGCAGAAGGGCTCTTGGCCCCTGAACTACTCCTGCATACGTGAGTTGCTCTCCCAGTTTCAGAGAAGATGGGAAAACATGGGAATGGAGACATGTATTTCTGCTGGTGTCTTTATTGTATTTATGAACTGAGAGCCTTGATCTATAGGTACATGAGATAAGTGTGTCAAAGCATGACAGAAATGTGGCAGGCCAAGAAGAAAACTTTTTAAATCAGTCATGCCAGTGGAAACAATAATGAAGGCAAATAATAACAAGGGACTATCCAAACGATTTCTGAATTACCTTGGGGCTCCTGTTAGGCTGATGTGCATTTTTTGGAAGTTGAACAAGTACGTATTGCTCACTGCATTCTTGAGCTTCTGGTTCCTCAGGCTGTAGATGAGAGGATTCGCTGCTGGAGGCACCTCTGAGTACGGAAATGATACCAGTAGGTCCAGGGATGGAGAAGAGAGAGAAGGGGGCTTCAGGTAGGCAAACGAGCCAGTGTAGACAAAGAGAGAGACCACAGCCAGGTGGGGGAGGCACGTGGATAAGGTTTTGTGCCAGCCTTGCTCAGAGGGCATCCTCAGCACAGACCTGAAGATATGCACGTAGGACAGCAATGAAAACTAAACATAAGAAGACTAAACAAATGCTAAAATAAATAATTTCCATTTCCCTGAGGTAGTCTGATTGTGAGCATGAGAGCCTAAGGATCTGGGCAATTTCACAGAAGAACTGGTCCAAAGCATTGTCCTGCCACAGTGGTATAAGAAATGTATTGGCAGTGTGCAGCAGAGCATAGAGAACAGCAGTGACTGTGAGAAGTAAATACTCTGCTGTCATGAAGAAGGGAAAGAAAATTACCTGTGCAGCACATCCAGCGTAGGAGATGGCCCTGGTGTCCCAGAGGGCATTGGCCATGGCTTTGGGGAGAGTGGTGGAGATGCAGCCCAGGTCGAGGAGGATGAGGTTGAGGAGGAAGAAGTCCATGGGGGTGTGCAGGCACTGGTCGCAGGCTACGGCTGTGCTGATGAGGCCGTTGCCCAGGAGGGCAGCCAGGTAGATGCCCAGGAAGAGCCAGAAGTGCAGGAACTGCAGTTGCCGCATGTCTGCCAATGCCAGCAGGAGGAATTCGCTGACGGAGCTGCTGTTGGGCATCTGCTCTGCTGTTCCTGGGCATGGAGTTGCTGTTAGGAGTGCAGAAGATAATGACAAATCAAGATTTGGAAATGATAAAGTAGAGTCTCTATGGATAAGGATCAGGGTGATAGTCATTAGGAGTGACATCGCGGTGGGGGTCTGTTATAGACCACCTAGTCAGGATGAAGAAATAGACAAGGTGTTCTATAAACAACTCATAGATGTTGCACGATGGCCAGCACTCATTCTCATGGGGGACTTCAACTTCCCTGACATATGCTTGAAATATAATACTGAGCAGAGGAAGCAGTCCATGAGATTTCTAGAATGTGTGTATGACTGCTTCCTGACACAGCTGGTGCAAGAGCCTACCAGGGGAGATGCCTTGCTAGACCTACTCTTCACTAACAGGGAAGGACTAGTAGGAGATGTGAAGGTTGGAGATTGTCTTGGCCAGAGTGACCATGAAATGGTGGAGTTTGCTATTCTTGGTGATGTCAAGAGGGTGACTAGCAAAACTGCTACCTTGGACTTCCGGAGGGTAGACTTATTCATTGACTTAGTCCTTTTCAGGACGCTTGTTGCAAGGGTCCCTTGGGACTCGCTCCTGAGGGGTAAAGGGGTCCAGAAAGCCTGGATGCTCCTCAAGATGGAAATCTTAAAGGCACAGGAGCAGGCTGTCCCGGAGTCCTGTAAGTCGAGCTGGAGGAGAAAAAGACCAGTGTGGATGAACCGGGAACTTTTGTTGAGACTCCGAGAGAAAAGAAGAGTCTATGTCCTCTGGAAGATGGGACAGGCTACTTGGGGTGACTAGAGACAACTGGACAAGATTTGCAGGCAGAAAATTAGAAACGCTAAAGCCCAGCTTGAACTTAGACTGGCTACTGCTGTAAAGGAGAACAGGAAACCCTTTTACATTTTTACATATTAACAGCAAGAGAAAAACTAAGGAAAATTTATCTCCTTTACTTGATGAGGCAGGGAATGTAACCACAGATGATAAGGAAAAGGCTGAGATTCTCAATGCCTTCTTCACATCTGTCTTTAATAGACAGAGCAATTGTCCACAGGGTACTTGCCCTGTCCTGGAAGTCCGGGACGGAACACATAATGCACCCTCCGTGATCCAAGCAGAGACGGTCAGAGATCTACTCCTCCATCTGAACTGCCACAAGTCCATGGGACCAGATGGGATCCACCCAAGGGTGCTGAGGGAGCTGGCAGAGGTGATTGCCAAGCCACTTTCTGCCATCTATCAGCATTCCTGGTTATCTGGAGAGGTCCCACCAGATTGGAGGCTTGCCGATGTGACTCCCATCTACAAGAAAGGCCGTAAGGAAGACCCAGGGAACTACAGGCCTGTCAGCCTGACCTCGGTATCAGGGAAAGTTATGGAGCAGATGATCTTGAGGGAGATCACACGACACGTGCATGGCAACCAGGGGATCAGACCCAGCCAGCACGGGTTCACAAGGGGCAGGTCGTGCTTGTCCAACCTCTTCTCCTTCTATGACTGGGTGACCAGACTGGTAGATGAGGAAAAACTGTTGATGTAGTCTACCTGGACTTCAGAAAGGCCTTCGACACGGTCTCCCACAGTATTCTCCTGAGGAAACTGGCAGCCTGTGGTGTGCACAGCTTCACTCTTCTCTGGGTGGAGAACTGGCTGGAGGGCCGTGCCCAGCGGGTAGTGGTAAATGGAGTTATGTCCAGCTGGCATCCTGTTACGAGTGGTGTCCCCCAGGGGTCAGTATTGGGGCCCGTCTTGTTTAATATCTTTATTGATGACCTAGACAAGGGGATTGAGTGTACCCTCAGAAAGTTTGCAGACACCAAGATGGGACGATGTGTCGATCTGCCTGAGGGTAGGGAGGCCCTTCAGAGGGATTTGGATAGGCTGAATAGCTGGGCTGAGCTCAATGGGATGAGGTTCAGTAAGGCCAAGTGCCGGGTCCTGCACTTTGGCCACAATAACTCCTTGCAATGCTATAGGCTTGGGGCAGAATGGCTTGAATGTAGAGAGGAAAAGGACCTGGGGGTGTTGGTTGATGCTCGGCTTTAACATGATCCAGCAGTGTGCCCAGGTGGCCAAGAAGGCCAACAGCATCCTGGCCTGTATTAGAAATAGTGTAGCCAGCAGGAGCAGGGAGGTGATCATCCCCCTGTACTCAGCTCTGGTACGGCCGCACCTCAAGTACTGTGTTCAGTTTTGGGCCCCTCACTACAAGAAGGACATTGAGGCCCTGGAGCGTGTTCAGAGAAGGGCAACAAAACTGGTGAGGGGTCTGGAGCATAAGTCTTATGAGGAGCGGCTGAGGGAGCTGGGATTGTTTAGTCTGAAGAAAAGGAAGCTCAGAGGAGACCTTATTGCACTCTACCACTTTCTGAAAGGGGGGTTGTGGTGAGGAGGGGGTTGGCCTCTTCTCCCTGATAACTAATGACAGGACGAGAGGGAATGGCCACAAAATGTGCTGAGGAAGATTTAGAATAGATTTGAGGAAACATTTTTTCTCAGAAAGAGTGGTCAGGTACTGGAATGGCCTGCCTAGGGAGGTGGTTGAGGCACCATCCCTAGCGCTGTTCAAGAAGCGTTTAGAAGAGGTACTAAGGGATTGGATTTAGTAGTTTAGTGGGTAGGTAAAGTGGGCAGATAGCTGGCAGTGCAGCTCACTCAGACAAGCAGCCCACAGGGCTGTGCTTGATGCTGCAGCAGGGAAGCCCTCAGCTGGAGCAGAGGTTATTCCCTGTTGGAGAAACTTAGTCTGCAGCCTGACATGCAATAGTATGTCCCAGATTCAGTGAACCCTCCAGGAAAAGTGGCTTCATTGCCTGCAGTGAGAGACTTACCTTGCCAAGGGCTGTGAGAATTGTTCCTGCGGTGAGCTCACAGCCTGCTTATGTGCCACACAGCCTGAAAGCTCTCTTCCTTCTCTTCTCTCCCCTTCACGGGCAGTTCAAGTCCCTAGCCCTGCTGTGTGCTGCACTAGTGCTGCTCCTAGGCACAGCTGTCTCTCTGCAGCACTGCCCACTCATAGAAGCTCCATGTGTCCCAGGTGCCCCACTGTCATGGTTTTATGATTTTTGGTACTGGTATTCCACATCATAACATCATGTAGTGCATTTAGAGTTAGAGTTCATGCTCCAGCTCCGTGGATCATCGATAGTTCCAGGTATAGCTGTCTCAGAAGGGAAGAAGAACTCCATTCCCCAGAGGACTTTGCGATGCTTTGCGTTCTTACGTGTTTACGCTCAGAGGGAAAGATAAAACCTGTCTGCGGTCACGGGACACTCTCTTTCCTTTGGGATCGACTCAGCAGTGGGTGCTCGCTGCCGTCCGCCTTCAGCGTTAGCGTAAGGCCTTCGGTTTATCGGACACTCTCTCTCTTGCTCATTTTATTTGATCCATTTGTATCAACTCCTATTATATTATATTGTGTTATTTTCCTTTCTGATATCTATTTAGTAAATTAGCTTTCCTCCTCAGATCGTTGCCGCTGTTTTGGGGAAAATCTCCCTTTTCCCTTTTCCCTTTCCCCCTTCCTCTTTCCTGGGGCGTGGGTCCGTGGGTCCCCCGCACCAATCGTCACGGAACCGGGCCAAACCTGCCCGTAAACTGTTGACATTTTTGGCGCCCAACGTGGGGCAAAACCAGCTGCCTTAGCCGAGCAGAGACATACTTTTAGAGTGAATCTCTGTGTCTCGTTTGCAGGCTTATCTGTACTGCAGGTGCTGTACGGCAAAACACGACCTTGAAGTCTGGGCGTACTGCCAGTTGTCCTGGGATATTTGTAAACTTTTTGGGTACTGCCAGCTAGTTTTAGAAAAGAAAAAAAAATGCTTTCTCTTTTTAATCTGGTCTTAAAGGGACTGCATTTCATCGGTTTTTCCCTTGTAATGCTCAGAACGTACTGGGACTTAATTAAGTTTGCCAGTCTGATCCATGGAGCTTGGTCTCTGTATGATAAACTAAAAACACTGATGGAAATACCTACCTGGCTTTTGTATATGATGTGGCATTCAGTTCCAGAGGGAGTAACTCCAGATGAAGTTGCTAACTCTATGGAACTTGTGATTTTTAAACAGACTCCTGGCCACTCCTTTGAATTCATTATGCGTTTTCTGAACGCCCATCCAATGCTTGTTATGATTGTGGTGTCAGTATATATATCAAACATGATGTAGTGATGTGGAATAAGGGGTGGAATGTCATGGTTTTATGATTTTTGGTACTGGTATTCCACATCATAACATCATGTAGTGCATTTAGAGTTAAAGAGTTAATGCTCCAGCTCCGTGGATCATCGATAGTTCCAGGTATAGCTGTCTCAGAAGGGAAGAAGAACTCCATTCCCCAGAGGACTTTGCGATGCTTTGCGTTCTTACGTGTTTACGCTCAGAGGGAAAGATAGAACCTGTCTGCGGTCACGGGACACTCTCTTTCCTTTGGGATCGACTCAGCAGTGGGTGCTCGCTGCCGTCCGCCTTCAGCGTTAGCGTAAGGCCTTCGGTTTATCGGACACTCTCTCTTGCTCATTTTATTTGATTTATTAGCTTTAATTCCAATTATATTGTATTATATTGTGTTATTTTGCTTTCCGATATCTTATTTAGTAAATTAGCTTTCCTCCTCAGATCGTTGCCGCTGTTTTGTTTCTAGGCCCATCTCCCTTTTCCCTTTTCCCTTTCCCCCTTCCCTTTTCCTGGGGTGTGGGTCCGTAGGTCCCCCGCACAAATCGTCACGGAACCGGGCCAAACCTGCCCGTAAACTGTTGACACCCACACAGCTCAGCAGCAGAGGATGTGATTTCTTCTTCCCAGTCATCTCCCCTGAGATGTCCTGGGGATTCCAGAGCTGACAGCTCCTGAAAAGCAGCAGGATCATCACTGCAATACATACTTTCAAGTCAGATCAGTTAATCACCACATGTCCACTGGATTCCAGGAGCATGGTTGGACACATTTGCACATGAGAGAAGCAGATGTCCAATCTGGAAACCTCTGCTCGTGGCATGTATGACAAAGGGGACAGATCAGGACAGGGAGGGGTTGGCTTCCCTTATACAGCACAGTGATTCAGCTGAAGCAGTGCTGATTCAGCTGAGATAGACACCTGCTTCCTGAGCATCAGTTGGAGCCAGAAGGAGGTATGCTTGGCCATCCTAAACGCCACCAGAGCCCTGTGCCTTTTGCACCTATCCCCATGCAGCATGTAGTGTTATTCCGCTGACCAAATGGATGAGCTCACAAAAGAAGAGCTTCCTCTTTTGTGGATCTTCCTCTCTGCTCCATCTGTGGCATACTGTGCAGTTGAAGGCATTACAAAGATATGACACATCTCCATTCTTTCTGTGATGACACTTGAGTTTGCTCTGGGCTCTCATTTTAAAGGCATCAGAAGAAGCCTAGGGATATGTCTGTTCCCAGTTGACAGGAAGGTGGCAAAAAAGGTTGTTCCAGTTTTAAAGAAGAGCAAGAAAGAAGACCCCAGCAATTAAGACCTGTCAGTGTCACTTCAGTGCCAGGTAAAATTATGGTTAAAGTGATGCAGGGAGTTATTAAAAAACTGTTATTGAAAAACAGTTGTTTTTGGTCACAGCCAACTCTGGTTCATGAGGGGAAGATCCTGTTTAACTTCATGTCCTTTGGTGACACGGTCACCCATGTAGTTGATCAAGGGAAGCCAGATGATGTTATATGTTAGGATTTCAGCAGAGCATTTGTTTCTCACATTACCCTTCTGGAAAAATGTTCTGGCATATGGAGAGATAGGAACGCACTGTGATGGGTGAGCGTTTGGCTGAAGGGTCAGTGTTGCAAACCAAGGTGTTTGCCGCGTTTAGCCAAGGTTAACCCAGAGTGACGTGGGGAAGCATACACATACTCAATGTGAGCAAGCTTCAATTTTATTAGCAAATCGGTGCCTATTATATAGTATTTTTCTTACAAAGATCATGCACACCACTCGTGATATGTGTTTTCTGATTGGTTAGTTTTAGCTTACATAATGCATTCCACACGAAGCTTTGATTAGTTACACATTATCACTTAAGTACACTAAGACCTACGCGGTATAACATTTTACTTTCTTGATCTTGTTCTGGTTGCTAAATCAAGTACATGTTCTTCTTTCCTCTGCACGCACCATTCCCCTGGGGGAATGCTACGCGCTCAAGCGACCATGCTGTCCCAAATGTATTGTTCCTAACATTTCCCCTGTTTTTCTTTTAAAGTAATATAGTCGTGACCTCCTTGCTCTATTAGCCAATTTTGAAAGATATCAGCTGTCGCCGCAAGATTTGCTTGTGGCGTAGCTAGTCGGACCGTGCAGGAGACGACTATGCGGGCCACAATAATAGCTACAATGATGATAAGTATCCACTTTATAATTTCCTTAAGCAATCCATATAACCAGGATGAGAGTCCCGGAAAGATTGACCGAAACCAATCATCGATGGGATTATGGTCTTTCATTACCTGTTGTGTGTGATTGAGCAACCAATGAATTTGATTATGAATAGATTGACTATTATCAGATAGGTTAAAGCAACACATACCCTCAAAATCTTTACACCCATGCCCCTGTGTTAGTAATAAGAAATCAATGGCAGCGCGATTTTGCAGTACAGCGTGTCTCAAGCTATTCATATCTTCTAACATTTCTTCAAGAATTAATGATGTAATATTACTTTGTTTAACAGTCCAACAAGCTAGTCTCTCGATTTGGGTTAAGGCTTGGGCTGCTGCTACACCTGGAACCAGGAAAGAAGCGAAGACATTTGCTGTTGTTGTCCATAGTTTTATCTCGTCCGAGCACTCGGCTGTCAGCGCTGAAGCGGCTCTCCGATGTCGACGACTATTGCTATTGATCAAGGCTTTAGAGATATTCATCCATTCCTGATGGTGAGGAGCAAACAAAGTTAATTTGCCAAGATAACATGGTCCCCCTACTATATTCTTTGGGAGGCCTGCCCAGGCTCTATCGCCACATATAAGGAAAATTCCTAGTGGTAAAGCTTTAGCTGACTGATTATTTAGTAAAAACTCTCATCTCCTAGTCCCTCCTTCAGATGTATAACGTAAGCCATAAGCATTTCCTTTCGAGAAACTACCTCCACAATAAGTAGACCAATTAAAAGCAACACGATTTTTTGGAAAGACACTTGTCCAAGATTGACCTAAATAAGGACTATGAATGGTTAGCAGTTTTGGATTATTGTGCGCAAATTTTTCAAAGGTACTACCTAGACCAAACAACAAACAAGTGGTTTTAGATCCATTTACATTATCAACTGCGCGGGATCCCAGTAAATCCAATTCCTGGGGGTCCCATGGCAAGGAACTATTGAGGCTACGGATTAAACATGCACTTTGGGTTGCAGGCTCTGAATATTTACAGGCAGAAACATTTCTAACATATGCCTTGAATTCCCGAGTCTCGTACCCTGGCCACCCAATTAAACAGGTACGAAAGGGCTCTCCAGCTGATTGTAAGATAAGACAAAAATCTGGATTATGTGTAAGGTTTGCCCATGTTACCCAGACATTTGAACTAGATGCCAATAGCGGTGGTTGCCTGGTCGCTGCTACCGGGAGAATCAGCAGGAATGTCAGGATGTTCCATAGCAGCTCGTGTCCACTTCGTAGGGACCCATAGTGGACCTGTGGGAGTAAGCACACACATGTATCCTCTACCCATAAATAATACCGGGGCTGGATCACACCAAACTCCAGTTTTCGGATCCCAATACTTTACACGCATTGCAGATTTTTGAACAGGAGAAGGAGTGTCCTCAATTCCCTGCTGGTGTTTGATGATAGGTGGGACCGATTCTCCTTCTAAAACACATAAATGATTCAATGTAAAAAGAGCATGATGTAATTTTTGACCGGGATCTGGATGGTCAAATTTATCGAGATACATTTTTAGGGTACGATGCACTCTTTCTATAATAACTTGACCAGTTGGAGAATGTGGAATGCCGAAGATATGCTTAACTCCCCACTTTTGAAGAAATTGTTGGACTTTGACTCCTGCGTAAGCTGGGGCATTATCTGTTTTAATACTCTGTGGAACTCCCATAATTGCAAAACATGCAGTGAGATGACGAATAACATGAACTGCTCGTTCTCCGTTTTGAGCGGTTGCCCACAAAACCTTACTGTAAGTATCGATTGACACATGCAGGTAGTGATATCGGCCTAGATTACGAACATGAGTAACATCCATTTGCCAAATTTCAAGCGGACCAAGTCCTCTAGGATTCACACCTATACCTAATCCTGGGCCATGGTTTGAACACTGAGGGCATGCGCGAACAATAGCTCGTGCGTCGGTCAATGAAATATCAAACTGCCGTTTTAAACCCTTCGCATTTTGATGATGCATAGCATGAATCTGCCGAGCTAGCTGAAATGGGTCTACAGAGAGTGCGGGCGATACTAGTTGATCAGCAATCGCATTGCCTTCACCTAGACCCAAAGTAGTCCGATGGCTCCTGATATGCAAGGCACAATATTGGGCAGTGCGAGTGGAAATGGCTCGCTTCAAAGTACATAGTAAGGAAATCAATCGCTGATTAGAAATGTCTCTTATGCGCGCTCCCTCGATTCTTTGAACAACTCCTACCACATAGATCGAGTCCGAGACTATGTTAATAGGATGGTGTACCCAATTCAGGAGCGACCATACCACAGCCAGGAGTTCGAGGGTCTGTAAGGAATCTTCAGGCGTAGCTGTCATCACATGTGATTGCCACTGTGTCTGATCTTTATTTTTCCATACTGCTGCTGCTTTTCGGGTCCGTTTTCCTGCATCTGTAAAAACTGTTACAGCATCATTTAGCGGTTTCAATGAAAGCTTTGGCATTTCTAGCCATGTTGAATTTGTAATAATGCTCACGGGAGAGGTCAAGGATTTTACCATGGAGTTGGTAAATGACAACAAGCTTTCAGACAGTTCAGGTGAATGCAATAAATACCAGTCCAACATCTCCTTTTTGATTGGCAGATAGATTCGATCAGGATCTGTGCCTGCAATTGTACGCACACGCAACCGTCCTTTCTTAATTAAATCTGCTAACCCTTCAAGGCGGGTTTCCAATGTAGTGCGAGGCTGTAGTCGAGGGAACCATTCTAGTACTCTAGGTTGCGGACTAGGCTCTCCTTGAGTAATGGCTCCTATCAGTTCCTGATCGTTCATAAAAATTGTCAAATCCAAGGGCAACATAGGTAATCTTCGCTGGACACTTTTATTCGCTATCTGAGACAACAGTTTCTCCACAGCTTGTTGCTGCACAGGTGTTATGCATAGAGGAGCAGTGGGATCTGACCCTTTCAATAATGGCCTCAGAATATTTAAGTCAGCCGCGGGAAAGCCTATAATTGGACGCAGCCACTGTAAATCTCCAAATAACTTCTGAACATCATTTAAAGTCCTCAGCTGTACCCGCACTGACAACTTTTGCGGTCTTACTGTCCCTTCAGTAATTTGCCAACCAAGGTATTTCCAAGGAGACTCTCGTTGAATTTTCTCCTTGGCAATTTGCAAACCATGGTCATTAAGAATGTTCTGCAAAAGCTGTTCCTGCTCCTGAGTAAACTGATCAGGTTGAGCTACCAGAATATCATCCATATAATGATATATAATCGCATGTGCCCAGCGTCGCCGAATAGGCTCCAAGGCTGCACTAACAAACAGCTGGCAAATTGTAGGACTGTTCTTCATGCCCTGGGGCAACACCGTCCACTGATAACGAGCCGCAGGCATGGATTTATTGATACTAGGAACTGTGAATGCGAAGCGCTCTGCATCATCAGGATGTAGTTTAATTGTAAAGAAACAGTCCTTTAGATCAATGATCAGGATATGCCATGCTTCAGGAATCATAGCAGGGTTTGGGAGACCAGGCTGAAGTGCTCCCATTGCTTGCATCTGATCGTTTACTGCGCGTAAGTCATGCAGCAATCGATATTTCCCTGATTTTTTCTTTATCACAAATATCGGAGTATTCCAGGGACTTACCGAAGGTTGAAGATGACCTGCCTGCAATTGCTCCTGTACCAGTTGCATAGCTTGATCCAGGCTTTCACGGTTCAACGGCCACTGCTCGATCCAAATAGGAGTATCTGTCATCCACTTCAAGCGGATCGGGAAAGCCCATGCAGTAGCCGTTACTAAAAAGGCGTCTGGTGAGAGTCGTTAGTAAGAACAAGACCCATTTGGTCCATAACATCACGACCAATCAATGCTTGTACGCCTGTTGGCAGAGGCATAACTATCACTTTACAGTTTGCAGTTTGATCGTCGATGCAGATTTGCACCAAATGTACACTTCGCTGCACCACAACAACGCCACCTACACCCTCTACGCCTTTGCCAGCCCTTTCAGTTGGCCAATCCTTAGGCCATACAGTTGATGAAATGATAGTAACATCAGCTCCTGTGTCTAGGAGGGCTTTAATATGTTCCCTTTGGTCTCCGTGTACCAGGAGAACTGGCGTAACGGGGCGACCGGTGAGGGGCATTGTTAACAACGCTAACGCTCCAGTTGATCCAAATCCACCTTGTCCCCTGGGGGTTTCTTGCCGAGCTTTCACAGCCGCAGACAGGTGGGGCAGTGGTATAAGCTGTGCTATTAACGATTGCGCGGGAATGTGAACAGGCGGAAAGCTAGTATAAGCAACAATATATATCACGCCAGTATAGTCCTTATCAATGAGGCCAGGTATAATCATGAGACCCCTTATGCCAGCAGAAGAGCGGCCAATCAGTAACGCACCATGAGGTTGATCGTTAATTATTAACGGTGCTACAGCGGTTGACGGAATTTTCTGTGGCCGATTATCAATCAATGTTACATCTACTGATGTTGCCAAGTCGAGGCCGAGGCTGCCTGGTGTGGCTGGGGAGAGGGAGAATTGCTCGCTACTGTTATCGTCGCGCGGCGGCTCGCGCTCCGCTTGGCGTTTCCCGAACGACATACAACCGTAGCATGAGTATTTGACCGACAGTTATTACACCATACATTTGTTGACTTACAGTCTTTGCGAAAATGGCCATTTTGTCTGCACCTGAAGCAACGTTGAGGGCGCGGGGTCGAAGACGCTGCTTTACTCTCAGCTTGCTGCAACAGCGGTCCAAAGGCAGCAAACACCCGATCCTGGGCTCCAGCCAACTTTTCACCTATATCTTGAACAACAGAGCTTAACATTGCTTGAGTGGGGGTAGGCACTCGGCTCATACGCTCTAACATTTCTTCAACAGTGGCATTTAAAGGGAGAGTAGCAAGAATTGCTTTTGTAGCTTGATTACTATTTTCTAATAGACACTGACGTAACAAAGACTGTTTCATCCAATCAGGTACATCTGCATGTGACAACGCGTCAGTTATCTTATCGACAAAGTTAGCAAAAGATTCTTCCCGACCCTGCTTGATCGATAAATAAGAGGGAGCCGGTTTCGATGACCGCACCATGTTGTACGCATCTCGAGCTAGGTTCATACTTTCCATACACACTTCTGGCCCCATTTGAACCTGCATCTCTGGTCTAGAGAACATATTACTACCTGTCAATTGGTCAGCTGTCACTTGGTACAATGGATCATACATATCTCGTGGCGCGCTAGCACTCAATTCACATAAGCGGCGCCAATGAGATTGCCACATCATTTGTTCTGACGGCTTCATAATCATTCTCATAATTGTTTTTATATCCTCTGGAACAAGCACACTGCTAGACCATATATAAGTTAATAATTGACGAGCCGGTTCACTATGTAACCCATGTTCTGATACTGTAGAACGTAATTGAAATAGCATTTTCCAACCAAGAGGAACATGAACCCCTTGAGCTCCACCATCTGCTGTGGGCTCGAATCAAATGGGAAAAGCCTGACTAATTATTTCAGCCACGTCAAAGTGACCTTGCTCCACGGCTTGTCGAGCGATTTCTGCCCAGTGAGGTCGTGCAAGGGGACCTGCGGTGGGTCCACTTTTTACACACCTTGCCGCCTGAAAGCGACGGTGGAGGAGGCAATGACGGTGGTGGTGGGAGATCCCCATTTCCCTCCTCTGGGGGAAAAAGATCAGGTTCTGTCTCTGGGTCCTCAGCCGTTGGTGCAGTAGGCAGCACCGCTGATACCCGTACAGGGACAAGGATCCCTAGAGACGGCTGAGGGGGATCTTCAATTCGACCAGTCGCAGCGGCAGCTCCACCATGCAACTGAGCAACTGCTTGTCCTGCTACCTCCTGTTCAATCTTATGCCGCTTTATGCAATTAGTAATCTCCCGCCAAGGCTTCATCAGCTTTTTCGCCTCCTTTCTATCATCAATTACATGATCCCACAACACTTCACCTAAGGTACGCCACTGATGGATATTGAATAATGTCCCTGCCGTCAAGAAAACTCCCACTGTCCGTCCATAATCCAAAATATTTGGCACTGCTTTAAGGGTGCCAGCACTAATTCCCCGCTTTTCTAAAAAGCATGATAAAAGATTTTGGGCTACCTCTCTCTCCATCCGTTCTGTCCCGCAGGAACAAAGGCACTCTGAGGAGGAGAAATCGCGCTGGCCAGTCGCTTAGCCCCTGGATCCCGTGCCGGTCCCGCTGCGTGGTCAACCGAAGCTACGCAGCTTTTCCGCTTTTCGCATTTGTGCCGGTCCCGCTATGCGGTCAACCGCACCTGCACAGCTTCTCTGCTGCAAAGCAGCAGAGGCTTTGGTCCAAAACCACGTACTCGGGTCCCTGTTCGGGCGCCAAATGTTGCAAACCAAGGTGTTTGCAGCGTTTAGCCAAGGTTAACCCAGAGTGACGTGGGGAAGCATACACATACTCAATGTGAGCAAGCTTCAATTTTATTAGCAAATCGGTGCCTATTATATAGTATTTTTCTTACAAAGATCATGCACACCACTCGTGATATGTGTTTTCTGATTGGTTAGTTTTAGCTTACATAATGCATTCCACACGAAGCTTTGATTAGTTACACATTATCACTTAAGTACACTAAGACCTACGCGGTATAACATTTTACTTTCTTGATCTTGTTCTGGTTGCTAAATCAAGTACATGTTCTTCTTTCCTCTGCACGCACCATTCCCCTGGGGGAATGCTACGCGCTCAAGCGACCATGCTGTCCCAAATGTATCGTTCCTAACAGGTCAGTAAAATAACCCAGTGGGTTATTGTAAATGAGGTTCCATCAGCTTGGCAAGTGGTCACTAACAGGGATTCCCAGGGCTGTGCACAGTGCTGTCTCAGTTCACAGGAGCTCAGTGACAAGAGCCATGTGACAACATTCTTGGTGGTGTGGACATCAGTAATGTCAGAATTACTGAGTTGTTGCAGTGCTCAGTATTACAGTGATGTCAGAATAACTGAGTTGTTGCAGTGGTCTGTATTACAGTGATGCCAGAGTCACTGGGCTGTCACAGCAGGCAGGAGTGTGTTGATGTTGGAGTTACAGCACAGAGATGCCAGAGTCACAGTGCTGTGAAGGAGAGACAAGGAGTGATGACACATCAATACAGACTGAGGGCTGATCTGCAGGAAAGGAGCTCTGCACATGAGTTAGCATCAAACATGGCATCCCCAGAGCCAAACTCTCCCAGTGAGGCTGTGGTGCCTCCACCTTGGGCCTGAGAGATCTGAAGTTCAAAGGTTCATTGTGGTTGACTACTACTTGTTCAGACTGGGCCCTTCTCACATCCAAATCCTGTGATGAGACACATTGCCCATGTGGGACTTGGGCCTCACAACATCTTGCACCCCATGCAGAGAGCTGCTGACCGCTTGTCTTTCACTTGATATCACACAAACCTCCATCCCTATGCCACAGGAAGGTCCCTGAGACAACATGAGGGACAGGATCTCCCTTCCAATGCTCTGGGGATCAGGGCTCAGTTTTTCTGCTTCGTGAGATAACAAAGGGTTTTCTCAGCATCACAGCCACCATCACAGTCCCTTTGTCAGCCTGTAACCTTGGCTTCCAATGATCTGCTCCAACAAGTCCCTGGGGAGGCTGTGTTGATAATGGCCCTCCATGGGGCCTATTATTACTTATTAATATTATTACTCAAAATTCACTGCTACTTCTGAGTTTAGCTTCTTGAGCTCTTTCTGCTAACTTCTCTCTGCACTGGATGTTGATGGACTCAGCAGCAAATTTCCCCTGGGGCCCATTACAGTCTAAAGAGCCCTCATGTGCCCTGTGCCTTCCTGTCATCTTCTTCAAGTGTTCAGAACTTGTACAGCAAGTTGGAGAAGTGTCTGGAGAGAGTCTAAAGATGAAGAGGCTCATGAACATCTAATAGGCCAAATTGTTTATTTAATTACAGTCTGGCTTCAAAAAGAATTTGGAGCGGCACTCAGCAATGGATGTTGATCCAGGATGTCCCCGAATGAGTTTGTTCTGACACTGTGCAGACAAACATCCTCCTCAACTTTCCCACCCCATTTCTACTCACATTGGCCCCATGGGAAATGCATGACTTTTCCTCTGAAGTCACCCTCTCAGTGTTAAACCTCCTCTGCACGGACTTCTACTTGCTTTCCTCAGAGAACCAGCTGGACATGGACAAAGAAAGATTTTTTTCTTTTTTTTTTTGTGAACAAACAGAAAGGAACACGATGCAATTGAATGAACAGTAAAACAGTCTTCAACTGCATGCCATGTCCAAGCTGCATCTCATAAAGCTTGTCTTTCACAGGGAACATTTGTATAAGAAATGAGTTAGACAGAGATAGGAAGGGATAGATATAAATACAGTTAAGGAGTTGTCAGAAGAGTTCATTTGACTTTGGATAGATGGATGGAGCAAGTTCCAAACTCCCTGATGGTCACGAAGCAGCCAGGGAATTGGGAGGTATCTGAGTGAAGACCGAGCAAGGGATGGGGGAAATCTGGAGAGCAGTGGGAAGAGCATGTGTCCAGATGACCTGCTGAAAACATGCCCTGACTTGTGGTCATTTTTTTTTTTATTCTTTTTTGCAATGTTACTGACATTAGCATCTTTCAGACTTACAGCTTCAAAAAGGAAAGAAGGTCCATTTGTGCCTTGCACAGAGGCTGGTGCCCCCAAAACATCCTGCCCAGAACTGCCAGTGGCAGCCCTCAGGGTTTGCACTGACTGAGTCACACTGTGTACTGATCTCTTTTCATTTCCTCAGATCTTGTTTTAGATAGTCACATACAGCACAGGACGCTTCATGCCCTGTAAACATCTGATCACAATTCCTCACAAACCCTCCTTGCTGGTGAGTATGAGATCCAGTAGAGCACCTCTTCTCTTTAATTCCTCTTTCTCTTGGTCATGAAGATGTCAGCTGCGCTCTCCAGGGATCTTCTGGATGGATTATGCCCTGCTGTGCTGTCTCTCCAGAAGATGCTGGAGTGAGTAAAGCCCCTGACTGTGACAAGGGCCTCAAAATGTGAGGCTCCTGTTTGTCTTTTTAGGTCCCCTTCCTCTTGTTCTTCCTGATCAAGAAACCAGTAACATGCACTGCTGGTCTCCTCTTTAAGCCATTTCCATCAGTTCACAGTGGGATCCTCTGCCCTCTCCAGGCAGAGCTCAGTGTGCTCTCACAGAGAGAGCAGTAGCCTATCCTTGTCTTCCTTGACCACCCCCTGTGAAGAGTCCTTATCCCTCTTTTTCATCGCTTCACAGGTGGGAACCATCCTGCCATGTTTCTGTGATCCAAGAAGATCCTAGGTCTGCCAATGCAAAAAGATTTCTAGCTCAAGGAGTTCATAGTTTTGGTGTTCTCCTTAGTGTAAAGACACTTTAGAAAGCTTTCCATTCCCAAAGCATCACTGGATGTATCCTGGCTGGATCCTGTGTCTACACGACGGTAGTGGTGCTCAGAAGGTGGAACGCGGGCAATAGAGCCATTGTGGGGCTTGGAGCTGTCCAGCCAGCACCAACACTCCTAGGGCATGGCTTTCCTGAAGGTGCTGTGCTGCATTTTGCCAGCTGGCTGTGGGTGTGCTGGAGACCCCAGGGAACTGCCATTCAAAAGAGAGCCCAGAACAAACTCAGGTGTCATCATTGAAGGAGCGTAGGTGTGTCCTAGCTTTGTAATGCCTTGAACTCCAGAATATGACACAGATGGAGCAGAGACAATGACCTGGCTCTTACGCTGAGCTCATCCATTCGGTCAGCGGTATAACTCGGCATGCTCCAAGGGGACAGGTGAAAAATGATACTCTCAGGTGTCCTAAAATCAGAGCTCTGGTGTCATTTAGGATGGCCAAGAATACTCCCATTCACATTTGGCTCCCAGCTAATGCTCAGAAAGGAGGTGGCTATCTCTGAGGTTGTCTACCACAGCTTGAAGGCAGTGTTGCCCACATCTAGGAGCACCCCAGACACTTTGTTCATCAGCAATTGTCTGTAAGTGAACAAGTGACTCTGCTGAAATTTTTGCACATGGATGGTGGTGAGGCTCTGGAACAGACTGCCCAAGGAGGTGGTGGATGCCCCAACCATAGAGGCATTCAAGGCCATGTTGGATGGGTTGTTGGACAACGTGATCAGGGGGTTGGCAACGCCACCCATGGCAGGGGGGTTGGGAGTGAGTGACTGTAATGTCCCTTCCAACCTAAGCTACGTCTCCATTATGTGTGATTCTGTGATCATCCAGAAGCCTTTCAGAAGCTCTTGGCCATGGAGACTCATGGACCTCTCCAGAGAGATGGGGAGAAGAAAATCACATCCTCTCCCGCTGAGTTGGGCTGGTCCCCTGGGACACAAGGAGCTCATACAAGCGGGCAGAGCTGCAGAGAAACAGCTGTGCCCGGGAGCAGTTCCTGTGAACCACGTATTAATGCTGGGGGCATGATCTGCAGGTGACAGAGGGAGAAGAGAGAGAGGAGAGGGAACTTACAGGATGTGTGGGATGTGAGCAGGCTGTGAGCTCACTGGAGCAGCATTACTCACAGCCTTTAACACAGTAAGTCTCTCGCTGCAGGCAATGCAGCTGCTTTTCCTGGAGGGATCAGTAAATCGGGGATATCTCATGGCAGCTCAGGCTGCAATCGCTCGTTGTTTCTTTCTCATGGAAAAAGACCTGCTCCATCTGAGGGCTTCCCTGCTGCAACGTCAGAACACAGCCCTGAGGGCTGCGTGTGCCAGGACGGCTGCAGGCTGTGCTTCTGGGGGTGCAGCCGGGTGCCCAGGGCTGTCGTGCAGAGCAGGGTCCCTGCTGTGCCCCAGGGGCTGTGCCGGGTCAGCGACTCTGCCTCCTGCCAGGCTCAGCACTCAGCCTGCCCGGGGAGCTGCCCAGGGTGCTGTGGGGAGACGTGTGGGCAGGGCAGGGGACTTCTGCTGCCACAGCTGCTGTCTGGGGCAGGGCATCACAGCTGCACTGCACCCCAGAATGTTTCCAAGGGTGCTTTGCAAGAGGAGAGACAAGGCAGGGATTTTCCATTTGCTGTTCTTAGGGAAGGGGAAAGGGTTGGAGGCAGGAATCTGAAAGGAGCTGGGAAATAGCAACACATGTCTGAGAATCCTGCATTGCTCCTTTCTCAATCTGCCGTTCTGTGAACAGTCTCCTAAGATGCTTTCAGCCTTCCCTCTCCCTTGTCATTTACAGCAGACGCGAACACGCGCTTACCCTGCCAACAGGACACTTCATCAAAGGCAAACCTAATTGCACAGAGTTTGGAATGAGAGCTCTGAGTGCAGACGGGGTAAAGGTATGGGATGTGGGAACTGATTGTCTCTGAGGATGGTCTTGATTTGTCATTATCTTCTGCACTCCTAACAGCAACTCCACGTCCAGGAATAGCAGAGCAGATGCCCAACAGCAGCTCCATCAGCGAGTTCCTCCTGCTGGCATTGGCAGACACGCGGCAGCTGCAGCTCCTGCACTTCTGGCTCTTCCTGGGCATCTACCTGGCTGCCCTCATGGGCAACGGCCTCATCAGCACAGCCGTAGCCTGCGACCAGCGCCTGCACACACCCATGTACTTCTTCCTCCTCAACCTCGCCCTCCTCGACTTGGGCTGCATCTCCACCACTCTCCCCAAAGCCATGGCCAATGCCCTCTGGGACACCAGGGCCATCTCCTACGCAGGATGTGCTGCACAGGTCTTTTTCTTTTTGTTTTTATTTTCAGCAGAGTATTCCCTTCTCACAGTCATGGCCTATGACCGTTTTGTTGCCATCTGCAAGCCTCTGCACTACGAGACCCTCCTGAGCAGCAGAGCTTGTGCCACCATGGCTGCAGCTGCCTGGGGCACTGGTGTTCTCTATGCTCTGCTGCACACTGCCAATACATTTTCTATACCACTGTGCCAGGGCAATGCCGTGGACCAGTTTTTTTGTGAAATTCCACAGATCCTCAAGCTCTCATGCTTGCAATCAGACTACCTCAGGGAAACTGGATTTATTGTGGTAAGTGTTCTTGCCGTATTTGGGTGCTTTGTATTCATAGTGCTGTCCTACGTGCACATTTTCAGGGCTGTACTGAGGATGCCCTCTGAGCAAGGCCGGCAAAAAGCCTTCTCCATGTGCCTCCCTCACCTAGCCGTAGTTTCCCTGTTTGTTGGCACGGACTTCTTTGCCTACCTGAATCCCCCTTCCCTGTTCTCCCCATCTCTGAACCTGGTGGTGTCATTTTTGTACTCAGTAGTGCCTCCAACACTGAACCCCCTCATCTACAGCATGAGGAACCAGGAACTCAAGGATGCAGTGAGGAAAATGATGGCAAGGACACATTATTTCAGGAGGGATTAACTTCTCATCTTTCTCTACAACAGACTCACTGTTGTTCCTGTAGCAGGCTCATATTATGCATTTTCACCTTTAAAATGCTTATTTATTTCTATTAATTGATACATTTTTTTTGCTGTTCATTTATATGTGTGAGTGTGTAATAAATATTATTGGTTATTATTCCTAAACATGCGTTTGGATTCTGTCTGCTTCTACTGAGGCATCACGCTGCTCTCTATCTCCTGGAGCCCATACGAATTCTGGGTCAGTGCTGACTCTCTCGCAGCCTCTGTTCTTATCTCTGTATCTATAGAGAAATGAGATGCCAGCAGGCACTGTGGAGGTGATACAGGCTGGATTAGCATAAGGGATGTTCGTTTTAGCCTAAGGACCAATAGATTAGTTCATCAAAAGGAATCCAATTGTGCTCATCCTGAAACTTGTTCTTGGGTTGCATATAAATTGTTTTGACTTATAGTGCACCAAATTAGAAAGTTGCTCGTTACGTTATAACAAGCAATGGGAATTTGCCATACTGGGGAGAAAAGAGCTGACAGGTCATGCAGAGGGCACTGTGTTGAGGAGGAAAATGAAATCAAAGGGAGGAAGTAGGTGCTGTAGGAAGGAGGATGTGAGGAGTCAGGGGCTGTGCTGGGGGCACACCTCCGTAGCCCTGCATGCATGCTGCCCCATGCGGTGCCTGCACAGAGCTCCCAGGGGCTGCCTGAGGGGTGGTGGAGCCGGGCTGTCCTGCAGAGGGGAGTGGACACGGAGACACTGTGCTGAAGGGCTGGGGCCCCAAAACCACCCCGGAACTCAGCAACCCCGGATGTGCTGTGCTCATCTTGCCTGGCTCTGCTGCTCTCTCACTGCCCCTCCTCAACAGGACGGGGGGGGAAATAAATTAAACAGCTCTCAGGTGGAGACAAAAAGCACCTTATTTTTTCCTTGCTTAGAGCCTAATGATAACAAATGTTGTGTATTAATGGCTGAAATGGAAGTGATTTGCTATGTTTGTATTTCAGTTTTGTTGTCTCACATCCTGACCTTTTCTTTAACATGGAACAATAATAACTTCCTAAATTAGCCCTGTGTACAAGTTAGTTATTGCTGTTCCTGCTGTCTGACCCACACTGTTGTGTCACTGTAGAGCTGGGAACGATTCACCTCTCAATGCTTTGGACATCTGCTGAACTGCAGACACTGTCAGTCACAGTGCTCTGGATTCCTAAGTGAAGATTGCTAAGTTACAGAAACACTCTTATCTACCAGGTGCCAGCTGCAGGTACTGCAAGGCAAAGAAACAATTAAATGAACAATTTAATTGTATGTGCTATAAAAAGATGTGTTTTACTGTAACACAACCTTAGTTCTGAGATTCACCTGGACTTCTGAAAGGCCTCTGGCATGGTCCCACATCACTTCCTTATCTCTATGAAGAGATACGAGAGATGGATTTGAAGGGTGGACACTTCATTGGATGAGACATCGGTTGGAAGGTCGCAGCCAAAGGGCTGTGGGAAAGGGCTCTCAGGTAAATGGTCTCCAGTAGCTGGAGGCCAATCACAAGGGGTGTCCCCAGGGGTCATCCTTGGGACCAGAGCTCTTCAATGTCTTTATCAGTGGCATGGATGATGAGATAGAGCGCACCCTGTGCAAGTATGCTGATGACAGCAAGCTGAGTGGTGCAGTTTTAACAACAGAATTAAGAGATGCCATCCAGAGGGAGCTAGACAGGCTTGAAAAGTGAGCCCAAGGAAACATCATTCAACAAGATCAAGTGCAAGGTTTTGCACTTGTGTGGGGACAGTCTCTGATATGAGTGCAGTCCAGGAGAGTTCCTTGAGAGCAGCTCTGCAGGGAAGATCTTAGGGGTCCTGGTAGATGCAAACCTTAACATGAGCCAGCAGTGCACGCTTGCAGCCTGAGAGGCCAAGTGTACCCTGGGCTGCAGCAAAGGTGAAGTGGTGGCCAGAGCAAGGAAGGGGATTGTCATCTACTCAGACCTCAGATGGCCCCATCTGGAGTACTGTGTCCATGTCTGGGACATCCCAGAACAAAAAAGACACAGAGCTTTTCGAGCAGGTCCAGAAGAAAACCAGAAAGATGATCAGAGGGCTGAAGTACCTCTCCTGTGAAGACAGGCTGAAAGAGCTGGGCTTCTTCTGCCTGGAAAAGTAAAAGCTCAGAGCAGAACACATTGCAGCCTTCCAGTCCTTAGAGGGAGCTAAGGAACAAGAGGGGAATCAACTTTTCACATGGGCAGATAGTGACAGCACAAGGAAGAACAGTTTTTAAGTTAAAAGAGGAGAGAATTAGATGAGATATTGTTCATGGTTTACGGGCTGGATCGGCCTGGTTCTGTGACGATTGGTACGGGGGACCCATGGACCCATGCCCCGGGAAAGGGGAAGGGAAAAGGGAGATAGGCCTAATAACAAAACTGCGGCAATGATCTGAGGAGGAAAGCTAAGTTACTAAATGAGATATCAGAAAGCAAAATAACACAACACAATATAATATAATTGGAATTAAAGCTAATAAATCAAATAAAATGAGCAAGAGAGAGTGTCCAATAAACCAAAGGCCTTATGCTAAATGCTGAAGGTGAGATGGCAGTGAGCACCAACAGCTGGGTTGATCCAAAAGGAAAAAGTGTCTTGTGACATGCAAACAGTTTTTATCTTTCTCTCTGAGTGGAAAAACATAAAACAACAACAACAACAACAACAACAAAAAACCAACACAAAGTCCTATGGGGAACTTCTCTTCTGAAACAGGTATACACGCTTCTGAGCTTGACCCAGACCTTCCTGAACGAGGCAAAAAATTAACAGAGGCGACACTTTTAAAACCATCTGCACCACCGCTTCAGGATCCCCTACCCCTGTGTGTGTTCCGCTGTTGGATGGCAACTGGGGGAAGGATCCCCAAGAGCATTGGAAAAAGGTATTTCAGCAGGCAGCAAAAGAGGAGATTCCTGTCCCACAAACATTTACAGTCTTGGTATGGGAGACTGGACCCCAAGAATTGAGAGAGTTTCATTGGGATTTAATAAAAGACAATCTGCAAGGCGGTTCTTACATGCGGTCTGGGAGCGCCATTTACTCAGGCATTGCTGGACAATATCTTCGCTACCCAGCTATTAATGCCATATGATTGTGGTCAATTAGCCAGTCTATTGTTGAAACCTGCACAAAGGTTGCTATGAAAAGATCATTGGCAGCACTTGTGTGAAGATGAAGCACTTAGGAATTTGGAGTGACCTCAGCCAGATCCCCTATTTGGGATAGGTACAGCCCAATTGACAGGAGCCACTCCCTTTAATAATCCACAACTTCAAGCACAACTACCAGAAGATGCTCTGTGCACTTCAGTGCAATTTGCCTTGAAGGTGCTGTTAACCCTCTCTGAGGATGGACAAAGGGAGACATCATTCACACAAGTTAGGCGGGGACCACAAGAATCTGACATGCAATTTATCAGTAGGTTACTTGGTGCCCTTAATAAACAGGTGGCAGATGAGGATGCAAAAAGTGCCATTATCATGAAACTGGACATAGAGAATGCAAATATGGACTGCCATAGGATTTTGATGTCATTACCGAGACAAGCTAACCTGGTCAATATGATAGAGGCTTGCAGTAGGGTGGCATCCACAGAGTTCTCAATGACTGTCCTAGTGGAGGCTTTTGTCCACGCATTACATCCTGGCAAAGACAAAAGGTGCTACAATTGCAGGAACAGCTGAAGGTTCCAAGCCACCTCAGCCAAACACCTTTAACTTAACACTACTATGGATCTAAGGATGGGGGCTTGCCTTAATAGCAGTGAATGCCTTCGGAAGCTTTTAACATCAGACAAACCTTTACAAGATGGAAGATGCATTGAACAAAAAGAAGTTAATGGGTATGCAAACAGCCCAAGAAGTACCTTCAATTTCAGTAAAGAACCAGAAGGGTTCTTTAACATGGTTACAGCTTCACAAATTTCAGATCTATCTCCAGAATTTTTTTGTTTCTTGCCTGCTGTAAAATTTAGCAAATCATTTACTTTCTCCCTACCTACTTTGTTCTCCTTTCTGTATCCCCATAACTTTGTTCTGTATATGACCGCATGCTTCAGCATGGAAAGATAAGTCCAGAATAGCTGTAAAGATAAAACTTCACATCTTCACTAAATTTAATTCTTAAAATGCTGCTGGCACCACTGTCCCAACACTGAAGCAGCCAGGTGACAATAGTTTCATCTGAGCGCTGTACAAACGCCTTTCTTGAGCTTTGGATTTCAATCATCTTCAGGCATCAATAGTGATAGCAGTGACTTCCTCATATCACTGTCCTCTCCATGTCTCTCACTTTTCTTAGTTGCCTTTCTCGGTGGTAGTGGGTTTGAGGAGGGCCCCTCGCCTGGATCTTCCTCTTCTTCCTCTGCTTCTTCTTTCCGTTCTAGATGTAAAAATCCCTTTCCTCCTGCCGTCCATGCACCTCCTCAGCTTGGCCTGAGCCCCGCAGCCTTTTATCTGCTCCTCAGACCTCCTCTCAAGTGCATTTAGATTTGCAGAGTCATTAAGATTAGAAAAGACCAAAAAGGTCATCAGGTTCAACAGTCCAACCAGGTCCTGGCCCATCTGCATCTGGCAGCAGCCCCAAGATGTCAAAAACTGCTGCTCCCATGGCATTGTTGGGACTGGCTGTTGATGTTCAGGGCCCAACGTGGTACCCGGGAGTGGCTTGGCTCCTGGGCTGGCTCTGTCCTCCTGAACCGACTCCTGCAGAGTAAACAAGGCTGGCTCTGGGATTCTGCATCACAACGTTGGTGAGGGGAGCAGCTTCGAGTCCGGGCCCTCCCTGGCTGTGTGCACTGGCTTCCATCAGCTGCTGTGGAGCCCCTCGAGGACCCCAGTGCTGCCCGTTGGCTGAAGCTGTGGGTACAGCTCTCAGCACTTGGGGTTGGTGGGTGCCTGCTCCCACGGCGTGTTTGGGGCTGGCTTGTGGAACCTGGGACCTGGCACTGCAGTGGAGAGCGACTTTGTGTCTGAGCACGCCCTCCCTGGGCTGGAGGTTGTAGCCACATGCTAGGGAGGGCCTCAAGGACTCTGACTTTCCCTGTCTGGCCAAGTCTGGGGCAGCATTACGGCAGCTCCCATGGTGCTCTCGGAGCTCATTAAAGCTATTTTCAACTCGAGATAAACGTGGGGAGATTCTCCCATGGTCTGTCCCATACCGTCTGGACAGGCTGCTGCTCTCAGGCACACGGGACCCACGATCTGGCTCTGATGGTGCCTGGCTGGTGGTGCTGGAAGTACTGCTCTCCAGAGCTGGGGAGCCTTGGGATGGCCCCAGTCCATGCTGGCTGGTGGTGCTGGAGTCTGTAAGAGAGGCAGGAAGGTGAGCAGGATTGAACTCCTGCCTGGGGGTGGGACTGACTCCCACCTCTCCAGGGTAAAGGGACATAAGCAAGGCCGCCCTGAGCATGCAGCACACAGCTGTTTGCCTCTTACTGGTGCCCTCTCCAGCGCAGGCATTGTACTCCCAGGTGGAGGCGCTCTCACTCAAGTTGGAGCAGCACCGATGGGTGCCCTGTGCAGCGCAGGAGTGCAGAGCAGCAGCTCCCAGAGCCTGGGGAAACAAATGGGTTGTGGACATGAGGACTAATTGACCTGAGCCAGAGAGTGCCTGGCACAGCTCTGCTGTTCAGTCCATGCTCCCCAACCCTGCGCTGAGGCTGTGATCCCATGCAGAGCCCCAGAGGGCTGCTGAGGTAACTCACCCTGCTCCCTCTCCCTGCTCCCTGCCATGTGGGTAACAGCACTCGCTGGCATTGCAGCGCTCATGCCTCTCTGGTAGTGATGCATATGCATCATTGTCCTCCCATGTTGGCCTCCTGTCAGAGAAGGGAGGGAACATCATGAGCACCCACTACGCCAGAAATAAAACTAATCCATGGCATCCTTCCTCCTCCACCCAATCCCCAGCTCCAGCTTCCCAATGATGCTGAGGCCTGGTTTAATGGCAGCAAAGGGCCAGGCCTGCCGGGGTTGTCAGTCCCTGGGCAGGAACATCTCATGTATCCTCACATCTTGGGAACTAGCTGAAAGACACCAACCTGACTGGGTTTCAGATCCCCAGGATGAGCATTTTTGGGATAAACTTGTCCCTGTCTCTGCAGAGGGGACACCGGAAGCAATAAATTCCAGCGCACATGGCCTGTTCCTGCAGCAGAAACACAAGTAGCATCAGCGTGAGCGGGACCTGATGCTGCTAAGCACCCACCGTTCCCACGGGGCAAGGGAAGGGCTCTAACCTGGACGCAGGCCCGGTGGAACCAGGTGTGTTTGCAGGATGGGCACACCATGGTGCCATATGAGCTGCTGTCCCCCACGGGGTCCATGCAGATGATGCACATGGTGTCCTGCACTGGCACTGCCTCCACTGCCTGCTGCGGGCGGTGCTCCCAGCAGAAGGACCTGCAGGAAGATGGGAGGGGTGGGCAAGGTGAGAAGTGCTGCGAGGAGGGCAGAGGAACACAAAGGAGCCCCAGGCTCTGGCTCTGGCTCTGGCAGGCTGCTGGGAGGTGTCAAGACGCATTCCTCGCTACTTTGAACAGAACATCAACAGCCAGCCCTAGTGGTGCTGCTGGATGGCCGTGTGCTGTCAGCAGAAAAAGAACGGACTCTGCCACTTTATTAGAGTGATAACAGTGACAGTTTATAGGAAAAAATACAACTCTTAAAGAATACAAAGAATACTCCTGATTGTTTGCAGGTGTGAATCACGTGTAACGCCTCCATAATCGATTGGTAAGGGGGTAGCACGAGGCAGTCACGCACCTAAGTTTCTTCTCTGATTTGTTGGCAGCAAGCAGTTTCTTACCTCACCCTAAATTGTAACTTTTTGCTCTTCTGCCAATACAGCTTATTTTCTGCTTATGCATCTCTCTTTTCTTGCTGAATTTGTCAAGGACTGTGACTGACCAGAGTCTGTATCACACGCACCACAGCCTGTAGGCCTTAGACCTTAGCCTAGGCACACATAATCATGTCCTCCACTAGCCAAGTATGTCTCTATAGTGTGCTGCACCCACATGCCCACCCACCCACTGGGATTCCAGTGCTGAGGGGGCTCTGCAGATGGACTCTGGTTCTATCTTTGCCCTTCTGAGGACCGCATGCTGCTCCCGGTTCCCTAACTGCCACAAACTGCCTCCAAAATTTTACAAACTCCCTCTCAAGTGCTCCTGATTTGTCCCAAGTTCTCCCAGAATTACCCCTAAAGTGCCCCCAGTGACCTGAAAAATTCCCCAAACTGCTCCCAATTGCTGCAAACCACCCTGAAGCTGGGACTCTGCCCACATCAAGAGGGGCTTTGAGGCACTGCAACACAGACAATCCCAGCGTGTGCTCCACCTGTGGGCAGCACTGGAACCAATGGCCGCCCGGCTTTCACCCATACCATGCAGAATTGAAAGCGAAACCAAAAGCTCTGCTGAGGCCCCCATTTGGGAGGGAATGGGGTCTCTGTGCCCCATATCCCCACATTCCCCCCTCTATTCCCACTCTCCCCTCTATCCCCACACCTCCCTCATGTTTTCTTGCGCAAGAAAAGCTCAGAATCAATCAATTTTTATCAGGCAAAGATCTTGGTGGAGCAACAAAGGTTTTTTACTTGCTATTGCAATAGAGGGCATGTCCACTTGTGGCAAAGGAGAAAACATGCACTTAATCTGTGAACCGCTTCTCCTCCTAGACCTTTTCTCTCATGGCAGGTAATTGTTCCTTCCCAAGATCGTTCTTCTAAAGGCCCCTGACATAGGTGCCAATTGAAAGAATCAGTGGACTAAAACATCTGTTGGGCAATACCCAAGCATTCTCTGTTAGAATCATATGGTAAATTGAAGTAAGATAGTGTGTGCCTTTGTCTCAAGTTATGCATAGTCATATTTTTAAAATTCTGATTAGTGGATGAAAGAGAGTGAATCATTCTACAGTACAGTGTCATCCCTTTGTCTGGGATT
The DNA here is from genome assembly GCF_038088225.1 of Cyrtonyx montezumae. Classification (NCBI taxonomy): domain Eukaryota; kingdom Metazoa; phylum Chordata; class Aves; order Galliformes; family Odontophoridae; genus Cyrtonyx; species Cyrtonyx montezumae. Next base: position 442,713 of record NW_027072055.1, on the reverse strand, counting down.
CCTTTCCTGGTTTTGCCTGGGATTCCTTTCCTGGTTTTGCCTTGACAAACTAAGAAAAAGCTAATTGATAGGCTAATAACATCATAATGAAAAGATAAGACTACACTAAAAAAAGTTATTTCCATGGATTCCGGCAGTGGAAACATAAATCCTGTACAATTTATATTTAATCTATCACTAAAAATAGAAAAAAATAGCGCACAGCAACCTAAATAATACCTAATAATTCTAATTCTTAAGGCAACATTGGTACCACAGAAAAATCACCCATTTTTGTTATACCATGACCAGTGTTGTTACTAATATACCATCCAGTGGATAATCCAGATGTTTTTCATCATTCACTATGGCATGCAGAAGTTATTTACAATACAACAATTGAAAAAACAATAAGTAAAAACACGGAATCCCAGTTATTGTGAGGGCTGGAGGCTATTTCTTTTTTTTCTTTTTTTTTTTTTTTTTGCAAGCTAATGTTTGTTTATTAAGCAATAACTCAAAGCATATATACACAGAAAGGCAGTATGTGCTAAGATCTGGTTGGTTCACAGTATACGATCCTGCACCTGCTATGTTTGTTCCAGTTGTTTCATCTAGTCGCTACTGTGGCCAAAGCACGCATCTTCTTCTCGCTGGTAAATGCCTTTCTGCTGTTCTACACAGTTTCTGTTCTGTTTGTGTGTGCTACTTTTCAAACAATTGCTAACGTTATGGCAAGGATTGCTTACACTTCTTCTCAAAAATACCCTACACAAAAGTGTCTGGAAGCTGCGATAGACAACCTCAGAGATAGCCACCTCCTTTCTGAGCATCAGCTGGGGGCCAGATGTAAATGGGAGTATTCAGGGCCATCCTATGCGAAACCAGAGCAACCCAAGAAAAAGTTTCAGGATGAGCATAATTGGGTACACTTGGCCTCTCAGGCTGCAAGCGTGCACTGCTGGCTCATGCAAGAACAGCAATAACTAACTTGTACACAGGGCTAATTTAGGAAGTTATTATTGTTCCATGTTAAAGAAAAGGTCAGGATGTGAGACAACAAAACTGAAATACAAACATAGCAAATCACTTCCATTTCAGCCATTAATACACAACATTTGTTATCATTAGGCTCTAAGCAAGGAAAAAATAAGGTGCTTTTTGTCTCCACCTGAGAGCTGTTTAATTTATTTCCCCCCCCGTCCTGTTGAGGAGGGGCAGTGAGAGAGCAGCAGAGCCAGGCAAGGTGAGCACAGCACATCCGGAGTTGCTGAGTTCCGGGGTGGTTTTGGGGCCCCAGCCCTTCAGCACAGTGTCTCCGTGTCCATTCCCCTCTGCAGGACAGCCCGGCTCCACCACCCCTCAGGCAGCCCCTGGGAGCTCTGTGCAGGCACCGCATGGGGCAGCATGCATGCAGGGCTACGGAGGTGTGCCCCCAGCACAGCCCCTGACTCCTCACATCCTCCTTCCTACAGCACCTACTTCCTCCCTTTGATTTCATTTTCCTCCTCAACACAGTGCCCTCAGGATCACCTGTTAGCTCTTTTCTCCCCAGTATGGCAAATTCCCATTGCTTGTTATAACGTAACGAGCAACTTTCTAATTTGGTGCACTATAAGTCAAAACAATTTATATGCAACCCAAGAAAAAGTTTCAGGATGAGCACAATTGGATTCCTTTTGATGAACTAATCTATTGGTCCTTAGGCTAAAACGAACATCCCTTATGCTAATCCAGCCTGTATCACCTCCACAGTGCCTGCTGGCATCTCATTTCTCTATAGATACAGAGATAAGAACAGAGCCTGCGTGAGAGTCAGCACTGGCCCAGAATTCGTATGGGCTCCAGGAGATAGAGAGCAGCGTGATGCCTCAGTAGAAGCAGACAGAATCCAAACGCATGTTTAGGAATAATAACCAATAATATTTATTACACACTCACACATATAAATGAACAGCAAACACAATTGTATCAATTAATAGAAATAGATAAGCATTTTAAAGGTGAAAATGCATAATATGAGCCTGCTACAGGAACAACAGTGAGTCAGTTGTAGAGAAAGATGAGAAGTTAATCCCTCCTGAAATGTGTCCTTGCCATCATTTTCCTCACTGCATCCTTGAGTTCCTGGTTCCTCATGCTGTAGATGAGGGGGTTCAGTGTTGGAGGCACTACTGAGTACAAAAATGACACCACCAGGTTCAGGGATGGAGAGAACAGGGAAGGGGGATTCAGGTAGGCAAAGAAGACCGTGCCCACAAACAGGGAAACTACGGCCAGGTGAGGGAGGCACATGGAGAAGGCTTTTTGCCGGCATTGATCAGAGGGCATCCTCAGCACGACCCTGAAAATGTGCACGTAGGACAGCACTATGAATACAAAGCACCCAAGTACGACAAGAACACTTACCACAATAAATCCAGTTTCCCTAAGGTAGTCTGATTGCGAGCATGAGAGCTTGAGGATTTGTGGAATTTCACAAAAAATCTGGTCCACGGCATTGCCCTGGCACAGTGGTATAGAAAATGTATTGGCAGTGTGCAGCAGAGCATAGAGAACACCAGTGCCACAGGCAGCTGCTGCCATGGTGGCACAAGCTCTGCTGCTCAGGAGGGTCTCGTAGTGCAGAGGCTTGCAGATGGCAACAAAACGGTCATAGGCCATGACTGTGAGAAGGGAATACTCTGCTGAAAATAAAAACAAAAAGAAAAAGACCTGTGCAGCACATCCAGCGTAGGAGATGGCCCTGGTGTCCCAGAGGACATTGGCCATGGCTTTGGGGAGAGTGGTGGAGATGCAGCCCAAGTCGAGGAGGGCGAGGTTGAGGAGGAAGAAGTACATGGGTGTGTGCAGGCGCTGGTCGCAGGCTACGGCTGTGCTGATGAGGCCGTTGCCCAGGAGGGCAGCCAGGTAGATGCCCAGGAAGAGCCAGAAGTGCAGGAGCTGCAGCTGCCGCGTGTCTGCCAACGCCAGCAGGAGGAACTCGCTGATGGAGCTGCTGTTGGGCATATTCTCTGCTATTCCTGGGCGTGGAGTTGCTGTTAGGAGTGCAGAAGATAATGACAAATCAAGACCGTCCTCAGAGAAAATCAGTTCCCACATCCCATATCTTTACCCTGTCTACACTCAGACCTCTCATTCCAAACTCTGTGCAATTAGTTTTGCTTTACTGTCTTCACTTACTTGACATACGGTGTTAAAGGCCATGACTAATGCTGCTCCAGTGAGCTCACAGCCTGCTCACATCCCACATATCCTGAAAGTTCCCTCTCCTTTCTCTCTTCTCCCCGTCACCTGCCGATCATGTCCCCAGCATTAATACGTGGTGCACAGGAACTGCTCCTGGGCACAGCTGTTTCTCTGCAGCTCTGCCTGCTTGTATGAGCACTTTGTGTCCCAGGGGACCAGCCCAACTCAGCGGGAGAGGATGTGATTTTCTTCTCCCCATCTCCCTGGAGATGTCCGTGACTCTCCATGGCCAACAGCTTCTGAAAGGCTGCTGGATGATCGCAGACTCACACATAATGGAGACGTAGAATGGCTTAGGTTGGAAGGGATATTAAAGTCACTCACTCCCAACCCCCCTGCCATGGGCAGCGTTGCCAACCCCCAGATCATGTTGTCCAACAACCCATCCAACATGGCCTTGAATGCCTCCATGGATGGGGCATCCACCACCTACTTGGGCAATCTGTTCCAGAGCCTCACCACCATCCATGTGCAAAAATTTCAGCAGAGTCACTTGCTCACTTACAGACAATTGCTGATGAACAAGGTGCCTGGGGTGCACCTAGATGTGGGCAACACTGCCTGCAAGCTGTGGTAGACAACCTCAGAGATAGCCACCTCCTTTCTGAGCATTAGCTGGGAGCCAAATGTGAATGGGAGTATTCTTGGTCATCCTAAATGACACCAGAGCTCTGATTTTAGGACACCTGAGAGTATCATTTTTCACCTGTCCCCTTGGAGCATGCCGAGTTATACCGCTGACCGAATGGATGAGCTCAGCATAAGAGCCAGGTCATTGTCTCTGCTCCATCTGTGCCATATTCTGGAGTTCAAGGCATTACAAAGCTAGGACACACCTACGCTCCTTCAATGATGACACCTGAGTTTGTTCTGGGCTCTCTTATGAACTTATGAACTTATGAACTCTTATGAACTTATGAACTTATGAACTCTTTTGAATGGCAGTTCCCTGGGGTCTCCAGCACACCCACAGCCAGCTGGCAAAATGCAGCACAGCACCTTCAGGAAAGCCATGCCCTAGGAGTGTTGGTGCTGGCTGGACAGCTCCAAGCCCCACAATGGCTCTATTGCCCGCGTTCCACCTTCTGAGCACCACTACCATCGTGTAGACACAGGATCCAGCCAGGATACATCCAGTGATGCTTTGGGAATGGAAAGCTTTCTAAAGTGTCTTTACACTAAGGAGAACACCAAAACTATGAACTCCTTGAGCTAGAAATCTTTTTGCATTTGCAGACCTAGGATCTTCTTGGATCACAGAAACATGGCAGGATGGTTCCCACCTGTGAAGCAATGAAAAACAAGGGATAAGGACTCTTCACAGGGGGTGGTCAAGGAAGGCTACTGCTCTGTCTGTGAGAGCACACTGAGCTCTGCCTGGAGAGGGCAGAGGATCCCACTGTGAACTGATGGAAATGGCTTAAAGAGGAGACCAGCAGTGCCTGTTACTGGTTTCCAGGTCAGGAAGAATAAGAGGAAGGGGACCTAAAAAGACAAACAGGAGCCTCACATTTTGAGGCCCTTGTCACAGTCAGGGGCTTTACTCACTCCAACATCAACTGGAGAGGCAGCACAGCAGGGCATAAGCCATCCAGAAGATCCCTGGAGAGCACGGCTGACAGCTTCATGACCAAGCCAAAGAAGAACTAAAGAGAAGAGGTGCTCTGCTGGATCTCATACTCACCAGCAAGGAGGGTTTGTGAGGAATGTGAAGGTCAAAGGCGTCCTGGGCTGCAGTGGCCATGGCATGGTGGAGCTCAGGTGTCTGTAGAGAGGGCAAAAGAGAAGCTCACAACTTTGGGCTTCAGCAGAACACAGCTTGGCTTCTTCAAATGTCTGTGGGGTACGGGAAGGCAAGGTAAGGCTCTGAGGGGAATAGGGTCAAAAAAGGTGTTATCTACCTAAGGACCAGAACTTACAAGTAGAAAAAGTCCATTCCAAGGAAGAGAAAGCCAAGCAGCAATGTCAGAAGTCTTGCAGGAATGGGAAAGATTGCCCTGATCAAACCCAAACAGAGCAGTGCAGAGATTTTTCCCAGTGTTCCTGCTGAGATGAGTTTAGCAAAGCTAGAGTTCCACTGCAATTGAATGTGTCCAGGCATATCAAAAGGAGGTAGAGCTTAAAGAAATGTGTAGGCAGGAAAAGGAAGGCTAGGGAGACTGTGGGCCCACAGTAGAATGGGGCAAGGAACCTGGTGAGACAGGACATGGAAAAATCACTGATACTCATTTCCTTCCTGATCTCACTGTTTATCAGTTGGATTGGGCCTCTTGGTATCCTATGTGCCAGAAACAGTTGGGAAATGCTGATGCAAGAAGAGGTGAACTCCGAGCACCTAAGGAAACAGGATCCAGAGTTGGAAGAGACTGACAGAAATCACAGAATCCTTGAGTGGCTTGGGTTGGAAGGAGAGAAAGCAATACCCAGAGTAGTGCCTTCCCATTTCAGATGCTCGAGACAAGAAAGATGTCAGCAAGCTGAACGGGGCTTGGGAAGGCTCAAACAAGAGGTCTGGGTTTGAATGCTTCACGTGTGAGGAGAGGCTGAGGGATCTGGGCCTGTCCAGCCTGGAGAAGGGAAGGCTGAAGAGGATCTCACTGCAGCCTGCCAGAACCTGGAGGACGTGATGGAGAGCACAAAGCCAGGCCCTTCCCCATGGTGCGTGTTGAGAAATAAAAGAGAGGTTTGGCCTGTGCTTCAGAAAAGCACCTTTTTCACCACCAGCTGATGCAAGAATTGGTGCATGTCATCCAATGAGGCTCTGCAGTCTGTTCCCATGGAGGCTTGGAAAATCCATCAGGTGCAAATGCTGAGCAACTTGGTGTGTCCCTCTTTCTGACAGGTTGGGCTGCAGACATCCCCCAGGTTCTCTTCCAGCCTGGCTTATCTTGTGATCCTATGGCCGACAGCTGATGGGAAGAGAGCAGATGTTTACAGAGCATGAAGCATCCTGTGCTGTTTGTGACCATCTAAAACAAGATCTGAGGAAATGAAAAGAGATCGGTACACAGTGTGACTCAGTCAGTGCAAACCCTGAGGGCTGCCATGGGCAGTTCTAGGCAGGATGTTTTGGGGGCACCAGGCTCTGTGCAAGGCACAAATGGACCTTCTTTCCTTTTTGAAGCTGTAAGTCTGAAAGATGCTAATGTCAGTAACACTGCAAAAAGAATAAAAAAATAAATGACCACAAGTCAGGGCATGTTTTCAGCAAGTCATCTGGACACATGCTCTTCCCACTGCTCTCCAGATTTTCCCCATCTCTTGCTCGGTCTTCACTCAGATACCTCCCAATTCCCTGGCTGCTTCGTGACCATCAGGGAGTTTGGAACTTGCTCCATCCATCTATCCAAAGTCAAATGAACTCTTCTGACAACTCCTTAACTGTATTTATATCTATCCCTTCCTATCTCTGTCTAACTCATTTCTTATACAAATGTTCCCTGTGAAAGACAAACTTTATGAGATGCAGCTTGGACATGGCATGCAGTTGAAGACTGTTTTACTGTTCATTCAATTGCATCGTGTTCCTTTCTGTTTGTTCACAAAAAAAAAAAAAGAAAAAAATCTTTCTTTGTCCATGTGCAGCTGGTTCTCTGAGGAAAGCAAGTTGAAGTCCGTGCAAAGGAGGTTTAACACTGAGAGGGTGACTTCAGAGGAAAAGTCATGCATTCCCCATGGGGCCAATGTGAGTAGAAATGGGGTGGCAAAGTTGAGGAGGATGTTTGTCTGCACAGTGTCAGAACAAACTCATTCGGGGACATCCTGGATCAACATCCATTGCTGAGTGCCGCTCCAAATTCTTTTTGAAGCCAGACTGTAATTAAATAAACAATTTGGCCTATTAGATGTTCATGAGCCTCTTCATCTTTAGACTGTCTCCAGACACTTCTCCAACTTGCTGTACAAGTTCTGAACACTTGAAGAAGATGACAGGAAGGCACAGGAGGGCTCTTTAGACTGTAATGGGCCCCAGGGGAAATTAGCTGCTGAGTCCATCAACATCCAGTGCAGAGAGAAGTTAGCAGAAAGAGCTCAAGAAGTTAAAGTCAGAAGTAGCAGTGACTTTGGAGTAATAATAGGCCCCACGGAGGGCCATTATCAACACAGCCTCCCCAGGGACTTGTTGGAGCAGATCACTGGAAGCCATGGTTACAGGCTGACAAAGGGACTGTGATGGTGGCTGTGATGCTGAGAAAACCCTTTGTTATCTCACGAAGCAGAAAGGCCGAGCCCTGATCCCCAGAGAATTGAAAGGGAGATCCTGTCCCTCATGTTGGCTCAGGGACCTTCCTGTGGCATAGGGATGGAGGTTTGTGTGATATCAAGTGAAAGACAAGGGGACAGCAGCTCTCTGCGTGGGGTGCAAGATGTTGTGAGGCCCAAGTCCCACATGGGCAATGTGTCTCATCACACGATTTGGATGTGAGAGGGGCCCAGTCTGAAAAAGTAGTAGTCAAGCACAATGAACCTTTGAACTTCAGATCTCTCAGGCCCAAGGTGGAGGCACCACAGCCTCACTGGGAGAGTTTGGCTCTGGGGATGCCATGTTTGATGCTAACTCATGTGCAGAGCTCCTTTCCTGCAGATCAGCCCCCAGTCTGTATTGATGTGTCATCACTCCTTGTCTCTCCTTCACAGCACTGTGACTCTGGCATCTCTGTGCTGTAACTCCAACATCAACACACTCCTGCCTGCTGTGACAGCCCAGTGACTCTGGCATCACTGTAATACAGACCACTGCAACAACTCAGTTATTCTGACATCACTGATGTCCACACCACCAAGTCTCTTGTCTCATGGCTCTTGTCACTGAGCTCCTGTGCACTGAGACAGCACAGTGACTCCAACATCACTGTGCTCATATCCACTATCACAGAATCCTAGAATATCCTGCAATAGAAAGGACCCACAAGGATCATTGAGTCCAAGTTCTGGCTCCGTGTGACCATCCAAAATAACAGACCATATGACTGAGGGTGTTGTCTTGCTTCTTGAACTCCAGCAATTTTGGTGCTGTAACCACTTCCCTAGGAGGCCTCTTCCAATGCCCTCCTTTGGACACTCTCCAATAGTTCTATGTCCTTTATGTTTTGCATTGCCCAGAAGTGCAACCAATGCTCCAAGTGAGGCCACAGCAATGCAGAGCAGAGCAGGGCAACTGCTTCCCTTACCTGTCTAGCACTGCTGTCCTCATTGCTCCTCAAAGGAAGGTTGGCCTTCCTGGCTGAGTGGGCACACTGCTGACTCACGTTCAATTTGCTGTTGATCAAGACTCCCAAATCCCTGTCAGTAGAACCACTCTCCAGTGTCCCATTCCCTACTCCGTGAGTACAGCCAGGGTTGCCCCTACGCAGCTGCAGAATCAGGCACTTGTTCTTGTTTCACTTCAAGTGGTTGGTGATTGGCCAGTTCTCTAAGTCATCCACATCTCTCTGCAAGGCCTATGCACCTTCAGTGGAGTCAACAGCTCCACCCGATCCAAAATCATCAGCAAATTTCCTGAAAAACTCTTCTAGTTCTTCATGTAAGCCGGTGATGAAAACATCAAAGTGAAGTGGCTCTAAAACACAGCCCTGCGAATCCCTGTTAGTGACCACTTGCCAAGCTGATGGAACCCCATTTACAATAACCCACTGGGTTATTTTACTGACCCTTCAGCCGAATGCTCACGTATCACAGTGCATTTCTCTCTCTCCATATGCCAGACCATTTTTCCAAAAGGATAATGTGAGAAACAAATGCTCTACTGAAATCCTAACATATAACATCAACTGGCTTCCCTTGATCAACTACATGGGTGACCGTGTCACCAAAGGACATGAAGTTAAACAGGATCTTCCCCTCATGAACCAGAGTTGGCTGTGACCAAAAACAACTGTTTTTCAATAACTCCCTACATCACTTTAACCATAATTTTACCTGGCACTGAAGTGACACTGACAGGTCCTTAATTGCTGGGGTCTTCTTTCTTGCTCTTCTTTAAAACTGGAACAACCTTTTTTGCCACCTTCCTGTCAACTGGGAACAGACATATCCCTAGGCTTCTTCTGATGCCTTTAAAATGAGAGCCCAGAGCAAACTCAAGTGTCATCACAGAAAGAACGGAGATGTGTCATAGCTTTGTAATGCCTTCAACTGCACAGTATGCCACAGATGGAGCAGAGAGGAAGATCCAGCTCTTCTTTTGTGAGCTCATCCATTTGGTCAGCGGAATAACACTACATGCTCCATGGGGATAGGTGCAAAAGGCACAGGGTTCTGCTGGCATTTAGGATGGCCAAGCATACCTCCTTCTGGCTCCAACTGATGCTCAAGAAGGAGGTGTCTATCTCAGAGATTTTCCACCACAGTTTGCAAGCACTAGCACACAGCAACCCAGCACCCCATGCACCTTCATCATCACTGAGTAGTGTGTGAGCTACTGAGTTAATGTTGAACAAAGACCAAGGATTTGAATTTGGGGCTCACAAGCAGACACCTCATTGTACACATTGAACTCAACTAAGAGGATTCCTGAGTGCCAGAGTCCAGTGGGGAACTTAATCCAATTTCAACCCCAGGTTACCATCAGTGGATGAGCCTAACCCTAGAGTTAGGATGAGAGTATCTGATAGTTATAGGACAAATTTCTGTAAGCACCATCCAAACTTGGAGAGATTCAAGGCCAGGTTGGATGGGATCCTTGGGAACCTGATCTAATGGTTTACAAATCTGCCTGTGGTTAGAGGCCAGAACTAGGTGATCTGTAAAGTCCCCTCCAACCTGAACCATTCTATGATTGTGTAATGATATGTCTGCACTGCCTGAGCTGAATCACTGTGCTGTATAAGGGAAGCCAACCCCTCCCTGTCCTGATCTGTCCCCTTTGTCATACATGCCACGAGCAGAGGTTTCCAGATTGGACATCTGCTTCTCTCATGTGCAGACGTATCCAACCATGCTCCTGGAATCCAGTGGACATGTGGTGATTAACTGATCTGACTTTGAAGTATGTTTTGCAGTGGTGATCCCGCTGCCTTTCAGGAGCTGTCAGCCCTGGAATCCCCAGGACATCTCAGGGGAGATGACTGGGAAGAAGAAATCACATCCTCTGCTGCTGAGCTGTGTGGGGCACCTGGGACACATGGAGCTTCTATGAGTGGGCAGTGCTGCAGAGAGACAGCTGTGCCCAGGAGCAGCACTCGTGCAGCACACAGCAGGGCTAGGGACTTGAACTGCCCGTGAAGGGGAGAGAAGAGAAGGAAGAGAGCTTTCAGGCTGTGTGGCACATAAGCAGGCTGAGAGCTCACCGCAGGAACAATTCTCACAGCCTTTGGCAAGGTAAGTCTCTCACTGCAGGCAATGAAGCCACTTTTCCTGGAGGGTTCACTGAATCTGGGACATACTATTGCAAGTCAGGCTGCAGACTGTAAGTTTCTTCAACAGGGAATAACCTCTGCTCCAGCTGAGGGCTTCCCTGCTGCAGCATCAGAGCACAGCCCTGAGGGCTGCTTGTCTGAGTGAGCTGCACTGCCAGCTATCTGCCCCAGGCCAGGTCCTGCAGCTTTTGGAGCAGCGAGTGCTCCTACTGACCTTAAGCTGAAGGCCGCAGGACACAGCTCGCTGTAACCTTTCAGTTCTGTGTTGGCAAGGGGATCCCTGCAAAGTCGTGGCACATGCAGAATAGTTGTGTGCTATGTGTGCGCTGTGAAACAGTATTCCCTCCTGTACCACAAGTGTAGCTGATAGCAGCATTCAGTTAGAAGTAGGGACAGAAGGCCAGTGCACTCTGTAATACACCAATACCACTGTCCTCAGTATTTAAAAGCTTTCTGTACTGTAAGAAAAGCCAGGCACCCACCCCATGCAGCCTCCCAGACTTCCCAGGACTAACTACAACCCCGCCTTATAAAAGCACATCCATTTCATTAGATAAGGATTGCAAGCTGTACTAGAGATATAGGATTTATAAATGCTCACTGAAAAATACCAAGGCTATTCCCGTTCCGAGTGGCTAAAGAACTTCAGCATCTCTGATGTTTTATCAAAAAGCTGGAGGTCCTGCATTTAGGTCACAGCTGTGAAAGTTAAAGGGCGCTTACATCAGATGTAGGGTTGTTTCTTTTATTTAAACAGAGGTTTCATGGTTACTTTGAATCATAAAGAAGATGTGCTTCTAGTAGCTGACCTGTCTTCGGCTTCTTCTAGTCTTGTAGCCTTGCCTGGGGCTGTTTCAGTAACAGCACCTTATGGTCCTATGTTATTGTACAAAGCTGTTGTTTTAAGCTTCTGTCTAGAAGAGTTGTTACATGTTCCAGACATAAGTCTGGCAGTCAGGAAAAAAGAGTTAAAAATAATAATAAAAAAAAAGCACTGTGAGCCAAGTTACCAGGAATTACCAGGTAGAAGAGTTAGTTTCTTCATGGGGAATGCGATTTGTTACATTTTCCTTTAAGGAAAAAAAACAAAAGCAAAAAGATGCACAGAAAGGAGGCAGTCGGTGAGCCACGCTGTGCACCATCCCCAGCCCTCGGTGTGAGAGCAGGGCAATCTGGGCTGAGCACAATGGATCTGTCATGACAAGGGGCAGTCCTGCAGTGCTGAGCACAGACTGCCTCAGGTTGCTGAGGTCTCCATCTGAACGAGAGGCAACACGTTTGGCTCAGGCTGTTTGGGAATCAGGTAATGAAATGAAAGCCTTAACTCCCCCCTCCTGCCCCCAGCACCTCTCCTAACTTCCACTTTGGCCTTATCTAACCAGGACTATCCTTCTGATACGAGGGGGCTGAAATCAGCTCCCACCAATTGTAAATGCCTCTGGATTTTCCTGTGCAAAGCCACTGTCTCCCTGTAGATACCAAGTGCCATTCCTGGACAACTCCTGTTCCTCACAGTGCTCTCAGCACCCGAGCCTGCCATCTCCAGCTCCCCGTGCTGTACCACGTGCTGAGCACCCCATTGGGAACAAAATTTATCAGCACCTTCCAAACCAGCTCCTAGAAGTGCACATCCATATACCAAGATGGGTGCTACAAATGGCCTTCCCTCAGGAGAAGAATGTCTCTAATGAAAGCAAGGCACACAGCAGAAAACTTCCCCCAGCATCCCAGCCTTGCCCAGCCACACTTGTCCCAGGACGGCTGCAGGCTGTGCAGCCGGGTGCCCAGGGCTGTCGTGCAGAGCAGGGTCAATGCTGTGCCCCAAGGGGCTGCGTGCCGGGGTAGGGACTCTGCCGCCTGCCAGGCTCAGCACTCAGCCTGCCCAGGGAGCTGCCCAGGGGCAAAGAGCTCACAGCTACACTGCACCAAAGGGGAATTTCCACAAGGAAGACCAATACTGGGATTTTCTGCTGTGTTTCCTATTTTCTGCTTCCAGGGGAGTTTAAAGATGTAAAGTGAGAAACAGAACATCATATACCATGTTTGAGCACACAGCTGAGAGTCCTAAAATGCTTTCAGTCTCTTTTGTTCTTATGAGCATGTATTTTCCTTGCTGAACCAATTGAGTTTCTCTTATGTTCCCTTTCTCACTTGCAAACATGAGCATGCACCTACACAATGCCTGCTAACAGGATGGGTTCTGATCAACGGATACGAATGCGTTGCGTCCGAGCTGGTGTCTGTATGTTGAAACAGGAAAAAGATGAGGAAACACTTTCCAGGTGAAAAGTCTGCAGGCATGAGAGATATGATCAGGGAAAGAGAGAAAAGTAATAGCTTAATCTTTTGAGAATAAGAATTTCCCGGAAGAAAACATATAACTGCCTTTATCGTGGACACCTTCTGCAGAGCAAGCCCCCACCCAGAAACAGCCCTCACAGCTGTTAGATCCTCTGCAGCCAGAGCTCCTTCAGAGTATAGGAACATCTACTCAGGCATGTGTCCGTCACCCTCTGCAGTACCTGCAGATGTGGGCAATGCAGTCTGTGAAGCTGGAAAAGTGTTGGCTTTCCCTTAGTGAGAGTTATGATGCATCTCCCTGAGGCCCTTCGGAGCTGTGATCTGACCTTCAGGATGCAAATCTTTCCCATAGCCTTTAAGAACAAAGTCGAGGGAAGAAGCAGAGTGATGCTATATGCATGGAAATGCTGTGGGGTTGGTGAAATGGATGTTAGGTGTCTGTTTTAAGAAGCGCAGTGATGAGGTCTTGCTCACGTCCCTTGAGAAAGGGTGGGTGTTGTGTGATGAGCAGTCGGTTCCTCTTCTCTCAGCAGGGTCTGGCTTCTTTGGAAGGTAACTTGTGAATGCACTTGCCTTCCATCTCCAATCTGTGCTATTTCACAGCAACTGGAAACAGGCCCACGAGCTCCCCTTATCCTGCACTAAGCAGCAGTGAATCTCTTTGCCTCCCAGGTCTCAATCACAGCCGTTCACAATGAGTGCAGCAGAAGTGCTCAGGATTTCTGACTTCACTGAACACCCTTTGGGCATCATGAGTAGGATGAAACCATAGGAGAAAAAGCATCCCTAAGACTTTTCTTGTGTCAGTTGTACAGACGCCTACAGGTACTTTTGCATTAGAAGTGATTTCAACTGACAAATTCTAAAAGAAAATCTGTGACCACAGCACCAACACATTCCTCACAGGGACGTGGTTGTTTCCTTGAGAGAAGAAAGGCAGAGGCCTTCATGGCAAACTCAATGTCATGAACTGTAGCTTACATCACTGACCTCAACAAACATTTCACCCTTGGAAAGACCTGTCTCTAACTTTCATACTCCTTGGACAGGTCCTCATGCCCACAGGTCCTGATACCCAGAAGTGCCAAATGCCCAACAGCAGCTCCATCAGCGAGTTCCTCCTGCTGGCGTTGGCAGACACGCGGCAGCTGCAGCTCCTGCACTTCTGGCTCTTCCTGGGCATCTACCTGGCTTCCCTCCTGGGCAACGACCTCATCAGCACAGCCGTAGCCTGCGACCTGCACCTGCACACACCCATGTACTTCTTCCTCCTCAACCTCGCCCTCCTCGACCTGGGCTGCATCTCCACCACTGTCCCCAAAGCCATGGCCAATGCCCTCTGGGACACCAGGGCCATCTCCTACACAGGTCTTTTTCTTTCCCTTCTTCATGACAGCAGAGTATTTCCTTCTCACAGTCACGGCCTATGACCAACTTTGTTGCCATCTGCAAGCCCCTGCACTACGGGACCCTCCTGGGCAGCAGAGCTTGTGTCACCATGGCTGCAGCTGCCTGGGGCACTGCTGTTCTCTATGCTCTACTGCACACTGCCAATACATTTCCTATACCACTGTGGCAGGACAATGCTGTGGACCAGTTCTTCTGTGAAATCGCCCAGATCCTTAGGCTCTCATGCTCACAATCATACTGCCTCAGGGAAATGGAAATTATTTATTTTAGCATTATTAATGTATATTTAGTTTTCATTGTGCTGTTTTACGGGCATATCTTCAGGTCTGTGCTGAGGATGCCCTCTGAGCAAGGCTGGCACAAAACCTTATCCACGTGCCTCCCCCACCTGGCTGTGGTCTCTCTCTTTGTCTGCACTGGCTCGTTTGCCTACCTGAAGCCCCCTTCTCTCTCTTCTCCATCCCTGGACCTACTGGTATCATTTCCGTACTCAGTGGTGCCTCCAGCAGCGAATCCTCTCATCTACAGCCTGAGGAACCAGAAGCTCAAGAATGCAGTGTGTACTTGTTCAACTTCCAAAAAATGCACGTCAGCCTAACAGGAGCCCCAAGGTAATTCAGAAATCATTTGGATAATCCCTCGTTATTATTTGCCTTCATTATTGTTTCCACTGGCATGACTGATTTAAAAAGTTTTCTTCTTGGCCTGCCACATTTCTGTCATGCTTTGACACACTTATCTCATGTACCTATAGATCAAGGCTCTCATACATAAATTGTATTTATGAACATAAATACAATAAAGACGCCAGCAGAAATACATGTCTCCATTCCCATGTTTTCCCATCTTCTCTGAAACTGGGAGAGCAACTCACGTATGCAGGAGTAGTTCAGGGGCCAAGAGCCCATCTGCACCACAGAGCACCGGCCTCAGTGCTCATGGGGGGCTGCCCCTCACTGCCCAGTGGGCCTGTCCTCTCATCAGTGTTTGAAACGGGGTTGCTGCTTCCCAGGTCCAATGGTCACAGACAGCAGCAGGACACGGTCTTGCAGTGCTGCTCTCTTTGCACTTCCACTCTTCCCTTTTTGTCTATGCCCTTGGGGACATGGGCAGACCACGAAGGTGGCTCTGGACATTTGTCACCCCCAGCCTCTGGCATTGTCCATTTCCAGCACTGACTGCATGTTTATGGCAGAGCTTTTCCCAAGCTCCTGAAGTACACCAATGACATTGCTGTGTGGGGGAGATACAGCAGAGGAAGTTTTTGAGAAAGGAGAGCAAGTAATCCAAATTCTTCTGGGTGTAGGTTTCATTATTAAGCAAAGCAAATGAAAGGGCCTGCACAGGAAATTCAGTTCCTAGGAATAAAGTGGCAAGATGGATGTCATTACGTCCCAGTAGATGTGATTAACAACATTACTGCCATGTCTCCACCCACTAGTAAAGAAGAAACTCAATCTTTTCTGGGCATAGTGGACTTTTGGAAAATGCACATTCCTGTCTGTAGCCTCATTGTAAACCCCCTTTATCAGGTAACAGAAGAAATACCATTTTGTGTGGGGGTCCTGAGCAGCAGCAGGCCTTTGAGCAAAATAAGCAGGAGATTGCTCAAGCTCTGGTCCTGGGGCCAGTGCAGATGGGACAGGATGTTAAGAATATCCTCTACACTGCTGCTGGAAAGGAAGGTCCCACTTGGAGTTTGTGGCAAAGAGCCTCTGGAAAGACCTGAGGCTGACCCCTTGGGTTCTGGAGTTCAGCATACAGGGGGTCTGAGGAGTGCTACACTCCAACTGATAAGAAGATCTTAGCTGTGTACGAGGGGGTTCGAGCTGCTTCCGAAGTAATCAGCACTGAAATACAGCTCCTTCTGGCACCTTGACTGCCAGTGCTGAGCTGGATGTTCAAAGGAACAGCTCCCTCTACCCATCATGCTACTGATGCCACTTGGAGAAAGTGGATTGCGCTGATTGCACATCGAGTTCGGATGGGGAACCTCAGTCCTCCAGGAATCCTGGAGGTGATCATGGACTGGCCTGAAGGTAAAAAGTTTGGAACAACACCAGCAGATGTATCATGTGCTTAAGAGACCCCCACCATACAATGAACTACCACACAATGAAAAGAGATACGCCTTGTTCACTGACGGATTGTGTCATATTGTGGGGAAGCACTGCAAATGGAAGGCTGCTGTGTGGAGCCCCAGATGATGATGAGTTGCAGAGGCCACTGAAGGAGGAGAATCAAGTCAATTTGCAGAGGTAAAGGCTGTCCAACTGCCCTTACATGCGGCTTAATGGGAGAGGTGGCCAATGTTGTATCTTTATACTGACTTATGGATGGTGGCAAATGCTTTATGGGGGTGGTTGCAGCAGTGGGAACACAACAACTGGCAATGGAAGGGTAAACCTATTTGGGCTGCTGAACTGTGGAGAGACATTGGTGCCCAAACAAAAAATATGGTTGTAAAGGTGCATCACGTAAATGCTCAAGTGCCCAAGTGTCGGGCTACAGAAAAACAACGAAATAACCATCAGGTTCCTCCTCAAATCACTGTCCTTTTTCTTTAAACCTATCTGTTATCTGAATACCCTTCTCCTTCCTCCTCCCAGCCCCCAGAGCACAGAGTTGTGCTTGGGCAGCCACGTGGCCACTGACAGTGCAGATTTTTATTTCTTCCTTCCCTTTCTCCCTCTTTTTTTCCTTGTGTCCCTATCATGGATAACACCATGACATGTGTGCACACTCATGGCTATGTGCAAAACTGGAGCTGTGTTTGCGTCTTCTTGCACATGGGTGTGCAAAGAGATTGGTTTGCACAGAGTTGTGCAAACACACATGTTCACGTGTGTGTGAACATGTGTGCAATGAAATCTTTTGCACATGACTATGGTTATGCACATAGTTGCATGAACATGAATGGTGTGTGTAATCAGTTGTCCAAACGTGCATGTGTATGTGTGAATGCACAGGTATGTGAGTAGAGAAGCCTTTGCACATGTATGTACGCTTCTGCACATATGTTGATGTACAGATGCGTGTGAAATGGTGTGATTTGAACCCTCAGTAAGTTTGCAGATGACACCAAGTTGGGAGGATGTGTCAAACTGCCTGAGGGTAGGGAGGCCCTTCAGAGGGATTTGGATAGGCTGAACAGCTGGGCTGAGCTCAATGGGATGAGGTTCAATAAGACCAAGTGCCGGGTCCTGCACTTTGGCCACAATAACCCCATGCAATGCTATAGGCTTGGGGCAGAATGGCTTGAAGAATGTAGAGAGGAAAAGGACCTGGGGGTGTTGGTTGATGCTTGGCTCAACATGAGCCGGCAGTGTGCTCAAGTGGCCAAGAAGGCTAATGGCATGCTGGCCTGTAATAGGAATAGTGTAGCCAGCAGGAGCAGGGAGGTGATCAACCCCCTGTACTCAGCTCTGGTACGGCCGCACCTCGAGTACTGTGTTCAGTTTTGGGCCCCTCACTACAAGAAGGACATTGAGGCCCTGGAGCGTGTTCAGAGAAGGGCAACAAAACTGGTGAGGGGTCTGGAGCACAAGTCTTATGAGGAGCGGCTGAGGGAGCTGGGATTGTTTAGTCTGGAGAAGAGGAGGCTCAGAGGAGAGCTTATTGCACTCTACCACTTTCTGAAAGGGGGGTTGTGGTGAGGAGTCGGTGGGCCTCTTCTCCCTGATAAATAACGACAGGAGAAGAGGGAATGGCCACAAGTTGCGCCGGGGAAGATTTAGATTAGACCTGAGGAAACATTTTTTTTCTGAAAGAGTGGTCAGGCACTGGAATGGCCTGCCTAGGGAGGTGGTTGAGGCACCATCCCTAGCGCTGTTCAAGAAGCATTTAGATGAGGTGCTAAAGGATTTGATTTAGTAGTTGGGTAGAGATAGTGATAGGAGGATGGTTGGACTAGATGATCTTGTAGGTCCTTTCCAACCTTATGAACTTATGATTTCAAAAAATGCACATGAACATGTGCAAGGATGGAATTGCACACATCTTCATGTAAATGGGGCATGCAAGGAGGTGTTTGCAAGTGAGAGTGCAGAGGTGGTGGGGTGGCCCCTGTGGGTATGTGCCTGAATGTGCGTGCATAAGGATGTAGTGACGCCATGATTTTCAAGTCATTGCTTCCTAGGGGCTAATTAAATAAAATACTTGAACAAAATTTCACACAGAGATTGCTGGCAAAGGTAAGTAATAATTGAAACGAGAGAGAAAGGCTCTGACCTTGCTGCTTGCTGTGCTGCTGGTACCCAGAAGGGCACAGGCATTTGGGATGGCTGCATGACTGAGGGGCCTCTTCTGAGTGCTTTCCAGCACCTTCAGGTTTATCTTGAAAGATGGTTCCGTTCCCATTTCTTCCCAGTGCTGCTCACTCCTTTAGGCAGTGACTCCTTTTCCACAGTGAAAGCACAGCTAACTGGTGATAAAGCTTTACCCAAGGGGTGCACACCATCCCACTCCTCTGCCTGGTTGCAGTTGTATTTCATCTGCCTTTTCTTCAGGTCAAAGCAGAATGAGTTTGTCTGCTTCAGCAGAACAGCTGCCTTCATGGAGGTGCAGATGCAGTCCATAGATGAAATATGCTTTTGCTATCAAGGAGACAACAGATTTCCATGGTTATATGGGAATAGGGTAAATACGGCAACTATCATCTTCCTGAGAGAGCCACGTATGTTCTACAAGAACATACATCTGAATGCTTAACTGCTACCATTAGGTCCTAGGACTGAAAAGCCACGTAGAACAACTTAAATCTCTTCCCCTTCTCCCTTTTTTCTTTTTAAAATCACTACTCATGTTACCTGAGTAAATGAGAAGAGCATGAGCTCTTATTATTCCTCAGTTTGTTGCATCAGCTTTGATTATCTGACTAATTCCAACTAACTGATTAACTTCCAAGGAAGTTTGCACAGTCAGTGCAGTTATTACAACCTGCGGAGTTGTGGGGTAAATAACTCCCAAGGATGGTACTTCACAAAGAAATAGCATAGACGACGGTATATTTTGAGTTGTTCTATATAGAGAGTATACAAATAATACAAAAGAGAAGATGGCTCACCATCAGGATGTCAAGGCTCACACAGGACTCCATGTGGGAGGAATCTCCAAGAAGAAATCCAACCCTAGTGGTGGTCAGCACTTAAATGGGGTTTGGGAGAGGTGGAGCCAGGCTCCACCCCTTCCAATCACACAGGTATATCACCTTCACCTGTGGCTCCATGGCTGACTTGGTGCTCACCTCAGGTGACCAATCAGTGATTCAGGCCGTGATTCAGCAGTTCCCATACATCAAGAAAGTGAACTATTTTGTAAATGTTTTGTATTTTTAGTTTAGATCAGGTGGAAAAAGCATTTGCACAGCTCTGACAGCAGCTGAAATCGCTTTGGGTGAAACATTTTATCTAAGCCATTTTCATTCATTTTTCTATATAAGCACTCCCTTGACTGCATAAAGCTTTTATGTTTAATAACTTGTAAATTTGCCGAGTCAAATTAAGCTGATAGACTTTTATTAGTGATACTGAATAAAATAAAAAATACCTCGACAGTTTTCCATAGTTTCAATTTTTTCTCTGTACCCCTAAATCTTGAAAGATGATGGCCATTTGCTAATCCAGGATCTGCATGTGAATCTAGTGGGTCACAAAGGGAATCGTGTGGGGAATGTAGGTTATGCTAAGATGAAAACAGCAAAGATTTTAATAAAACACTGTAGCTTGGGCCAACCTACATTGTGGTTTGTTCTCCGTTTGGTTGAAATGTTAATCATCCTACTTTATATAACAGCTAACCCTTTTAAAGAAGAACTCTTATTCTTATTCTCAGCCAAACTTTATAAACTATATAGACATGAATTTACCTTTCAGGTATTGATGTGATTTCTTTTATTCTTCCTAATCTTATGCTGATGAAATTATTGCAGAATTCCTCATCTCCTTTTGTCTACTGTCTATTCATGCTCTTGGGGCTTTAATCAAAACTTCACTCCCTGTTACTGTGAGTCGACAGCAGGGATAAATGGGTGGAGGGATTGGCCTTACTGATTCCTTTGCAAATGTAGCATTTCTGGCAAAGAACCCAGGAAAGAATTCCTGAAAGGTAAAAACAGAATTTCCAGGAATTAATGCATATCTTTTGACTGAGCACAAAAGTTCATCTTTAAATAGTAGAAATAGCTGCCATATTGGGGTGGGTATTGAAACCGAATAAACCTGTGGGTTGTCTTGCTGCTCCTAAAGTAGTGTACCAGTGAAGTTTGGGAAATACTTTCCTTAGAAAGTGCCAGCATCAGAACGTGTGATGATAAGATGTGACTTTTTATTTATTTATTAATTAGAGGAATGATTGTAGAGGAATGATAGGAAACTTGAGACCATGCAAGCTGCTAAATATTTTAGGAGCCTGGTTGAGATAGTACTTGAACATATGGGCAGTCATTTATGATGCAAATTTGTATCTGGCTGCTGCTTCCTCCTTTCCAGGTGGCCAAAGTTGACTACCAGACACGGTTGTTGTTTTTTTTTTTTTTTTTCCTCCTGGTGTGAGCGTGATCAAACAGCAAGATTTAGTATAGCAAAAAACAAAGCAAGAAAAAAAAAAGCATGAAACTTGAGTAAAAGGGAGTATAGAAATTATTTAATGAAGCTTTTTTAGTTTAATATTCTTGAAGTCTTAGATGCTAGGTGTGAATGTCTGATTGAATGAGTAATTAATGTAAGTAATTCTCAAGCTGGAGCACCATTAGGCTTTTTGTCTATCACAAAGTAAGACCGTCTGTGCTTTTCTGTATGAACACCATGTCTTGTCCTTTTGCAGTAGTAGTTTCAGTAGGATGGTGGACACCTAAATTCTGTAAGCATTATGGGAAGGTAAAACAGTAGCTGATGTGTTTTGAAATACTACTGCTGAATTGATGGGCTGATGCTCGACTTAATTGAAGAGATCTAACATTTAGAAGGTTCTGGGGCTGGCTGCTGGCTTTGAAGTAGAGGTTTGGATTCTCTGTACTTGTCAGTCTTCAGCCAGTCTGGGCTATGTGCACACCTCCACCAGCGTCCTCTTAACTTTTGCTTCTTTTATACACTATGGTACACCTGGTAGCACGTGCCGATTTGACTTGATTGAACTTGTACACAGACATAATTATTTTAGAATAGTAATTGCTTGGGCTATGTTCTCAGGCAGTTGGTTTGATTTTTGGATGGTCATCTGTGCAGCTGGACTCAGATTCTCGTGGATCCCTTCCAATGCAGTATAATCTAATTCTATAATGTTTTTTCTTTCCTCTTTTAAGCCTTGCAATATGTATTGAATAGCAAGAGATGACTGGTGTGGGATTAATGCATGTTCACAAAGCTTTCTGTCAAGTTGTGAAAGACTCCAGAACACAAAGTAGAAATACTCAGATACTTGAGCTTTCAAAACTTTCACCATTCTGTACTTGTTCTTCTTTAATACATACTGGTTTCTGAACTCATTAATTGAATTCCCATGTTCTGCTGTGAGTTTATAATATCATTGTGAAGACGGGATTAGAAGTTAAGTTTCACTGCGAGTTTATTGATGGAAATACAATAGTAAATGTCAATGAAAATACATTTTTGAAGAAGGAGATTTGAAGGGTTATGATTATTTTCCTAATGTTGTGGTTTTGTGGTTTTGATGCCGGTATTCCACATCAGAGCATCATGCAGCAGTGAAGGAGTTAATGCTGGGGGAGCAGCAGAGAGGAGGGGCGGAGCTCCGCACCGGATGCCAGGCGGCGCTCGGTCTGGGCGCGTTGCTCTGGGCTGCCGTGGAGGTTCAGCACGTGTGCTTCCCCTGCGGGTCCTCCTTAGCGTAAGCTCACAGCTTTTGGTTTGGAAATTGTTATCTCTCTTTCAATTGTTCAATTTTATTAGATTTAGTAAAGTTACCGTTCCTTCTCAGATCGTGCAGTTGTTTTCTTGTAGACCCATCTCTTCCCGCCGTTTCCCCCTCCCCCTCCCGGAGCGCGGCTCTGCTCGGGCGGCCGCACGGCCACTGACGCAGTTTCTTTTTTTCTCTCCCCTCTCCCTTCTCAGTTTTCCTTTGGGTCACTGTCACGGACAACACCGTGACAATTATTGGTGGAGAATGCGGGCAGTGCAGTATTGGCACTCCATTGTAAATCTGGTGCAGAGTGGGCTAAGGTTTTTCATGTACCTTATAGCATGCTGGCGTCTTTTTAAGCTCCTCGCGTTCAGCACCGGAGTAATGTGGATATACAGCTACTTTAGTGTGCTGAGGGGGTTACATGCCTCCTACCTAAACACCCTGGCTAATGTGACAGATTATGCGGCATTTGGAATGGTTTCCAGTTACTCTTTTCAGGTCTTTACCTATATTCAGGATGTCAGCCTGGCAGTTGTGGCAGCTGTGTTATCTATTTTTCTGAATGCTCTCTTGGTAATTTACATCATGTGGAGGAAGCCTTCCTCAAAACCAGAGAATGTTGAATGGCAGGGAAAGTGGAAAAAATTAGGAAAGAAATTAGAAGCGTGGGGACCCCCGGTGTTATGCAATTTTGATCTTGAGCACCTGTGGGATCCTGAGAAATTCAGTGAGTGTTTAGGTAAGGAGTCATGGGACTCAGGACGATCTGAGAAGGAATGTATTGTTTGGGGTCTGGCTTGTGCTTATCGAGCTATAATTGATATTCTGGAGAGAAATGGTTTTCAAACCAAGGTCCAAAGCAAAAATGAAAACCTCCAAGTTAGACCTGACCAATCACAGGAAGCACCGGTATCAGTGTCGGTTGCCCCTGTGGAAGGCCAGAAATGGACACGGCCGTCCTCGCGCCTAGAACGGAAAGAAGAAGCAGAGAAAAAAAAGGAAGATCCAGGCGAGGGGCCCTCCTCAGCACCACCACCACCACCACCACCACCTAAAAAGGCCACTAAGAAAAGTGAGAGACATGGAGAAGACAGCGATGATGATGGAGTCACTGTTACCACTACTCGTCGGCCCCTAAAGATGACTGAAATACAAGGTTCAAGAAAGGAGTTTGTACGGCGCTCGGGTGAATCTATTGTCACCTGGTTGCTGCGGTGTTGGGACAGCGGTGCCAGCAGCGTGTCCCTAGATGGCAGCGAAGCCCGCCAACTGGCAAGCATTGCCCGAGACCCAGCTATCGACAGAGGAATTGGCAGATGTCTGAATGGAGTCGCTACCCTCTGGGAACGAGTACTAGTGGCTGTAAAGGATAGATACCCTTACAAAGATGATCTGGAGCCTAAGGTGGAAAGATGGAACACCGTGGAGAAAGGCATCCAATTTTTGAGAGAAACAGCCGTAGTAGAGATGCTGTATGATCCCAATTTCGTCCCTAACAATCCACACCAGGACCGTGATCCTGATAGAGTAAGGTGCACACCTGATGTATATCGCAAGCTCTCAAAAACAGCACCAGAGAGGTACGCAGGTACACTGGTAGCAATGTTCCATAGATTCGAGGGTCAAGACAGGAGACTCCCAGTTTATGAATTGACTATTACACTCCAAAACTTTGAACAACAGTTTCCACCATCACGTGCTTCCATTGCAGCTATAGTAGCAGAAGAAGTAGGTGAGATAAAGAAAACTATAATGGACGAACTGTCATTACTGATGAATAGGGATGAACCTGTGTCAGTATTGGAAACACCTGATGAAGACGAGCATGACGCAAAGGATCTGATGAAGCAATTTATCAAACTGTTGAAAGTCTCGGCCACCAAAGGCAACCGCCTCTCTGCACGAGCAAATGACAGCAGTAACATCATGTCACGTGTGGCCATGTGGAGCTTCTTACGAGAAAACGGAGAGGACATGAGGAAGTGGCATAAAAAACCCACTCCTGCACTGCGAGCACGGGTGAGAGAACTACAGCAGAGATCAGCCACCAATGAAATTGCTCCCGTCACTGCAGGTAACCAATAGAGGGGCCCTGCCCTCAGCCAGGGGAGGGAAAGGGATAACAGAGTGTATTGGACTGTGTGGATTAGATGGCCTGGCACATTAGAGCCACAAAGATATAAGGCACTGGTGGACACTGGTGCACAGTGCACTCTGATGCCCTCGAGTTATAAAGGGACAGAGTTGATTCATATTTCTGGAGTGACTGGGGGTTCTCAGGAACTGTCTGTGTTGGAGGCAGAAATAAGCCTCACCGGTAAAACCTGGCAGAAGCATCCCATAGTGACTGGACAGGGGGCTCCATGCATACTCGGTATTGACTATCTCAGAAGGGGACATTTCAAGGATCCCAAGGGGTACCGATGGGCTTTTGGAATAGCTGCTGTAGATGCAGACAACATTCAGCAGCTGTCTGTTTTACCTGGCCTGTCAGAAGATCCGTCTGTTGTGGGGGTACTGAAAGTGAAAGAGCAGCAGGTACCTATCGCTACAAAAACAGCGCACAGACGGCAGTACCGCACCAACAGGGATTCCTTGCTCCCCATTCATAACTTGATCCGTCAGCTAGAGAGCCAGGGAGTGATCAGCAAGACTCACTCACCTTTTAACAGCCCCATATGGCCGGTGCGTAAAGCCAGTGGAGAATGGAGGCTGACGGTAGATTACCGTGGCCTGAATGAAGTCACACCCCCACTGAGTGCTGCTGTGTCAGATATGTTGGAGCTGCAGTATGAACTGGAGTCAAAAGCAGCCAAGTGGTATGCCACTATTGACATTGCCAATGCATTCTTTTCTATTCCTTTGGCCACAGAGTGCAGACCGCAGTTTGCTTTCACCTGGAGGGGCATTCAGTACACCTGGAACCGTTTGCCCCAGGGGTGGAAACATAGCCCAACCATCTGCCATGGGCTGATTCAAACCACACTGGAACAGGGTGGGGCACCTGAGCACCTCCAGTATATTGATGACATTGTTGTGTGGGGTGATACAGCAGAGGAAGTTTTTAAAAAAGGAGAGCGAATAATCCAAATTCTTCTGGGTGCTGGTTTTGCTATTAAACGGAACAAAGTGAAGGGACCTGCCCAAGAAATTCAGTTCCTGGGAGTAAAATGGCAAGATGGACGTCGTCACATTCCAGGAGATGAGATTGACAAAATCACCAGTATGTCACCACCCACTAGCAAGAAAGAGACACAGTCTTTTCTGGGTGTAGTAGGTTTTTGGAGGATGCACATCCCAAACTACAGCCTCATAGTAAGCCCCCTCTATCAAGTGACTCGGAAAAAGAATAATTTTGCATGGGGTCCTGAACAGCAGCAGGCCTTTGAGCAAATCAAGCAGGAGATAGCCCGTGCTGTGGCCCTGGGGCCAGTTCGGTTGGGACAGGATGTGAAAAACATCCTCTACACTGCTGCTGGAGAGAAAGGTCCCACTTGGAGTCTGTGGCAAAGAGCCTCTGGGGAGACCCGAGGCCGACCCCTTGGATTTTGGAGCAGAGCGTACAGGGGTTCAGAGGAGTGCTACACTCCAACTGAGAAGGAGATTTTGGCCGCATACGAGGGGGTTCGGGCTGCCTCTGAAGTAATTGGTACTGAGACACAGCTCCTCCTGGCACCTCGACTGCCAGTGCTGAATTGGATGTTCAAAGGAAAGGTTTCCCCCACCCATCATGCTACCGATGCCACCTGGAGTAAGTGGATTGCACTGATTACACAGCGAGCTCGGATGGGGAACCTCAACCGTCCAGGAATCCTGGAGGTGATCATGGACTGGCCTGAAGGCAAGAAACTTGGAACATCCCCATCAGAGGAGATACCACGTGCTAAAGAGGCCCCACCATATAACGAACTACTAGAGAATGAAAAGACGTATGCCCTCTTCACTGATGGATCGTGTCGTATTGTTGGGAAGCATCGCAGATGGAAGGCTGCTGTGTGGAGCCCCACACGACGAGTTGCAGAGGCCACCGAAGGAGAAGGAGAGTCAAGCCAATTTGCGGAGGTAAAGGCTGTCCAGCTGGCCTTAGATGTGGCTGAACGGGAGAGGTGGCCCATGCTATATCTTTATACTGACTCTTGGATGGTGGCAAATGCTTTATGGAGGTGGTTGCAGCAGTGGGAACAGGACAACTGGCAGTGGAAGGGTAAACCTATTTGGGCTGCTGAACTGTGGAAAGACATTGCTGCCCGAACAAAAAGGTTGGGTGTAAAGGTGCGCCACGTAGATGCTCATGTGCCCAAGAATCGAGCTACTGAAGAGCAGAGAAATAACCATCAGGTAGATCGAGCTGCCAGAATTGAGGTGTCTCAGATCGATTTGGACTGGCAGAACAAAGGAGAGCTATTTTTGGCTCGGTGGGCCCATGAGACCTCAGGCCATCAAGGAAGGGATGCGACCTATAAGTGGGCTAGAGACCGAGGGGTGGACTTAACTATGGATGCCGTTGCACAGGTTATCCATGACTGTGACACATGTGCCATAATTAAACAGGCCAAGAGGATGAAACCCCTCTGGCAGGAAGGGCGATGGCAAAAGTATAAATATGGGGAGGCGTGGCAGGTTGATTATATCACCTTGCCACGAACTCGCGATGGTAAGTGTTACGTGCTCACCATGGTGGAGGCGACCACTGGGTGGCTTGAGACATACGCAGTACCCCATGCTACCGCCCGAAACACCATCTTAGGGCTCGAGAGACAAGTCCTATGGCGACATGGCACTCCAGAGAGAATTGAGTCCGATAATGGGACTCATTTCAAAAATTCTCTTGTGGATATCTGGGCCAAAGAACACGGCATTGAATGGATCTACCATATCCCCTACCATGCACCAGCTGCTGGTAAGATCGAGCGCTACAACGGGTTGTTAAAAACCACGTTGAGAGCAATGGGTGGTGGGACATTCAAGCACTGGGAGAAGCATCTGGCAGAAGCCACCTGGCTGGTCAACACTAGGGGATCAGTCAACCGAGAGGGTCCTACACAGTCCAGCTCCCTACAGACCATAGAGGGAGATAAGGTCCCTGTGGTACATGTGAGGAGCATGTTGGGAAAAGCGGTGTGGGTCCTTCCAGCCTCTGGAAAGGGCAAACCACTCCGTGGAACCGTTTTTGCGCAGGGACCTGGGTGCACCTGGTGGGTAATGGATAAAAATGGGGACGTCCAGTGTGTCCCACAAGGGAATTTGATGCTGGGGGAATGCAGTCTGTAATTACGTGTGTATGTATGTATATATATATATATATGTTTCTATGTAACTCAAGTTATTACTGTTTGGTTATGTATAGATGTGTGTTAAGCATGATGTGATGATGTGGAATAAGGGGTGGAATGTTGTGGTTTTGTGGTTTTGATGCCGGTATTCCACATCAGAGCATCATGCAGCAGTGAAGGAGTTAATGCTGGGGGAGCAGCAGAGAGGAGGGGCGGAGCTCCGCACCGGATGCCAGGCGGCGCTCGGTCTGGGCGCGTGGCTCTGGGCTGCCGTGGAGGTTCAGCACGTGTGCTTCCCCTGCGGGTCCTCCTTAGCGTAAGCTCACAGCTTTTGGTTTGGAAATTGTTATCTCTCTTTCAATTGTTCAATTTTATTAGATTTAGTAAAGTTACCGTTCCTTCTCAGATCGTGCCGTTGTTTTCTTGTAGACCCATCTCTTCCCGCCGTTTCCCCCTCCCCCTCCCGGAGCGCGGCTCTGCTCGGGCGGCCGCGCGGCCACTGACGCAGTTTCTTTTTTTCTCTCCCCTCTCCCTTCTCAGTTTTCCTTTGGGTCACTGTCACGGACAACACCGTGACACCTTACCTCTACTCTAAACAGGTGGCAAACGTAGCCTAGCTCTTGAAAAGGTTTCCGTGCGTCGCCTGCACGTCGTCGTGGGGGGGGGGTTGTTGTGGGGGCGGGACCGGCCCCTGGCCGCGTTCCCTTTCCCCCACCACCAGCACCCCGGCCGCAGAGCCGGGCGGAGGTTTAAAGACTCGGGCTGCCCGCGTCGCGATCCGCGAGAGCGCGGGGCCGGGGTGCGGTCGGCCGGCCGGCGGGTAAGGGCGCGTGGGGTGAGAGGAGACGTGGTGGCGCGCCTCCCCCCCGGCCTCTCCTCGCCGTAGATGTGTTACCCCGTCCTCCCCCCCCCTCCGCGGCCTCAGTCTCGGGCGGAGAGACTCCGCACGTTCAGGGCCACGCCGCCGCTTCGCCCCCGGGCCCCGTCGCGAGGCCGCGTCCCGTCCTTCGTCGCCGCCGCCTCCCTCCGCGCTTTCGCCCTCGGTCTCGCCGGCGTGGGGCGTCCCGCATCCCGCCTCCGGGCGCGCCCCCTTCCTTGGGGTTCGTCTCCCACTGCAGCCTCAGATCTCGCGCCGCGCGGCGCGAAGGGGGAGGTCGGGCGGCTCAACCGGCGGGGTGCACCGCTTCCTTCCCTCCGGCACAGCTGGGAGTAGACCTGGCGGGCCGAGCTTCCTGGCGGCCTTTTCCGCCCCGAGCCAGGGGGTTGACCTGGCCGACTTTTTTTTCTTTCCCTTCCCCTCCCCTTTCAATTCCCTTTCTCCTTTCCTTTTTCTTTTCGCCTTTTCTTTCCTCTTTCCTTATCTACCTGTCTGTCTATCTACCATCTAATCTTCTCTTCCAGAGCCCCCGTCCCCCACTTGCGGCGTCTGCCACGAGAGCTGCCTGCCTGGCCGGCCGCGAGCTGTGGGCCGGCTCGCTTCCCCCTCCCGTCCCCAGGGCTGCAGCGTATTTTTTTTTTCCACCTAACATTTCATTATTTCTTTAACTTTTTTTGCGGCAACATTTATTTATTTATTTATTTATTTCCATGTATATATATAACTATATATATATTTTCAACATTCCAATTCTTATTTATTTACCTTTTGCTCTTTTAATTATTTTTTCATTCTCTCACGATTTTTTTAAAGTTTTTAAAAATTTTTAGGTATCATTTATTTTTTCCCTTTTCATAGTTATTTCAGAAAAAGAAAATTATTTTTGTATTTTTTTATTTCTGTACTTTACCTCAAAATATTTAACTTTCATAAGTATTCATTTCTTTAATTATTTACTTTTCATCCGTTTTTAATTGTATTTTTTAAATTTTTATTTTTAATTATCATTTTCTCAGTTCAAAATACATATATATTCAATTCTTTAATCAATTTTATTTAATTGTAGCTCCTTTTAATTATTTTTTCATAATTTAGTTCACAATTTATTTTTTCTCATTGTTCAATTTTTTAATTATTTACTTTTCCATTTCTAATTATTTATTTTTATGTATTTATTTCACGAAATAAAATATTTTAAATGGTTTTTATTTCGTGACTTTTTAAATTATATTTCTTTATTTTAATTTTTTTTGCAATAATTTTATTCCTTTTTAATTATATATTTTTCACAATTTATATGATTTTTTCCATTTTCAAATCTATTTTCACAAACTTTTGTAAAAGAAAACTTATGTATTTTCATATTTATTTTTTTCATTTTAAAAATTATTTATTTCGCAAAAAAAAATTTTTTTTCATGTTTTGTTTTTTTTTCACAAAAGTGTTTTTCATACTATTTTTTATTTTTCACCTGTCGAAAATATCTATTTCATACTTGTCTCTGGAAAGTAAATTTTTTTATTACAAAAATATAACATTGTTCGATATATATATATATATATATATGTGTATTTAACTATTTATGTAACTGCGATTGTGCCCCCTGCCCCCCATCCTTCTCCCCGCCCACCGCTGCAGCGCCTTCCACGAGGGCGGGCTGGCTGGCGGGCCGCGGGCAGACGGGTAGACCTGTCGGCCTGCTCGCTTCCCCCTCCCAGTCCCCTCTGCCCCGTGTTTTTTTTTTTTTCTTCATTTATTTATCCGTGATTGTTTTTATTTTTACTTCTTAATTATTTTTGTCCGGCCGAAGATTCCTTCTTCAGCGGGGTAGATGTGATGAGGCGGCCAGGCTGGGATCGGTGTCTCTCTCCATCTGCCTTCCTCCCTCCCGCCCTCCCTTAACACCCCCCCCCCCCTCCAACCTTACCTGCCACAGATCCACCCTGCCTGACATCTGTATCATGTTTTTACCAAACTTTTTATTACTTTTAAGTGTTTTGGTTTTTTTGGGGGGGAGGAGGAGTTGTTGTTTGTGGTGAAAGGTGTTTTTTTTTTTTTTAATTAAAATGAATAATTATTGAATTAATTATTGAATAATGAATGCTTTCTTTGGGTTTTTGTCTCAAGACAAAAATACGTTTTCATCTTTTTAATTTGTTTTCCTAGTATTTATTTTTTTGTTTTTTCAATTTCTGGCCGTTTTTTTTTTCAGTGGGAGGGAGTGGTTGGTCAGGAGGGCTACCTCTTTATTTTTATATAACTTGTATACGTATTTAGGTATGTACGTACGTTTGTATTGTGCACCTAAACCCCATTTCTTTTTTTTTTTTTTCTCCCAGTCACAACACTCCATCCAGACTCGGCAGCCAGCTTTCCCTGAACCTCCATCCCGGATCCGCCGGCCAATTGCTTTTGAATTTTTCCTCCCCCATATTCTTCCTCCCTCCTTTCCTTCCTTCCCT
The DNA here is from genome assembly GCF_038088225.1 of Cyrtonyx montezumae. NCBI lineage: Eukaryota > Metazoa > Chordata > Aves > Galliformes > Odontophoridae > Cyrtonyx > Cyrtonyx montezumae. Next base: position 411,944 of record NW_027072055.1, on the reverse strand, counting down.
GAGATCAATCGTCTTGTCAGCTGCCCGTCCGTCCTTCCTTCTGCTCACCAGGACTTCGCTCACTTGAGCGAGCTGTGGGGTTTTTCCACCTTGTACCCTATCCCCCTCACCGTGGATGCACCCTGACCTGCTGTCCTTCCTTTGGGCTGCCCTTCCTTTGGTTGTTTTGGGGCTGTTGGTTAGGGTCAGAGTCGAGCACTCCGTGGCGGCTTGGAGATGGCGCTGCCGGGTGGCTTGCTGTGTCCGGCTAAGTGTGCCCGTCTCGGGCGAATCTCTCACGCTTCCCAAACGGCGGCGGCGAGAGATCACAGCGCATGTGTCTTAAAAACGCCGGCCACGTTTACGCAGCTACAGCCGTTCCGCACTTCCCGAACGGCGGCGGCAAGAGCTCGCTGCCCGTTGCATCTCGAAATGCCGGCCAGGTCTACCCAGCTAATACCATCTCGCGAGTCTCGAACGTTGGCGTCCAGTGCTCGATGCTGGTGCCGCTAGGGAACGCCGGACACGTCTTCCCAGCTACGGACGACCCGGTCTCTCGTTGCGAACGGCGGTGGCAGCAGACGGAGGTGGCAGCCGGGGCACCGAGCGATCTTCGGCCACGTCTACCCGGTTTCGACGGAGCTGAGCGTGCTAAGCGGAGGCGCTTAGAGGGCACCCCAGGGTCGTCGTGCAATGTTCGGCCACGTCTACCCTACTCCGATGGAGCTGAGCGATCCGAGGAGGCGTCAAGAGGGCGCTGTTGGGGAGGCTTGCGGTCTGCAGTGACGTCTACTCGGTTTCAACAGAGATTAAATGGGAGTATTCTTGGCCAAAAACCAGAGTGTATTCTTGGCGAAACCAGAGAAAAAGTTTCAGGATGAGCACAATTGGATTCCTTTTGATGAACTAATATATTGGTCTGTAGGCTAAAACGTGCATCCCTTTTGCTGAATCAGCCTGTATCACCTCCACATGCCTGCTGGCATCTCATTTCTCTATAGATACAGAGATAAGAACAGAGGCTGCATGAGAGTCAGCACTGACCCAGAATTCATGTGGGCTCCAGGAGATAGAGAGCAGTGTGATGCCTCAGTAGAAGCAGACAGAATCCAAACGCATGTTTAGGAATAATAACCAATAATATTTATTACACACTCACACATATAAATGAACAGCAAAAAAAAAAAAGTATCAATTGTGGAGAACTGGCTTGGGAAAGGAGGTTGTGTGTGCTTATCTTTGTAGCAGTGCGAACAAAACAGCATGTTCAGATCACTGAATTTTGAGAAGTAGTGCACCGTTGACCAGGCAACGATGAGGGAGTAAGTTTGCGGTGGAACCAGATGGCCCTGGTATGTGTGGGAAAAGAAGAACTAATTGGACACTACTTATCTTGCAAGGACAGAGCAAGAACCACTGCTTAACAATTATTCTAAAAATAGCATATGTTCAAGGGGTATAAAAGTATGTAACCTGCGCAATAAAGTTGGCTCAGCTGCATAATCATATTGATGTCTCTCTGAGTCCTTGCATCGGCATCTTAAGAAGATCGTTCCGGCGCGGCCGTGGGTCATCCTCCTGGGGTCACCGCAACATCTGGCGCCCGAACAGGGACCCTGAAGCCACTGCCGAGCTTGGGACGTGAGGAAGGTGACCGGTGCTTCACAGACGGTTGGCACTGCAGCATTCTAAACGATGTAAGTGTTGCGGTAGCTGGAAGCGGGGTCGCGACCTGCCCTCTGTGCCACCATGGAGTGGGAAGCTGCGGAGAAACTGCTTCTATGTATTCTCTCTAAGGGAGGCAAGCAGGCATCTCCAAAAGGCATTTCGGAGCTGATAAAATGGGCCCGAAAAAATGGACATTTATCAGAGGTTGCACTGATATTCAGTGTCTCTGAGTGGCGTGAGATTGGAAATTATATGTGGAACGCAGTTACAGAAGATAAAAAAGAGGGAAAACAATTAGTATCGCTAGGCCCAACCTGGCGGGCCATTATCAATAGCTTGAACCATATGCAGGCAGAGTGTCAGGTTGTAGCAGCGGCTGTCCAAGCCCTGTCTGCTCCCTCCACTCCAACTACATCTCCAACGACTACGATAAACCTGTTAGACTTTCCATCACCAGGCATAGGGCACCCCATTTGTTCAACAGCAGCCCAAGTAAAAGCGGCATTGGAATCTTCCTCTGTAGAGGGCAGAGAGGGGGCTCAGTCTGCTGAAATGACTGGTACTGAACGAGTAAAGGAGCAGGATAGCCCTGATTCGGAAGCGCTCAAACTAACTCGACGGGAAAGGACAAATTCTTCTGACTGTTCCCCATGCCCCCCCCCTCCACCCCCGCCGCCGCCCCTTAGCACGGAAAGCAGCTCCTGCCAGGACTCAATCTCGGATTCCAACCTCATCCCCGCCCGGGTAGCAGGGAACTCGACACGTTTTGCTGCACCCCTGCCTCCTTCCCCCCCCTCCACCCTGCGCCGTAGGCGCTCGCCGTCTCCTCCCCCCCCCTCCGCCCCGCGCCGTTGCCGCTCGTCGCTCCCCCCCACCCTCCCCCCGCAAGCTGACCCTCTCCGCACCCCCCCCCCTCCGCAAGCCGCTGTCATGCCACCCTCGGAAACTGAGCCTGACGGAGAGACTCATACAGATCTGGCGCAGTTAGAAAAGGAGATTAAATCCCTAACAAAACGACTTCGGCAACTGGAGCTTAAGATTGCAACACCTGCAGCGCCGGGGTCTCAGATGGCCATTCCATCCGCTCCACTGTTGCCGATACCACCGTCAGGGCCCCGGCCAGCAGTTTCTCGTTGGTCTGGAGTTATACGGGACGCAATATTAGACGGGGAATGGCAAGCAGCTTCTCGTGTACTGTGTCCAGTCATCTATGATCAGGCTGGTACGGCTCGATGGGAGTCGCACGACTGGAAGCTATTGCAGCAGGCAAGAAAGACTGTTACTGAATATGGTTTAAAATCTGAGGCGTCTAAACAAATTATTCAGTGGATTTTTACTGCAGATGTTTTGTTACCACTTGATGTCAAAAATATTGCGCGTCTGCTACTAACCCCTTCTGAACTGCTTCTATTCAATCAGGAATGGGCAGATCGGGCAGGTAAAGTCACGGCGACAACTCGTCAGCCCAACGATCCCCTTTATGGCCTTACCACTGATATGCTGATAGGTGCTGGGCAGTACAGTAGTGGGGAGGTTCAGCTCACATTCCCAAGGAATTTCCATCAGTTATCTGCCCAACTAGCCCTAGAAGCTATTTTTGCTATACCAGCTGGAAAGAGAGAGCCAGCTTTCGTTTCTGTGCGCCAAGGGGTAACCGAGCCTTTTACACGTTTTGTTGATCGTATGTGGATTGCAATTCGTGATAGTGAATTACCAGAGGAGACAAAACAGCAATTATTTCGAGTAATGGTTCATGATAATGCTAATGCGGCTACCAAGTCAATTCTTGCGACCCTTCCACAAGGTGTGTCGGTAGAGGTTATGTTACAACGCATAGCGAGAACAGAACAGAGACAACAAGCATTACATATTGCCGCTGCTGTGCAAGCAGCAATAGGCAAAGGTGGGAAAGAATCACGAATTTGGGAAAACATTAAATGCTATAAGTGCGGATCGCTTGGACATATGAGGCGTCAGTGTACAAAACAGGTGTGGTGTGATAAATGTAACCAACCTACACACGATTCTAAAACCTGTAGGAAGCAGGGAAACAGGAAGCGCAGCGCGAAACCCCGTCACGCAGGGACACAAATATCAGGGTCAAGGGAACAGGATATCTCGATATCCACCATCCACAAACCCGAGGAAGCCTTGGAGTGGATGTGGCAATAGCAGTAGATGTTCATATAACAGATACACAGATGCAAAAAGTTCCATTTGATGCTGTGGGACCACTATCTACCACTTGTAAACTACATGCGATACTAATGGGACGGTCCTCTCTCGGAGTATCACATGTAGTTCTAATACCAGGGGTAATTGATGCTGATTATAAAGGGGTGATTAATGCTATGGTTTTTACAGTTAATGCTCCAGTCTTTATCCCTAAAGGGACTCGAATTGGGCAACTTATCTCCATTCCGGCCACTCCTCAGAATCCTGGAATGGACTGTGAGTGGTCAGGTGCTTTCGGTTCCACAGGGGCAACGGTCTGCTTAGTCACTGATCTAGGGTAGCGACCTACCATCAGTGTCACGTTATGCTATCAAAACAGATTCAGGTAACAGCATTGCTCAATTCTGGGGCTGACATTTCGATTGTGGCAACAGACAAGTGGCCCTTGGATTGGCCGATAAAGGTAGTAGCTGGAGTTAGCGGGGTGGGCGGTGCAGCTGAAACTAAACAGGCTGTTAACCCTGTAACAGTAAAAATAGTACATGAGAGACCAGTGCCATGCTTGGTGCATGTAGCCCCTCTGCCTGGAGGATTACAAATGTTGGTTGGACGAGACATACTCAGTCAATTGGGTGTGCAACTAACAAATCAAAATTTAGGATAGTGGCCACTGTTGCGCCGCCACCAATTCCTCTTAGTTGGAAAACTAACAAGCCAGTACAGGTGGAACAGCGGCCTATGACAAAAGAGCGCATTGAAATAACATGACAATTGGTTCAAGAACAAAAGATGGCAGGGCATATTCATCCCTCTACAAGCCCCTGGAATACTCCAATCTTTGTAATCCTTAAAAAAAACTGGAAAATGGTGTTTACTACATGATCTCCGAAAAATTAATGATCAGATGGAGACTATGGGAACCTTACAACCTGGTATGCCATCCCTATGTATGTTGCCCAGAAACTGGCATATACTGACCATAGACCTTAAGGATTGCTTTTTTACGATTCCTATAGCAGAGCAAGATTGTAAACGTTTTGCCTTCTCAGTACCTGCCGTAAACAAAATGCAACCTGCACAGAGATACGAATGGGTTGTTTTACCGCAAAGCATGAAAAATTCTCCAACGCTGTGTCAACTTTTTGTAGCTACGGCGTTGGTGCCAATCAGGCAGCAAAATCCCAATACTATTATCTACCGTTATATGGATGATATCCTTTTTTGCCAGCAGGAATCATTACAAAACAATGGGAAAAAAATCATTGTTGAACATCTTAAGGAATTCGGCCTTAAGGTAGCTCCTGAGAAGGTTCAACGGTCAAGTCCTTATTTGTATCTTGGTTGGTCTTTGTCTGACGCAATGATTTGACCGCAAGTTGCAGAGCTGGATGTGAATGTACACAATGTAACTGATTTACAAACAGTTCTGGGCCATATACAGTGGTTACGACCTACAGTAGGAATTACGAATCGTCACTTAGAACCATTGGTACTATTACTTAGGAGAAAAAGGTCTGCCAATTCTAAAATTACCTTGACTAAGGAAGCTACTGATACATTGCAGGAAATCAGCAAAATAATCAAAGAAGGAATATCTTATAGGTATTGTCCAGACCTTAGGTTATCGGTTGTTATCTATGTCCAAAGTACTCATGCCTTTGCAGTTGTTCGTCAATGGCAAAAAGAAAAGGGGGATGTGGGGGATATTAGGCAGCAATGTCTACAATGTCTAAGAAGGATGCCATTGACAAACAAAGAGAAAGGCAATGACAGATTACCTATATCTAATAAGCTGAGAGAATATTATTCACCACAAAGGATTGCAGTGGCAGTTTCATATCAGTCAAGCTGATGCAAGACTGTTTGTACAAACATGTCCACAATGCAGTCATCATAATGGAGGTCTTGGTATAGGGATCCAACAACAGGAGAATGGTCTGGACCAGCCACACTAATCTTCTCCGGTAGGGGTTATTCTTGTGTCTCTACAGATCAGAATGGACCAATTTGGATTCCTGCTCACTGTGTTCACCCTTGGCATGACCAGAAATAACTACATCGCATGGATCAACGGGAAAACATGAGTACCTTACATGGATTCCGGCCTGATACCATTTGGCCTTATCTCAAGGCAGAAAATAGCATCCAACCCTCATAAGGACTGGGGTTGTGTGTTTCTTTCTTATTGTCTTTTTCTTTTTGCAAATTGTTGTACTTTTTGATAACTTATGTATGCCATAGTATGTGATGAAGAACAGCTGGATTAGCCATTGAATGGTATCTCACTAATAACACTGATCATGGTATGACAAAAATGGGTGATTTTTCTGTGTTACCAATGTAGCCTTAAGAATCAGAATTATTAGGCATTATCTAGGTTGTTGTGTGCTTTTTCTATTTTAGTAGTGAATCGAGTGTGAATTAGATAGGATTTGATGTTACTAATGTTGTAACCTATGGAAATAGCACTTTTAATGTATTTAGAACGCAGTTATGTTGTTAGCCTATCAATTAGCTCTTTTCTAATTTGTTAAAACAAACCTGAAAAAGAATCCCAGGCAAAGGAATGATCTTGGGAAGGAACAAAGTATTCTGATAGCATTAGGACAATTGATATTTATGACTGTAAATATTTTTAGATAGAGCTAATCTTGATAGTTTATTCTGCTTTGCAAACAGGTGTTCCTTTTGGATTCTGCATCATGCACTGGCCACGCATATGCAGTGTACAAATGGAAAAAACTTTGCAAACTCTGAGAAGAATTAAAATTGAAGGAAATCTGTGGTGGGTGAGAGAGGAAAAGTGCACCTTGAAGCAGGGGACGCCTTGCTAGCACTGCCTTTCGCATCCACCGCTGGTATGTTCCTTTTTTCTATTCTTTCTGGTGATCTGTCATTTCTTAAGGATTAATAGCTAAAAATACACCTTTTTAAGGAGTTTCTGCTTCGTGCTTGCTCCCATCTGAAAATAAATGTCTGCATGTGTCTGAGTGTATGTTGACTTAAACTTTAACCCCTTGTGCTACTCTGAATGTGCAGTCTGCTTGCTCCTGTTCTTAAGATGTCCTGTTTCTCAGATCCAGTATCTCCTGAAACAGCACCACTCGAGTTTTAATCACAGTCACCAAGTTAGGATGTTAGCTAGCAAAGGAAAATTATACCACCAGTGATGCTCTAGCAGATTTACCCACTGATATTGATTCTGTTTGACAGGCAACTTAACAAAGTTGTGCCACCACTGATCTTCCATTATTAACCAAAGGTATGATGGTGAAGATTTTAAGGGCACATGCTATATGAATCTTAGGGAACATTAGAAAACCACTATATCAAAGTATATAAAAATTAAAAGATTCTTCCTAATCAATTACTGAATCACATAGAATGATACCTTCAGGGACTCTTTTTCAGGTTGCAGGAACTTAAGCTGTAGGTAGAATATATGTTTGTTCTTTTGTTAATAAGTTTAATAGTATTTCTTGTCATTATGATATGATTGCCTTGTATCTTTTCTTACATTCAGCGTGTTAACTATTGAAACCTTGACTAAGTTGTGATAGCCTAAATGAACCTTTCAATGCTGTTACAAAGTTTTACACAAAACGAAGAGAGCTGAAGGTCAGGTGATTGGGATGCTGTGTACAAGGTGTAGTTATGTTACTAATGCGGTTTGTGATTTTGCAGTAAATTTATACTTGACATTGTAAAACACTTACTGTCCAAACTACTTTCTGCTGTTTTGTTAGCGCAAAAAGAAAAAGGGGGAATTGTGGAGAACTGGCTTGGGAAAGGAGGTTGTGTGTGCTTATCTTTGTAGCAATGCGAACAAAACAGCATGTTCAGATCACTGAATTTTGAGAAGTAGTGCACCGTTGACCAGGCAACGATGAGGGAGTAAGTTTGCGGTGGAACCAGATGGCCCTGGTATGTGTGGGAAAAGAAGAACTAATTGGACACTACTTATCTTGCAAGGACAGAGCAAGAACCACTGCTTAACAATTATTCTAAAAATAGCATATGTTCAAGGGGTATAAAAGTATGTAACCTGCGCAATAAAGTTGGCTCAGCTGCATAATCATATTGATGTCTCTCTGAGTCCTTGCATCGGCATCTTAAGAAGATCGTTCCGGCGCGGCCGTGGGTCATCCTCCTGGGGTCACCGCAACAATCAATTAATAGAAATAGATAAGCATTTTAAAGGTGAAAATGCGTAATATGAGCCTGCTACAGGAACAACAGTGAGTCAGTTGTAGAGAAAGATTCTCATGTTTAAACCCTGCTGAAATGTGTCCTTGCCATCATTTTCCCCACTACATCCTTCAGTTTCTGGTTCCTCATGCTGTAGATGAGGGGGTGTCACGGTGTTGTCCGTGACAGTGACCCAAAGGAAACCGAGAAGGGAGAGGGGAGAGAAAAAAGAAACTGCGTCAGTGGCCGCGCGGCCGCCCGAGCAGAGCCGCGCTCCGGGAGGGGGAGGGGGAAACGGCGGGAAGAGATGGGTCTACAAGAAAACAACGGCACGATCTGAGAAGGAACGGTAACTTTACTAAATCTAATAAAATTGAACAATTGAGAGAGAGATAAAAATTTTCAAACCAAAAGCTATGAGCTTACGCTAAGGAGGACCCGCAGGGGAAGCACACGTGCTGAACCTCCACGGCAGCCCAGAGCCACGCGCCCAGACCGAGCGCCGCCTGCATCCGGTGCGGAGCTCCGCCCCTCCCCTCTGCTGCTCCCCCAGCATTAACTCCTTCACTGCTGCATGATGCTCTGATGTGGAATACCGGCATCAAAACCACAAAACCACAACATTCCACCCCTTATTCCACATCATCACATCATGCTTAACACACATCTATACGTAACCAAACAGTAATAACATAAGTTACATAGAAACATAGTTACATAGAAACATATATATATATACATACATACACACGTAATTACAGACTGCATTCCCCCAGCATCAAATTTCCTTGTGGGACACACTGGACGTCCCCATTTTTATCCATTACCCACCAGGTGCACCCAGGTCCCTGCGCAAAAACGGTTCCACGGAGGGGTTTGCCCTTTCCAGAGGCTGGAAGGACCCACACCGCTTTTCCCAACATGCTCCTCACATGTACCACAGGGACCTTATCTCCCTCTATGGTCTGTAGGGAGCTGGACTGTGTAGGACCCTCTCGGTTGACTGATCCCCTAGTGTTGACCAGCCAGGTGGCTTCTGCTAGATGCTTCTCCCAGTGCTTGAATGTCCCGCCACCCATTGCTCTCAACGTGGTTTTTAACAACCCGTTGTAGCGCTCGATCTTACCAGCAGCTGGTGCATGGTAGGGGATATGGTAGATCCATTCAATGCCGTGTTCTTTGGCCCAGATATCCACAAGAGAATTTTTGAAATGAGTCCCATTATCGGACTCAATTCTCTCTGGAGTGCCATGTCGCCATAGGACTTGTTTCTCAAGCCCTAAGATGGTGTTTCGGGCGGTAGCATGGGGTACTGCGTATGTCTCAAGCCACCCAGTGGTCGCCTCCACCATGGTGAGCACGTAACGCTTACCATCGCGAGTTCGTGGCAAGGTGATATAATCAACCTTCCACGCCTCCCCATATTTATACTTTTGCCATCGCCCTTCCTGCCAGAGGGGTTTCATCCTCTTGGCCTGTTTAATTATGGCACATGTGTCACAGTCATGGATAACCTGTGCAACGGCATCCATAGTTAAGTCCACCCCTCGGTCTCTAGCCCACTTATAGGTCGCATCCCTTCCTTGATGGCCTGACGTCTCATGGGCCCACCGAGCTAAAAATAGCTCTCCTTTGTTCTGCCAGTCCAAATCGATCTGAGACACCTCAATTCTGGCAGCTCGATCTACCTGATGGTTATTTCTCTGCTCTTCAGTAGCTCGATTCTTGGGCACATGAGCATCTACATGGCGCACCTTTACATCCAACCTTTTTGTTCGGGCAGCAATGTCTTTCCACAGTTCAGCAGCCCAAATAGGTTTACCCTTCCGCTGCCAGTTGTCCTGTTCCCACTGCTGCAACCACCCCCATAAGGCATTTGCCACCATCCAAGAGTCAGTATAAAGATATAGCATGGGCCACCTCTCCCGTTCAGCCACATCTAAGGCCAGCTGGACAGCCTTTACCTCCGCAAATTGGCTTGACTCTCCTTCTCCTTCGGTGGCCTCTGCAACTCGTCGTGTGGGGCTCCACACAGCAGCCTTCCATCTGCGATGCTTCCCAACGATACGACACGATCCATCAGTGAAGAGGGCATACGTCTTTTCATTCTCTGGTAGTTCGTTATATGGTGGGGCCTCTTTAGCACGTGGTATCTCCTCTGATGGGGATGTTCCAAGTTTCTTGCCTTCAGGCCAGTCCATGATCACCTCCAGGATTCCTGGACGGTTGAGGTTCCCCATCCGAGCTCGCTGTGTAATCAGTGCAATCCACTTACTCCAGGTGGCATCGGTAGCATGATGGGTGGGGGGAACCTTTCCTTTGAACATCCAATTCAGCACTGGCAGTCGAGGTGCCAGGAGGAGCTGTGTCTCAGTACCAATTACTTCAGAGGCAGCCCGAACCCCCTCGTATGCGGCCAAAATCTCCTTCTCAGTTGGAGTGTAGCACTCCTCTGAACCCCTGTACGCTCTGCTCCAAAATCCAAGGGGTCGGCCTCGGGTCTCCCCAGAGGCTCTTTGCCACAGACTCCAAGTGGGACCTTTCTCTCCAGCAGCAGTGTAGAGGATGTTTTTCACATCCTGTCCCAACCGAACTGGCCCCAGGGCCACAGCACGGGCTATCTCCTGCTTGATTTGCTCAAAGGCCTGCTGCTGTTCAGGACCCCATGCAAAATTATTCTTTTTCCGAGTCACTTGATAGAGGGGGCTTACTATGAGGCTGTAGTTTGGGATGTGCATCCTCCAAAAACCTACTACACCCAGAAAAGACTGTGTCTCTTTCTTGCTAGTGGGTGGTGACATACTGGTGATTTTGTCAATCACATCTCCTGGAATGTGACGACGTCCATCTTGCCATTTTACTCCAAGGAATTGAATTTCTTGGGCAGGTCCCTTCACTTTGTTCCGTTTAATAGCAAAACCAGCACCCAGAAGAATTTGGATTATTTGCTCTCCTTTTTTAAAAACTTCCTCTGCTGTATCACCCCACACAACAATGTCATCAATATACTGGAGGTGCTCAGGTGCCTCACCCTGTTCCAGTGTGGTTTGAATCAGCCCATGGCGAATGGTTGGGCTGTGTTTCCACCCCTGGGGCAAACGGTTCCAGGTGTACTGAACGCCCCTCCAGGTGAAAGCAAACTGTGGTCTGCACTCTGTGGCCAAAGGAATAGAAAAGAATGCATTGGCAATGTCAATAGTGGCATACCACTTGGCTGCTTTTGACTCCAGTTCATACTGCAGCTCCAACATATCTGGCACAGCAGCACTCAGTGGGGGTGTGACTTCATTCAGGCCACGGTAATCTACCGTCAGCCTCCATTCTCCACTGGCTTTACGCACCGGCCATATGGGGCTGTTAAAAGGTGAGTGAGTCTTGCTGATCACTCCCTGGCTCTCTAGCTGACGGATCAAGTTATGAATGGGGAGCAAGGAATCCCTGTTGGTGCGGTACTGCCGTCTGTGCGCTGTTTTTGTAGCGATAGGTACCTGCTGCTCTTTCACTTTCAGTACCCCCACAACAGACGGATCTTCTGACAGGCCAGGTAAAACAGACAGCTGCTTAACGTTGTCTGCATCTACAGCAGCTATTCCAAAAGCCCATCGGTACCCCTTGGGATCCTTGAAATGTCCCCTTCTGAGATAGTCAATACCGAGTATGCATGGAGCCCCCTGTCCAGTCACTATGGGATGCTTCTGCCAGGTTTTACCGGTGAGGCTTATTTCTGCCTCCAACACAGACAGTTCCTGAGAACCCCCAGTCACTCCAGAAATATGAATCAATTCTGTCTCTTTATAACTCGAGGGCATCAGAGTGCACTGTGCACCAGTGTCCACCAGTGCCTTATATCTTTGTGGCTCTAATGTGCCAGGCCATCTAATCCACACAGTCCAATACACTCTGTTATCCCTTTCCCTCCCCTGGCTGAGGGCAGGGCCCCTCTATTGGTTACCTGCAGTGACGGGAGCAATTTCATTGGTGGCTGATCTCTGCTGTAGTTCTCTCACCCGTGCTCGCAGTACAGGAGTGGGTTTTTTATGCCACTTCCTCATGTCCTCTCCGTTTTCTCGTAAGAAGCTCCACATGGCCACACGTGACATGATGTTACTGCCGTCATTTGCTCGTGCAGAGGGGCGGTTGCCTTTGGTGGCCGAGACTTTCAACAGTTTGATAAATTGCTTCATCAGATTCTTTGCGTCATGCTCGTCTTCATCAGGTGTTTCCAATACTGACACAGGTTCATCCCTATTCATCAGTAATGACAGTTCGTCCAGTATAGTTTTCTGTGTCTCCTTAATCTCACCTACTTCTTCTGCTACTATAGCTGCAATGGAAGCACGTGATGGTGGAAACTGCTGTTCAAAGTTTTGGAGTGTAATAGTCAATTCATAAACTGGGAGTCTCCTGTCTTGACCCTCGAATCTATGGAACATTGCTACCAGTGTACTTGCGTACCTCTCTGGTGCTGTTTTCGAGAGCTTGCGATATACATCAGGTGTGCACCTTACTCTATCAGGATCACGGTCCTGGTGTGGGTTGTTAGGGACGAAATTGGGATCATACAGCATCTCTACTACGGCTGTTTCTCTCAAAAATTGGATGCCTTTCTCCACGGTGTTCCATCTTTCCACCTTAGGCTCCAGATCATCTTTGTAAGGGTATCTATCCTTTACAGCCACTAGTACTCGTTCCCAGAGGGTAGCGACTCCATTCAGACATCTGCCAATTCCTCTGTCGATAGCTGGGTCTCGGGCAATGCTTGCCAGTTGGCGGGCTTCGCTGCCATCTAGGGACACGCTGCTGGCACCGCTGTCCCAACACCGCAGCAACCAGGTGACAATAGATTCACCCGAGCGCCGTACAAACTCCTTTCTTGAACCTTGTATTTCAGTCATCTTTAGGGGCCGACGAGTAGTGGTAACAGTGACTCCATCATCATCGCTGTCTTCTCCATGTCTCTCACTTTTCTTAGTGGCCTTTTTAGGTGGTGGTGGTTCTGAGGAGGGCCCCTCGCCTGGATCTTCCTTTTTTTTCTCTGCTTCTTCTTTCCGTTCTAGGCGCGAGGACGGCCGTGTCCATTTCTGGCCTTCCACAGGGGCAACCGACACTGATACCGGTGCTTCCTGTGATTGGTCAGGTCTAACTTCGAGGTTTTCATTTTTGCTTTGGACCTTGGTTTGGAAACCATTTCTCTCCAGAATATCAATTATGGCTCGATAAGCACAAGCCAGACCCCAAACAATACATTCCTTCTCAGATCGTCCTGAGTCCCATGACTCCTTACCTAAACACTCACTGAATTTCTCAGGGTCCCACAGGTGCTCAAGATCAAAATTGCATAACACCGGGGGTCCCCACGCTTCTAATTTCTTTCCTAATTTTTTCCACCTTCCCTGCCATTCAACACTCTCTGGTTTTGAGGAAAGCTTCCTGCACATGATGTAAATTACTATTGCAGAGAGTGCATGCAGAAAAACAAATAACACAGTTGCCACAACTGCCGGGCTGACATCCTGAATATAGGTAAAGACCTGAAAAGAGTAATTGGAAACTGTTCCAAATGCCGCATAATCTGTCACGTTAGCCAGGGTGTTTAGGCAGGAGGCATGTAACCCCCTCAGCACACTAAAGTAGCTGTATATCCACATTACTCCGGTGCTGAACGCGAGGAGCTTAAAAAGACGCCAGCATGCTGTAAGGTACATGAAAAACCTTAGTCCACTCTGCACCAGATTTACAATGGAGAGCCAATACTGCAATGCCCGCATTCTCCACCAATAATTGTCACGGTGTTGTCCGTGACAGTGACCCAAAGGAAACCGAGAAGGGAGAGGGGAGAGAAAAAAGAAACTGCGTCAGTGGCCGCGCGGCCGCCCGAGCAGAGCCGCGCTCCGGGAGGGGGAGGGGGAAACGGCGGGAAGAGATGGGTCTACAAGAAAACAACGGCACGATCTGAGAAGGAACGGTAACTTTACTAAATCTAATAAAATTGAACAATTGAGAGAGAGATAAAAATTTTCAAACCAAAAGCTATGAGCTTACGCTAAGGAGGACCCGCAGGGGAAGCACACGTGCTGAACCTCCACGGCAGCCCAGAGCCACGCGCCCAGACCGAGCGCCGCCTGCATCCGGTGCGGAGCTCCGCCCCTCCCCTCTGCTGCTCCCCCAGCATTAACTCCTTCACTGCTGCATGATGCTCTGATGTGGAATACCGGCATCAAAACCACAAAACCACAACAGGGGGTTCACTGTATGAGGCGCTACTGAGTACAAAATGACACCACCATGTTCAGGGATGGGGAGAACAGGGAAGGGGGATTCAGGTAGGCAAAGAAGCCCGTGCCCACATACAGGGAAACCACGGCTAGGTGAGGGAGGCACATGGAGAAGGCTTTTTGCCGGCCTTGCTCAGAGGGCATCCTCAGTACGGCCCTGAAAATGTGCATGTAGGACAGCACTATGAATACAAAGCACCCAAATACGGCAAGAACACTTACCACAATAAATCCAGTTTCCCTGAGGTAGTCTGATTGTGAGCATGAGAGCTTGAGGATCTGTGGAATTTCACAAAAAACTAATGGTCCAGAACATTGCCCTGGCACAGTGGTATAGAAAATGTATTGGCAGTGTGCAGCAGAGCATAGAGAACAGCAGTGCCCCAGGCAGCTGCAGCCATGGTGGCACAAGCTCTGCTGCTCAGGAGGGTCTCGTAGTGCAGAGGCTTGCAGATGGCAACAAAACGGTCATAGGCCATGACTGTGAGAAGGGAATACTCTGCTGAAAATAAAAACAAAAAGAAAAAGACCTGTGCAGCACATCCAGTGTAGGAGATGGCCCTGGTGTCCCAGAGGGCATTGGCCATGGCTTTGGGGAGAGTGGTGGAGATGCAGCCCAGGTCAAGGAGGATGAGGTTGAGGAGGAAGAAGTCCATGGGGGTGTGCAGGCACTGGTCGCAGGCTACGGCTGTGTTGATGAGGCCTTTGCCCAGGAGGGCAGCCAGGTAGATGCCCAGGAAGAGCCAGAAGTGCAGGAGCTGCAGTTGCCGCATGTCTGCCAATGCCAGCAGGAGGAATTCGCTGACGGAGCTGCTGTTGGGCATCTGCTCTGCTATTCCTGGGCGTGGAGTTGCTGTTAGGAGTGCAGAAGATAATGACAAATCAAGATTTGGAAATGATAAAGTAGAGTCTCTATGGATAAGGATCAGGGTGATAGTCATTAGGAGTGATATCGTGGTGGGGGTCTGTTATAGACCACCTAGTCAGGATGAAGAAATAGACAAGGTGTTCTATAAACAACTCATAGATGTTGCACGATGGCCAGCACTCATTCTCATGGGGGACTTCAACTTCCCTGACATATGCTGGAAATATAATACTGCGCAGAGGAAGCAGTCCATGAGATTTCTAGAATGTGTGTATGACTGCTTCCTGACACAGCTGGTGCAAGAGCCTACCAGGGGAGATGCCTTGCTAGACCTACTCTTCACTAACAGGGAAGGACTAGTAGGAGATGTGAAGGTTGGAGATTGTCTTGGCCAGAGTGACCATGAAATGGTGGAGTTTGCTATTCTTGGTGATGTCAAGAGGGTGACTAGCAAAACTGCTACCTTGGACTTCCGGAGGGTAGACTTATTCATTGACATAATCCTTTTCAGGACGCTTGTTGCAAGGGTCCCTTGGGACTCGCTCCTGAGGGGTAAAGGGGTCCAGAAAGCCTGGATGCTCCTCAAGATGGAAATCTTAAAGGCACAGGAGCAGGCTGTCCCGGAGTCCCGTAAGTCGAGCTGGAGGAGAAAAAGACCAGTGTGGATGAACCGGGAACTTTTGTTGAGACTCCGAGAGAAAAGAAGAGTCTATGTCCTCTGGAAGATGGGACAGGCTACTTGGGGTGACTAGAGACAACTGGACAAGATTTGCAGGCAGAAAATTAGAAACGCTAAAGCCCAGCTTGAACTTGACTGGCTACTGCTGTAAAGGAGAACAGGAAACCCTTTTACATTTTTACATATTAACAGCAAGAGAAAAACTAAGGAAAATTTATCTCCTTTACTTGATGAGGCAGGGAATGTAACCACAGATGATAAGGAAAAGGCTGAGGTTCTCAATGCCTTCTTCACATCTGTCTTTAATCGACAGAGCAATTGTCCACAGGGTACTTGCCCTGTCCTGGAAGTCCGGGACGGAACGCATAATGCACCCTCCGTGATCCAAGCAGAGACGGTCAGAGATCTACTCCTCCATCTGAACTGCCACAAGTCCATGGGACCAGATGGGATCCACCCAAGGGTGCTGAGGGAGCTGGCAGAGGTGATTGCCAAGCCACTTTCTGCCATCTATCAGCATTCCTGGTTATCTGGAGAGGTCCCACCAGATTGGAGGCTTGCCAATGTGACTCCCATCTACAAGAAAGGCCGTAAGGAAGACCCAGGGAACTACAGGCCTGTCAGCCTGACCTCGGTATCAGGGAAAGTTATGGAGCAGATGATCTTGAGGGAGATCACACGACACGTGCATGGCAACCAGGAGATCAGACCCAGCCAGCACGGGTTTACAAGGGGCAGGTCGTGCTTGTCCAACCTCTTCTCCTTCTATGACTGGGTGACCAGACTGGTAGATGAGGAAAAACTGTTGATGTAGTCTACCTGGACTTCAGCAAGGCCTTCGACACGGTCTCCCACAGTATTCTCCTGAGGAAACTGGCAGCCTGTGGTGTGCACAGCTTCACTCTTCTCTGGGTGGAGAACTGGCTGGAGGGCTGTGCCCAGCGGGTAGTGGTAAATGGAGTTATGTCCAGCTGGCATCCTGTTACGAGTGGTGTCCCCCAGGGGTCAGTATTGGGGCCTGTCTTGTTTAATATCTTTATTGATGACCTAGACAAGGGGATTGAGTGTACCCTCAGAAAGTTTGCAGACACCAAGATGGGACGATGTGTCGATCTGCCTGAGGGTAGGGAGGCCCTTCAGAGGGATTTGGATAGGCTGAATAGCTGGGCTGAGCTCAATGGGATGAGGTTCAGTAAGGCCAAGTGCCGGGTCCTGCACTTTGGCCACAATAACCCCATGCAATGCTATAGGCTTGGGGCAGAATGGCTTGAATGTAGAGAGGAAAAGGACCTGGGGGTGTTGGTTGATGCTCGGCTTAACATGATCCAGCAGTGTGCCCAGGTGGCCAAGAAGGCCAACAGCATCCTGGCCTGTATTACAAATAGTGTAGCCAGCAGGAGCAGGGAGGTGATCATCCCCCTGTACTCAGCTCTGGGACGGCCGCACCTCAAGTACTGTGTTCAGTTTTGGGCCCCTCATTACAAGAAGGACATTGAGGCCCTGGAGCGTGTTCAGAGAAGGGCAACAAAACTGGTAAGGGGTCTGGAGCACAAGTCTTATGAGGAGCGGCTGAGGGAGCTGGGATTGTTTAGTCTGGAGAAGAGGAGGCTCAGAGGAGACCTTATTGCACTCTATCACTTTCTGAAAGGGGGGTTGTGGTGAGGAGGGGGTGGGCCTCTTCTCCCTGATAACTAATGACAGGACGAGAGGGAATGGCCACAAATTGTGCTGAGGAAGATTTAGAATAGATTTGAGGAAACATTTTTTCTCTGAAAGAGTGGTCAGGTACTGGAATGGCCTGCCTAGGGAGGTGGTTGAGGCACCATCCCTAGCGCTGTTCAAGAAGCGTTTAGAAGAGGTGCTAAGGGATTGGATTTAGTAGTTTAGTGGGTAGGGATGGCGATAAGAGGATGGTTGGACTACATGATCTTGTAGGTTATTTCCAACCTAATGTATCTATGAATCTATGAGTGTATAAACTGCTCATCACACAACGCCCACCCTTTCTCAAGGGACGTGAGCAAGACCTCATCACTGCGCTTCTTAAAACAGACACCTCACATCCATTTCACCAACCCCACAGCATTTCCATGCATATAGCATCACTCTGCTTCTTCCCTCGACTTTGTTCTTCAGGCTATGGGAAAGATTTGCATCCTGAAGGTCAGATCACAGCTCTGAAGGGCCTCAGGGAGATGCATCATAACTCTCATTAAGGGAAAGCCAACTCTTTTCCAGCCTCACAGAATGCATTGCCCACATCTGCAGGCACTGCAGAGGGTGACAGACACATGCTTGAGTACATGTTCCTATGCTCTGAAGGAGTTCTGGCTGCAGAGAATCTAACAGCTGTGAGGGCAAATGCATTTCTGTGTGGGGGCTTTCTCAGAAGAAGGTGTCCACGTTAAAGGCAGTTGTATGTTTTCTTCTGGGAAATTCTTCCTCTCAAAAGATTAAGCTATTACTTTTCTCTCATTCCCTGATCATATCTCTCATGCCTGCAGACTTTTCACCTGGAAAGTGTTTCCTCATCTTTTTCCTGTATGAACCTACAGACACCAGCTCAGATGCAATGCATTCCTATTTGTTGATCAGAACCCATCCTGTTAGCAGGCACTGTGTAGGTGCATGCTCATGTTTGCAAGTGAGAAAGGGAACATAAGAGAAACTCAATTGATTCAGCAAGGAAAATACATGCTCATTAAAGCAAGAGAGATTGATAGCATTTTAGGACTGAGCTGTGTGCTTAGCTGTGTGCTCAAACATGATATATGATGTTCTGTTTCTCACTTTACATCTTTACACTCCCCTAGAAACTGTGCACTGAGCTGTGTGCTCAGCATTTTAGGACTGAGCTGTGTGCATAGGTGTGTGCTCAAACATGACATATGATGTTCTGTTTCTCACTTTACATCTTTACACTCCCCTAGAAGCAGAAAATAGGAAACACAGCAGAAAATCCCAGTATTGGTTTTCCTTGTGGAAATTCCCCTTTGGTGCAGAGTAGCTGTGAGCTCTTTGCCCCTGGGCAGGCTGAGTGCTGAGCCTGGCAGGCGGCAGAGTCCCTAACCCGGCACGCAGCCCCTTGGGGCACAGCATTGACCCTGCTCTGCACGACAGCCCTGGGCACCCGGCTGCACAGCCTGCGGCTGTCCTGGGACAAGTGTGGCTGGGCAAGGCTGGGATGCTGGGGGAAGTTTTCTGCTGTGTGCCTTGCTTTCATTAGAGACATTCTTCTCCTGAGGGAAGGCCATTTGTAGCACCCATCTTGGTATATGGATGTGCACTTCTAGGAGCTGGTTTGGAAGGTGCTGATAAATTTTGTTCCCAATGGGGTGCTCAGCACGTGGTACAGCACAGGGAGCTGGAGTTGGCAGGATGGGTGCTGGGAGCATTGTGAGGCAGAGGAGTCATCCAGGGATGGCACTTGGTATCTACAGGGAGACAGTGCCTTTGCACAGGAAAATCCAGAGGCATTTACAATTGGTGGGAGCTGATTTCAGACCCCTCGTATCAGAAGGATAATGCTGATTAGATAAGGCCAAAGTGGAAGTTAGGAGAGGTGCTGGGGGCAGGAGGGGGGAGTTAAGGCTTTCATGTAGAGTTAAGGCTTTCATGTAGGTTCGACCTACAGCTCTCAGTACCTGAACACCTGGTAATTCCTGGTAACTTGGCTCACAGTGCTTTTTTTTTATTATTATTTTTAACTCTTTTTTCCTGACTGCCAGACTTATGTCTGGAACATGTAACAACTCTTCTAGACAGAAGCTTAAAACAACAGCTTTGTACAATAACATAGGACCATAAGGTGCTGTTACTGAAACAGTCCCAGGCAAGGCTACAAGACTAGAAGAAGCCGAAGACAGGTCAGCTACTAGAAGCACATCTTCTTTATGATTCAAAGTAGCCATGAAACTTCTGTTTAAATAAAAAAACACCACCACATCTGATGTAAGCACCTTTAACTTTCACAGCTGCCTCCTAACTGCTGGGCCTCCAGCTTTTTGATAAAACATCAGAGATTCCAAAGGGGTAGAGAAGTTCTTTAGCCACACAGGATGGGAGTAGCCTTGCTATTTATCAGTGAGCATTTATAAAGCCTAAATCTCAAGTATAGCTTGCAATCCCTGTCTAATGAAATGGAAGTGCTTTATAAGGCGGGTTTGTAGTTAGTCCTGGGAAGTCTGGGAGTCTGCATGGGGTGGGTGCCTGGCTTTTCTTACAGTACAGAAAGCTTTTAAATACCGAGGACAGTGGTATTGGTGTATTACAGAGTGCACTGGCCTTCTATCCCTACTTCTAACTGAATGCTGCTATCAGCTACACTTGTGGTACAGGAGGGAATACTGTTTCACAGCGCACACATAGCATATAGCTATTCTGCATGTGCCACGACTTTGCAGGAATCCCCTTGCCAACACAGAACTGAAAGGTTACCGTGAGCTGTGTCCTGCGGCCTCCAGCTTAAGGTCAGTAGGAGCACTCGCTGCTCCAAAAGCTGCAGGACCTGGCCTGGGGCAGATAGCTGTGCAGTGCAGCTCACTCAGACAAGCAGCCCTCAGGGCTGTGCTCTGATGCTGCAGCAGGGAAGCCCTCAGCTGGAGCAGAGGTTATTCCCTGTTGAAGAAACTTAGTCTGCAGCCTGACATGCAATAGTATGTCCCAGATTCAGTGAACCCTCCAGGAAAAGTGGCTTCATTGCCTGCAGTGAGAGACTTACCTTGCCAAGGGCTGTGAGAATTGTTCCTGCGGTGAGCTCACAGCCTGCTTATGTGCCACACAGCCTGAAAGCTCTCTTCCTTCTCTTCTCTCCCCTTCACGGGCAGTTCAAGTCCCTAGCCCTGCTGTGTGCTGCACGAGTGCTGCTCCTGGGCACAGCTGTCTCTCTGCAGCACTGCCCACTCATAGAAGCTCCATGTGTCCCAGGTGCCCCACTGTCATGGTTTTATGATTTTTGGTACTGGTATTCCACATCATAACATCATGTAGTGCATTTAGAGTTAAAGAGTTCATGCTCCAGCTCCGTGGATCATCGATAGTTCCAGGTATAGCTGTCTCAGAAGGGAAGAAGAACTCCATTCCCCAGAGGACTTTGCGATGCTTTGCGTTCTTACGTGTTTACGCTCAGAGGGAAAGATAAAACCTGTCTGCGGTCACGGGACACTCTCTTTCCTTTGGGATCGACTCAGCAGTGGGTGCTTGCAGCCATCCGCCTTCAGCGTTAGCGTAAGGCCTTCGGTTTATCGGACACTCTCTCTCTTGCTCATTTTATTTGATCCATTTGCATCAACTCCTATTATATTATATTGTGTTATTTTCCTTTCTGATATCTATTTAGTAAATTAGCTTTCCTCCTCAGATCGTTGCCGCTGTTTTGTTTCTAGGCCCATCTCCCTTTTTCCTTTTCCCTTTCCCCCTTCCCTTTTCCTGGGGCGTGGGTCCGTGGGTCCCCCGCACCAATCGTCACGGAACCGGGCCAAACCTGCCCGTAAACTGTTGACATTTTTGGCACCCAACGTGGGGCAAAACCAGCTGCCTTAGCCGAGCAGAGACATACTTTTAGAGTGAATATCTCTCGTTAGCAGGCTTGTCTGTACTGCAGGTGCTGTACGGCAAAACACGACCTTGAAGTCTGGGCGTACTGCCAGTTGTCCTGGGATATTTGTAAACTTTTTGGGTACTGCCAGCTAGTTTTAGAAAAGAAAAAAAAATGCTTTCTCTTTTTAATCTGGTCTTAAAGGGACTGCATTTCATCGGTTTTTCCCTTGTAATGCTCAGAACGTACTGGGACTTAATTAAGTTTGCCAGTCTGATCCATGGAGCTTGGTCTCTGTATGATAAACTAAAAACACTGATGGAAATACCTACCTGGCTTTTGTATACGATGTGGCATTCAGTTCCAGAGGGAGTAACTCCAGATGGAATTGCTAACTCTATGGAACTTGTGATTTTTAAACAGACTCCTGGCCACTCCTTTGAATTCAGTATGCGTTTTCTGGATGCTCATCAAGTTCTGGTAATGATTGTGGTGTCAGTCTCCCTGAACGTACTCTTCATCAGTATCTGTATTTATAATACTTTGAGAAAGCCTTCCCCAGAGCCAGAGAATACTGACTGGCAGGAGGTTTGGAGGGACTTAAGAGAGACTTTAGAGAAATGGGCATCACCGGTGTCATGGAACTTTTCTCCTGAACACCTGCAAGATCCTGAGAACTTAAGCAGATATTTGAGACAGGGATGTTGCGGCTCAAACAGATCTGAGGAGGCCCAAATTATTTGGGGTCTGGCTTATGCTTACCGGGCCTTATTCAATACTATCCCAGAGAGGCATAGAGTTTTTGAAACAGAGCGAGAGAGTCTCCGAGCCGAAAGGGACAGTCTCCTGATCCAGAAAGAGAGTCTTTTAACTGACAATCAGACTCTCCAGTTCAATCTAGATGCCCTCCAATACGAGCGAGACGCCCTCCAGACTGAGAAAACACCCTCCAGACTGAGAGAGACACCCTCCAATCTGAGAGAGACGCCCTCCAGACTGAGAAAGACACCCTCCAGTCTCAACAAGAAGCCCTCCAGACCGAGAGAGGCGCCCTCCAACCTGAAAGAGACACCCTCCAGTTTGAGCGAGACACCTTCCTATCTGAACGGTACTCCTTCAGAACTGAGCGAGGTACCTACCAGCCACAATAGCCCCTGCCCCCCAGCCAGGGGGGGGAAAGGGATAATAGAGTGTATTGGACTATGTGGATTCGGTGGCCTGGCACATCAGAACCACAAAAATATAAGGCCCTGGTGGACACTGGGGCACAGTGCACTCTAATGCCCTCGAGTCACCAAGGGACAGACTTAATCTATATTTCTGGGGTGACTGGGGGTTCCCAAGAGTTAACCATGTTGGAGGCTGAAATAAGCCTCACTGGTAAAGACTGGCAAAAACATCCTATTGTGACTGGCCCAGGGGCTCCATGTATACTTGGTATTGATTACCTCAAAAGGGGATATTTTAAGGATCCCAAAGGGTATCGATGGGCCTTTGGAATAGCTGCTGTGGACGCAGACAACGTTAAGCAGCTGTCTGCTTTGCCTGGCCTATCAGAAGATCCGTCTGTTGTGGGGTTGCTCCAAGTGGAGGAGCAACAGGTACCGATTGCTACAAAAACGGTGCACAGACGGCAGTACCGCACCAACAGGGATTCCTTGCTCCCCATTCATAACCTGATTCGTCAGCTAGAGAGCCAGGGAGTGATAAGCAAAACTCACTCACCTTTTAACAGCTCCATATGGCCGGTGCATAAAGCCAGTGGAGAATGGAGGCTGACGGTAGATTACCGTGGCCTGAATGAAGTCACACCCCCACTGAGTGCTGCTGTGCCAGACATGCTACAACTCCAGTACGAACTGGAGTCAAAAGCAGCCAAGTGGTATGCCACCATTGACATTGCTAATGCCTTCTTCTCAATTCCATTGGCCACAGAATGAAGGCCACAGTTTGCCTTCACCTGGAGGGGCGTTCAATACACCTGGAACCGTTTGCCCCAGGGGTGGAAGCACAGCCCAAGCATTTGCCATGAGTTGGTCCAAACTGCATTGGAACAGGGCGGTGCACCTGAGCACTTACAATACGTTGATGATATCATTGTGTGGGGCAATACAGCAGGAGAAGTTTTTGAGAAAGGAGAGAGAATAATCCAGATCCTTCTGCAAGCTGGCTTTGCTATCAAGAGAAGCAAAGTGAAAGGGCCTGCACAGGAAATTCAGTTCCTATGTATAAAGTGGCAAGATGGACGTCGTCACATCCCTACAGATGTGATTAACAAAATCACTGCCATGTCTCCACCCACTAGTAAGACAGAGACCCAAGCTTTTCTGGGTGTAGCGGGCTTTTGGAGAATGCATGTTCCAAACTACAGACTCATTGTGAGCCCTCTCTATCGGGTGATGCGGAAGAAGAATGATTTTGTGTGGGGCCCTGAGCAGCAGCAGGCTTTTGAGCAAATTAAGCAGGAGATAGCCCGTGCCGTGGCCCTGGGACCAGTGCGGACGGGACAGGATGTAAAGAACATCCTCTACACTGCTGCTGGAAAGGAAGGTCCCACTTGGAGTTTGTGGCAAAGAGCTCCTGGAGAGACCCGAGGCTGACCCCTTGGATTCTGGAGTCGGGCGTACAGGGGGTCTGAGGAGTGCTACACTCCAACTGAGAAGGAGATCTTAGCCGCGTACGAGGGGGTTCGAGCTGCTTCCGAAGTAATCGGTACTGAAACGCAGCTCCTCCTGGCACCTCGACTGCCAGTGCTGAACTGGATGTTCAAAGGAAAGGTTCCCTCTACCCATCATGCTACTGATGCCACTTGGAGTAAGTGGATTGCGCTGATTACACAGCGAGCTCGGATGGGGAACCTTAGTCATCCAGGAATCCTAGAAGTGATCATGGACTGGCCTGAAGGTAAAAAGTTTGGAACAATACCAGCAGAGGAGGTATCACGTGCCAAAGAGGCCCCACCATATAATGAACTACCAGACAATGAAAAGAGATATGCCCTGTTCACAGATGGATCCTGTCGCATTGTGGGTAAGCACTGCAAATGGAAGGCTGCTGTGTGGAGCCCCACACGACGAGTTGCTGAGGCCACTGAAGGAAAAGGAGAATCAAGTCAATTTGCAGAGGTAAAGGCTGTCCAGCTGGCCTTAGATATTGCTGAACGAGAGAAGTGGCCAGTGCTTTATCTTTACACTGACTCATGGATGGTGGCAAATGCTTTATGGGGGTGGTTACAGCAATGGGAACAAAATGGTTGGCAATGGAGGGGTAAACCTATTTGGGCTGCTGAACTGTGGAGAGACATTGCTGCCCGAATAAAGAATATGGCTGTAAAGGTGTGCCATGTAGATGCTCATGTTCCTAAGAGCCGGGCAACTGAGGAACAACAAAATAACCATCAGGTAGATCGAGCTGCCAAAGTTAAGGTGGCTCAAGCAGACTTGGACTGGCAACACAAGAGTGAATTATTTTTAGCTCGATGGGCCCATGAGACCTCTGGCCATCAAGGAAGAGATGCAACATATAAATGGGCTAGAGACCAAGGGGTGGACTTAACTATGGATGCTATTGCACAGGTTATCCATGACTGTGATACATGCGCCACAATTAAACAAGCCAAGAGAATGAAACCTCTTTGGGGGGAAGGGCGATGGCAAAAGTATAAATATGGGGAGGCGTGGCAGGTTGATTATATCACCTTGCCACGATCTTGCAGTGGTAAGCATTATGTGCTCACCATGGTGGAAGCAACCACTGGGTGGCTTGAAACATATGCAGTACCCCATGCTACCGCCCGAAACACCATCTTAGGGCTTGAGAAACAAGTCCTATGGCGACATGGCACTCCAGAGAGAATTGAGTCCAATAATGGAACTGATTTCAAAAATTCTCTTGTAAATACTTGACCCAAAGATCATGGCATTGAGTGGATTTATCATATCCCCTATCACGCACCAGCTTCTGGTAAAATTGAAAGGTACAATGGGTTGTTAAAAACCACGTTGAAAGCAATGGGTGGCGGAACATTTAAGCACTGGGAGAAGCATTTGGCAGAAGCCACCTGGTTGGTCAACACTCGAGGATCCATCAATCGCGATGGTCCTGCCCAATCCAGATCTCTACCTGCTGTAGAAGGAGATAAAGTCCCTGTAGTACATGTGAAGAACATGTTGGGAAAAGCAGTTTGGGTCCTTCCAGCTTCTGGAAAGGGCAAACCTCTCCGTGGAACTGTCTTTGCTCAGGGACCTGGGTCCACTTGGTGGGTGATGCAGAAGAATGGGGATGTTCAATGTGTACCACAAGGGAATTTGATGTTGGGCGAGTGCAGTCATTAATTCCATGTATATACATATATATGTTGTGTGTATTTAATGCATGTTAATCATTGTTCTTCTATACGTATATATATCAAACATGATGTAGTGATGTGGAATAAGGGGTGGAATGTCATGATTTTATGATTTTTGGTACTGATATTCCACATCATAACATCATGTAGTGCATTTAGAGTTAAAGAGTTCATGCTCCAGCTCCGTGGATCATCGATAGTTCCAGGTATAGCTGTCTCAGAAGGGAAGAAGAACTCCATTCCCCAGAGGACTTTGCGATGCTTTGCGTTCTTACGTGTTTACGCTCAGAGGGAAAGATAGAACCTGTCTGCGGTCACGGGACACTCTCTTTCCTTTGGGATCGACTCAGCAGTGGGTGCTCGCTGCCGTCCGCCTTCAGCGTTGGCGTAAGGCCTTCGGTTTATCGGACACTCTCTCTTGCTCATTTTATTTGATTTATTAGCTTTAATTCCAATTATATTGTATTATATTGTGTTATTTTGCTTTCCGATATCTTATTTAGTAAATTAGCTTTCCTCCTCAGATCGTTGCCGCTGTTTTGTTTCTAGGCCCATCTCCCTTTTTCCTTTTCCCTTTCCCCCTTCCCTTTTCCTGGGGTGTGGGTCCATAGGTCCCCCGCACAAATCGTCACGGAACCGGGCCAAACCTGCCCGTAAACTGTTGACACCCACACAGCTCAGCAGCAGAGGATGTGATTTCTTCTTCCCAGTCATCTCCCCTGAGATGTCCTGGGGATTCCAGAGCTGACAGCTCCTGAAAAGCAGCAGGATCATCACTGCAATACATACTTTCAAGTCAGATCAGTTAATCACCACATGTCCACTGGATTCCAGGAGCATGGTTGGACACGTTTGCACATGAGAGAAGCAGATGTCCAATCTGGAAACCTCTGCTCGTGGCATGTATGACAAAGGGGACAGATCAGGACAGGGAGGGGTTGGCTTCCCTTATACAGCACAGTGATTCAGCTGAAGCAGTGCTGATTCAGCTGAGATAGACACCTGCTTCCTGAGCATCAGTTGGAGCCAGAAGGAGGTATGCTTGGCCATCCTAAACGCCACCAGAGCCCTGTGCCTTTTGCACCTATCCCCATGCAGCATGTAGTGTTATTCTGCTGACCAAATGGATGAGCTCACAAAAGAAGAGCCGGATCTTCCTCTCTGCTCCATCTGTGGCATACTGTGCAGTTGAAGGCATTACAAAGCTATGACACATCTCCATTCTTTCTGTGATGACACTTGAGTTTGCTCTGGGCTCTCATTTTAAAGGCATCAGAAGAAGCCTAGGGATATGTCTGTTCCCAGTTGACAGGAAGGTGGCAAAAAAGGTTGTTCCAGTTTTAAAGAAGAGCAAGAAAGAAGACCCCAGCAATTAATAAGGACCTGTCAGTGTCACTTCAGTGCCAGGTAAAATTATGGTTAAAGTGATGCAGGGAGTTATTAAAAAACAGTTGTTTTTGGTCACAGCCAACTCTGGTTCATGAGGGGAAGATCCTGTTTAACTTCATGTCCTTTGGTGACACGGTCACCCATGTAGTTGATCAAGGGAAGCCAGCTGATGTTATATGTTAGGATTTCAGTAGAGCATTTGTTTCTCACATTACCCTTCTGGAAAAATGTTCTGGCATATGGAGAGATAGGAACGCACTGTGATGGGTGAGCGTTTGGCTGAAGGGTCAGTAAAATAACCCAGTGGGTTATTGTAAATGAGGTTCCATCAGCTTGGCAAGTGGTCACTAACAGGGATTCCCAGGGCTGTGCACAGTGCTGTCTCAGTTCACAGGAGCTCAGTGACAAGAGCCATGTGACAACATTCTTGGTGGTGTGGACATCAGTGATGTCAGAATAACTGAGTTGTTGCAGTGGTCTGTATTACAGTGATGCCAGAGTCACTGGGCTGTCACAGCAGGCAGGAGTGTGTTGATGTTGGAGTTACAGCACAGAGATGCCAGAGTCACAGTGCTGTGAAGGAGAGACAAGGAGTGATGACACATCAATACAGACTGAGGGCTGATCTGCAGGAAAGGAGCTCTGCACATGAGTTAGCATCAAACATGGCATCCCCAGAGCCAAACTCTCCCAGTGAGGCTGTGGTGCCTCCACCTTGGGCCTGAGAGATCTGAAGTTCAAAGGTTCATTGTGGTTGACTACTACTTTTTCAGACTGGGCCCTTCTCACATCCAAATCCTGTGCTGAGACACATTGCCCATGTGGGACTTGGGCCTCACAACATCTTGCACCCCACGCAGAGAGCTGCTGTCCCCTTGTCTATTCACTTGATATCACACAAACCTCCATCCCTATGCCACAGGAAGGTCCCTGAGCCAACATGAGGGACAAGATCTCCCTTCTAATGCTCTGAGGATAAGGGCTCGGCCTTTCTGCTTCGTGAGATAACAAAGGGTTTTCTCAGCATCACAGCCACCATCACAGTCCCTTTGTCAGCCTGTAACCTTGGCTTCCAGTGATCTGCTCCAACAAGTCCCTGGGGAGGCTGTGTTGATAATGGCCCTCCGTGGGGCCTATTATTACTCCAAAGTCACTGCTACTTCTGACTTTAACTTCTTGAGCTCTTTCTGCTAACTTCTCTCTGCACTGGATGTTGATGGACTCAGCAGCTAATTTCCCCTGGGGCCCATTACAGTCTAAAGAGCCCTCCTGTGCCTTCCTGTCATCTTCTTCAAGTGTTCAGAACTTGTACAGCAAGTTGGAGAAGTGTCTGGAGAGAGTCTAAAGATGAAGAGGCTCATGAACATCTAATAGGCCAAATTGTTTATTTAATTACAGTCTGGCTTCAAAAAGAATTTGGAGCGGCACTCAGCAATGGATGTTGATCCAGGATGTCCCCGAATGAGTTTGTTCTGACACTGTGCAGACAAACATCCTCCTCAACTTTGCCACCCCATTTCTACTCACATTGGCCCCATGGGAAGTGCATGACTTTTCCTCTGAAGTCACCCTCTCAGTGTTAAACCTCCTTTGCACGGACTCCACCTTGCTTTCCTCAGAGAACCAGCTGCACATGGACAAAGAAAGATTTTTTTCTTTTTTTTTTTGTGAACAAACAGAAAGGAACACGATGCAATTGAATGAACAGTAAAACAGTCTTCAACTGCATGCCATGTCCAAGCTGCATCTCATAAATCTTGTCTTTCACAGGGAACATTTGTATAAGAAATGAGTTAGACAGAGATAGGAAGGGATAGATATAAATACAGTTAAGGAGTTGTCAGAAGAGTTCATTTGACTTTGGATAGATGGATGGAGCAAGTTCCAAACTCCCTGATGGTCACGAAGCAGCCAGGGAATTGGGAGGTATCTGAGTGAAGACCGAGCAAGAGATGGGGGGAATCTGGAGAGCAGTGGGAAGAGCATGTGTCCAGATGACCTGCTGAAAACATGCCCTGACATGTGGTCATTTATTTTTTTTATTCTTTTTTGCAATGTTACTGACATTAGCATCTTTCAGACTTACAGCTTCAAAAAGGAAAGAAGATCCATTTGTGCCTTGCACAGAGGCTGGTGCCCCCAAAACATCCTGCCCAGAACTGCCAGTGGCAGCCCTCAGGGTTTGCACTGACTGAGTCACACTGTGTACCGATCTCTTTTCATTTCCTCAGATCTTGTTTTAGATGGTCACATACAGCACAGGACGCTTCATGCCCTGTAAACATCTGATCACAATTCCTCACAAACCCTCCTTGCTGGTGAGTATGAGATCCAGTAGAGCACCTCTTCTCTTTAATTCCTCTTTGGCTTGGTCATGAAGCTGTCAGCTGCGCTCTCCAGGGATCTTCTGGATGGCTTATGCCCTGCTGTGCTATCTCTAGAAGATGCTGGAGTGAGTAAAGCCCCTGACAGTGACAAGGGCCTCAAAATGTGAGGCTCCTGTTTGTCTTTTTAGGTCCCCTTCCTCTTGTTCTTCCTGATCAAGAAACCAGTAACAGGCACTGCTGGTCTCCTCTTTAAGCCATTTCTATCAGTTCACAGTGGGATCCTCTGCCCTCTCCAGGCAGAGCTCAGTGTGCTCTCACAGACAGAGCAGTAGCCTATCCTTGTCCTCCTTGACCACCCCCTGTGAAGAGTCCTTATCCCTCTTTTTCATCGCTTCACAGGTGGGAACCATCCTGCCATGTTTCTGTGATCCAAGAAGATCCTAGGTCTGCAAATGCAAACAGATTTCTAGCTCAAGGAGTTCATAGTTTTGGTGTTCTCCTTAGTGTAAAGACACTTTAGAAAGCTTTCCATTCCCAAAGCATCACTGGATGTATCCTGGCTGGATCCTGTGTCTACACAATGGTAGTGGTGCTCAGAAGGTGGAACGCGGGCAATAGAGCCATTGTGGGGCTTGGAGCTGTCCAGCCAGCACCAACACTCCTAGGGCATGGCTTTCCAGAAGGTGCTGTGCTGCATTTTGCCAGCTGGCTGTGGGTGTGCTGGAGACCCCAGGGAACTGACATTCAAAAGAGAGCCCAGAACAAACTCAGGTGTCATCATTGAAGGAGCGTAGGTGTGTCCTAGCTTTGTAATGCCTTGAACTCCAGAATATGACACAGATGGAGCAGAGACAATGACCTGGCTCTTACGCTGAGCTCATCCATTCTGTCAGCGGTATAACTCGGCATGCTCCAAGGGGACAGGTGAAAAATGATACTCTCAGGTGTCCTAAAATCAGAGCTCTGGTGTCATTTAGGATGGCCAAGAATACTCCCATTCACATTTGGCTCCCAGCTAATGCTCAGAAAGGAGGTGGCTATCTCTGAGGTTGTCTACCACAGCTTGCAGGCAGTGTTGCCCACATCTAGGTGCACCCCAGACACCTTGTTCATCAGCAATTGTCTGTAAGTGAGCAAGTGACTCTCCTGAAATTTTTGCACATGGATGGTGGTGAGGCTCTGGAACAGATTGCCCAAGTAGGTGGTGGATGCCCCATCCATGGAGGCATTCAAGGCCATGTTGGATGGGTTGTTGGACAACATGATCAGGGGGGTGGCAACGCTGCCCATGGCAGGGGGGTTGGGAGTGAGTGACTGTAATGTCCCTTCCAACCTAAGCCATTCTACGTCTCCATTATGTGTGATTCTGTGATCATCCAGCAGCCTTTCAGAAGCTGTTGGCCATGGACTCTCACGGACATCTCCAGGGAGATGGGGAGAAGAAAATCACATCCTCTCCTGCTGAGTTGAGCTGGTCCCCTGGGACACAAAGTGCTCATACAAGCGGGCAGAGCTGCAGAGAAACAGCTGTGTCCGGGAGCAGTTCCTGTGAACCATGTATTAATGCTGGGGGCATGATCTGCAGGTGACAGAGGGAGAAGAGAGAGAGGAGAGGGAACTTACAGGATGTGTGGGATGTGAGCAGGCTGTGAGCTCACTGGAGCAGCATTACTCACAGCCTTTAACACAGTAAGTCTCTCGCTGCAGGCAATGCAGCTGCTTTTCCTGGAGGGATCAGTAAATCGGGGATATCTCATGGCAGCTCAGGCTGCAATCGCTCGTTGTTTCTTTCTCATGGAAAAAGACCTGCTCCATCTGAGGGCTTCCCTGCTGCAACGTCAGAACACAGCCCTGAGGGCTGCGTGTGCCAGGACGGCTGCAGGCTGTGCTGCTGGGGGTGCAGCCGGGTGCCCAGGGCTGTCGTGCAGAGCAGGGTCCCTGCTGTGCCCCAGGGGCTGTGCCGGGTCAGCGACTCTGCCGCCTGCCAGGCTCAGCACTCAGCCTGCCCGGGGAGCTGCCCAGGGTGCTGTGGGGAGACGTGTGGGCAGGGCAGGGGACTTCTGCTGCCACAGCTGCTGTCTGGGGCAGGGCATCACAGCTGCACTGCACCCCAGAATGTTTCCAAGGGTGCTTTGCAAGAGGAGAGATAAGGCAGGGATTTTCCATTTGCTGTTCTTAGGGAAGGGGAAAGGGTTGGAGGCAGGAATCTGAAAGGAGCTGGGAAAAAGCAACACATCTCTGAGAATCCTGCATTGCTCCTTTCTCAATCTGCCGTTCTGTGAACAGTCTCCTAAGATGGTTTCAGCCTTCCCTCTCCCTTGTCATTTACAGCAGACGTGAACCCACGCTTACCCTGCCAACAGGACACTTCATCAAAGGCAAACCTAATTGCACAGAGTTTGGAATGAGAGCTCTGAGTGCAGACAGGGTAAAGGTATGGGATGTGGGAACTGATTGTCTCTGAGGATGGTCTTGATTTGTCATAATCTTCTGCACTCCTAACAGCAACTCCACGCCCAGGAATAGCAGAGCAGATGCCCAACAGCAGCTCCATCAGCGAGTTCCTCCTGCTGGCGTTGGCAGACACGCGGCAGCTGCAGCTCCTGCACTTCTGGCTCTTCCTGGGCATCTACCTGGCTGCCCTCCTGGGCAACGGCGTCATCAGCACAGCCGTAGCCTGTGACCAGAGCCTGCACACACCCATGTACTTCTTCCTCCTCAACCTCGCCCTCCTCGACCTGGGCTGCATCTCCACCACCCTCCCCAAAGCCATGGCCAATGTCCTCTGGGACACCAGGGCCATCTCCTACGCTGGATGTGCTGCACAGGTCTTTTTCTTTTTGTTTTTATTTTCAGCAGAGTATTCCCTTCTCACAGTCATGGCCTATGACCGTTTTGTTGCCATCTGCAAGCCTCTGCACTACGAGACCCTCCTGAGCAGCAGAGCTTGTGCCACCATGGCTGCAGCTGCCTGTGGCACTGGTGTTCTCTATGCTCTGCTGCACACTGCCAATACATTTTCTATACCACTGTGCCAGGGCAATGTTCTGGACCAGATTTTTTGTGAAATTCCACAAATCCTCAAGCTCTCATGCTCGCAATCAGACTCCCTTAGGGAAACTGGATTTATTGTGGTAAGTGTTCTTGTCATATTTGGGTGCTTTGTATTCATAGTGCTGTCCTACGTGCACATTTTCAGGGCCGTGCTGAGGATGCCCTCTGATCAATGCCGGCAAAAAGCCTTCTCCATGTGTCTCCCTCACCTGGCCGTGGTTTCCCTGTTTGTTGGCACGGACTTCTTTGCCTACCTGAATCCCCCTTCCCTGTTCTCCCCATCCCTGAACCTGGTGGTGTCATTTTTGTACTCAGTAGTGCCTCCAACACTGAACCCCCTCATATACAGCATGTGGAACCAGGAACTCAAGGATGCAGTGAGGAAAATGATGGCAAGGACACATTTCAGGAGGGATTAACTTCTCATCTTTCTCTACAACTGACTCACTGTTGTTCCTGTAGCAGGCTCATATTATGCATTTTCACCTTTAAAATGCTTATCTATTTCTATTGATACATTTTTTTTGCTGTTCATTTATATGTGTGAGTGTGTAATAAATATTATTGGTTATTATTCCTAAACATGCGTTTGGATTCTGTCTGCTTCTACTGAGGCATCACGCTGCTCTCTATCTCCTGGAGCCCATACGAATTCTGGGTCAGTGCTGACTCTCACGCAGGCTCTGTTCTTATCTCTGTATCTATAGAGAAATGAGATGCCAGCAGGCACTGTGGAGGTGATACAGGCTGGATTAGCATAATGGATGTTCGTATTAGGCTAGGGACCAATAGATTAGTTCAACAAAAGGAATCCAATTGTGCTCATCCTGAAACTTTTTCTTGGGTTGCATATAAATTGTTTTGACTTATAGTGCACCAAATTAGAAAGTTGCTCGTTACGTTATAACAAGCAATGGGAATTTGCCATACTGGGGAGAAAAGAGCTAACAGGTGATCCTGAGGGCACTGTGTTGAGGAGGAAAATGAAATCAAAGGGAGGAAGTAGGTGCTGTAGGAAGGAGGATGTGAGGAGTCAGGGGCTGTGCTGGGGGCACACCTCCGTAGCCCTGCATGCATGCTGCCCCATGCGGTGCCTGCACAGAGCTCCCAGGGGCTGCCTGAGGGGTGGTGGAGCCGGGCTGTCCTGCAGAGGGGAATGGACACGGAGACACTGTGCTGAAGGGCTGGGGACCAAAAATCACCCCAGAACTCAGCAACCCCGGATGTGCTGTGCTCACCTTGCCTGGCTCTGCTGCTCTCTCACTGCCCCTCCTCAACAGGACAGGGGGGAAATAAATTAAACAGCTCTCAGGTGGAAACAAAAAGCACCTTATTTTTTCCTTGCTTAGAGCCTAATGATAACAAATGTTGTGTATTAATGGCTGAAATGGAAGTGATTTGCTATGTTTGTATTTCAGTTTTGTTGTCTCACATCCTGACCTTTTCTTTAACATGGAACAATAATAACTTCCTAAATTAGCCCTGTGTACAAGTTAGTTATTGCTGTTCTTACTGTCCGACCCACACTGTTGTGTCACTGTAGAGCTGGGACACTGTCAGTCACAGTGCTCTGGATTCCTAAGTGAAGGTTGCTAAGTTACAGAAACACTCTTATCTACCAGGTGCCAGTTGCAGGTACTGCAAGGCAAAGAAACAATTTAATGAACAATTTAATTGTATGTGCTATAAAAAGATGTGTTTTACTGTAACACAACCTTAGTTCTGAGATTCACCTGGACTTCTGAAAGGCCTCTGGCATGGTCCCATATCACTTCCTTAACTCTATGAAGAGATACGAGAGATGGATTTGAAGGGTGGACACTTCATTGGATGAGACATCGGTTGGAAGGTCGCAGCCAAAGGGCTGTGGGAAAGGGCTTTCTGGTAAATGGTCTCCAGTAGCTGGAGGCCAATCACAACGGGTGTCCCCGGGGGTCATCCTTGGGACCAGAGCTCTTCAATGTCTTTATCAGTGGCATGGATGATGAGATAGAGTGCACCCTGTGCAAGTATGCTGATGACAGCAAGCTGAGTGGTGCAGTTTTAACAACAGAATTAAGAGATGTCATCCAGAGGGAGCTAGACAGGCTTGAAAAGTGAGCCCAAGGAAACATCATTCAACAAGATCAAGTGCAAGGTTTTGCACTTGTGTGGGGACAGTCTCTGATATGAGTACAGACCAGGAGAACTCCTTGAGAGCAGCTCTGCAGGGAAGATCTTAGGGGTCCTGGTAGATGCAAACCTTAACATGAGCCAGCAGTGCACGCTTGCAGCCTGAGAGGCCAAGTGTACCCAATTATGCTCATCCTGAAACTTTTTCTTGGGTTGCTCTGGTTTCGCTTAGGATGGCCCTGAATACTCCCCTTTACATCTGGCCCCCAGCTGATGCTCAGAAAGGAGGTGGCTATCTCTGAGGTTGTCTATCGCAGCTTCCAGACACTTTTGTGTAGGGGATTTTTGAGAAGAAGTGTAAGCAGTCCTTGCCATAACGTTAGCAATTGTTTGAAAAGTAGCACACACAAACAGAACAGAAACTGTGTAGAACAGCAGAAAGGCATTTACCAGCGAGAAGAAGATGCGTGCTTTGGCCACAGTAGCGACTAGATGAACAACTGGAACAAACATAGCAGGTGCACGATCGTATACTGTGAACCAACCAGATCTTAGCACATACTGCCTTTCTGTGTATATATGCTTTGAGTTATTGCTTAATAAACAAACATTAGCTTGCAAGAAAAAAAAAAAAAAGAAAAGAAAAAAAAAGAAATAGCCTCCAGCCCTCACAATAACTGGGATTCCGTGTTTTTACTTATTGTTTTTTCAATTGTTGTATTGTAAATAACTTCTGCATGCCATAGTGAATGATGAAAAACATCTGGATTATCCACTGGATGGTATATTAGTAACAACACTGGTCATGGTATAACAAAAATGGGTGATTTTTCTGTGGTACCAATGTTGCCTTAAGAATTAGAATTATTAGGTATAATTTAGGTTGCTGTGCGCTATTTTTTTCTATTTTTAGTGATAGATTAAATATAAACTGTACAGGATTTATGTTTCCACTGCCGGAATCCATGGAAATAACTTTTTTTAGTGTAGTCTTATCTTTTCATTATGATGTTATTAGCCTATCAATTAGCTTTTCCTTAGTTTGTCAAGGCAAAACCAGGAAAGGAATCCCAGGCAAAACCAGGAAAGGAATCCCAGACAAAGGGATGACACTGTACTGTAGAATGATTCACTCTCTTTCATCCACTAATCAGAATTTTAAAAATATGACTATGCATAACTTGAGACAAAGGCACACACTATCTTACTTCAATTTACCATATGATTCTAACAGAGAATGCTTGGGTATTGCCCAACAGATGTTTTAGTCCACTGATTCTTTCAATTGGCACCTATGTCAGGGGCCTTTAGAAGAACGATCTTGGGAAGGAACAATTACCTGCCATGAGAGAAAAGGTCTAGGAGGAGAAGCGGTTCACTGATTAAGTGCATGTTTTCTCCTTTGCCACAAGTGGACATGCCCTCTATTGCAATAGCAAGTAAAAAACCTTTGTTGCTCCACCAAGATCTTTGCCTGATAAAAATTGATTGATTCTGAGCTTTTCTTGCGCAAGAAAACATGAGGGAGGTGTGGGGATAGAGGGGAGAGTGGGGATAGAGGGGAGAATGTGGGGATATGGGGCGCAGAGACCCCATTCCCTCCCAAATGGGGGCCTCAGCAGAGCTTTTGGTTTCGCTTTCAATTCTGCATGGTATGGGTGAAAGCCGGGCGGCCATTGGTTCCAGTGCTGCCCACAGGTGGAGCACACGCTGGGATTGTCTGTGTTGCAGTGCCTCAAAGCCCCTCTTGATGTGGGCAGAGTCCCAGCTTCAGGGTGGTTTGCAGCAATTGGGAGCAGTTTGGGGAATTTTTCAGGTCACTGGGGGCACTTTAGGGGTAATTCTGGGAGAACTTGGGACAAATCAGGAGCACTTGAGAGGGAGTTTGTAAAATTTTGGAGGCAGTTTGTGGCAGTTAGGGAACCGGGAGCAGCATGCGGTCCTCAGAAGGGCAAAGATAGAACCAGAGTCCATCTGCAGAGCCCCCTCAGCACTGGAATCCCAGTGGGTGGGTGGGCATGTGGGTGCAGCACACTATAGAGACATACTTGGCTAGTGGAGGACATGATTATGTGAGCCTAGGCTAAGGTCTAAGGCCTACAGGCTGTGGTGCGTGTGATACAGACTCTGGTCAGTCACAGTCCTTGACAAATTCAGCAAGAAAAGAGAGATGCATAAGCAGAAAAAGAGCTGTACTAGCAGAAGAGCAAAAAGTTACAATTTAGGGTGAGGTAAGAAACTGCTTGCTGCCAACAAATCAGAGAAGAAACTTAGGTGCGTGACTGCCTCGTGCTAACCCCTTACCAATCGATTAGGGAGGCGTTACACGTGATTCACACCTGCAAACAATCTGGAGTACGCTTTGTATTCTTTAAGAGTTAAAAAGGTATTTCAGCAGGCAGCAAAAGAGGAGATTCCTGTCCCACAAACATTTACAGTCTTGGTATGGGAGACTGGACCCCAAGAATTGAGACAGTTTCATTGGGATTTAATAAAAAACAATCTGCAAGGCGGTTCTTACATGCGGTCTGGGAGCGCCATTTACTCAGGCATTGCTGGACAATATCTTCGCTACCCAGTCATTAATGCCATATGATTGTGGCCAATTAGCCAGTCTGTTGTTGAAACCTGCACAAAGGTTGCTATGAAAAGATCATTGGCAGCACTTGTGTGAAGATGAAGCACTTAGGAATTTGGAGCGACCTCAGCCAGATCCCCTATTTGGGATAGGTACAGCCCAATTGACAGGAGCCACTCCCTTTAATAATCCACAACTTCAAGCACAACTACCAGAAGATGCTCTGTGCACTTCAGTGCAATTTGCCTTGAAGGTGCTGTTAACCCTCTCTGAGGATGGACAAAGGGAGACATCATTCACACAAGTTAGGCAGGGACCACAAGAATCTGACATGCAATTTATCAGTAGGTTACTTGGTGCCCTTAATAAACAGGTGGCAGATGAGGATGCAAAAAGTGCCATTATCATGAAACTGGACATAGAGAATGCAAATATGGACTGCCATAGGATTTTGAAGTCATTACCGAGACAAACTAACCTGGTCAATATGATAGAGGCTTGCAGTAGGGTGGCATCCACAGAGTTCTCAATGACTGTCCTAGTGGAGGCTTTTGTCCACGCATTACATCCTGGGAAAGACAAAAGGTGCTACAATTGCAGGAACAGCTGAAGGTTCCAAGCCACCTCAGCCAACCACCTTTATCCACACTACTATGGATCTAAGGATGGGGGCTTTGCCTTAATAGCAGTGAATGACTTCGGAAGCTTTTAACATCAGACAAACCTTTACAAGATGGAAGATGCATTGAACAAAAAGAAGTTAATGGGTATGCAAACAGCCCAAGAAGTACCTTCAATTTCAGTAAAGAACCAGAAGGGTTCTTTAACATGGTTACAGCTTCACAAATTTCAGATCTATCTCCAGAATTTTTTTTGTTTATTGCCTGCTGTAAGATTTAGCAAATCATTTACTTTCTCCCTACCTACTTTGTTTTCCTTTCTCTATCCCCATAACTTTGTTCTGTATATGACCACATGCTTCAGCATGGAAAGATAAGTCTAGAATAGCTATAAAGATAAAACTTCACTTCTTCACTTTTCACTATTCCTTTGTTTAAGATGGGATAATGGGAGAGGTGGTGTAGGCAATTTTTTATTAATTGTATTCTTAACTCTGCTGTACAAAGGTTGGATTTTTGACAAAATCATATGTAGCAGTGTGTTTATCAGCTAATCCACTTGAAATGATAAGCATTGTTTACTGGTTGATGGTATATTTGACAATGAAAAGTGGTCTGACAATAAGCAGTGCAATTATTGCTAAATGGCTCCAAGGATGTGGAAAGTACTTGTCAAGCTATAGTGGAACAAGCAAATCAAACTGTTTGCAAAAACAGAAAGGGAAGAACCTGGGGTTCTACCTCAAGAACAGTTACGTAAGGTTCTCTATTTTCTCAGTTTTCCTTGTTTAGCTGGGGAAGACACCATCCCACTGATGGTTAAACATATTCAGGGTATTTACTGGAATTTACTGATGTCACGGTTATCTGTCACAGGGACACAAGAAAAACAGAAGGGAGAGAAGGAGAAAAAAAAATCTGCAGCCACCAGAGCAGAGCCGTGCGTGGGTAGTGGGGGGCTGGGGGGGTAAGGGGGAAGTGTATGCAGACAACAGATGAGACTGGGGGAAAAAAAACAAACAACAACAACAACAAAAAAGCAAAAACCAATGGCAACAATTTGAAGATAAATGGTAATTTTATTACATCTAACAAAATCGAACAATCTGGGAGAGACAAAATTATCCAAAATCTGAGAAACTTATGTTAGTAAAACTGCAGGGGAAGCACATCTGTGGCAGGACAAAAGACAAAGCGTGCCAGAGTGCTAGCCCTTATCTCCCCTGGCTGGGGGCAGGGCCCCTCTATTGGTTACCTGCAGTGACTGGAGGAATTTTGTTGGTGGTTGATCTTTGCTGTAATTCTCTCACCCGTGCTCACAGTGCAGGAGTGGGATTTTTATGCCACTTCTCCATGTCCTCTCCATTTGCATGTAATTAGCTCCACATGGCCGCACATGACATGGAGTTACCTCTGTCATTTGCTCAAGCAGGGAAACATTTGCATTTGATAGATGAGACTTTCATCAGTTTGGTCAGCTCCTTCCTCACATTCCTTGGATCATACTCATCTTCTTCAGATGGTTCTGATAGTGCCACGGGTTCATCCCTGTTAATCACTAGGGACAGTATCTCCAGTATACTTTCCTATGTCTTCTCCATTTTATCTAGTCTTTCTGCTACCGTTGATATGGCAGAAATGGAAGCGTGTGATGGAAGAAATTGTTCAAAGTTTTGAAGTGTAAGAATCAGTTCAAAAACTGAGGGTCTTCTGTGTGGCCCTCATATCTATGGAACATTGATCCTAGCATACTGACGTACCTCTCCATTGCTGTTCTTGAGAGCCTCTGACATATATTGGGTGTACTCCTCACTCTCTCAGGAGCAAGGTCATGGTGTGGATCATTAGGAACTAATATAGAATCATACAGCATTTCCACCATGGCTATTTCTCTCAAATATGGGATGCCGTTCTCAATGTTATTCTATTTTCTCATCTCAAGGCCCAGATCATCTTTGTAGGGATGTCTTTTCTTCACAGCTACTAACATTCATTTCCAGAGGGTGGCAACTCCATTCAGACATCTACTAGTCCCTCTGTTGATAGCTGGGTCTCGGGCAATGCTTCCTAGTTGGCGAGCTTTGTTACAATCTAGGGACATGCTGCTGGCACCACTGTCCCAACACTGAAGCAGCCAGGTGACAACAGTTTCATCTGAGCGCTGTACAAACGCCTTTCTTGAGCTTTGGATTTCAATCATCTTCAGGCATCAATAGTGGTAGCAGTGACTTCCTCATATCACTGTCCTCTCCATGTCTCTCACTTTTCTTAGTTGCCTTTCTCGGTGGTAGTGGGTTTGAGGAGGGCCCCTCGCCTGGATCTTCCTCTTCTTCCTCTGCTTCTTCTTTCCGTTCTAGATGTGAAAATCCCTTTCCTCCTGCCGTCCATGCACCTCCTCAGCTTGGCCTGAGCCCCGCAGCCTTTTATCTGCTCCTCAGACATCCTCTCAAGTGCATTTAGATTTGCAGAGTCATTAAGATTAGAAAAGACCAAAAAGGTCATCAGGTTCAACAGTCCAACCAGGTCCTGGCCCATCTGCATCTGGCAGCAGCCCCAAGATGTCAAAAACTGCTGCTCCCATGGCGTTGTTGGGACTGGCTGTTGATGTTCAGGGCCCGACGTGGTACTCGGGAGTGGCTTGGCTCCTGGGCTGGCTCTGTCCTCCTGAACCAACTCCTGCAGAGTAAACAAGGCTGGCTCTGGGACACTGCATCACAACGTTGGTGAGGGGAGCAGCTTCGAGTCCGGGCCCTCCCTGGCTGTGTGCACTGGCTTCCATCAGCTGCTGTGGAGCCCCTCGAGGACCCCAGTGCTGCCCGTTGGCTGAAGCTGTGGGTACAGCTCTCAGCACTTGGGGTTGGTGGGTGCCTGCTCCCACGGCATGTTTGGGGCTGGCTTGTGGAACCTGGGACCTGGCACTGCAGTGGAGAGCGACTTTGTGTCTGAGCACGCCCTCCCTGGGCTGGAGGTTGTAGCCACATGCTAGGGAGGGCCTCAAGGACTCTGACTTTCCCTGTCTGGCCAAGTCTGGGGCAGCATTACGGCAGCTCCCATGGTGCTCTCGGAGCTCATTAAAGCTATTTTCAACTTGAGATAAACGCGGGGAGATTCTCCCATGGTCTGTCCCATACCGTCTGGACAGGCTGCTGCTCTCAGGCACACGGGACCCACGATCTGGCTCCGATGGTGCCTGGCTGGTGGTGCTGGAAGTACTGCTCTCCAGAGCTGGGGAGCCTTGGGATGGCCCCAGTCCATGCTGGCTGGTGGTGCTGGAGTCTGTAAGAGAGGCAGGAAGGTGAGCAGGATTGAACTCCTGCCTGGGGGTGGGACTGACTCCCACCTCTCCAGGGTAAAGGGACATAAACAAGGCCGCCCTGAGCATGCAGCACACAGCTGTTTGCCTCTTACTGGTGCCCTCTCCAGCGCAGGCATTGTACTCCCAGGTGGAGGCGCTCTCACTCAAGTTGGAGCAGCACCGATGGGTGCCCTGTGCAGCGCAGGAGTGCAGAGCAGCAGCTCCCAGAGCCTGGGGAAACAAATGGGTTGTGGACATGAGGACTAATTGACCTGAGCCAGAGAGTGCCTGGCACAGCTCTGCTGTTCAGTCCATGCTCCCCAACCCTGCGCTGAGGCTGTGATCCCATGCAGAGCCCCAGAGGGCTGCTGAGGTAACTCACCCTGCTCCCTCTCCCTGCTCCCTGCCATGTGGGTAACAGCACTCACTGGCATTGCAGCGCTCGTGCCTCTCTGGTAGTGATGCATATGCATCATTGTCCTCCCATGTTGGCCTCCTGTCAGAGAAGGGAGGGAACATCATGAGCACCCACTACGCCAGAAATAAAACTAATCCATGGCATCCTTCCTCCTCCACCCAATCCCCAGCTCCAGCTTCCCAATGATGCTGAGGCCTGGTTTAATGGCAGCAAAGGGCCAGGCCTGCCGGGGTTGTCAGTCCCTGGGCAGGAACATCTCATGTATCCTCACATCTTGGGAACTAGCTGAAAGACACCAACCTGACTGGGTTTCAGATCCCCAGGATGAGCATTTTTGGGATAAACTTGTCCCTGTCTCTGCAGAGGGGACACCGGAAGCAATAAATTCCAGCGCACATGGCCTGTTCCTGCAGCAGAAACACAAGTAGCATCAGCGTGAGCGGGACCTGATGCTGCTAAGCTCCCGCCGTTCCCACGGGGCAAGGGAAGGGCTCTAACCTGGACGCAGGCCCGGTGGAACCAGGTGTGTTTGCAGGATGGGCACACCATGGTGCCATATGAGCTGCTGTCCCCCACGGGGTCCATGCAGATGATGCACATGGTGTCCTGCACTGGCACTGCCTCCACTGCCTGCTGCGGGCGGTGCTCCCAGCAGAAGGACCTGCGGGAAGATGGGAGGGGTGGGCAAGGTGAGAAGTGCTGCGAGGAGGGCAGAGGAACACAAAGGAGCCCCAGGCTCTGGCTCTGGCTCTGGCAGGCTGCTGGGAGGTGTC
The DNA here is from genome assembly GCF_038088225.1 of Cyrtonyx montezumae. Classification (NCBI taxonomy): domain Eukaryota; kingdom Metazoa; phylum Chordata; class Aves; order Galliformes; family Odontophoridae; genus Cyrtonyx; species Cyrtonyx montezumae. The sequence goes on along the minus strand of NW_027072055.1, from coordinate 369,662 downwards.
AAGACGCATTCCTCGCTACTTTGAACAGAACATCAACAGCCAGCCCTAGTGGTGCTGCTGGATTGCCGTGTGCTGTCAGCAGAAAAAGAACGGACTCTGCCACTTTATTAGAGTGATAACAGTGACAGTTTATAGGAAAAAATACAACTCTTAAAGAATACAAAGCATACTCCTGATTGTTTGCAGGTGTGAATCACGTGTAACGCCTCCATAATCGATTGGTAAGGGGTTAGCACGAGGCAGTCACGCACCTAAGTTTCTTCTCTGATTTGTTGGCAGCAAGCAGTTTCTTACCTCACCCTAAATTGTAACTTTTTGCTCTTCTGCCAATACAGCTTATTTTCTGCTTATGCATCTCTCTTTTCTTGCTGAATTTGTCAAGGACTGTGACTGACCAGAGTCTGTATCACATGCACCACAGCCTGTAGGCCTTAGACCTTAGCCTAGGCACACATAATCATGTCCTCCACTAGCCAAGTATGTCTCTATAGTGTGCTGCACCCACATGCCCACCCACCCACTGGGATTCCAGTGCTGAGGGGGCTCTGCAGATGGACTCTGGTTCTATCTTTGCCCTTCTGAGGACCGCATGCTGCTCCCGGTTCCCTAACTGCCACAAACTGCCTCAAAAATTTTACAAACTCCCTCTCAAGTGCTCCTGATTTGTCCCAAGTTCTCCCAGAATTACCCCTAAAGTGCCCCCAGTGACCTGAAAAATTCCCCAAACTGCTCCCAATTGCTGCAAACCACCCTGAAGCTGGGACTCTGCCCACATCAAGAGGGGCTTTGAGGCACTGCAACACAGACAATCCCAGCGTGTGCTCCACCTGTGGGCCGCATTGGAACCAATGGCCGCCCGGCTTTCACCCATACCATGCAGAATTGAAAGCGAAACCAAAAGCTCTGCTGAGGCCCCCATTTGGGAGAGAATGGGGTCTCTGCGCCCCATATCCCCACATTCCCCCCTCTATTCCCACTCTCCCCTCCATCCCCACACCTCCCTCATGTTTTCTTGCACAAGAAAAGCTCAGAATCAATCAATTTTTATCAGGCAAAGATCTTGGTGGAGCAACAAAGGTTTTTTACTTGCTATTGCAATAGAGGGCATGTCCACTTGTGGCAAAGGAGAAAACATGCACTTAATCTGTGAACCGCTTCTCCTCCTAGACCTTTTCTCTCATGGCAGGTAATTGTTCCTTCCCAAGATCGTTCTTCTAAAGGCCCCTGACATAGGTGCCAATTGAAAGAATCAGTGGACTAAAACATCTGTTGGGCAATACCCAAGCATTCTCTGTTAGAATCATATGGTAAATTGAAGTAAGATAGTGTGTGCCTTTGTCTCAAGTTATGCATAGTCATATTTTTAAAATTCTGATTAGTGGATGAAAGAGAGTGAATCATTCTACAGTACAGTGTCATCCCTTTGTCTGGGATTCCTTTCCTGGTTTTGCCTGGGATTCCTTTCCTGGTTTTGCCTTGACAAACTAAGAAAAAGCTAATTGATAGGCTAATAACATCATAATGAAAAGATAAGACTACACTAAAAAAAGTTATTTCCATGGATTCCGGCAGTGGAAACATAAATCCTGTACAATTTATATTTAATCTATCACTAAAAATAGAAAAAAATAGCGCACAGCAACCTAAATAATACCTAATAATTCTAATTCTTAAGGCAACATTGGTACCACAGAAAAATCACCCATTTTTGTTATACCATGACCAGTGTTGTTACTAATATACCATCCAGTGGATAATCCAGATGTTTTTCATCATTCACTATGGCATGCAGAAGTTATTTACAATACAACAATTGAAAAAACAATAAGTAAAAACACGGAATCCCAGTTATTGTGAGGGCTGGAGGCTATTTCTTTTTTTTCTTTTTTTTTTTTTTTTTGCAAGCTAATGTTTGTTTATTAAGCAATAACTCAAAGCATATATACACAGAAAGGCAGTATGTGCTAAGATCTGGTTGGTTCACAGTATACGATCCTGCACCTGCTATGTTTGTTCCAGTTGTTTCATCTAGTCGCTACTGTGGCCAAAGCACGCATCTTCTTCTCGCTGGTAAATGCCTTTCTGCTGTTCTACACAGTTTCTGTTCTGTTTGTGTGTGCTACTTTTCAAACAATTGCTAACGTTATGGCAAGGATTGCTTACACTTCTTCTCAAAAATACCCTACACAAAAGTGTCTGGAAGCTGCGATAGACAACCTCAGAGATAGCCACCTCCTTTCTGAGCATCAGCTGGGGGCCAGATGTAAATGGGAGTATTCAGGGCCATCCTATGCGAAACCAGAGCAACCCAAGAAAAAGTTTCAGGATGAGCATAATTGGGTACACTTGGCCTCTCAGGCTGCAAGCGTGCACTGCTGGCTCATGCAAGAACAGCAATAACTAACTTGTACACAGGGCTAATTTAGGAAGTTATTATTGTTCCATGTTAAAGAAAAGGTCAGGATGTGAGACAACAAAACTGAAATACAAACATAGCAAATCACTTCCATTTCAGCCATTAATACACAACATTTGTTATCATTAGGCTCTAAGCAAGGAAAAAATAAGGTGCTTTTTGTTTCCACCTGAGAGCTGTTTAATTTATTTCCCCCCCGTCCTGTTGAGGAGGGGCAGTGAGAGAGCAGCAGATCCAGGCAAGGTGAGCACAGCACATCCGGAGTTGCTGAGTTCCGGGGTGGTTTTGGGGCCCCAGCCCTTCAGCACAGTGTCTCCGTGTCCATTCCCCTCTGCAGGACAGCCCGGCTCCACCACCCCTCAGGCAGCCCCTGGGAGCTCTGTGCAGGCACCGCATGGGGCAGCATGCATGCAGGGCTACGGAGGTGTGCCCCCAGCACAGCCCCTGACTCCTCACATCCTCCTTCCTACAGCACCTACTTCCTCCCTTTGATTTCATTTTCCTCCTCAACACAGTGCCCTCAGGATCACCTGTGAGCTCTTTTCTCCCCAGTATGGCAAATTCCCATTGCTTGTTATAACGTAACGAGCAACTTTCTAATTTGGTGCACTATAAGTCAGAACAATTTATATGCAACCCAAGAACAAGTTTCAGGATGAGCACAATTGGATTCCTTTTGATGAACTAATCTATTGGTCCTTAGGCTAAAACGAACATCCCTTATGCTAATCCAGCCTGTATCACCTCCACAGTGCCTGCTGGCATCTCATTTCTCTATAGATACAGAGATAAGAACAGAGGCTGCGAGAGAGTCAGCACTGACCCAGAATTCGTATGGGCTCCAGGAGATAGAGAGCAGCGTGATGCCTCAGTAGAAGCAGACAGAATCCAAACGCATGTTTAGGAATAATAACCAATAATATTTATTACACACTCAAACATATAAATGAACAGCAAACAAAATTGTATCAATTAATAGAAATAGATAAGCATTTTAAAGGTGAAAATTCATAATATGAGCCTGCTACAGGAACAACAGTGAGTCAGTTGTAGAGAAAGATGAGAAGTTAATCCCTCCTGAAATGTGTCCTTGCCATCATTTTCCTCACTGCATCCTTGAGTTCCTGGTTCCTCATGCTGTAGATGAGGGGGTTCAGTGTTGGAGGCACTACTGAGTACAAAAATGACACCACCAGGTTCAGGGATGGAGAGAACAGGGAAGGGGGATTCAGGTAGGCAAAGAAGACCGTGCCCACAAACAGGGAAACTACGGCCAGGTGAGGGAGGCACATGGAGAAGGCTTTTTGCCGGCATTGATCAGAGGGCATCCTCAGCACGACCCTGAAAATGTGCACGTAGGACAGCACTATGAATACAAAGCACCCAAGTACGACAAGAACACTTACCACAATAAATCCAGTTTCCCTGAGGTAGTCTGATTGCGAGCATGAGAGCTTGAGGATTTGTGGAATTTCACAAAAAATCTGGTCCACGGCATTGCCCTGGCACAGTGGTATAGAAAATGTATTGGCAGTGTGCAGCAGAGCATAGAGAACACCAGTGCCACAGGCAGCTGCAGCCATGGTGGCACAAGCTCTGCTGCTCAGGAGGGTCTCGTAGTGCAGAGGCTTGCAGATGGCAACAAAACGGTCATAGGCCATGACTGTGAGAAGGGAATACTCTGCTGAAAATAAAAACAAAAAGAAAAAGACCTGTGCAGCACATCCAGCGTAGGAGATGGCCCTGGTGTCCCAGAGGACATTGGCCATGGCTTTGGGGAGGGTGGTGGAGATGCAGCCCAGGTCGAGGAGGGCGAGGTTGAGGAGGAAGAAGTACATGGGTGTGTGCAGGTGCTGGTCGCAGGCTACGGCTGTGCTGATGAGGCCGTTGCCCAGGAGGGCAGCCAGGTAGATGCCCAGGAAGAGCCAGAAGTGCAGGAGCTGCAGCTGCCGCGTGTCTGCCAACGCCAGCAGGAGGAACTCGCTGATGGAGCTGCTGTTGGGCATATTCTCTGCTATTCCTGGGCGTGGAGTTGCTGTTAGGAGTGCAGAAGATAATGACAAATCAAGACCGTCCTCAGAGAAAATCAGTTCCCACATCCCATATCTTTACCCTGTCTACACTCAGACCTCTCATTCCAAACTCTGTGCAATTAGTTTTGCTTTACTGTCTTCACTTACTTGACATACGGTGTTAAAGGCCATGACTAATGCTGCTCCAGTGAGCTCACAGCCTGCTCACATCCCACATATCCTGAAAGTTCCCTCTCCTTTCTCTCTTCTCCCCGTCACCTGCCGATCATGTCCCCAGCATTAATACGTGGTGCACAGGAACTGCTCCTGGGCACAGCTGTTTCTCTGCAGCTCTGCCTGCTTGTATGAGCACTTTGTGTCCCAGGGGACCAGCCCAACTCAGCGGGAGAGGATGTGATTTTCTTCTCCCCATCTCCCTGGAGATGTCCGTGACTCTCCATGGCCAACAGCTTCTGAAAGGCTGCTGGATGATCGCAGACTCACACATAATGGAGACGTAGAATGGCTTAGGTTGGAAGGGATATTAAAGTCACTCACTCCCAACCCCCCTGCCATGGGCAGCGTTGCCAACCCCCAGATCATGTTGTCCAACAACCCATCCAACATGGCCTTGAATGCCTCCATGGATGGGGTATCCACCACCTACTTGGGCAATCTGTTCCAGAGCCTCACCACCATCCATGTGCAAAAATTTCAGCAGAGTCACTTGCTCACTTACAGACAATTGCTGATGAACAAGGTGCCTGGGGTGCACCTAGATGTGGGCAACACTGCCTGCAAGCTGTGGTAGACAACCTCAGAGATAGCCACCTCCTTTCTGAGCATTAGCTGGGAGCCAAATGTGAATGGGAGTATTCTTGGTCATCCTAAATGACACCAGAGCTCTGATTTTAGGACACCTGAGAGTATCATTTTTCACCTGTCCCCTTGGAGCATGCCGAGTTATACCGCTGACCGAATGGATGAGCTCAGCATAAGAGCCAGGTCATTGTCTCTGCTCCATCTGTGCCATATTCTGGAGTTCAAGGCATTACAAAGCTAGGACACACCTACGCTCCTTCAATGATGACACCTGAGTTTGTTCTGGGCTCTCTTATGAACTTATGAACTTATGAACTCTTATGAACTTATGAACTTATGAACTCTTTTGAATGGCAGTTCCCTGGGGTCTCCAGCACACCCACAGCCAGCTGGCAAAATGCAGCACAGCACCTTCAGGAAAGCCATGCCCTAGGAGTGTTGGTGCTGGCTGGACAGCTCCAAGCCCCACAATGGCTCTATTGCCCGCGTTCCACCTTCTGAGCACCACTACCATCGTGTAGACACAGGATCCAGCCAGGATACATCCAGTGATGCTTTGGGAATGGAAAGCTTTCTAAAGTGTCTTTACACTAAGGAGAACACCAAAACTATGAACTCCTTGAGCTAGAAATCTTTTTGCATTTGCAGACCTAGGATCTTCTTGGATCACAGAAACATGGCAGGATGGTTCCCACCTGTGAAGCAATGAAAAACAAGGGATAAGGACTCTTCACAGGGGGTGGTCAAGGAAGGCTACTGCTCTGTCTGTGAGAGCACACTGAGCTCTGCCTGGAGAGGGCAGAGGATCCCACTGTGAACTGATGGAAATGGCTTAAAGAGGAGACCAGCAGTGCCTGTTACTGGTTTCCAGGTCAGGAAGAATAAGAGGAAGGGGACCTAAAAAGACAAACAGGAGCCTCACATTTTGAGGCCCTTGTCACAGTCAGGGGCTTTACTCACTCCAACATCTTCTGGAGAGACAGCACAGCAGGGCATAAGCCATCCAGAAGATCCCTGGAGAGCACGGCTGACAGCTTCATGACCAAGCCAAAGAAGAACTAAAGAGAAGAGGTGCTCTGCTGGATCTCATACTCACCAGCAAGGAGGGTTTGTGAGGAATGTGAAGGTCAAAGGCGTCCTGGGCTGCAGTGGCCATGGCATGGTGGAGCTCAGGTGTCTGTAGAGAGGGCAAAAGAGAAGCTCACAACTTTGGGCTTCAGCAGAACACAGCTTGGCTTCTTCAAATGTCTGTGGGGTACGGGAAGGCAAGGTAAGGCTCTGAGGGGAATAGGGTCAAAAAAGGTGTTATCTACCTAAGGACCAGAACTTACAAGTAGAAAAAGTCCATTCCAAGGAAGAGAAAGCCAAGCAGCAATGTCAGAAGTCTTGCAGGAATGGGAAAGATTGCCCTGATCAAACCCAAACAGAGCAGTGCAGAGATTTTTCCCAGTGTTCCTGCTGAGATGAGTTTAGCAAAGCTAGAGTTCCACTGCAATTGAATGTGTCCAGGCATATCAAAGGGAGGTAGAGCTTAAAGAAATGTGTAGGCAGGAAAAGGAAGGCTAGGGAGACTGTGGGCCCACAGTAGAATGGGGCAAGGAACCTGGTGAGACAGGACATGGAAAAATCACTGATACTCATTTCCTTCCTGATCTCACTGTTTATCAGTTGGATTGGGCCTCTTGGTATCCTATGTGCCAGAAACAGTTGGGAAATGCTGATGCAAGAAGAGGTGAACTCCGAGCACCTAAGGAAACAGGATCCAGAGTTGGAAGAGACTGACAGAAATCACAGAATCCTTGAGTGGCTTGGGTTGGAAGGAGAGAAAGCAATACCCAGAGTAGTGCCTTCCCATTTCAGATGCTCGAGACAAGAAAGATGTCAGCAAGCTGAACGGGGCTTGGGAAGGCTCAAACAAGAGGTCTGGGTTTGAATGCTTCACGTGTGAGGAGAGGCTGAGGGATCTGGGCCTGTCCAGCCTGGAGAAGGGAAGGCTGAAGAGGATCTCACTGCAGCCTGCCAGAACCTGGAGGACGTGATGGAGAGCACAAAGCCAGGCCCTTCCCCATGGTGCGTGTTGAGAAATAAAAGAGAGGTTTGGCCTGTGCTTCAGAAAAGCACCTTTTTCACCACCAGCTGATGCAAGAATTGGTGCATGTCATCCAATGAGGCTCTGCAGTCTGTTCCCATGGAGGCTTGGAAAATCCATCAGGTGCAAATGCTGAGCAACTTGGTGTGTCCCTCTTTCTGACAGGTTGGGCTGCAGACATCCCCCAGGTTCTCTTCCAGCCTGGCTTATCTTGTGATCCTATGGCCGACAGCTGATGGGAAGAGAGCAGATGTTTACAGAGCATGAAGCATCCTGTGCTGTTTGTGACCATCTAAAACAAGATCTGAGGAAATGAAAAGAGATCGGTACACAGTGTGACTCAGTCAGTGCAAACCCTGAGGGCTGCCATGGGCAGTTCTAGGCAGGATGTTTTGGGGGCACCAGGCTCTGTGCAAGGCACAAATGGACCTTCTTTCCTTTTTGAAGCTGTAAGTCTGAAAGATGCTAATGTCAGTAACACTGCAAAAAGAATAAAAAAATAAATGACCACAAGTCAGGGCATGTTTTCAGCAAGTCATCTGGACACATGCTCTTCCCACTGCTCTCCAGATTTTCCCCATCTCTTGCTCGGTCTTCACTCAGATACCTCCCAATTCCCTGGCTGCTTCGTGACCATCAGGGAGTTTGGAACTTGCTCCATCCATCTATCCAAAGTCAAATGAACTCTTCATAAAACTCCTTAACTATATTTATATCTATCCCTTCCTATCTCTGTCTAACTCATTTCTTATACAAATGTTCCCTGTGAAAGACAAACTTTATGAGATGCAGCTTGGACATGGCATGCAGTTGAAGACTGTTTTACTGTTCATTCAATTGCATCGTGTTCCTTTCTGTTTGTTCACAAAAAAAAAAAAAGAAAAAAATCTTTCTTTGTCCATGTGCAGCTGGTTCTCTGAGGAAAGCAAGTTGAAGTCCGTGCAAAGGAGGTTTAACACTGAGAGGGTGACTTCAGAGGAAAAGTCATGCATTCCCCATGGGGCCAATGTGAGTAGAAATGGGGTGGGAAAGTTGAGGAGGATGTTTGTCTGCACAGTGTCAGAACAAACTCATTCGGGGACATCCTGGATCAACATCCATTGCTGAGTGCCGCTCCAAATTCTTTTTGAAGCCAGACTGTAATTAAATAAACAATTTGGCCTATTAGATGTTCATGAGCCTCTTCATCTTTAGACTGTCTCCAGACACTTCTCCAACTTGCTGTACAAGTTCTGAACACTTGAAGAAGATGACAGGAAGGCACAGGAGGGCTCTTTAGACTGTAATGGGCCCCAGGGGAAATTAGCTGCTGAGTCCATCAACATCCAGTGCAGAGAGAAGTTAGCAGAAAGAGCTCAAGAAGTTAAAGTCAGAAGTAGCAGTGACTTTGGAGTAATAATAGGCCCCATGGAGGGCCATTATCAACACAGCCTCCCCAGGGACTTGTTGGAGCAGATCACTGGAAGCCATGGTTACAGGCTGACAAAGGGACTGTGATGGTGGCTGTGATGCTGAGAAAACCCTTTGTTATCTCACGAAGCAGAAAGGCCGAGCCCTGATCCCCAGAGAATTGAAAGGGAGATCCTGTCCCTCATGTTGGCTCAGGGACCTTCCTGTGGCATAGGGATGGAGGTTTGTGTGATATCAAGTGAAAGACAAGGGGACAGCAGCTCTCTGCGTGGGGTGCAAGATGTTGTGAGGCCCAAGTCCCACATGGGCAATGTGTCTCATCACACGATTTGGATGTGAGAGGGGCCCAGTCTGAAAAAGTAGTAGTCAAGCACAATGAACCTTTGAACTTCAGATCTCTCAGGCCCAAGGTGGAGGCACCACAGCCTCACTGGGAGAGTTTGGCTCTGGGGATGCCATGTTTGATGCTAACTCATGTGCAGAGCTCCTTTCCTGCAGATCAGCCCCCAGTCTGTATTGATGTGTCATCACTCCTTGTCTCTCCTTCACAGCACTGTGACTCTGGCATCTCTGTGCTGTAACTCCAACATCAACACACTCCTGCCTGCTGTGACAGCCCAGTGACTCTGGCATCACTGTAATACAGACCACTGCAACAACTCAGTTATTCTGACATCACTGATGTCCACACCACCAAGTCTCTTGTCTCATGGCTCTTGTCACTGAGCTCCTGTGCACTGAGACAGCACAGTGACTCCAACATCACTGTGCTCATATCCACTATCACAGAATCCTAGAATATCCTGCAATAGAAAGGACCCACAAGGATCATTGAGTCCAAGTTCTGGCTCCGTGTGACCATCCAAAATAACAGACCATATGACTGAGGGTGTTGTCTTGCTTCTTGAACTCCAGCAATTTTGGTGCTGTAACCACTTCCCTAGGAGGCCTCTTCCAATGCCCTCCTTTGGACACTCTCCAATAGTTCTATGTCCTTTATGTTTTGCATTGCCCAGAAGTGCAACCAATGCTCCAAGTGAGGCCACAGCAATGCAGAGCAGAGCAGGGCAACTGCTTCCCTTACCTGTCTAGCACTGCTGTCCTCATTGCTCCTCAAAGGAAGGTTGGCCTTCCTGGCTGAGTGGGCACACTGCTGACTCACGTTCAATTTGCTGTTGATCAAGACTCCCAAATCCCTGTCAGTAGAACCACTCTCCAGTGTCCCATTCCCTACTCCGTGAGTACAGCCAGGGTTGCCCCTACGCAGCTGCAGAATCAGGCACTTGTTCTTGTTTCACTTCAAGTGGTTGGTGATTGGCCAGTTCTCTAAGTCATCCACATCTCTCTGCAAGGCCTATGCACCTTCAGTGGAGTCAACAGCTCCACCCGATCCAAAATCATCAGCAAATTTCCTGAAAAACTCTTCTAGTTCTTCATGTAAGCCGGTGATGAAAACATCAAAGTGAAGTGGCTCTAAAACACAGCCCTGGGAATCCCTGTTAGTGACCACTTGCCAAGCTGATAGAACCCCATTTACAATAACCCACTGGGTTATTTTACTGACCCTTCAGCCAAATGCTCACGTATCACAGTGCATTTCTATCTCTCCATATGCCAGACCATTTTTCCAAAAGGATAATGTGAGAAACAAATGCTCTACTGAAATCCTAACATATAACATCAGCTGGCTTCCCTTGATCAACTACATGGGTGACCGTGTCACCAAAGGACATGAAGTTAAACAGGATCTTCCCCTCATGAACCAGAGTTGGCTGTGACCAAAAACAACTGTTTTTCAATAACTCCCTACATCACTTTAACCATAATTTTACCTGGCACTGAAGTGACACTGACAGGTCCTTAATTGCTGGGGTCTTCTTTCTTGCTCTTCTTTAAAACTGGAACAACCTTTTTTGCCACCTTCCTGTCAACTGGGAACAGACATATCCCTAGGCTTCTTCTGATGCCTTTAAAATGAGAGCCCAGAGCAAACTCAAGTGTCATCACAGAAAGAATGGAGATGTGTCATAGCTTTGTAATGCCTTCAACTGCACAGTATGCCACAGATGGAGCAGAGAGGAAGATCCGGCTCTTCTTTTGTGAGCTCATCCATTTGCTCAGCGGAATAACACTACATGCTCCATGGGGATAGGTGCAAAAGGCACAGGGCTCTGGTGGCATTTAGGATGGCCAAGCATACCTCCTTCTGGCTCCAACGGATGCTCAGGAAGGAGGTCTCTATCTCAGAGATTTTCCACCACAGTTTGCAAGCACTAGCACACAGCACCCCAGCACCCCATGCACCTTCATCATCACTGAGTAGCGTGTGAGCGACTGAGTTACTGTTGAATAAAGACCAAGGATTGGATGTGGGGCTCACAAGCAGACACCTCATTGTACACATTGAACTCAACTAAGAGGATTCCTGAGTGCCAGAGTCCAGTGGGGAACTTAATCCAATTTCAACCCAAGGGTTTCCATCAGTGGATGAGGTGCCTAACCCTAGAGTTAGGATGAGAGTATCTGATAGTAATAGGACAAATTTCTGTAAGCACCATCCAAACTTGGAGAGATTCAAGGCCAGGTTGGATGGGATCCTTGGGAACCTGATCTAATGGTTTATAAATCTGCCTGTGGTTAGAGGCCAGAACTAGGCGATCTGTAAAGTCCCCTCCAACCTGAACCATTCTATGATTGTGTAATGTTATGTCTCCACTGCCTGAGCTGAATCACTGGGATATATAAGGGAAGCCAACCCCTCCCTGTCCTGATCTGTCCCCTTTGTCATACATGCCACGAGCAGAGGTTTCCAGATTGGACATCTGCTTCTCTCATGTGCAGACGTGTCCAACCATGCTCCTGGAATCCAGTGGACATGTGGTGATTAACTGATCTGACTTTGAATTATGTTTTGCAGTGGTGATCCCGCTGCCTTACAGGAGCTGTCAGCCCTGGAATCCCCAGGACATCTCAGGGGAGATGACTGGGAAGAAGAAATCACATCCTCTGCTGCTGAGCTGTGTGGGGCACCTGGGACACATGGAGCTTCTATGAGTGGGCAGTGCTGCAGAGAGACAGCTGTGCCCAGGAGCAGCACTCGTGCAGCACACAGCAGGGCTAGGGACTTGAACTGCCCGTGAAGGGGAGAGAAGAGAAGGAAGAGAGCTTTCAGGCTGTGTGGCACATAAGCAGGCTGTGAGCTCACCGCAGGAACAATTCTCACAGCCCTTGGCAAGGTAAGTCTCTCAGTGCAGGCAATGAAGCCACTTTTCCTGGAGGGTTCACTGAATCTGGGACATACTATTGCATGTCAGGCTGCAGACTGTAAGTTTCTTCAACAGGGAATAACCTCTGCTCCAGCTGAGGGCTTCCCTGCTGCAGCATCAGAGCACAGCCCTGAGGGCTGCTTGTCTGAGTGAGCTGCACTGCCAGCTATCTGCCCCAGGCCAGGTCCTGCAGCTTTTAGAGCAGCGAGTGCTCCTACTGACCTTAAGCTGAAGGCCGCAGGACACAGCTCGCTGTAACCTTTCAGTTCTGTGTTGGCAAGGGGATCCCTTCAAAGTCGTGGCACGTGCAGAATAGTTGTGTGCTATGTGTGCGCTGTGAAACAGTATTCCCTCCTGTACCACAAGTGTAGCTGATAGCAGCATTCAGTTAGAAGTAGGGACAGAAGGCCAGTGCACTCTGTAATACACCAATACCACTGTCCTCGGTATTTAAAAGCTTTCTGTACTGTAAGAAAAGCCAGGCACCCACGCCATGCAGACTCCCAGACTTCCCAGGACTAACTACAACCCCGCCTTATAAAAGCACATCCATTTCATTAGATAAGGATTGCAAGCTGTACTAGAGATATAGGATTTATAAATGCTCACTGAAAAATACCAAGGCTATTCCCGTTCTGAGTGGCTAAAGAACTTCAGCATCTCTGATGTTTTATCAAAAAGCTGGAGGTCCTGCATTTAGGTCACAGCTGTGAAAGTTAAAGGGTGCTTACATCAGATGTGGGGTTGTTTCTTTTATTTAAACAGAGGTTTCATGGTTACTTTGAATCATAAAGAAGATGTGCTTCTAGTAGCTGACCTGTCTTCGGCTTCTTCTAGTCTTGTAGCCTTGCCTGGGACTGTTTCAGTAACAGCACCTTATGGTCCTATGTTATTGTGCAAAGCTGTTGTTTTAAGCTTCTGTCTAGAAGAGTTGTTACATGTTCCAGACATAAGTCTGGCAGTCAGGAAAAAAGAGTTAAAAATAATAATAAAAAAAAAGCACTGTGAGCCAAGTTACCAGGAATTACCAGGTAGAAGAGTTAGTTTCTTCATGGGGAATGCGATTTGTTACATTTTTCTTTAAGGAAAAAAAAACAAAAGCAAAAAGATGCACAGAAAGGAGGCAGTCGGTGAGCCACGCTGTGGGCCATCCCCAGCCCTCGGTGTGAGAGCAGGGCAGTCTGGGCTGAGCACGATGGATCTGTCATGACAAGGAGCAGTCCTGCAGTGCTGAGCACAGACTGCCTGAGGTTGCTGAGGTCTCCATCTGAACGAGAGGCAACACGTTTGGCTCAGGCTGTTTGGGATTCAGGTAATGAAATGAAAGCCTTAACTCCCCCCTCCTGCCCCCAGCACCTCTCCTAACTTCCACTTTGGCCTTATCTAATCAGCATTATCCTTCTGATACGAGGGGGCTGAAATCAGCTCCCACCAATTGTAAATGCCTCTGGATTTTCCTGTGCAAAGCCACTGTCTCCCTGTAGATACCAAGTGCCATTCCTGGACAACTCCTGTTCCTCACAGTGCTCTCAGCACCCATCCTGCCATCTCCAGCTCCCCGTGCTGTACCACGTGCTGAGCACCCCATTGGGAACAAAATTTATCAGCACCTTCCAAACCAGCTCCTAGAAGTGCACATCCATATACCAAAATGGGTGCTACAAATGGCCTTCCCTCAGGAGAATGTCTCTAATGAAAGCAAGGCACACAGCAGAAAACTTCCCCCAGCATCCCAGCCTTGCCCAGCCACACTTGACCCAGGACGGCTGCAGGCTGTGCAGCCGGGTGCCCAGGGCTGTCGTGCAGAGCAGGGTCAATGCTGTGCCCCAAGGGGCTGCGTGCCGGGGTAGGGACTCTGCCGCCTGCCAGGCTCAGCACTCAGCCTGCCCAGGGAGCAGCCCAGGGGCAAAGAGCTCACAGCTACTCTGCACCAAAGGGGAATTTCCACAAGGAAGACCAATACTGGGATTTTCTGCTGTGTTTCCTATTTTCTGCTTCCAGGGGAGCGTAAAGATGTAAAGTGAGAAACAGAACATCATATACCATGTTTGAGCACACAGCTGAGAGTCCTAAAATGCCTTCAGTCTCTTTTGTTCTTATGAGCATGTATTTTCCTTGCTGATCCAATTGAGATTCTCTTATGATTCCCTTTCTCACTTGCAAACATGAGCATGCACCTACACAGTGCCTGCTAACAGGATGGGTTCTGATCAACAAATAGGAATGCATTGCATCTGAGCTGGTGTCTGTAGGTTCAGACAGGAAAAAGATGAGGAAACACTTTCCAGGTGAAAAGTCTGCGGGCAAGAGAGATATGATCAGGGAAAGAGAGAAAAGTAATAGCTTAATCTTTTGAGAGGAAGAATTTCCCAGAAGAAAACATACAACTGCCTTTAACGTGGACACCTTCTTCAGAGCAAGCCCCCACCCAGAAACAGCCCTCACGGCTGTTAGATCCTCTGCAGCCAGAGCTCCTTCAGAGTATAGGAACATCTACTCAGGCATGTGTCCGTCACCCTCTGCAGTACCTGCAGATGTGGGCAATGCAGTCTGTGAAGCTGGAAAAGTGTTGGCTTTCCCTTAATGAGAGGTCATTTTTAGGATGCATCTCCCTTAGGCCCTTCGGAGCTGTGGTCTGACCTTCAGGATGCAAATCTTTCCCATGGCCTGAAGAACAAAGTCGAGGGAAGAAGCAGAGGATACGATATGCATGGAAATGCTGTGGGGTTGGTGAAATGGACGTTAGGTGTCTGTTTTAAGAAGCACAGTGATGAGGTCTTGCTCACGTCCCTTGAGAAAGGGTGGGTGTTGTGTGATGAGCAGTCGGTTCCTCTTCTCTCAGCAGGGTCTGGCTTCTTTGGAAGGTAACTTGTGAATGCACTTGCCTTCCATCTCCAATCTGTGCTATTTCACAGCAACTGGAAACAGGCCCACGAGCTCCCCTTATCCTGCACTAAGCAGCAGTGAATCTCTTTGCCTCCCAGGTCTCAATCACAGCCGTTCACACTGAGTGCAGCAGAAGTGCTCAGGATTTCTGACTTCACTGAACACCCTTTGGGCATCATGAGTAGGATGAGACCATAGGAGAAAAAGCATCCCTAAGACTTCTTGTGTCAGTTGTACAGACGCCTACAGGTACTTTTGCATTAGAAGTGATTTCAACTGACAAATTCTAAAAGAAAATCTGTGACCACAGCACCAACACATTCCTCACAGGGACGTGGTTGTTTCCTTGAGAGAAGAAAGGCAGAGGCCTTCATGGCAAACTCAACGTCATGAACTGTAGCTTACATCACTGACCTCAACAAACATTTCACCCTTGGAAAGACCTGTCTCTAACTTTCATACTCCTTGGACAGGTCCTCATGCCCACAGGTCCTGATACCCAGAAGTGCCAAATGCCCAACAGCAGCTCCATCAGCGAGTTCCTCCTGCTGGCGTTGGCAGACACGCGGCAGCTGCAGCTCCTGCACTTCTGGCTCTTCCTGGGCATCTACCTGGCTGCCCTCCTGGGCAACAGCCTCATCAGCACAGCCGTAGCCTGCGACCAGTGCCTGCACACACCCATGTACTTCTTCATCCTCAACCTCGCCCTCCTCGACATGGGCTGCATCTCCACAACTCTCCCCAAAGCCATGGCCAATGCCCTCTGGGACACCGGAGGAGAAAAAGACCAGTGTGGATGAACCGGGATCTTTTGTTGAGACTCCGAGAGAAAAAGAGAGTCTATGTCCTCTGGAAGATGGGTCAGGCTACTTGGGGTGACTACAGAGAACTGGCCAAGATCTGCAGGCAGAAAATTAGAAATGCTAAAGCCCAGCTTGAAATTAGGCTGGCTACTGCTGTAAAGGAGAACAGGAAACCCTTTTACAAATATATTAACAGCAGGAGAAAAACTAAGGAGAATTTCCCTCCTTTACTCAACGAGGCAGGCAATATAACCACAGATGATAAGGAAAAGCCTGAGGTTCTCAATGCCTTCTTCACATCTGTCTTTAATAGACAGGACAGTTATCCACACGGTACTTGCCCTGACCTGGAAGTCCGGGACGGGGTGCATAATGCACCCCCTGTGATCCAAGCAGAGACGGTCAGAGATCTACTCCTCCATCTGAACTGCCACAAGTCCATGGGGCCAGATGGGATCCACCCAAGGGTGCTGAGGGAGCTAGCAGAGGTGATTGCTGAGCCACTTTCTGCCATCTTTCAGCATTCCTGGTTATCTGGAGAGGTCCCACAAGATTGGAGGCTTGCCGATGTGACTCCCATTTACAAGAAAGGCCGTAAGGAAGACCCGGGGAACTACAGGCCTGTCAGCCTGACCTCGGTATCAGGGAAGGTTATGGAACAGATGATCTTGAGGGAAATCACACGACACGTACATGGCAATAAAGGGATCAGACCCAGCCAGCACGGGTTTACCAGGGGCAGGTCGTGCTTGTCCAACCTCATCTCCTTCTATGACTGGGTGACCAGACAGGTAGATGAGGGAAAGGCTGTTGATGTAGTCTACCTGGACTTCAGCAAGGCCTTTGACACAGTCTCCCACAGTATTCTCCTAAGGAAACTGGCAGCCCGTAGTGTGGACAGGTTCACTCTTCTCTGGGTGGAGAACTGGCTGGAGGGCCGTGCCCAGAGGGTAGTGGTTAATGGAGTTAAGTACAGCTGGCGTCCTGTTATGAGTGGTGTCCCCCAAGGGTCAGTTTTGGGGCCCATCTTGTTTAATATCTTTATTGATGACCTAGACGAGGGAAATGAGTGTACCCTCAGTAAGTTTGCAGATGACACAAAGTTGGGAGGATGTGTCAAACTGCCTGAGGGTAGGGAGGCCCTTCAGAGGGATTTGGATAGGCTGAATAGCTGGGCTGAGCTCAATGGGATGAGGTTCAGTAAGGCCAAGTGCCGGGTCCTGCACTTTGGCCACAATAACCCCATGCAATGCTATAGGCTTGGGGCAGAATGGCTTGAAGAATGTAGAGAGGAAAAGGACCTGGGGGTGTTGGTTGATGCTCGGCTCAACATGAGCCGGCAGTGTACCCAGGTGGCCAAGAAGGCCAACGGCATCCTGGCCTGTATTAGAAATAGTGTAGCCAGCAGGAGCAGGGAGGTGATCATCCCCCTGTACTCAGCTCTGGTACGGCCGCACCTCGAGTACTGTGTTCAGTTTTGGGCCCCTCACTACAAGAAGGACATTGAGGCCCTGGAGTGTGTTCAGAGAAGGGCAACAAAACTGGTGAGGGGTCTGGAGCACAAGTCTTATGAGGAGCGGCTGAGGGAGCTGGGATTGTTTAGTCTGGAGAAGAGGAGGCTCAGAGGAGAGCTTATTGCACTCTACCACTTCCTGAAGGGGGGTTGTGGTGAGGAGGGGGTGGGCCTCTTCTCCCTGATAAATAACGACAGGACGAAAGGGAATGGCCACAAGCTGCGCCGGGGAAGATTTAGATTAGACCTGAGGAAACATTTTTTTTCTGAAAGAGTGGTCAGGCACTGGAATGGCATGCCTAGGGAGGTGGTTGAGGCACCATCCCTAGCGCTGTTCAAGAAGCGTTTAGATGAGGTGCTAAAGGATTTAATTTAGTAGTTGGGTAGAGATAGTGATAGGGGGATGGTTGGACTAGATGATCTTGTAGGTCCTTTCCAACCTTATGAACTTATGAACTTATGAACCAGGGCCATCTCCTACACAGGATGTGCTGCACAGGTCTTTTTCTTTCCCTTCTTCATGACAGCAGAGTATTTCCTTCTCACAGTCACGGCCTATGACCAACTTTGTTGCCATCTGCAAGCCCCTGCACTACGGGACCCTCCTGGGCAGCAGAGCTTGTGTCACCATGGCTGCAGCTGCCTGGGGCACTGCTGTTCTCTATGCTCTACTGCACACTGCCAATACATTTCCTATACCACTGTGGCAGGACAATGCTGTGGACCAGTTCTTCTGTGAAATCGCCCAGATCCTTAGGCTCTCATGCTCACAATCATACTGCCTCAGGGAAATGGAAATTATTTATTTTAGCATTATTAATGTATATTTAGTTTTCATTGTGCTGTTTTACGGGCATATCTTCAGGTCTGTGCTGAGGATGCCCTCTGAGCAAGGCTGGCACAAAACCTTATCCACGTGCCTCTCCTACCTGGCTGTGGTCTCTCTCTTTGTCTGCACTGGCTCGTTTGCCTACCTGAAGCTCCCTTCTCTCTCTTCTCCATCCCTGGACCTACTGGTAACATTTCCGTACTCAGTGGTGCCTCCAGCAGCGAATCCTCTCATCTACAGCCTGAGGAACCAGAAGCTCAAGAATGCAGTGAGCAATATGTACTTGTTCAACTTCCAAAAAATGCACGTCAGCCTAACAGGAGCCCCAAGGTAATTCAGAAATCATTTGGATAATCCCTCGTTATTATTTGCCTTCATTATTGTTTCCACTGGCATGACTGATTTAAAAAGTTTTCTTCTTGGCCTGCCACATTTCTGTCATGCTTTAACACACTTATCTCATGTACCCATAGATCAAAGCTCTCGTACATAAATTGTATTTATGAACATAAATACAATAAAGACGCCAGCAGAAATACATATCTCCATTCCCATGTTTTCCCATCTTCTCTGAAACTGGGAGAGCAACTCACGTATGCAGGAGTAGTTCAGGGGCCAAGAGCCCATCTGCACCACAGAGCAGCGGCCTCAGTGCTCATGGGGGGCTGCCCCTCACTGCCCAGTGGGCCTGTCCTCTCATCAGTGTTTGAAACGGGGTTGCTGCTTCCCAGGTCCAATGGTCACAGACAGCAGCAGGACACGGTCTTGCAGTGCTGCTCTCTTTGCACTTCCACTCTTCCCTTTTTGTCTATGCCCTTGGGGACATGGGCAGACCACGAAGGTGGCTCTGGACATTTGTCACCCCCAGCCTCTGGCATTGTCCATTTCCAGCACTGACTGCATGTTTATGGCAGAGCTTTTCCCAAGCTCCTGAAGTACACTGATGACATTGCAGTGTGGGGGAGATACAGCAGAGGAAGTTTTTGAGAAAGGAGAGCAAGTAATCCAAATTCTTCTGGGTGTAGGTTTCACTATTAAGCAAAGCAAATGAAAGGGCCTGCACAGGAAATTCAGTTCCTAGGAATAAAGTGGCAAGATGGATGTCATTACGTCCCAGTAGATGTGATTAACAACATTACTGCCATGTCTCCACCCACTAGTAAAGAAGAAACTCAATCTTTTCTGGGCATAGTGGACTTTTGGAAAATGCACATTCCTGTCTGTAGCCTCATTGTAAACCCCCTTTATCAGGTAACAGAAGAAATACCATTTTGTGTGAGGGTCCTGAGCAGCAGCAGGCCTTTGAGCAAATTAAGCAGGAGATTGCTCAAGCTGTGGTCCTGGGGCCAGTGCAGATGGGACAGGATGTCAAGAATATCCTCTACACTGCTGCTGGAAAGGTAGGTCCCACTTGGAGTTTGTGGCAAAGAGCCTCTGGAGAGACCTGAGGCTGACCCCTTGGGTTCTGGAGTTGAGCATACAGGGGGTCTGAGGAGTGCTACACTCCAACTGAGAAGAAGATCTTAGCCGTGTACGAGGGGGTTCGAGCTGCTTCCGAAGTAATCAGCACTGAAATGCAGCTCCTTCTGGCACCTCGACTGCCAGTGCTGAGCTGGATGTTCAAAGGAACAGCTCCCTCTACCCATCATGCTATTGATGCCACTTGGAGAAAGTGGATTGCGCTGATTGCACATCGAGTTCGGATGGGGAACCTCAGTCCTCCAGGAATCCTGGAGGTGATCATGGACTGGCCTGAAGGTAAAAAGTTTGGAACAACACCAGCAGATGTATCATGTGCTTAAGAGACCCCCACCATACAATGAACTACCACACAATGAAAAGAGATACGCCTTGTTCACTGACGGATTTTGTCATATTGTGGGGAAGCACTGCAAATGGAAGGCTGCTGTGTGGAGCCCCACACGATGATGAGTTGCAGAGGCCACTGAAGGAGGAGAATCAAGTCAATTTGCAGAGGTAAAGGCTGTCCAACTGCCCTTACATGCGGCTGAATGGGAGAGGTGGCCAATGTTGTATCTTTATACTGACTTATGGATGGTGGCAAATGCTTTACGGGGGTGGTTGCAGCAGTGGGAACACAACAACTGGCAATGGAAGGGTAAACCTATTTGGGCTGCTGAACTGTGGAGAGACATTGGTGCCCAAACAAAAAATATGGTTGTAAAGGTGCATCACGTAAATGCTCAAGTGCCCAAGTGTCGGGCTACTGAAAAACAACGAAATAACCATCAGGTTCCTCCTCAAATCACTGTCCTTTTTCTTTAAACCTATCTGTTATCTGAATGCCCTTCTCCTTCCTCCTCCCAGCCCCCAGAGCACAGAGTTGTGCTTGGGCAGCCACGTGGCCACTGACAGTGCAGATTTTTATTTCTTCCTTCCCTTTCTCCCTCTTTTTTTCCTTGTGTCCCTGTCATTCTCCCTCTTTTTTTCCTTGTGTCCCTCCAACCTCATCTCCTTCTATGACTGGGTGACCAGACAGGTAGACGAGGGAAAGGCTGTTGATGTAGTCTACCTGGACTTCAGCAAGGCCTTTGACACGGTCTCCCACAGTATTCTCCTAAGGAAACTGGCAGCCCGTGGTGTGGACAGGTTCACTCTTCTCTGGGTGGAGAACTGGCTGGAGGGCCGTGCCCAGAGGGTAGTGGTTAATGGAGTTAAGTCCAGCTGGCGTCCTGTTACGAGTGGTGTCCCCCAAGGGTCAGTTTTGGGGCCCATCTTGTTTAATATCTTTATTGATGACCTAGACGAGGGAATTGAGTGTATGCTCAGTAAGTTTGCAGATGACACAAAGCTGGGAGGATGTGTCAAACTGCCTGAGGGTAGGGAGGCCCTTCAGAGGGATTTGGATAGGCTGAACAGCTGGGCTGAGCTAAATGGGATGAGGTTCAATAAGACCAAGTGCCGGGTCCTGCACTTTGGCCACAATAACCCCATGCAATGCTATAGGCTTGGGGCAGAACGGCTTGAAGAATGTAGAGAGGAAAAGGATCTGGGGGTGTTGGTTGATGCTCGGCTCAACATGAGCCGGCAGTGTGCCCAGATGGCCAAGAAGGCCAACGGCATCCTGGCCTGTATTAGAAATAGTGTAGCCAGCAGGAGCAGGGAGGTGATCATCCCCCTGTACTCAGCTCTGGTACGGCCGCACCTCGAGTACTGTGTTCAGTTTTGGGTGCCTCACTACAAGAAGGACATTGAGGCCCTGGAGCGTGTTCAGAGAAGGGTAACAAAACTGGTGAGGGGCCAGGAGCACAAGTCTTATGAGGAGCGGCTGAGGGAGCTGGGATTGTTCAGTCTGGAGAAGAGGAGGCTCAGAGGAGACCTTATTGCACTCTACCACTTCCTGAAAGGGGGGTTGTGGTGAGGAGGGGGTAGGCCTCTTCTCCCTGATAAGTAATGACAGGACGAGAGGGAATGGCCACAAGTTGCGCCGGGGAAGATTTAGATTAGACCTGAGGAAGCATTTCTTTTCTGAAAGAGTGGTCAGGCACTGGAATGGCCTGCCTAGGGAGGTGGTTGAGGCACCATCCCTAGCGCTGTTCAAGAAGCGTTTAGATGAGGTGCTAAAGGACTTAATTTAGTAGTTGGGTAGAGATAGTGATAGGAGGATGGTTGGACTAGATGATCTTATAGGTCCTTTCCAACCTTATGAACTTATGAACTTATGTCATGGATAACACCGTGACATGTGTGCACACTCATGGCTATGTGCAAAACAAGAGCTGTGTTTGCGTCTTCTTGCACATGGGTGTGCAAAGAGATTGGTTTGCCCACAGTTGTGCACACACACATGTTCACACGTGTGTGTGAACATGTGTGTATGCAATGAAATCTTTTGCACATGAGTATGGTTTTGCACATAGTTGCATGAACATGAATGGTGTGTGCAATCATTTGTCCAAACGTGCGTGTGTATGTGTGAATGCACAGGTATGTGAGTAGGGAAGCCTTTGCACATGTATGTACGCTTCTGCACATATGTTGATGTACAGATGCATGTGAAATGGTGCGATTTGTACCCTCAGTAAGTTTGCAGATGACACCAAGTTGGGAGGATGTGTCAAACTGCCTGAGGGTAGGGAGGCCCTTCAGAGGGACTTGGATAGGCTGAATAGCTGGGCTGAGCTCAATGGGATGAGGTTCAATAAGACCAAGTGCCGGGTCCTGCACTTTGGCCACAATAACCCCATGCAATGCTATAGGCTTGGGGCAGAATGGCTTGAAGAATGTAGAGAGGAAAAGGACCTGGGGGTGCTGGTTGATGCTTGGCTCAACATGAGCTGGCAGTGTGCCCAGATGGCCAAGAAGGCCAACAGCATCCTGGCCTGTATTAGAAATAGTGTAGCCAGCAGGAGCAGGGAGGTGATCATCCCCCTGTACTCAGCTCTGGTACGGCCGCACCTCGAGTACTGTGTTCAGTTTTGGGCCCCTCATTACAAGAAGGACATTGAGGCCCTGGAGCATGTTCAGAGAAGGGCAACAAAACTGGTGAGGGGTCTGGAGCACAAGTCTTATGAGGAGCGGCTGAGGGAGCTGGGATTGTTTAGTCTGGAGAAGAGGAGGCTCAGAGGAGACCTTACTGCACTCTACCACTTTCTGAAAGGGGGGTTGTGGTGAGGAGGGTGTTGGCCTCTTCTCCCTGATAAATAACAACAGGACGAGAGGGAATGGCCACAAGTTGCGCCGGGGAAGATTTAGATTAGACCTGAGGAAACATTTTTTTTCTGAAAGAGTGGTCAGGCACTGGAATGGCATGCCTAGGGAGGTGGTTGAGGCACCATCCCTAGCGCTGTTCAAGAAGCGTTTAGATGAGGTGCTAAAGGATTTAATTTAGTAGTTGGGTAGAGATAGTGATAGGGGGATGGTTGGACTAGATGATCTTGTAGGTCCTTTCCAACCTTATGAACTTATGAACTTATGAACCAGGGCCATCTCCTACACAGGATGTGCTGCACAGGTCTTTTTCTTTCCCTTCTTCATGACAGCAGAGTATTTCCTTCTCACAGTCACGGCCTATGACCAACTTTGTTGCCATCTGCAAGCCCCTGCACTACGGGACCCTCCTGGGCAGCAGAGCTTGTGTCACCATGGCTGCAGCTGCCTGGGGCACTGCTGTTCTCTATGCTCTACTGCACACTGCCAATACATTTCCTATACCACTGTGGCAGGACAATGCTGTGGACCAGTTCTTCTGTGAAATCGCCCAGATCCTTAGGCTCTCATGCTCACAATCATACTGCCTCAGGGAAATGGAAATTATTTATTTTAGCATTATTAATGTATATTTAGTTTTCATTGTGCTGTTTTACGGGCATATCTTCAGGTCTGTGCTGAGGATGCCCTCTGAGCAAGGCTGGCACAAAACCTTATCCACGTGCCTCTCCTACCTGGCTGTGGTCTCTCTCTTTGTCTGCACTGGCTCGTTTGCCTACCTGAAGCTCCCTTCTCTCTCTTCTCCATCCCTGGACCTACTGGTAACATTTCCGTACTCAGTGGTGCCTCCAGCAGCGAATCCTCTCATCTACAGCCTGAGGAACCAGAAGCTCAAGAATGCAGTGAGCAATATGTACTTGTTCAACTTCCAAAAAATGCACGTCAGCCTAACAGGAGCCCCAAGGTAATTCAGAAATCATTTGGATAATCCCTCGTTATTATTTGCCTTCATTATTGTTTCCACTGGCATGACTGATTTAAAAAGTTTTCTTCTTGGCCTGCCACATTTCTGTCATGCTTTAACACACTTATCTCATGTACCCATAGATCAAAGCTCTCGTACATAAATTGTATTTATGAACATAAATACAATAAAGACGCCAGCAGAAATACATATCTCCATTCCCATGTTTTCCCATCTTCTCTGAAACTGGGAGAGCAACTCACGTATGCAGGAGTAGTTCAGGGGCCAAGAGCCCATCTGCACCACAGAGCAGCGGCCTCAGTGCTCATGGGGGGCTGCCCCTCACTGCCCAGTGGGCCTGTCCTCTCATCAGTGTTTGAAACGGGGTTGCTGCTTCCCAGGTCCAATGGTCACAGACAGCAGCAGGACACGGTCTTGCAGTGCTGCTCTCTTTGCACTTCCACTCTTCCCTTTTTGTCTATGCCCTTGGGGACATGGGCAGACCACGAAGGTGGCTCTGGACATTTGTCACCCCCAGCCTCTGGCATTGTCCATTTCCAGCACTGACTGCATGTTTATGGCAGAGCTTTTCCCAAGCTCCTGAAGTACACTGATGACATTGCAGTGTGGGGGAGATACAGCAGAGGAAGTTTTTGAGAAAGGAGAGCAAGTAATCCAAATTCTTCTGGGTGTAGGTTTCACTATTAAGCAAAGCAAATGAAAGGGCCTGCACAGGAAATTCAGTTCCTAGGAATAAAGTGGCAAGATGGATGTCATTACGTCCCAGTAGATGTGATTAACAACATTACTGCCATGTCTCCACCCACTAGTAAAGAAGAAACTCAATCTTTTCTGGGCATAGTGGACTTTTGGAAAATGCACATTCCTGTCTGTAGCCTCATTGTAAACCCCCTTTATCAGGTAACAGAAGAAATACCATTTTGTGTGAGGGTCCTGAGCAGCAGCAGGCCTTTGAGCAAATTAAGCAGGAGATTGCTCAAGCTGTGGTCCTGGGGCCAGTGCAGATGGGACAGGATGTCAAGAATATCCTCTACACTGCTGCTGGAAAGGTAGGTCCCACTTGGAGTTTGTGGCAAAGAGCCTCTGGAGAGACCTGAGGCTGACCCCTTGGGTTCTGGAGTTGAGCATACAGGGGGTCTGAGGAGTGCTACACTCCAACTGAGAAGAAGATCTTAGCCGTGTACGAGGGGGTTCGAGCTGCTTCCGAAGTAATCAGCACTGAAATGCAGCTCCTTCTGGCACCTCGACTGCCAGTGCTGAGCTGGATGTTCAAAGGAACAGCTCCCTCTACCCATCATGCTATTGATGCCACTTGGAGAAAGTGGATTGCGCTGATTGCACATCGAGTTCGGATGGGGAACCTCAGTCCTCCAGGAATCCTGGAGGTGATCATGGACTGGCCTGAAGGTAAAAAGTTTGGAACAACACCAGCAGATGTATCATGTGCTTAAGAGACCCCCACCATACAATGAACTACCACACAATGAAAAGAGATACGCCTTGTTCACTGACGGATTTTGTCATATTGTGGGGAAGCACTGCAAATGGAAGGCTGCTGTGTGGAGCCCCACACGATGATGAGTTGCAGAGGCCACTGAAGGAGGAGAATCAAGTCAATTTGCAGAGGTAAAGGCTGTCCAACTGCCCTTACATGCGGCTGAATGGGAGAGGTGGCCAATGTTGTATCTTTATACTGACTTATGGATGGTGGCAAATGCTTTACGGGGGTGGTTGCAGCAGTGGGAACACAACAACTGGCAATGGAAGGGTAAACCTATTTGGGCTGCTGAACTGTGGAGAGACATTGGTGCCCAAACAAAAAATATGGTTGTAAAGGTGCATCACGTAAATGCTCAAGTGCCCAAGTGTCGGGCTACTGAAAAACAACGAAATAACCATCAGGTTCCTCCTCAAATCACTGTCCTTTTTCTTTAAACCTATCTGTTATCTGAATGCCCTTCTCCTTCCTCCTCCCAGCCCCCAGAGCACAGAGTTGTGCTTGGGCAGC
Source organism: Cyrtonyx montezumae (assembly GCF_038088225.1). Taxonomy (NCBI): domain Eukaryota; kingdom Metazoa; phylum Chordata; class Aves; order Galliformes; family Odontophoridae; genus Cyrtonyx; species Cyrtonyx montezumae. The sequence goes on along the minus strand of NW_027072055.1, from coordinate 343,952 downwards.
CACGTGGCCACTGACAGTGCAGATTTTTATTTCTTCCTTCCCTTTCTCCCTCTTTTTTTCCTTGTGTCCCTGTCATTCTCCCTCTTTTTTTCCTTGTGTCCCTCCAACCTCATCTCCTTCTATGACTGGGTGACCAGACAGGTAGACGAGGGAAAGGCTGTTGATGTAGTCTACCTGGACTTCAGCAAGGCCTTTGACACGGTCTCCCACAGTATTCTCCTAAGGAAACTGGCAGCCCGTGGTGTGGACAGGTTCACTCTTCTCTGGGTGGAGAACTGGCTGGAGGGCCGTGCCCAGAGGGTAGTGGTTAATGGAGTTAAGTCCAGCTGGCGTCCTGTTACGAGTGGTGTCCCCCAAGGGTCAGTTTTGGGGCCCATCTTGTTTAATATCTTTATTGATGACCTAGACGAGGGAATTGAGTGTATGCTCAGTAAGTTTGCAGATGACACAAAGCTGGGAGGATGTGTCAAACTGCCTGAGGGTAGGGAGGCCCTTCAGAGGGATTTGGATAGGCTGAACAGCTGGGCTGAGCTAAATGGGATGAGGTTCAATAAGACCAAGTGCCGGGTCCTGCACTTTGGCCACAATAACCCCATGCAATGCTATAGGCTTGGGGCAGAACGGCTTGAAGAATGTAGAGAGGAAAAGGATCTGGGGGTGTTGGTTGATGCTCGGCTCAACATGAGCCGGCAGTGTGCCCAGATGGCCAAGAAGGCCAACGGCATCCTGGCCTGTATTAGAAATAGTGTAGCCAGCAGGAGCAGGGAGGTGATCATCCCCCTGTACTCAGCTCTGGTACGGCCGCACCTCGAGTACTGTGTTCAGTTTTGGGTGCCTCACTACAAGAAGGACATTGAGGCCCTGGAGCGTGTTCAGAGAAGGGTAACAAAACTGGTGAGGGGCCAGGAGCACAAGTCTTATGAGGAGCGGCTGAGGGAGCTGGGATTGTTCAGTCTGGAGAAGAGGAGGCTCAGAGGAGACCTTATTGCACTCTACCACTTCCTGAAAGGGGGGTTGTGGTGAGGAGGGGGTAGGCCTCTTCTCCCTGATAAGTAATGACAGGACGAGAGGGAATGGCCACAAGTTGCGCCGGGGAAGATTTAGATTAGACCTGAGGAAGCATTTCTTTTCTGAAAGAGTGGTCAGGCACTGGAATGGCCTGCCTAGGGAGGTGGTTGAGGCACCATCCCTAGCGCTGTTCAAGAAGCGTTTAGATGAGGTGCTAAAGGACTTAATTTAGTAGTTGGGTAGAGATAGTGATAGGAGGATGGTTGGACTAGATGATCTTATAGGTCCTTTCCAACCTTATGAACTTATGAACTTATGTCATGGATAACACCGTGACATGTGTGCACACTCATGGCTATGTGCAAAACAAGAGCTGTGTTTGCGTCTTCTTGCACATGGGTGTGCAAAGAGATTGGTTTGCCCACAGTTGTGCACACACACATGTTCACACGTGTGTGTGAACATGTGTGTATGCAATGAAATCTTTTGCACATGAGTATGGTTTTGCACATAGTTGCATGAACATGAATGGTGTGTGCAATCATTTGTCCAAACGTGCGTGTGTATGTGTGAATGCACAGGTATGTGAGTAGGGAAGCCTTTGCACATGTATGTACGCTTCTGCACATATGTTGATGTACAGATGCATGTGAAATGGTGCGATTTGTACCCTCAGTAAGTTTGCAGATGACACCAAGTTGGGAGGATGTGTCAAACTGCCTGAGGGTAGGGAGGCCCTTCAGAGGGACTTGGATAGGCTGAATAGCTGGGCTGAGCTCAATGGGATGAGGTTCAATAAGACCAAGTGCCGGGTCCTGCACTTTGGCCACAATAACCCCATGCAATGCTATAGGCTTGGGGCAGAATGGCTTGAAGAATGTAGAGAGGAAAAGGACCTGGGGGTGCTGGTTGATGCTTGGCTCAACATGAGCTGGCAGTGTGCCCAGATGGCCAAGAAGGCCAACAGCATCCTGGCCTGTATTAGAAATAGTGTAGCCAGCAGGAGCAGGGAGGTGATCATCCCCCTGTACTCAGCTCTGGTACGGCCGCACCTCGAGTACTGTGTTCAGTTTTGGGCCCCTCATTACAAGAAGGACATTGAGGCCCTGGAGCATGTTCAGAGAAGGGCAACAAAACTGGTGAGGGGTCTGGAGCACAAGTCTTATGAGGAGCGGCTGAGGGAGCTGGGATTGTTTAGTCTGGAGAAGAGGAGGCTCAGAGGAGACCTTACTGCACTCTACCACTTTCTGAAAGGGGGGTTGTGGTGAGGAGGGTGTTGGCCTCTTCTCCCTGATAAATAACAACAGGACGAGAGGGAATGGCCACAAGTTGCGCCGGGGAAGATTTAGATTAGACCTGAGGAAACATTTTTTTTCTGAAAGAGTGGTCAGGCACTGGAATGGCATGCCTAGGGAGGTGGTTGAGGCACCATCCCTAGCGCTGTTCAAGAAGCATTTAGATGAGGTGCTAAAGGATTTGATTTAGTAGTTGGGTAGAGATAGTGATAGGAGGATGGTTGGACTAGATGATCTTGTAGGTCCTTTCCAACCTTATGAACTTATGATTTCCAAAAATGCACATGAACATGTGCAAGGATGGAATTGCACACATCTTCATGTCATCTTCATGTAAATGGGGCGTGCAAGGAGGTGTTTGCAAGTGAGAGTGCAGAGGTGGTGGGGTGGCCCCTGTGGGTATGTGCCTGAATGTGCGTGCATAAGGATGTAGTGACGCCATGATTTTCAAGCCATTGCTTCCTAGGGGCTAATAAAATACTTGAACAAAATTTCACACAGAGATTGCTGGTAAAGGTAAGCAATAACTGAAACGAGAGAGAAAGGCTCTGACCTTGCTGCTTGCTGTGCTGCTGGTACCCAGAAGGGCACAGGCATTTGGGAATGCTGCATGACTGAGGGGCCTCTTCTGAGTGCTTTCCAGCACCTTCAGGTTTATCTTGAAAGATGGTTCCATTCCCATTTCTTCCCAGTGCTGCTCACTCCTTTAGGCAGTGACTCCTTTTCCACAGTGAGGCACAGCTAACTGGTGATAAAGCTTTACCCAAGGGGTGCACACCATCCCACTCCTCTGCCTGGTTGCAGTTGTATTTCATCTGCCTTTTCTTCAGGTCAAAGCAGAATGAGTTTGTCTGCTTCAGCAGAACAGCTGCCTTCATGGAGGTGCAGATGCAGTCCATAGATGAAATATGCTTTTGCTATCAAGGAGACAACAGATTTCCATGGTTATATGGGAATAGGGTAAATACGGCAACTATCATCTTCCTGAGAGAGCCACGGATGCTCTACAAGAACATACATCTGAATGTTTACCTGCTACCATTAGGTCCTAGCACTGAAAAGCCACATAGAACAACTTCAATCTTTTCCCCTTCTCCCTTTTTTCTTTTTAAAATCACTACTCATGTTAGCTGAGTAAACGAGAAGAGCACGAGCTCTTATTATTCCTCAGTTTGTTGCATCAGCTTTGATTATCTGACTAATTCCAACTAACTGATTAACTTCCAAGGAAGTTTGCACAGTCAGTGCAGTTATTACCACCTGTGGAGTTGTGGGGTAAATAACTCCCAAGGATGGTACTTCACAATAAAATAGCATAGACGACGGTATATTTTGAGTTGTTCGATATAGAGAGTATACAAATAATACAAAAGAGAAGATGGCTCACCATCAGGATGTCAAGGCTCACACAGGACTCCATGTGGGAGGAATCTCCAAGAAGAAATCCAACCCCAGTGGTGGTCAGCACTTAAATGGGGTTTGGGAGAGGTGGAGCCAGGCTCCACCCCTTCCAATCACACAGGTATATCACCTTCACCTGTGGCTCCATGGCTGACTCGGTGCTCACCTCAGGTGACCAATCAGTGATTCAGGCCGTGATTCAGCAGTTCCCATACATCAAGAAAGTGAACTATTTTGTAAATGTTTTGTATTTTTAGTTTAGATCAGGTGGAAAAAGCATTTGCACAGCTCTGACAGCAGCTGAAATCGCTTTGGGTGAAACATTTTATCTAAGCCATTTTCATTCATTTTTCTATATAAGCACTCCCTTGACTGCATAAAGCTTTTATGTTTAATAACTTGTAAATTTGCCGAGTCAAATTAAGCTGATAGACTTTTATTAGTGATACTGAATAAAATAAAAAATACCTCGACAGTTTTCCATAGTTTCAATTTTTTCTCTGTACCCCTAAATCTTGAAAGATGATGGCCATTTGCTAATCCAGGATCTGCATGTGAATCTAGTGGGTCACAAAGGGAATCGTGTGGGGAATGTAGGTTATGCTAAGATGAAAACAGCAAAGATTTTAATAAAACACTGTAGCTTGGGCCAACCTACATTGTGGTTTGTTCTCCGTTTGGTTGAAATGTTAATCATCCTACTTTATATAACAGCTAACCCTTTTAAAGAAGAACTCTTATTCTCAGCCAAACTTTATAAACTATATAGACATGAATTTACCTTTCAGGTATTGATGTGATTTCTTTTATTCTTCCTAATCTTATGCTGATGAAATTATTGCAGAATTCCTCATCTCCTTTTGTCTACTGTCTATTCATGCTCTTGGGGCTTTAATCAAAACTTCACTCCCTGTTACTGTGAGTTGACAGCAGGGATAAATGGGTGGAGGGATTGGCCTTACTGATTCCTTTGCAAATGTAGCATTTCTGGCAAAGAACCTAGGAAAGAATTCCTGAAAGGTAAAAACAGAATTTCCAGGAATTAATGCATATCTTTTGACTGAGCACAAAAGTTCATCTTTAAATAGTAGAAATAGCTGCCATATCTATTGGGGTGGGTATTGAAACTGAATAAACCTGTGGGTTGTCTTGCTGCTCCTAAAGTAGTGTACCAGTGAAGTTTGGGAAATACTTTCCTTAGAAAGTGCCAGCATCAGAACGTGTGATGATAAGATGTGACTTTTTATTTATTTATTAATTAGAGGAATGATTGTAGAGGAATGATAGGAAACTTGAGACCATGCAAGCTGCTAAATATTTTAGGAGCCTGGTTGAGATAGTACTTGAACATATGGGCAGTCATTTATGATGCAAATTTGTATCTGGCTGCTGCTTCCTCCTTTCCAGGTGGCCAAAGTTGACTACCAGACACGGTTGTTGTTTTTTTTTTTTTTTTTCCTCCTGGTGTGAGCGTGATCAAACAGCAAGATTTAGTATAGCAAAAAACAAAACAAGAAAAAAAAAAAGCATGAAACTTGAGTAAAAGGGAGTATAGAAATTATTTAATGAAGCTTTTTTAGTTTAATATTCTTGAAGTCTTAGATGCTAGATGTGAATGTCTGATTGAATGAGTAATTAATGTAAGTAATTCTCAAGCTGGAGCACCATTAGGCTTTTTGTCTATCACAAAGTAAGACCGTCTGTGCTTTTCTGTATGAACACCATGTCTTGTCCTTTTGCAGTAGTAGTTTCAGTAGGACGGTGGGCACCTAAATTCTGTAAGCATTATGGGAAGGTAAAACAGCAGCTGATGTGTTTTGAAATACTACTGCTGAATGGATGGGCTGATGCTCAACTTAATTGAAGAGATCTAACATTTAGAAGGTTCTGGGGCTGGCTGCTGGCTTTGAAGTAGAGGTTTGGATTCTCTGTACTTGTCAGCCTTCAGCCAGTCTGGGCTATGTGCACACCTCCACCAGCGTCCTCTTAACTTTTGCTTCTTTTATACACTATGGTACACCTGGTAGCACATGCTGATTTGACTTGATTGAACTTGTACACAGACATAATTATTTTAGAATAGTAATTGCTTGGGCTATGTTCTCAGGCAGTTGGTTTGATTTTTGGATGGTCATCTGTGCAGCTGGACTCAGATTCTCGTGGATCCCTTCCAATTCAGTATAATCTAATTCTATGATGTTTTTTCTTTCCTCTTTTAAGCCTTGCAATATGTATTGAATAGCGATAGAGATGATTGGTGTGGGATTAATGCATGTTCACAAAGCTTTCTGTCAAGTTGTGAAAGACTCCAGAACACAAAGTAGAAATACTCAGATACTTGAGCTTTCAAAACTTTCACCATTCTGTACTTGTTCTTCTTTAATACATACTGGTTTCTGAACTCATTAATTGAATTTCCATGCTCTGCTGTGAGTTTATAATATCATTGTGAAGACATGATTAGAAGTTAAGTTTCACTGCGAGTTTATTGATGGAAATACAATAGTAAATGTCAATGAAAATACATTTTTGAAGAAGGAGATTTGAAGGGTTATGATTATTTTCCTTACCTCTACTCTAAACAGGTGGCAAACGTAGCCTACCTCTTGAAAAGGTTTCCGTGCGTCGCCTTTACGTCGTCGTGGGGGGGGGGTTGTTGTGGGGGCGGGACCGGCCCCTGGCCGCGTTCCCTTTCCATCACCAGCACCCCGGCCGCAGAGCCGGGCGGAGGTTTAAAGACTCGGGCTGCCCGCGTCGCGTTCCGCGAGAGCGCGGGGCCGGGGTGCGGTCGGCCGGCCGGCGGGAAAGGGCGCGTGGGGTGAGAGGAGACGTGGTGGCGCGCCTCCTCCCCGGCCTCTCCTGGCCGTAGATGTGTTACCCCGTCCTCCCCCCCCTCCGCGGCCTCAGTCTCGGGCGGAGAGACTCCGCACGTTCAGGGCCACGCTGTCGCTTCCCCCCCGGGCCCCGTCGCGAGGCCGCGTCCCGTCCTTCGTCGCCGCCGCCTCCCTCCGCGCTTTCGCCCTCGGTCTCGCCGGCGTGGGGCGTCCCGCATCCCGCCTCCGGGCGCGCCCCCTTCCTTGGGGTTCGTCTCCCGCTGCAGCTTCAGATCTCGCGCCGCGCGGCGCGAAGGGGGAGGTCGGGCGGCTCAACCGGCGGGGTGCACCGCTTCCTTCCCTCCGGCACAGCTGGGGGTAGACCTGGCGGGCCGAGCTTCCCTGCGGCCTTTTCCGCCCCGAGCCAGGGGGTTGACCTGGCCGACTTTTTTTTCTTTTCCCTTCCCTGCCCCTTTCAATTCCCTTTCTCCTTTCCTTTTTCTTTTCGCCTTTTCTTTCCTCTTTCCTTATCTATCTGTCTGTCTATCTACCATCTAATCTTCTCTTCCAGAGCCCCCGCCCCCCACTTGCGGCGTCTGCCACGACAGCTGCCTGCCTGGCCGGCCGCGAGCAGACGGGTAGAGCTGTGGGCCGGCTCGCTTCCCCCTCCCGTCCCCAGGGCTGCAGCGTATTTTTTTTTTCCACCTAACATTTCATTATTTCTTTAACTTTTTTTGCGGCAACATTTATTTATTTATTTATTTCCATGTATATATATAACTATATATATATTTTCAACATTCAAATTCTTATTTATTTACCTTTTGCTCTTTTTAATTTTTTTTTCATTCTCTCACGATTTTTTTAAAGTTTTTTAAAATTTTTAGTTATCATTTATTTTTTCCCTTTTCATAGTTATTTCAGAAAAAGAAAATTATTTTTGTATTTTTCTATTTCTGTACTTTATCTCAAAATATTTAAAGAAATGAATACTTATGAAAGTTAATTATTTACTTTTCATCCGTTTTTAATTGTATTTTTTAAATTTTTATTTTTTAATTATCATTTATTCAGTTCCAAATACATATATATTCAATTCTTTAATCAATTTTATTTAATTGTAGCTCTTTTTAATTATTTTTTTCATAATTTAGTTCACAATTTATTTTTTCTCATTGTTCAATTTTTTAATTATTTACTTTTCCATTTCTAATTATTTATTTTTATGTATTTATTTCACGAAATAAAATATTTTAAATGGTTTTTATTTCGTGACTGTTTTTAAATTATATTTCTTTATTTTTATTTTTTTTGCAATAATTTTATTCCTTTTTAATTATATATTTTTCACAATTTATATGATTTTTTCCATTTTCAAATCTATTTTCACAAACTTTTGTAAAAGAAAACTTATGTATTTTCATATTTATTTTTTTCATTTTAAAAATTATTTATTTCGCAAAAAATTTTTTTTTTTCATGTTTTGTTTTTGTTTCCCAAAAGTGTTTTTCATACTATTTTTTATTTTTCACCTGTCGAAAATATCTATTTCATACTTGTCTCTGGAAAGTAAATTTTTTTATTACAAAAATATAACATCGTTCGAGATATATATATATATATATATATATATGTATTTAACTATTTATGTAACTGCGATTGTGCCCCCTGCCCCCCCCCCCATCCTTCTCCCCGCCCACCGCTGCAGCGCATTCCACGAGGGCGGGCTGGCTGGCGGGCAGACGGGTAGACCTGTCGGCCTGCTCGCTTCCCCCTCCCAGTCCCCTCTGCCCCGTGTTTTGTTTTTTTTTTTCATTTATTTATCCGTGATTGTTTTTATTTTTACTTCTTAATTATTTTTGTCCGGCCGAAGATTCCTTCTTCAGCGGGGTATACGTGATGAGGCGGCCAGGCTGGGCTTGGTGTCTCTCTCCATCTGCCTTCCTCCCTCCCTCCCTCCCTTGACACCCCCCCCCCTCCAACCTTACCTGCCACAGATCCACCCCGCCCGACATCTGTATCATGTTTTTACCAAACTTTTTATTACTTTTAAGTGTTTTGGTTTTTTGGGGGGGGGAGGAGGAGTTGGTGGTGGTGGTGAAAGGTGGTGTTTTTTTTTTTTTTTAATTAAAATGAATAATTATTGAATTAATTATTGAATAATGAATGCTTTCTTTGGGTTTTTGTCTCAAGACAAAAATACGTTTTCATCTTTTTAATTTGTTTTCCTCGTATTTATCTTTATTTTTTTGTTTTTTCAATTTCTGGCCGTTTTTTTTTTTTTCAGTGGGGGGGAGTGGTTGGTCAGGAGGGCTGCCTCTTTATTTTTATGTAACTTGTATATGTATTTAGGTATGTACGTACGTTTGTATTGTGCACCTAAACCCCATTTCTTTTTTTTTTTTTTTCTCCCAGTCACAACACTCCATCCAGACTCGGCAGCCAGCTTTCCCTGAACCTCCATCCCGGATCCGCCGGCCAATTGCTTTTGAATTTTTCCTCCCCCATATTCTTCCTCCCTCCCTTCCTTCCTTCCCTGAGATCAATCGTCTTGTCAGCTGCCCGTCCGTCCTTCCTTCTGCTCACCAGGACTTCGCTCACTTGAGCGAGCTGTGGGGTTTTTCCACCTTGTACCCTATCCCCCTCACCGTGGACGCACCCTGACCTGCTGTCCTTCCTTTGGGCTGCCCTTCCTTTGGTTGTTTTGGGGCTGTTGGTTAGGGTCAGAGTCGAGCACTCCGTGGCGGCTTGGAGATGGCGCTGCCGGGTGGCTTGCTGTGTCCGGCTAAGTGTGCCCGTCTCGGGCGAACCTCTCACGCTTCCCAAACGGCGGCGGCGAGAGATCACAGCGCATGTGTCTTAAAAACGCCGGCCACGTTTACGCAGCTACAGCCGTTCCGCACTTCCCGAACGGCGGCGGCAAGAGCTCGCTGCCCGTTGCATCTCGAAATGCCGGCCAGGTCTACCCAGCTAATACCATCTCGCGAGTCTCGAACGTTGGCGTCCAGTGCTCGATGCTGGTGCCGCTTGGGAACGCCGGCCACGTCTTCCCGGCTACAGCCGATCCGGTCGCTCGTCGCCAGCGGCGGCGGACGAGGGTGGCAGCCAAGCGCCGTGCCATCCGCGACCACGTCTACCCGGTATCGACGTAGTAGGGCGTGCCAAGCTGAAGCGCCTAGAGGGCGCTTCAGGGGCGTCGTGCAATGTCCGGCCGCGTCTACTGAGCTCCGATGGAGCTGAGCGATCCGAGCCGGCGTCTAGAGGGCGCTGCTAGGGCGTCTTGCCATCGCCTGCCACGTCTACCTGGTTCCGACGGAGTCGAGCGCTCTGCGGCGGATTGGAGATGGCGCAGCCGGTTGGCTTGCCGACTCCAGGCAAGTGTGCCCAGAACCGGGCAAACCTCTTCGCACCTGGCGATCCTCGGCCACGTCTACCCTGTTCTGACTGAGCTGAGTGATCCGAAGAGGCAGATAGAGGGCGCCACCGGTTCTGCTTGCCATCTCCGGCAACGACTACCCGGTTTTGACGTAGTTGGAGTGCCAATAGGAGGTGCCTTAAGGGCGCTACGATTTCATCGTGCAGTGTCCGGCCACGTCTACCCGGCAACAGTCGTAACGCGCTAACGGGAACGGCTGCGGCGAGAGCTCGCTGCCTGTGCGTTTCGGAAACGCCAGCCAGGTCTACCCTGCTAAAGCCGTCTAGAACGTTTGTGTCCGGTGCTCCATGCCGCTGCCGCTAGGGAACGCCGGACGCGTCTTCCCGGCTACTGGTCGCCCGTCGTGAACGGCGGCGGCGGCGGACGTAGGAGGCTGCGAGGGCGCCGTGCGATCTCCGGCCACGTCTACCCGGTTCCAAAGCAGTTGGGCGTGCCAAACGGAGGCGCCTAGAGGGCGCTCCGAGGTCGTCGTGCAATGTTCGGCCACGTCTACCGAGCTCCGACGGAGCTGAGCGAAATGAGGACGCGTCTAGTGAGCGCTGCCGGGGCGGCTTGCCGTCGCCTGCCACGTCTTCCCGATTCCGATGGAGCCGAGCGCTCCGCGGCGGATTGGAGATGGCGCAGCCGGGTGGCTTGCTGTCTCCGGCCAAGTGTGCCCAGAATTGGGTGAAACTCTCGCGCTTCCCTAACAGCGGCGGGTTCTTAGTAAAGTTTAAGAAAGTTTCAGTAAAGAATAAAAAAAAAATGCATTCTCTTTTTAAACTGCTCTTAAAGGGACTGTATTTCATCATTTTTTAACTTGTTATGCTCAGAATGTACTGGGACTTAATTAAGTTTGCCAGTCTGATCCATGGAGCTTGGTCTCTGTATGATAAACTAAAAACACTGATGGAAATACCTACCTGGCTTTTGTATACGATGTGGCATTCAGTTCCAGAGGGAGTAACTCCAGATGGAATTGCTAACTCTATGGAACTTGTGATTTTTAAGCAGACTCCTGGCCTGTCCTTTGAATTCAGTATGTGTTTTCTGGATGCTCATCAAGTTCTGGTAATGATTGTGGTGTCAGTCTCCCTGAACGTACTCTTCATCAGTATCTGTATTTATAATACTTTGAGAAAGCCTTCCCCAGAGCCAGAGAATACTGACTGGCAGGAGGTTTGGAGGGACTTAGGAGAGACTTTAGAGAAATGGGCATCACCGGTGTCATGGAACTTTTCTCCTGAACACCTGCAAGATCCTGAGAACTTAAGCAGATATTTGAGACAGGGATGTTGCGGCTCAAAGAGACCTGAGGAGGCCCGAAGTATTTGGGGTCTGGCTTATGCTTACCGGGCCTTATTCAATACTATCCTAGAGAGGCATCAAGTTTTTGAAATAGAGCAAGAGAGTCTCCGAGCTGAAAGGGACAATCTCCTGATCCAGAAAGAGACTCATTTAGCTGACAATCAGACTCTCCAGTCCAATCTAGACTCCCTCCAGACCAAGTGAGTTGCCCTCCAGTCTCAACAAGAAGCTCTCCAATCCAGCATGGACATCCTCCAACCTGAAACAGATACCCTCCAGTCCAAGCGAGACATCCTCCTGTCTGAACGGTACTCCTTCAGAACTGAGCGAGGTACCTGCCAGCCACAATAGCCCCTGCCCTTCAGCCAGGGGGGCGAAACACTCGCTTCTCGGTGGCGAGAAATCACAGCACGTGTTTTAAAAATGCTGTACACGTCTACCCGGCTACATCCGTCTCGTGCTTCCCTAACGGTGGCGGGGAGAGCTCACTGCCCATTGAGGCTCGAAATGCCAGCCGGGTCTACACAACAGCCGTCTCACGCATCTTGAATGGTGGTGTCCATTGCTCGATGCCGGTGCCGCTAGGGAACGCCGGACACGTATTCCCGGCTACGGACGACCCGGTCTCTCGTTGCGAACGGCGGTGGCAGCAGACGGAGGTGGCAGCCGGGGCACCGAGCGATCTTCGGCCACGTCTACCCGGTTTCGACGGAGCTGAGCGTGCTAAGCGGAGGCGCTTAGAGGGCACCCCAGGGTCGTCGTGCATTGTTCGGCCACGTCTACCCTACTCCGATGGAGCTGAGCGATCCGAGGAGGCGTCAAGAGGGCGCTGTTGGGGAGGCTTGCGGTCTGCGGTGACGTCTACCCGGTTTCAACAGAGATTAAATGGGAGTATTCTTGGCCAAAAACCAGAGAGTATTCTTGGCGAAACCAGAGAAAAAGTTTCAGGATGAGCACAATTGGATTCCTTTTGATGAACTAATATATTGGTCTGTAGGCTAAAACGTGCATCCCTTTTGCTGAATCAGCCTGTATCACCTCCACATGCCTGCTGGCATCTCATTTCTCTATAGATACAGAGATAAGAACAGAGCCTGCGTGAGAGTCAGCACTGACCCAGAATTCGTATGGGCTCCAGGAGATAGAGAGCAGTGTGATGCCTCAGTAGAAGCAGACAGAATCCAAACGCATGTTTAGGAATAATAACCAATAATATTTATTACACACTCACACATATAAATGAACAGCAAAAAAAAAAAAAAGTATCAATTAATAGAAATAGATAAGCATTTTAAAGGTGAAAATGCGTAATATGAGCCTGCTACAGGAACAACAGTGAGTCAGTTGTAGAGTGTCACGGTGTTGTCCGTGACAGTGACCCAAGGGAAAACTGAGAAGGGAGAGGGGAGAGAAAAAGAAACTGCGTTAGTGGCCGCGCGGCCGCCCGAGCAGAGCCGCGCTCCGGGAGGGGGAGGGGGAAACGGCGGGAAGAGATGGGTCTACAAGAAAACAACGGCACGATCTGAGAAGGAACGGTAACTTTACTAAATCTAATAAAATTGAACAATTGAAAGAGAGATAAAAATTTCCAAACCAAAAGCTGTGAGCTTACGTTAAGGAGGACCTGCAGGGGAAGCACACGTGCTGAACCTCCAAGGCAGCCCAGAGCAACGCGCCCAGAAAGAGCGCTGCCTCCCATCCGGTGCCGAGCTCCGCCCCGCCCCTCTGCTGCTCCCCCAGCATTAACTCCTTAACTGCTGCATGATGCTCTGATGTGGAATACCGGCATCAAAACCACAAAACCACAACATAGAGAAAGATTCTCATGTTTAAACCCTGCTGAAACGTGTCCTTGCCATCATTTTCCCCACTGCATCCTTCAGTTCCTGGTTCCTCATGCTGTAGATGAGGGGGATCACTGTTGGAGGCGCTACTGAGTACAAAATGACACCACCATGTTCAGGGATGGGGAGAACAGGGAAGGGGGATTCAGGTAGGCAAAGAAGCCCGTGCCCACATACAGGGAAACCACGGCTAGGTGAGGGAGGCACATGGAGAAGGCTTTTTGCCGGCCTTGCTCAGAGGGCATCCTCAGTACGGCCCTGAAAATGTGCACGTAGGACAGCACTATGAATACAAAGCACCCAAATACGGCAAAAACACTTACCACAATAAATCCAATTTCCCTGAGGTAGTCTGATTGTGAGCATGAGAGCTTGAGGATCTGACCTCACACAAAATGGTATTTCTTCTGTTACCTGATAAAGGGGGTTTACAATGAGGCTACAGACAGGAATGTGCATTTTCCAAAAGTCCACTATGCCCAGAAAAGATTGAGTTTCTTCTTTACTAGTGGGTTGATACATGGCAGTAATGTTGTTAATCACATCTACTGGGACGTAATGACATCCATCTTGCCACTTTATTCCTAGGAACTGAATTTCCTGTGCAGGCCCTTTCATTTGCTTTGCTTAATAGTGAATCCTGCACCCAGAAGAATTTGGATTATTTGCTCTCCTTTCTCAAAAACTTCCTCTGCTGTATCTCCCCCACACAGCAATGTCATTGGTGTACTTCAGGAGCTTGGGAAAAGCTCTGCCATAAACATGCAGTCAGTGCTGGAAATGGCTGATGCCAGAGGCTGGGGGTGACAAATGTCCAGAGCCACCTTCGTGGTCTGCCCATGTCCCCAAGGGCATAGACAAAAAGGGAAGAGTGGAAGTGCAAAGAGAGCAGCACTGCAAGACCGCGTCCTGCTGCTGTCCGTGGCCATTGGACCTGGGAAGCAGCAACCCCGTTTCAAACACAGATGAGAGGACAGGCCCACTGGGCAGTGAGGGGCAGCCCCCCATGAGCACTGGGGCCACTGCTCTGTTGTGCAGAAGGGCTCTTGGCCCCTGAACTACTCCTGCATACGTGAGTTGCTCTCCCAGTTTCAGAGAAGATGGGAAAACATGGGAATGGAGACATGTATTTCTGCTGGTGTCTTTATTGTATTTATGAACTGAGAGCCTTGATCTATAGGTACATGAGATAAGTGTGTCAAAGCATGACAGAAATGTGGCAGGCCAAGAAGAAAACTTTTTAAATCAGTCATGCCAGTGGAAACAATAATGAAGGCAAATAATAACAAGGGACTATCCAAACGATTTCTGAATTACCTTGGGGCTCCTGTTAGGCTGATGTGCATTTTTTGGAAGTTGAACAAGTACGTATTGCTCACTGCATTCTTGAGCTTCTGGTTCCTCAGGCTGTAGATGAGAGGATTCGCTGCTGGAGGCACCTCTGAGTACGGAAATGATACCAGTAGGTCCAGGGATGGAGAAGAGAGAGAAGGGGGCTTCAGGTAGGCAAACGAGCCAGTGTAGACAAAGAGAGAGACCACAGCCAGGTGGGGGAGGCACGTGGATAAGGTTTTGTGCCAGCCTTGCTCAGAGGGCATCCTCAGCACAGACCTGAAGATATGCACGTAGGACAGCAATGAAAACTAAACATAAGAAGACTAAACAAATGCTAAAATAAATAATTTCCATTTCCCTGAGGTAGTCTGATTGTGAGCATGAGAGCCTAAGGATCTGGGCAATTTCACAGAAGAACTGGTCCAAAGCATTGTCCTGCCACAGTGGTATAAGAAATGTATTGGCAGTGTGCAGCAGAGCATAGAGAACAGCAGTGACTGTGAGAAGTAAATACTCTGCTGTCATGAAGAAGGGAAAGAAAATTACCTGTGCAGCACATCCAGCGTAGGAGATGGCCCTGGTGTCCCAGAGGGCATTGGCCATGGCTTTGGGGAGAGTGGTGGAGATGCAGCCCAGGTCGAGGAGGATGAGGTTGAGGAGGAAGAAGTCCATGGGGGTGTGCAGGCACTGGTCGCAGGCTACGGCTGTGCTGATGAGGCCGTTGCCCAGGAGGGCAGCCAGGTAGATGCCCAGGAAGAGCCAGAAGTGCAGGAACTGCAGTTGCCGCATGTCTGCCAATGCCAGCAGGAGGAATTCGCTGACGGAGCTGCTGTTGGGCATCTGCTCTGCTGTTCCTGGGCATGGAGTTGCTGTTAGGAGTGCAGAAGATAATGACAAATCAAGATTTGGAAATGATAAAGTAGAGTCTCTATGGATAAGGATCAGGGTGATAGTCATTAGGAGTGACATCGCGGTGGGGGTCTGTTATAGACCACCTAGTCAGGATGAAGAAATAGACAAGGTGTTCTATAAACAACTCATAGATGTTGCACGATGGCCAGCACTCATTCTCATGGGGGACTTCAACTTCCCTGACATATGCTTGAAATATAATACTGAGCAGAGGAAGCAGTCCATGAGATTTCTAGAATGTGTGTATGACTGCTTCCTGACACAGCTGGTGCAAGAGCCTACCAGGGGAGATGCCTTGCTAGACCTACTCTTCACTAACAGGGAAGGACTAGTAGGAGATGTGAAGGTTGGAGATTGTCTTGGCCAGAGTGACCATGAAATGGTGGAGTTTGCTATTCTTGGTGATGTCAAGAGGGTGACTAGCAAAACTGCTACCTTGGACTTCCGGAGGGTAGACTTATTCATTGACTTAGTCCTTTTCAGGACGCTTGTTGCAAGGGTCCCTTGGGACTCGCTCCTGAGGGGTAAAGGGGTCCAGAAAGCCTGGATGCTCCTCAAGATGGAAATCTTAAAGGCACAGGAGCAGGCTGTCCCGGAGTCCTGTAAGTCGAGCTGGAGGAGAAAAAGACCAGTGTGGATGAACCGGGAACTTTTGTTGAGACTCCGAGAGAAAAGAAGAGTCTATGTCCTCTGGAAGATGGGACAGGCTACTTGGGGTGACTAGAGACAACTGGACAAGATTTGCAGGCAGAAAATTAGAAACGCTAAAGCCCAGCTTGAACTTAGACTGGCTACTGCTGTAAAGGAGAACAGGAAACCCTTTTACATTTTTACATATTAACAGCAAGAGAAAAACTAAGGAAAATTTATCTCCTTTACTTGATGAGGCAGGGAATGTAACCACAGATGATAAGGAAAAGGCTGAGATTCTCAATGCCTTCTTCACATCTGTCTTTAATAGACAGAGCAATTGTCCACAGGGTACTTGCCCTGTCCTGGAAGTCCGGGACGGAACACATAATGCACCCTCCGTGATCCAAGCAGAGACGGTCAGAGATCTACTCCTCCATCTGAACTGCCACAAGTCCATGGGACCAGATGGGATCCACCCAAGGGTGCTGAGGGAGCTGGCAGAGGTGATTGCCGAGCCACTTTCTGCCATCTATCAGCATTCCTGGTTATCTGGAGAGGTCCCACCAGATTGGAGGCTTGCCGATGTGACTCCCATCTACAAGAAAGGCCGTAAGGAAGACCCAGGGAACTACAGGCCTGTCAGCCTGACCTCGGTATCAGGGAAAGTTATGGAGCAGATGATCTTGAGGGAGATCACACGACACGTGCATGGCAACCAGGGGATCAGACCCAGCCAGCACGGGTTCACAAGGGGCAGGTCGTGCTTGTCCAACCTCTTCTCCTTCTATGACTGGGTGACCAGACTGGTAGATGAGGAAAAACTGTTGATGTAGTCTACCTGGACTTCAGAAAGGCCTTCGACACGGTCTCCCACAGTATTCTCCTGAGGAAACTGGCAGCCTGTGGTGTGCACAGCTTCACTCTTCTCTGGGTGGAGAACTGGCTGGAGGGCCGTGCCCAGCGGGTAGTGGTAAATGGAGTTATGTCCAGCTGGCATCCTGTTACGAGTGGTGTCCCCCAGGGGTCAGTATTGGGGCCCGTCTTGTTTAATATCTTTATTGATGACCTAGACAAGGGGATTGAGTGTACCCTCAGAAAGTTTGCAGACACCAAGATGGGACGATGTGTCGATCTGCCTGAGGGTAGGGAGGCCCTTCAGAGGGATTTGGATAGGCTGAATAGCTGGGCTGAGCTCAATGGGATGAGGTTCAGTAAGGCCAAGTGCCGGGTCCTGCACTTTGGCCACAATAACTCCTTGCAATGCTATAGGCTTGGGGCAGAATGGCTTGAATGTAGAGAGGAAAAGGACCTGGGGGTGTTGGTTGATGCTCGGCTTTAACATGATCCAGCAGTGTGCCCAGGTGGCCAAGAAGGCCAACAGCATCCTGGCCTGTATTAGAAATAGTGTAGCCAGCAGGAGCAGGGAGGTGATCATCCCCCTGTACTCAGCTCTGGTACGGCCGCACCTCAAGTACTGTGTTCAGTTTTGGGCCCCTCACTACAAGAAGGACATTGAGGCCCTGGAGCGTGTTCAGAGAAGGGCAACAAAACTGGTGAGGGGTCTGGAGCATAAGTCTTATGAGGAGCGGCTGAGGGAGCTGGGATTGTTTAGTCTGAAGAAAAGGAAGCTCAGAGGAGACCTTATTGCACTCTACCACTTTCTGAAAGGGGGGTTGTGGTGAGGAGGGGGTTGGCCTCTTCTCCCTGATAACTAATGACAGGACGAGAGGGAATGGCCACAAAATGTGCTGAGGAAGATTTAGAATAGATTTGAGGAAACATTTTTTCTCAGAAAGAGTGGTCAGGTACTGGAATGGCCTGCCTAGGGAGGTGGTTGAGGCACCATCCCTAGCGCTGTTCAAGAAGCGTTTAGAAGAGGTACTAAGGGATTGGATTTAATAGTTTAGTGGGTAGGTAAAGTGGGCAGATAGCTGGCAGTGCAGCTCACTCAGACAAGCAGCCCACAGGGCTGTGCTTGATGCTGCAGCAGGGAAGCCCTCAGCTGGAGCAGAGGTTATTCCCTGTTGAAGAAACTTAGTCTGCAGCCTGACATGCAATAGTATGTCCCAGATTCAGTGAACCCTCCAGGAAAAGTGGCTTCATTGCCTGCAGTGAGAGACTTACCTTGCCAAGGGCTGTGAGAATTGTTCCTGCGGTGAGCTCACAGCCTGCTTATGTGCCACACAGCCTGAAAGCTCTCTTCCTTCTCTTCTCTCCCCTTCACGGGCAGTTCAAGTCCCTAGCCCTGCTGTGTGCTGCACTAGTGCTGCTCCTGGGCACAGCTGTCTCTCTGCAGCACTGCCCACTCATAGAAGCTCCATGTGTCCCAGGTGCCCCACTGTCATGGTTTTATGATTTTTGGTACTGGTATTCCACATCATAACATCATGTAGTGCATTTAGAGTTAGAGTTCATGCTCCAGCTCCGTGGATCATCGATAGTTCCAGGTATAGCTGTCTCAGAAGGGAAGAAGAACTCCATTCCCCAGAGGACTTTGCGATGCTTTGCGTTCTTACGTGTTTACGCTCAGAGGGAAAGATAAAACCTGTCTGCGGTCACGGGACACTCTCTTTCCTTTGGGATCGACTCAGCAGTGGGTGCTCGCTGCCGTCCGCCTTCAGCGTTAGCGTAAGGCCTTCGGTTTATCGGACACTCTCTCTCTTGCTCATTTTATTTGATCCATTTGCATCAACTCCTATTATATTATATGGTGTTATTTTCCTTTCTGATATCTATTTAGTAAATTAGCTTTCCTCCTCAGATCGTTGCCGCTGTTTTGGGGAAAATCTCCCTTTTCCCTTTTCCCTTTCCCCCTTCCTCTTTCCTGGGGCGTGGGTCCGTGGGTCCCCCGCACCAATCGTCACGGAACCGGGCCAAACCTGCCCGTAAACTGTTGACATTTTTGGCGCCCAACGTGGGGCAAAACCAGCTGCCTTAGCCGAGCAGAGACATACTTTTAGAGTGAATCTCTGTCTCTCGTTTGCAGGCTTATCTGTACTGCAGGTGCTGTACGGCAAAACACGACCTTGAAGTCTGGGCGTACTGCCAGTTGTCCTGGGATATTTGTAAACTTTTTGGGTACTGCCAGCTAGTTTTAGAAAAGAAAAAAAAATGCTTTCTCTTTTTAATCTGGTCTTAAAGGGACTGCATTTCATCGGTTTTTCCCTTGTAATGCTCAGAACGTACTGGGACTTAATTAAGTTTGCCAGTCTGATCCATGGAGCTTGGTCTCTGTATGATAAACTAAAAACACTGATGGAAATACCTACCTGGCTTTTGTATATGATGTGGCATTCAGTTCCAGAGGGAGTAACTCCAGATGAAGTTGCTAACTCTATGGAACTTGTGATTTTTAAACAGACTCCTGGCCACTCCTTTGAATTCATTATGCGTTTTCTGAACGCCCATCCAATGCTTGTTATGATTGTGGTGTCAGTATATATATCAAACATGATGTAGTGATGTGGAATAAGGGGTGGAATGTCATGGTTTTATGATTTTTGGTACTGGTATTCCACATCATAACATCATGTAGTGCATTTAGAGTTAAAGAGTTAATGCTCCAGCTCCGTGGATCATCGATAGTTCCAGGTATAGCTGTCTCAGAAGGGAAGAAGAACTCCATTCCCCAGAGGACTTTGCGATGCTTTGCGTTCTTACGTGTTTACGCTCAGAGGGAAAGATAGAACCTGTCTGCGGTCACGGGACACTCTCTTTCCTTTGGGATCGACTCAGCAGTGGGTGCTTGCTGCCGTCCGCCTTCAGCGTTAGCGTAAGGCCTTCGGTTTATCGGACACTCTCTCTTGCTCATTTTATTTGATTTATTAGCTTTAATTCCAATTATATTGTATTATATTGTGTTATTTTGCTTTCCGATATCTTATTTAGTAAATTAGCTTTCCTCCTCAGATCGTTGCCGCTGTTTTGTTTCTAGGCCCATCTCCCTTTTCCCTTTTCCCTTTCCCCCTTCCCTTTTCCTGGGGTGTGGGTCCGTAGGTCCCCCGCACAAATCGTCACGGAACCGGGCCAAACCTGCCCGTAAACTGTTGACACCCACACAGCTCAGCAGCAGAGGATGTGATTTCTTCTTCCCAGTCATCTCCCCTGAGATGTCCTGGGGATTCCAGAGCTGACAGCTCCTGAAAAGCAGCAGGATCATCACTGCAATACATACTTTCAAGTCAGATCAGTTAATCACCACATGTCCACTGGATTCCAGGAGCATGGTTGGACACATTTGCACATGAGAGAAGCAGATGTCCAATCTGGAAACCTCTGCTCGTGGCATGTATGACAAAGGGGACAGATCAGGACAGGGAGGGGTTGGCTTCCCTTATACAGCACAGTGATTCAGCTGAAGCAGTGCTGATTCAGCTGAGATAGACACCTGCTTCCTGAGCATCAGTTGGAGCCAGAAGGAGGTATGCTTGGCCATCCTAAACGCCACCAGAGCCCTGTGCCTTTTGCACCTATCCCCATGCAGCATGTAGTGTTATTCCGCTGACCAAATGGATGAGCTCACAAAAGAAGAGCTTCCTCTTTTGTGGATCTTCCTCTCTGCTCCATCTGTGGCATACTGTGCAGTTGAAGGCATTACAAAGATATGACACATCTCCATTCTTTCTGTGATGACACTTGAGTTTGCTCTGGGCTCTCATTTTAAAGGCATCAGAAGAAGCCTAGGGATATGTCTGTTCCCAGTTGACAGGAAGGTGGCAAAAAAGGTTGTTCCAGTTTTAAAGAAGAGCAAGAAAGAAGACCCCAGCAATTAAGACCTGTCAGTGTCACTTCAGTGCCAGGTAAAATTATGGTTAAAGTGATGCAGGGAGTTATTAAAAAACTGTTATTGAAAAACAGTTGTTTTTGGTCACAGCCAACTCTGGTTCATGAGGGGAAGATCCTGTTTAACTTCATGTCCTTTGGTGACACGGTCACCCATGTAGTTGATCAAGGGAAGCCAGATGATGTTATATGTTAGGATTTCAGCAGAGCATTTGTTTCTCACATTACCCTTCTGGAAAAATGTTCTGGCATATGGAGAGATAGGAACGCACTGTGATGGGTGAGCGTTTGGCTGAAGGGTCAGTGTTGCAAACCAAGGTGTTTGCCGCGTTTAGCCAAGGTTAACCCAGAGTGACGTGGGGAAGCATACACATACTCAATGTGAGCAAGCTTCAATTTTATTAGCAAATCGGTGCCTATTATATAGTATTTTTCTTACAAAGATCATGCACACCACTCGTGATATGTGTTTTCTGATTGGTTAGTTTTAGCTTACATAATGCATTCCACACGAAGCTTTGATTAGTTACACATTATCACTTAAGTACACTAAGACCTACGCGGTATAACATTTTACTTTCTTGATCTTGTTCTGGTTGCTAAATCAAGTACATGTTCTTCTTTCCTCTGCACGCACCATTCCCCTGGGGGAATGCTACGCGCTCAAGCGACCATGCTGTCCCAAATGTATTGTTCCTAACATTTCCCCTGTTTTTCTTTTAAAGTAATATAGTCGTGACCTCCTTGCTCTATTAGCCAATTTTGAAAGATATCAGCTGTCGCCGCAAGATTTGCTTGTGGCGTAGCTAGTCGGACCGTGCAGGAGACGACTATGCGGGCCACAATAATAGCTACAATGATGATAAGTATCCACTTTATAATTTCCTTAAGCAATCCATATAACCAGGATGAGAGTCCCGGAAAGATTGACCGAAACCAATCATCGATGGGATTATGGTCTTTCATTACCTGTTGTGTGTGATTGAGCAACCAATGAATTTGATTATGAATAGATTGACTATTATCAGATAGGTTAAAGCAACACATACCCTCAAAATCTTTACACCCATGCCCCTGTGTTAGTAATAAGAAATCAATGGCAGCGCGATTTTGCAGTACAGCGTGTCTCAAGCTATTCATATCTTCTAACATTTCTTCAAGAATTAATGATGTAATATTACTTTGTTTAACAGTCCAACAAGCTAGTCTCTCGATTTGGGTTAAGGCTTGGGCTGCTGCTACACCTGGAACCAGGAAAGAAGCGAAGACATTTGCTGTTGTTGTCCATAGTTTTATCTCGTCCGAGCACTCGGCTGTCAGCGCTGAAGCGGCTCTCCGATGTCGACGACTATTGCTATTGATCAAGGCTTTAGAGATATTCATCCATTCCTGATGGTGAGGAGCAAACAAAGTTAATTTGCCAAGATAACATGGTCCCCCTACTATATTCTTTGGGAGGCCTGCCCAGGCTCTATCGCCACATATAAGGAAAATTCCTAGTGGTAAAGCTTTAGCTGACTGATTATTTAGTAAAAACTCTCATCTCCTAGTCCCTCCTTCAGATGTATAACGTAAGCCATAAGCATTTCCTTTCGAGAAACTACCTCCACAATAAGTAGACCAATTAAAAGCAACACGATTTTTTGGAAAGACACTTGTCCAAGATTGACCTAAATAAGGACTATGAATGGTTAGCAGTTTTGGATTATTGTGCGCAAATTTTTCAAAGGTACTACCTAGACCAAACAACAAACAAGTGGTTTTAGATCCATTTACATTATCAACTGCGCGGGATCCCAGTAAATCCAATTCCTGGGGGTCCCATGGCAAGGAACTATTGAGGCTACGGATTAAACATGCACTTTGGGTTGCAGGCTCTGAATATTTACAGGCAGAAACATTTCTAACATATGCCTTGAATTCCCGAGTCTCGTACCCTGGCCACCCAATTAAACAGGTACGAAAGGGCTCTCCAGCTGATTGTAAGATAAGACAAAAATCTGGATTATGTGTAAGGTTTGCCCATGTTACCCAGACATTTGAACTAGATGCCAATAGCGGTGGTTGCCTGGTCGCTGCTACCGGGAGAATCAGCAGGAATGTCAGGATGTTCCATAGCAGCTCGTGTCCACTTCGTAGGGACCCATAGTGGACCTGTGGGAGTAAGCACACACATGTATCCTCTACCCATAAATAATACCGGGGCTGGATCACACCAAACTCCAGTTTTCGGATCCCAATACTTTACACGCATTGCAGATTTTTGAACAGGAGAAGGAGTGTCCTCAATTCCCTGCTGGTGTTTGATGATAGGTGGGACCGATTCTCCTTCTAAAACACATAAATGATTCAATGTAAAAAGAGCATGATGTAATTTTTGACCGGGATCTGGATGGTCAAATTTATCGAGATACATTTTTAGGGTACGATGCACTCTTTCTATAATAACTTGACCAGTTGGAGAATGTGGAATGCCGAAGATATGCTTAACTCCCCACTTTTGAAGAAATTGTTGGACTTTGACTCCTGCGTAAGCTGGGGCATTATCTGTTTTAATACTCTGTGGAACTCCCATAATTGCAAAACATGCAGTGAGATGACGAATAACATGAACTGCTCGTTCTCCGTTTTGAGCGGTTGCCCACAAAACCTTACTGTAGGTATCGATTGACACATGCAGGTAGTGATATCGGCCTAGATTACGAACATGAGTAACATCCATTTGCCAAATTTCAAGCGGACCAAGTCCTCTAGGATTCACACCTATACCTAATCCTGGGCCATGGTTTGAACACTGAGGGCATGCGCGAACAATAGCTCGTGCGTCGGTCAATGAAATATCAAACTGCCGTTTTAAACCCTTCGCATTTTGATGATGCATAGCATGAGTCTGCTGAGCTAGCTGAAATGGGTCTACAGAGAGTGCGGGCGATACTAGTTGATCAGCAATCGCATTGCCTTCACCTAGACCCAAAGTAGTCCGATGGCTCCTGATATGCAAGGCACAATATTGGGCAGTGCGAGTGGAAATGGCTCGCTTCAAAGTACATAGTAAGGAAAACAATCGCTGATTAGAAATGTCTCTTATGCGCGCTCCCTCGATTCTTTGAACAACTCCTACCACATAGATCGAGTCCGAGACTATGTTAATAGGATGGTGTACCCAATTCAGGAGCGACCATACCACAGCCAGGAGTTCGAGGGTCTGTAAGGAATCTTCAGGCGTAGCTGTCATCACATGTGATTGCCACTGTGTCTGATCTTTATTTTTCCATACTGCTGCTGCTTTTCGGGTCCGTTTTCCTGCATCTGTAAAAACTGTTACAGCATCATTTAGCGGTTTCAATGAAAGCTTTGGCATTTCTAGCCATGTTGAATTTGTAATAATGCTCACGGGAGAGGTCAAGGATTTTACCATGGAGTTGGTAAATGACAACAAGCTTTCAGACAGTTCAGGTGAATGCAATAAATACCAGTCCAACATCTCCTTTTTGATTGGCAGATAGATTCGATCA
The DNA here is from genome assembly GCF_038088225.1 of Cyrtonyx montezumae. NCBI lineage: Eukaryota > Metazoa > Chordata > Aves > Galliformes > Odontophoridae > Cyrtonyx > Cyrtonyx montezumae. The sequence goes on along the minus strand of NW_027072055.1, from coordinate 319,691 downwards.
GGATCTGTGCCTGCGATTGTACGCACACGCAACCGTCCTTTCTTAATTAAATCTGCTAACCCTTCAAGGCGGGTTTCCAATGTAGTGCGAGGCTGTAGTCGAGGGAACCATTCTAGTACTCTAGGTTGCGGACTAGGCTCTCCTTGAGTAATGGCTCCTATCAGTTCCTGATCGTTCATAAAAATTGTCAAATCCAAGGGCAACATAGGTAATCTTCGCTGGACACTTTTATTCGCTATCTGACAACAGTTTCTCCACAGCTTGTTGCTGCACAGGTGTTATGCATAGAGGAGCAGTGGGATCTGACCCTTTCAATAATGGCCTCAGAATATTTAAGTCAGCCGCGGGAAAGCCTATAATTGGACGCAGCCACTGTAAATCTCCAAATAACTTCTGAACATCATTTAAAGTCCTCAGCTGTACCCGCACTGACAACTTTTGCGGTCTTACTGTCCCTTCAGTAATTTGCCAACCAAGGTATTTCCAAGGAGACTCTTGTTGAATTTTCTCCTTGGCAATTTGCAAACCATGGTCATTAAGAATGTTCTGCAAAAGCTGTTCCTGCTCCTGAGTAAACTGATCAGGTTGAGCTACCAGAATATCATCCATATAATGATATATAATCGCATGTGCCCAGCGTCGCCGAATAGGCTCCAAGGCTGCACTAACAAACAGCTGGCAAATTGTAGGACTGTTCTTCATGCCCTGGGGCAACACCGTCCACTGATAACGAGCCGCAGGCATGGATTTATTGATACTAGGAACTGTGAATGCGAAGCGCTCTGCATCATCAGGATGTAGTTTAATTGTAAAGAAACAGTCCTTTAGATCAATGATCAGGATATGCCATGCTTCAGGAATCATAGCAGGGTTTGGGAGACCAGGCTGAAGTGCTCCCATTGCTTGCATCTGATCGTTTACTGCGCGTAAGTCATGCAGCAATCGATATTTCCCTGATTTTTTCTTTATCACAAATATCGGAGTATTCCAGGGACTTACCGAAGGTTGAAGATGACCTGCCTGCAATTGCTCCTGTACCAGTTGCATAGCTTGATCCAGGCTTTCACGGTTCAACGGCCACTGCTCGATCCAAATAGGAGTATCTGTCATCCACTTCAAGCGGATCGGGAAAGCCCATGCAGTAGCCGTTACTAAAAAGGCGTCTGGTGAGAGTCGTTAGTAAGAACAAGACCCATTTGGTCCATAACATCACGACCAATCAATGCTTGTACGCCTGTTGGCAGAGGCATAACTATCACTTTACAGTTTGCAGTTTGATCGTCGATGCAGATTTGCACCAAATGTACACTTCGCTGCACCACAACAACGCCACCTACACCCTCTACGCCTTTGCCAGCCCTTTCAGTTGGCCAATCCTTAGGCCATACAGTTGATGAAATGATAGTAACATCAGCTCCTGTGTCTAGGAGGGCTTTAATATGTTCCCTTTGGTCTCCGTGTACCAGGAGAACTGGCGTAACGGGGCGACCGGTGAGGGGCATTGTTAACAACGCTAACGCTCCAGTTGATCCAAATCCACCTTGTCCCCTGGGGCTTTCTTGCCGAGCTTTCACAGCCGCAGACAGGTGGGGCAGTGGTATAAGCTGTGCTATTAACGATTGCGCGGGAATGTGAACAGGCGGAAAGCTAGTATAAGCAACAATATATATCACGCCAGTATAGTCCTTATCAATGAGGCCAGGTATAATCATGAGACCCCTTATGCCAGCAGAAGAGCGGCCAATCAGTAACGCACCATGAGGTTGATCGTTAATTATTAACGGTGCTACAGCGGTTGACGGAATTTTCTGTGGCCGATTATCAATCAATGTTACATCTACTGATGTTGCCAAGTCGAGGCCGAGGCTGCCTGGTGTGGCTGGGGAGAGGGAGAATTGCTCGCTACTGTTATCGTCGCGCGGCGGCTCGCGCTCCGCTTGGCGTTTCCCGAACGACATACAACCGTAGCATGAGTATTTGACCGACAGTTATTACACCATACATTTGTTGACTTACAGTCTTTGCGAAAATGGCCATTTTGTCTGCACCTGAAGCAACGTTGAGGGCGCGGGGTCGAAGACGCTGCTTTACTCTCAGCTTGCTGCAACAGCGGTCCAAAGGCAGCAAACACCCGATCCTGGGCTCCAGCCAACTTTTCACCTATATCTTGAACAACAGAGCTTAACATTGCTTGAGTGGGGGTAGGCACTCGGCTCATACGCTCTAACATTTCTTCAACAGTGGCATTTAAAGGGAGAGTAGCAAGAATTGCTTTTGTAGCTTGATTACTATTTTCTAATAGACACTGACGTAACAAAGACTGTTTCATCCAATCAGGTACATCTGCATGTGACAACGCGTCAGTTATCTTATCGACAAAGTTAGCAAAAGATTCTTCCCGACCCTGCTTGATCGATAAATAAGAGGGAGCCGGTTTCGATGACCGCACCATGTTGTACGCATCTCGAGCTAGGTTCATACTTTCCATACACACTTCTGGCCCCATTTGAACCTGCATCTCTGGTCTAGAGAACATATTACTACCTGTCAATTGGTCAGCTGTCACTTGGTACAATGGATCATACATATCTCGTGGCGCGCTAGCACTCAATTCACATAAGCGGTGCCAATGAGATTGCCACATCATTTGTTCTGACGGCTTCATAATCATTCTCATAATTGTTTTTATATCCTCTGGAACAAGCACACTGCTAGACCATATATAAGTTAATAATTGACGAGCCGGTTCACTATGTAACCCATGTTCTGATACTGTAGAACGTAATTGAAATAGCATTTTCCAACCAAGAGGAACATGAACCCCTTGAGCTCCACCATCTGCTGTGGGCTCGAATCAAATGGGAAAAGCCTGACTAATTATTTCAGCCACGTCAAAGTGACCTTGCTCCACGGCTTGTCGAGCGATTTCTGCCCAGTGAGGTCGTGCAAGGGGACCTGCGGTGGGTCCACTTTTTACACACCTTGCCGCCTGAAAGCGACGGTGGAGGAGGCAATGACGGTGGTGGTGGGAGATCCCCATTTCCCTCCTCTGGGGGAAAAAGATCAGGTTCTGTCTCTGGGTCCTCAGCCGTTGGTGCAGTAGGCAGCACCGCTGATACCCGTACAGGGACAAGGATCCCTAGAGACGGCTGAGGGGGATCTTCAATTCGACCAGTCGCAGCGGCAGCTCCACCATGCAACTGAGCAACTGCTTGTCCTGCTACCTCCTGTTCAATCTTATGCCGCTTTATGCAATTAGTAATCTCCCGCCAAGGCTTCATCAGCTTTTTCGCCTCCTTTCTATCATCAATTACATGATCCCACAACACTTCACCTAAGGTACGCCACTGATGGATATTGAATAATGTCCCTGCCGTCAAGAAAACTCCCACTGTCCGTCCATAATCCAAAATATTTGGCACTGCTTTAAGGGTGCCAGCACTAATTCCCCGCTTTTCTAAAAAGCATGATAAAAGATTTTGGGCTACCTCTCTCTCCATCCGTTCTGTCCCGCAGGAACAAAGGCACTCTGAGGAGGAGAAATCGCGCTGGCCAGTCGCTTAGCCCCTGGATCCCGTGCCGGTCCCGCTGCGTGGTCAACCGAAGCTACGCAGCTTTTCCGCTTTTCGCATTTGTGCCGGTCCCGCTATGCGGTCAACCGCACCTGCACAGCTTCTCTGCTGCAAAGCAGCAGAGGCTTTGGTCCAAAACCACGTACTCGGGTCCCTGTTCGGGCGCCAAATGTTGCAAACCAAGGTGTTTGCAGCGTTTAGCCAAGGTTAACCCAGAGTGACGTGGGGAAGCATACACATACTCAATGTGAGCAAGCTTCAATTTTATTAGCAAATCGGTGCCTATTATATAGTATTTTTCTTACAAAGATCATGCACACCACTCGTGATATGTGTTTTCTGATTGGTTAGTTTTAGCTTACATAATGCATTCCACACGAAGCTTTGATTAGTTACACATTATCACTTAAGTACACTAAGACCTACGCGGTATAACATTTTACTTTCTTGATCTTGTTCTGGTTGCTAAATCAAGTACATGTTCTTCTTTCCTCTACACGCACCATTCCCCTGGGGGAATGCTACGCGCTCAAGCGACCATGCTGTCCCAAATGTATCGTTCCTAACAGGTCAGTAAAATAACCCAGTGGGTTATTGTAAATGAGGTTCCATCAGCTTGGCAAGTGGTCACTAACAGGGATTCCCAGGGCTGTGCACAGTGCTGTCTCAGTTCACAGGAGCTCAGTGACAAGAGCCATGTGACAACATTCTTGGTGGTGTGGACATCAGTAATGTCAGAATTACTGAGTTGTTGCAGTGCTCAGTATTACAGTGATGTCAGAATAACTGAGTTGTTGCAGTGGTCTGTATTACAGTGATGCCAGAGTCACTGGGCTGTCACAGCAGGCAGGAGTGTGTTGATGTTGGAGTTACAGCACAGAGATGCCAGAGTCACAGTGCTGTGAAGGAGAGACAAGGAGTGATGACACATCAATACAGACTGAGGGCTGATCTGCAGGAAAGGAGCTCTGCACATGAGTTAGCATCAAACATGGCATCCCCAGAGCCAAACTCTCCCAGTGAGGCTGTGGTGCCTCCACCTTGGGCCTGAGAGATCTGAAGTTCAAAGGTTCATTGTGGTTGACTACTACTTGTTCAGACTGGGCCCTTCTCACATCCAAATCCTGTGATGAGACACATTGCCCATGTGGGACTTGGGCCTCACAACATCTTGCACCCCATGCAGAGAGCTGCTGACCGCTTGTCTTTCACTTGATATCACACAAACCTCCATCCCTATGCCACAGGAAGGTCCCTGAGACAACATGAGGGACAGGATCTCCCTTCCAATGCTCTGGGGATCAGGGCTCAGTTTTTCTGCTTCGTGAGATAACAAAGGGTTTTCTCAGCATCACAGCCACCATCACAGTCCCTTTGTCAGCCTGTAACCTTGGCTTCCAATGATCTGCTCCAACAAGTCCCTGGGGAGGCTGTGTTGATAATGGCCCTCCATGGGGCCTATTATTACTTATTAATATTATTACTCCAAATTCACTGCTACTTCTGAGTTTAGCTTCTTGAGCTCTTTCTGCTAACTTCTCTCTGCACTGGATGTTGATGGACTCAGCAGCAAATTTCCCCTGGGGCCCATTACAGTCTAAAGAGCCCTCATGTGCCCTGTGCCTTCCTGTCATCTTCTTCAAGTGTTCAGAACTTGTACAGCAAGTTGGAGAAGTGTCTGGAGAGAGTCTAAAGATGAAGAGGCTCATGAACATCTAATAGGCCAAATTGTTTATTTAATTACAGTCTGGCTTCAAAAAGAATTTGGAGCGGCACTCAGCAATGGATGTTGATCCAGGATGTCCCCGAATGAGTTTGTTCTGACACTGTGCAGACAAACATCCTCCTCAACTTTCCCACCCCATTTCTACTCACATTGGCCCCATGGGAAATGCATGACTTTTCCTCTGAAGTCACCCTCTCAGTGTTAAACCTCCTTTGCACGGACTCCACCTTGCTTTCCTCAGAGAACCAGCTGCACATGGACAAAGAAAGATTATTATTTTGTGTGTGAACAAACAGAAAGGAACACAATGCAATTGAATGAACAGTAAAACAGTCTTCAACTGCATGCCATGTCCAAGCTGCATCTCATAAAGCTTGTCTTTCACAGGGAACATTTGTATAAGAAATGAGTTAGACAGAGATAGGAAGGGATAGATATAAATACAGTTAAGGAGTTGTCAGAAGAGTTCATTTGACTTTGGATAGATGGATGGAGCAAGTTCCAAACTCCCTGATGGTCACGAAGCAGCCAGGGAATTGGGAGGTATCTGAGTGAAGACCGAGCAAGGGATGGGGGAAATCTGGAGAGCAGTGGGAAGAGCATGTGTCCAGATGACCTGCTGAAAACATGCCCTGACTTGTGGTCATTTTTTTTTTATTCTTTTTTGCAATGTTACTGACATTAGCATCTTTCAGACTTACAGCTTCAAAAAGGAAAGAAGGTCCATTTGTGCCTTGCACAGAGGCTGGTGCCCCCAAAACATCCTGCCCAGAACTGCCAGTGGCAGCCCTCAGGGTTTGCACTGACTGAGTCACACTGTGTACTGATCTCTTTTCATTTCCTCAGATCTTGTTTTAGATAGTCACATACAGCACAGGACGCTTCATGCCCTGTAAACATCTGATCACAATTCCTCACAAACCCTCCTTGCTGGTGAGTATGAGATCCAGTAGAGCACCTCTTCTCTTTAATTCCTCTTTCTCTTGGTCATGAAGATGTCAGCTGCGCTCTCCAGGGATCTTCTGGATGGCTTATGCCCTGCTGTGCTGTCTCTCCAGAAGATGCTGGAGTGAGTAAAGCCCCTGACTGTGACAAGGGCCTCAAAATGTGAGGCTCCTGTTTGTCTTTTTAGGTCCCCTTCCTCTTGTTCTTCCTGATCAAGAAACCAGTAACATGCACTGCTGGTCTCCTCTTTAAGCCATTTCCATCAGTTCACAGTGGGATCCTCTGCCCTCTCCAGGCAGAGCTCAGTGTGCTCTCACAGACAGAGCAGTAGCCTATCCTTGTCTTCCTTGACCACCCCCTGTGAAGAGTCCTTATCCCTCTTTTTCATAGCTTCACAGGTGGGAACCATCCTGCCATGTTTCTGTGATCCAAGAAGATCCTAGGTCTGCCAATGCAAAAAGATTTCTAGCTCAAGGAGTTCATAGTTTTGGTGTTCTCCTTAGTGTAAAGACACTTTAGAAAGCTTTCCATTCCCAAAGCATCACTGGATGTATCCTGGCTGGATCCTGTGTCTACACGACGGTAGTGGTGCTCAGAAGGTGGAACGCGGGCAATAGAGCCATTGTGGGGCTTGGAGCTGTCCAGCCAGCACCAACACTCCTAGGGCATGGCTTTCCTGAAGGTGCTGTGCTGCATTTTGCCAGCTGGCTGTGGGTGTGCTGGAGACCCCAGGGAACTGCCATTCAAAAGAGAGCCCAGAACAAACTCAGGTGTCATCATTGAAGGAGCGTAGGTGTGTCCTAGCTTTGTAATGCCTTGAACTCCAGAATATGACACAGATGGAGCAGAGACAATGACCTGGCTCTTACGCTGAGCTCATCCATTCGGTCAGCGGTATAACTCGGCATGCTCCAAGGGGACAGGTGAAAAATGATACTCTCAGGTGTCCTAAAATCAGAGCTCTGGTGTCATTTAGGATGGCCAAGAATACTCCCATTCACATTTGGCTCCCAGCTAATGCTCAGAAAGGAGGTGGCTATCTCTGAGGTTGTCACCACAGCTTTCAGGCAGTGTTGCCCACATCTAGGAGCACCCCAGACACTTTGTTCATCAGCAATTGTCTGTAAGTGAACAAGTGACTCTGCTGAAATTTTTGCACATGGATGGTGGTGAGGCTCTGGAACAGACTGCCCAAGGAGGTGGTGGATGCCCCAACCATAGAGGCATTCAAGGCCATGTTGGATGGGTTGTTGGACAACGTGATCAGGGGGTTGGCAACGCCACCCATGGCAGGGGGGTTGGGAGTGAGTGACTGTAATGTCCCTTCCAACCTAAGCTACGTCTCCATTATGTGTGATTCTGTGATCATCCAGAAGCCTTTCAGAAGCTCTTGGCCATGGAGACTCATGGACCTCTCCAGAGAGATGGGGAGAAGAAAATCACATCCTCTCCCGCTGAGTTGGGCTGGTCCCCTGGGACACAAGGAGCTCATACAAGCGGGCAGAGCTGCAGAGAAACAGCTGTGCCCGGGAGCAGTTCCTGTGAACCACGTATTAATGCTGGGGGCATGATCTGCAGGTGACAGAGGGAGAAGAGAGAGAGGAGAGGGAACTTACAGGATGTGTGGGATGTGAGCAGGCTGTGAGCTCACTGGAGCAGCATTACTCACAGCCTTTAACACAGTAAGTCTCTCGCTGCAGGCAATGCAGCTGCTTTTCCTGGAGGGATCAGTAAATCGGGGATATCTCATGGCAGCTCAGGCTGCAATCGCTCGTTGTTTCTTTCTCATGGAAAAAGACCTGCTCCATCTGAGGGCTTCCCTGCTGCAACGTCAGAACACAGCCCTGAGGGCTGCGTGTGCCAGGACGGCTGCAGGCTGTGCTTCTGGGGGTGCAGCCGGGTGCCCAGGGCTGTCGTGCAGAGCAGGGTCCCTGCTGTGCCCCAGGGGCTGTGCCGGGTCAGCGACTCTGCCGCCTGCCAGGCTCAGCACTCAGCCTGCCCGGGGAGCTGCCCAGGGTGCTGTGGGGAGACGTGTGGGCAGGGCAGGGGACTTCTGCTGCCACAGCTGCTGTCTGGGGCAGGGCATCACAGCTGCACTGCACCCCAGAATGTTTCCAAGGGTGCTTTGCAAGAGGAGAGACAAGGCAGGGATTTTCCATTTGCTGTTCTTAGGGAAGGGGAAAGGGTTGGAGGCAGGAATCTGAAAGGAGCTGGGAAATAGCAACACATGTCTGAGAATCCTGCATTGCTCCTTTCTCAATCTGCCGTTCTGTGAACAGTCTCCTAAGATGCTTTCAGCCTTCCCTCTCCCTTGTCATTTACAGCAGACGCGAACACGCGCTTACCCTGCCAACAGGACACTTCATCAAAGGCAAACCTAATTGCACAGAGTTTGGAATGAGAGCTCTGAGTGCAGAAGGGGTAAAGGTATGGGATGTGGGAACTGATTGTCTCTGAGGATGGTCTTGATTTGTCATTATCTTCTGCACTCCTAACAGCAACTCCACGTCCAGGAATAGCAGAGCAGATGCCCAACAGCAGCTCCATCAGCGAGTTCCTCCTGCTGGCATTGGCAGACACGCGGCAGCTGCAGCTCCTGCACTTCTGGCTCTTCCTGGGCATCTACCTGGCTGCCCTCATGGGCAACGGCCTCATCAGCACAGCCGTAGCCTGCGACCAGCGCCTGCACACACCCATGTACTTCTTCCTCCTCAACCTCGCCCTCCTCGACTTGGGCTGCATCTCCACCACTCTCCCCAAAGCCATGGCCAATGCCCTCTGGGACACCAGGGCCATCTCCTACGCAGGATGTGCTGCACAGGTCTTTTTCTTTTTGTTTTTATTTTCAGCAGAGTATTCCCTTCTCACAGTCATGGCCTATGACCGTTTTGTTGCCATCTGCAAGCCTCTGCACTACGAGACCCTCCTGAGCAGCAGAGCTTGTGCCACCATGGCTGCAGCTGCCTGGGGCACTGGTGTTCTCTATGCTCTGCTGCACACTGCCAATACATTTTCTATACCACTGTGCCAGGGCAATGCCGTGGACCAGTTTTTTTGTGAAATTCCACAGATCCTCAAGCTCTCATGCTTGCAATCAGACTACCTCAGGGAAACTGGATTTATTGTGGTAAGTGTTCTTGCCGTATTTGGGTGCTTTGTATTCATAGTGCTGTCCTACGTGCACATTTTCAGGGCTGTACTGAGGATGCCCTCTGAGCAAGGCCGGCAAAAAGCCTTCTCCATGTGCCTCCCTCACCTAGCCGTAGTTTCCCTGTTTGTTGGCACGGACTTCTTTGCCTACCTGAATCCCCCTTCCCTGTTCTCCCCATCCCTGAACCTGGTGGTGTCATTTTTGTACTCAGTAGTGCCTCCAACACTGAACCCCCTCATCTACAGCATGAGGAACCAGGAACTCAAGGATGCAGTGAGGAAAATGATGGCAAGGACACATTATTTCAGGAGGGATTAACTTCTCATCTTTCTCTACAACAGACTCACTGTTGTTCCTGTAGCAGGCTCATATTATGCATTTTCACCTTTAAAATGCTTATTTATTTCTATTAATTGATACATTTTTTTTGCTGTTCATTTATATGTGTGAGTGTGTAATAAATATTATTGGTTATTATTCCTAAACATGCGTTTGGATTCTGTCTGCTTCTACTGAGGCATCACGCTGCTCTCTATCTCCTGGAGCCCATACGAATTCTGGGTCAGTGCTGACTCTCTCGCAGCCTCTGTTCTTATCTCTGTATCTATAGAGAAATGAGATGCCAGCAGGCACTGTGGAGGTGATACAGGCTGGATTAGCATAAGGGATGTTCGTTTTAGCCTAAGGACCAATAGATTAGTTCATCAAAAGGAATCCAATTGTGCTCATCCTGAAACTTGTTCTTGGGTTGCATATAAATTGTTCTGACTTATAGTGCACCAAATTAGAAAGTTGCTCGTTACGTTATAACAAGCAATGGGAATTTGCCATACTGGGGAGAAAAGAGCTGACAGGTCATGCAGAGGGCACTGTGTTGAGGAGGAAAATGAAATCAAAGGGAGGAAGTAGGTGCTGTAGGAAGGAGGATGTGAGGAGTCAGGGGCTGTGCTGGGGGCACACCTCCGTAGCCCTGCATGCATGCTGCCCCATGCGGTGCCTGCACAGAGCTCCCAGGGGCTGCCTGAGGGGTGGTGGAGCCGGGCTGTCCTGCAGAGGGGAGTGGACACGGAGACACTGTGCTGAAGGGCTGGGGACCAAAAATCACCCCGGAACTCAGCAACCCCGGATGTGCTGTGCTCATCTTGCCTGGCTCTGCTGCTCTCTCACTGCCCCTCCTCAACAGGACGGGGGGGGAAATAAATTAAACAGCTCTCAGGTGGAGACAAAAAGCACCTTATTTTTTCCTTGCTTAGAGCCTAATGATAACAAATGTTGTGTATTAATGGCTGAAATGGAAGTGATTTGCTATGTTTGTATTTCAGTTTTGTTGTCTCACATCCTGACCTTTTCTTTAACATGGAACAATAATAACTTCCTAAATTAGCCCTGTGTACAAGTTAGTTATTGCTGTTCCTGCTGTCTGACCCACACTGTTGTGTCACTGTAGAGCTGGGAACGATTCACCTCTCAATGCTTTGGACATCTGCTGAACTGCAGACACTGTCAGTCACAGTGCTCTGGATTCCTAAGTGAAGGTTGCTAAGTTACAGAAACACTCTTATCTACCAGGTGCCAGCTGCAGGTACTGCAAGGCAAAGAAACAATTAAATGAACAATTTAATTGTATGTGCTATAAAAAGATGTGTTTTACTGTAACACAACCTTAGTTCTGAGATTCACCTGGACTTCTGAAAGGCCTCTGGCATGGTCCCACATCACTTCCTTATCTCTATGAAGAGATACGAGAGATGGATTTGAAGGGTGGACACTTCATTGGATGAGACATCGGTTGGAAGGTCGCAGCCAAAGGGCTGTGGGAAAGGGCTCTCAGGTAAATGGTCTCCAGTAGCTGGAGGCCAATCACAAGGGGTGTCCCCAGGGGTCATCCTTGGGACCAGAGCTCTTCAATGTCTTTATCAGTGGCATGGATGATGAGATAGAGCGCACCCTGTGCAAGTATGCTGATGACAGCAAGCTGAGTGGTGCAGTTTTAACAACAGAATTAAGAGATGCCATCCAGAGGGAGCTAGACAGGCTTGAAAAGTGAGCCCAAGGAAACATCATTCAACAAGATCAAGTGCAAGGTTTTGCACTTGTGTGGGGACAGTCTCTGATATGAGTGCAGTCCAGGAGAGTTCCTTGAGAGCAGCTCTGCAGGGAAGATCTTAGGGGTCCTGGTAGATGCAAACCTTAACATGAGCCAGCAGTGCACGCTTGCAGCCTGAGAGGCCAAGTGTACCCTGGGCTGCAGCAAAGGTGAAGTGGTGGCCAGAGCAAGGAAGGGGATTGTCATCTACTCAGACCTCAGATGGCCCCATCTGGAGTACTGTGTCCATGTCTGGGACATCCCAGAACAAAAAAGACACAGAGCTTTTCGAGCAGGTCCAGAAGAAAACCAGAAAGATGATCAGAGGGCTGAAGTACCTCTCCTGTGAAGACAGGCTGAAAGAGCTGGGCTTCTTCTGCCTGGAAAAGTAAAAGCTCAGAGCAGAACACATTGCAGCCTTCCAGTCCTTAGAGGGAGCTAAGGAACAAGAGGGGAATCAACTTTTCACATGGGCAGATAGTGACAGCACAAGGAAGAACAGTTTTTAAGTTAAAAGAGGAGAGAATTAGATGAGATATTGTTCATGGTTTACGGGCTGGATCGGCCTGGTTCTGTGACGATTGGTACGGGGGACCCATGGACCCATGCCCCGGGAAAGGGGAAGGGAAAAGGGAGATAGGCCTAATAACAAAACTGCGGCAATGATCTGAGGAGGAAAGCTAAGTTACTAAATGAGATATCAGAAAGCAAAATAACACAACACAATATAATATAATTGGAATTAAAGCTAATAAATCAAATAAAATGAGCAAGAGAGAGTGTCCAATAAACCAAAGGCCTTATGCTAAATGCTGAAGGTGAGATGGCAGTGAGCACCAACAGCTGGGTTGATCCAAAAGGAAAAAGAGTGTCTTGTGACATGCAAACAGTTTTTATCTTTCTCTCTGAGTGGAAAAACATAAAACAACAACAACAACAACAACAACAAAAAACCAACACAAAGTCCTATGGGGAACTTCTCTTCTGAAACAGGTATACACGCTTCTGAGCTTGACCCAGACATTCCTGAACGAGGCAAAAAATTAACAGAGGCGACACTTTTAAAACCATCTGCACCACCGCTTCAGGATCCCCTACCCCTGTGTGTGTTCCGCTGTTGGATGGCAACTGGGGGAAGGATCCCCAAGAGCATTGGAAAAAGGTATTTCAGCAGGCAGCAAAAGAGGAGATTCCTGTCCCACAAACATTTACAGTCTTGGTATGGGAGACTGGACCCCAAGAATTGAGAGAGTTTCATTGGGATTTAATAAAAAACAATCTGCAAGGCGGTTCTTACATACGGTCTGGGAGCGCCATTTACTCAGGCATTGCTGGACAATATCTTCGCTACCCAGCTATTAATGCCATATGATTGTGGTCAATTAGCCAGTCTATTGTTGAAACCTGCACAAAGGTAGCTATGAAAAGATCATTGGCAGCACTTGTGTGAAGATGAAGCACTTAGGAATTTGGAGTGACCTCAGCCAGATCCCCTATTTGGGATAGGTACAGCCCAATTGACAGGAGCCACTCCCTTTAATAATCCACAACTTCAAGCACAACTACCAGAAGATGCTCTGTGCACTTCAGTGCAATTTGCCTTGAAGGTGCTGTTAACCCTCTCTGAGGATGGACAAAGGGAGACATCATTCACACAAGTTAGGCGGGGACCACAAGAATCTGACATGCAATTTATCAGTAGGTTACTTGGTGCCCTTAATAAACAGGTGGCAGATGAGGATGCAAAAAGTGCCATTATCATGAAACTGGACATAGAGAATGCAAATATGGACTGCCATAGGATTTTGATGTCATTACCGAGACAAACTAACCTGGTCAATATGATAGAGGCTTGCAGTAGGGTGGCATCCACAGAGTTCTCAATGACTGTCCTAGTGGAGGCTTTTGTCCACGCATTACATCCTGGCAAAGACAAAAGGTGCTACAATTGCAGGAACAGCTGAAGGTTCCAAGCCACCTCAGCCAAACACCTTTAACTTAACACTACTACGGATCTAAGGATGGGGGCTTGCCTTAATAGCAGTGAATGCCTTCGGAAGCTTTTAACATCAGACAAACCTTTACAAGATGGAAGATGCATTGAACAAAAAGAAGTTAATGGGTATGCAAACAGCCCAAGAAGTACCTTCAATTTCAGTAAAGAACCAGAAGGGTTCTTTAACATGGTTACAGCTTCACAAATTTCAGATCTATCTCCAGAATTTTTTTGTTTCTTGCCTGCTGTAAAATTTAGCAAATCATTTACTTTCTCCCTACCTACTTTGTTCTCCTTTCTGTATCCCCATAACTTTGTTCTGTATATGACCGCATGCTTCAGCATGGAAAGATAAGTCCAGAATAGCTGTAAAGATAAAACTTCACATCTTCACTAAATTTAATTCTTAAAATGCTGCTGGCACCACTGTCCCAACACTGAAGCAGCCAGGTGACAATAGTTTCATCTGAGCGCTGTACAAACGCCTTTCTTGAGCTTTGGATTTCAATCATCTTCAGGCATCAATAGCGGTAGCAGTGACTTCCTCATATCACTGTCCTCTCCATGTCTCTCACTTTTCTTAGTTGCCTTTCTCGGTGGTAGTGGGTTTGAGGAGGGCCCCTCGCCTGGATCTTCCTCTTCTTCCTCTGCTTCTTCTTTCCGTTCTAGATGTAAAAATCCCTTTCCTCCTGCCGTCCATGCACCTCCTCAGCTTGGCCTGAGCCCCGCAGCCTTTTATCTGCTCCTCAGACCTCCTCTCAAGTGCATTTAGATTTGCAGAGTCATTAAGATTAGAAAAGACCAAAAAGGTCATCAGGTTCAACAGTCCAACCAGGTCCTGGCCCATCTGCATCTGGCAGCAGCCCCAAGATGTCAAAAACTGCTGCTCCCATGGCATTGTTGGGACTGGCTGTTGATGTTCAGGGCCCAACGTGGTACCCGGGAGTGGCTTGGCTCCTGGGCTGGCTCTGTCCTCCTGAACCGACTCCTGCAGAGTAAACAAGGCTGGCTCTGGGACACTGCATCACAACGTTGGTGAGGGGAGCAGCTTCGAGTCCGGGCCCTCCCTGGCTGTGTGCACTGGCTTCCATCAGCTGCTGTGGAGCCCCTCGAGGACCCCAGTGCTGCCCGTTGGCTGAAGCTGTGGGTACAGCTCTCAGCACTTGGGGTTGGTGGGTGCCTGCTCCCACGGCGTGTTTGGGGCTGGCTTGTGGAACCTGGGACCTGGCACTGCAGTGGAGAGCGACTTTGTGTCTGAGCACGCCCTCCCTGGGCTGGAGGTTGTAGCCACATGCTAGGGAGGGCCTCAAGGACTCTGACTTTCCCTGTCTGGCCAAGTCTGGGGCAGCATTACGGCAGCTCCCATGGTGCTCTCGGAGCTCATTAAAGCTATTTTCAACTCGAGATAAACGTGGGGAGATTCTCCCATGGTCTGTCCCATACCGTCTGGACAAGCTGCTGCTCTCAGGCACACGGGACCCACGATCTGGCTCTGATGGTGCCTGGCTGGTGGTGCTGGAAGTACTGCTCTCCAGAGCTGGGGAGCCTTGGGATGGCCCCAGTCCATGCTGGCTGGTGGTGCTGGAGTCTGTAAGAGAGGCAGGAAGGTGAGCAGGATTGAACTCCTGCCTGGGGGTGGGACTGACTCCCACCTCTCCAGGGTAAAGGGACATAAGCAAGGCCGCCCTGAGCATGCAGCACACAGCTGTTTGCCTCTTATAGGTGCCTTCTCCAGCGTAGGCATTGTACTCCCAGGTGGAGGTGCTCTCACTCAAGTTGGAGCAGCACCGATGGGTGCCCTGTGCAGCGCAGGAGTGCAGAGCAGCAGCTCCCAGAGCCTGGGGAAACAAATGGGTTGTGGACATGAGGACTAATTGACCTGAGCCAGAGAGTGCCTGGCACAGCTCTGCTGTTCAGTCCATGCTCCCCAACCCTGCGCTGAGGCTGTGATCCCATGCAGAGCCCCAGAGGGCTGCTGAGGTAACTCACCCTGCTCCCTCTCCCTGCTCCCTGCCATGTGGGTAACAGCACTCGCTGGCATTGCAGCGCTCGTGCCTCTCTGGTAGTGATGCATATGCATCATTGTCCTCCCATGTTGGCCTCCTGTCAGAGAAGGGAGGGAACATCATGAGCACCCACTACGCCAGAAATAAAACTAATCCATGGCATCCTTCCTCCTCCACCCAATCCCCAGCTCCAGCTTCCCAATGATGCTGAGGCCTGGTTTAATGGCAGCAAAGGGCCAGGCCTGCCGGGGTTGTCAGTCCCTGGGCAGGAACATCTCATGTATCCTCACATCTTGGGAACTAGCTGAAAGACACCAACCTGACTGGGTTTCAGATCCCCAGGATGAGCATTTTTGGGATAAACTTGTCCCTGTCTCTGCAGAGGGGACACCGGAAGCAATAAATTCCAGCGCACATGGCCTGTTCCTGCAGCAGAAACACAAGTAGCATCAGCGTGAGCGGGACCTGATGCTGCTAAGCTCCCACCGTTCCCACGGGGCAAGGGAAGGGCTCTAACCTGGACACAGGCCTGGTGGAACCAGGTGTGTTTGCAGGATGGGCACACCATGGTGCCATATGAGCTGCTGTCCCCCACGGGGTCCATGCAGATGATGCACATGGTGTCCTGCACTGGCACTGCCTCCACTGCCTGCTGCGGGCGGTGCTCCCAGCAGAAGGACCTGCGGGAAGATGGGAGGGGTGGGCAAGGTGAGAAGTGCTGCGAGGAGGGCAGAGGAACACAAAGGAGCCCCAGGCTCTGGCTCTGGCTCTGGCAGGCTGCTGGGAGGTGTCAAGACGCATTCCTCGCTACTTTGAACAGAACATCAACAGCCAGCCCTAGTGGTGCTGCTGGATGGCCGTGTGCTGTCAGCAGAAAAAGAACGGACTCTGCCACTTTATTAGAGTGATAACAGTGACAGTTTATAGGAAAAAATACAACTCTTAAAGAATACAAAGCATACTCCTGATTGTTTGCAGGTGTGAATCACGTGTAACGCCTCCATAATCGATTGGTAAGGGGTTAGCACGAGGCAGTCACGCACCTAAGTTTCTTCTCTGATTTGTTGGCAGCAAGCAGTTTCTTACCTCACCCTAAATTGTAACTTTTTGCTCTTCTGCCAATACAGCTTATTTTCTGCTTATGCATCTCTCTTTTCTTGCTGAATTTGTCAAGGACTGTGACTGACCAGAGTCTGTATCACATGCACCACAGCCTGTAGGCCTTAGACCTTAGCCTAGGCACACATAATCATGTCCTCCACTAGCCAAGTATGTCTCTATAGTGTGCTGCACCCACATGCCCACCCACCCACTGGGATTCCAGTGCTGAGGGGGCTCTGCAGATGGACTCTGGTTCTATCTTTGCCCTTCTGAGGACCGCATGCTGCTCCCGGTTCCCTAACTGCCACAAACTGCCTCCAAAATTTTACAAACTCCCTCTCAAGTGCTCCTGATTTGTCCCAAGTTCTCCCAGAATTACCCCTAAAGTGCCCCCAGTGACCTGAAAAATTCCCCAAACTGCTCCCAATTGCTGCAAACCACCCTGAAGCTGGGACTCTGCCCACATCAAGAGGGGCTTTGAGGCACTGCAACACAGACAATCCCAGCGTGTGCTCCACCTGTGGGCCGCATTGGAACCAATGGCCGCCCGGCTTTCACCCATACCATGCAGAATTGAAAGCGAAACCAAAAGCTCTGCTGAGGCCCCCATTTGGGAGGGAATGGGGTCTCTGTGCCCCATATCCCCACATTCCCCCCTCTATTCCCACTCTCCCCTCTATCCCCACACCTCCCTCATGTTTTCTTGCGCAAGAAAAGCTCAGAATCAATCAATTTTTATCAGGCAAAGATCTTGGTGGAGCAACAAAGGTTTTTTACTTGCTATTGCAATAGAGGGCATGTCCACTTGTGGCAAAGGAGAAAACATGCACTTAATCTGTGAACTGCTTCTCCTCCTAGACCTTTTCTCTCATGGCAGGTAATTGTTCCTTCCCAAGATCGTTCTTCTAAAGGCCCCTGACATAGGTGCCGATTGAAAGAATCAGTGGACTAAAACATCTGTTGGGCAATACCCAAGCATTCTCTGTTAGAATCATATGGTAAATTGAAGTAAGATAGTGTGTGCCTTTGTCTCAAGTTATGCATAGTCATATTTTTAAAATTCTGATTAGTGGATGAAAGAGAGTGAATCATTCTACAGTACAGTGCCATCCCTTTGTCTGGGATTCCTTTCCTGGTTTTGCCTGGGATTCCTTTCCTGGTTTTGCCTTGACAAACTAAGAAAAAGCTAATTGATAGGCTAATAACATCATAATGAAAAGATAAGACTACACTAAAAAAAGTTATTTCCATGGATTCCGGCAGTGGAAACATAAATCCTGTACAATTTATATTTAATCTATCACTAAAAATAGAAAAAAATAGCGCACAGCAACCTAAATAATACCTAATAATTCTAATTCTTAAGGCAACATTGGTACCACAGAAAAATCACCCATTTTTGTTATACCATGACCAGTGTTGTTACTAATATACCATCCAGTGGATAATCCAGATGTTTTTCATCATTCACTATGGCATGCAGAAGTTATTTACAATACAACAATTGAAAAAACAATAAGTAAAAACACGGAATCCCAGTTATTGTGAGGGCTGGAGGCTATTTCTTTTTTTTCTTTTTTTTTTTTTTTTTTTTGCAAGCTAATGTTTGTTTATTAAGCAATAACTCAAAGCATATATACACAGAAAGGCAGTATGTGCTAAGATCTGGTTGGTTCACAGTATACGATCCTGCACCTGCTATGTTTGTTCCAGTTGTTTCATCTAGTCGCTACTGTGGCCAAAGCACGCATCTTCTTCTCGCTGGTAAATGCCTTTCTGCTGTTCTACACAGTTTCTGTTCTGTTTGTGTGTGCTACTTTTCAAACAATTGCTAACGTTATGGCAAGGATTGCTTACACTTCTTCTAAAAAATACCCTACACAAAAGTGTCTGGAAGCTGCGATAGACAACCTCAGAGATAGCCACCTCCTTTCTGAGCATCAGCTGGGGGCCAGATGTAAATGGGAGTATTCAGGGCCATCCTATGCGAAACCAGAGCAACCCAAGAAAAAGTTTCAGGATGAGCATAATTGGGTACACTTGGCCTCTCAGGCTGCAAGCGTGCACTGCTGGCTCATGCAAGAACAGCAATAACTAACTTGTACACAGGGCTAATTTAGGAAGTTATTATTGTTCCATGTTAAAGAAAAGGTCAGGATGTGAGACAACAAAACTGAAATACAAACATAGCAAATCACTTCCATTTCAGCCATTAATACACAACATTTGTTATCATTAGGCTCTAAGCAAGGAAAAAATAAGGTGCTTTTTGTCTCCACCTGAGAGCTGTTTAATTTATTTCCCCCCCCGTCCTGTTGAGGAGGGGCAGTGAGAGAGCAGCAGAGCCAGGCAAGGTGAGCACAGCACATCCGGAGTTGCTGAGTTCCGGGGTGGTTTTGGGGCCCCAGCCCTTCAGCACAGTGTCTCCGTGTCCATTCCCCTCTGCAGGACAGCCCGGCTCCACCACCCCTCAGGCAGCCCCTGGGAGCTCTGTGCAGGCACCGCATGGGGCAGCATGCATGCAGGGCTACGGAGGTGTGCCCCCAGCACAGCCCCTGACTCCTCACATCCTCCTTCCTACAGCACCTACTTCCTCCCTTTGATTTCATTTTCCTCCTCAACACAGTGCCCTCAGGATCACCTGTTAGCTCTTTTCTCCCCAGTATGGCAAATTCCCATTGCTTGTTATAACGTAACGAGCAACTTTCTAATTTGGTGCACTATAAGTCAAAACAATTTATATGCAACCCAAGAAAAAGTTTCAGGATGAGCACAATTGGATTCCTTTTGATGAACTAATCTATTGGTCCTTAGGCTAAAACGAACATCCCTTATGCTAATCCAGCCTGTATCACCTCCACAGTGCCTGCTGGCATCTCATTTCTCTATAGATACAGAGATAAGAACAGAGCCTGCGTGAGAGTCAGCACTGGCCCAGAATTCGTATGGGCTCCAGGAGATAGAGAGCAGCGTGATGCCTCAGTAGAAGCAGACAGAATCCAAACGCATGTTTAGGAATAATAACCAATAATATTTATTACACACTCACACATATAAATGAACAGCAAACACAATTGTATCAATTAATAGAAATAGATAAGCATTTTAAAGGTGAAAATGCATAATATGAGCCTGCTACAGGAACAACAGTGAGTCAGTTGTAGAGAAAGATGAGAAGTTAATCCCTCCTGAAATGTGTCCTTGCCATCATTTTCCTCACTGCATCCTTGAGTTCCTGGTTCCTCATGCTGTAGATGAGGGGGTTCAGTGTTGGAGGCACTACTGAGTACAAAAATGACACCACCAGGTTCAGGGATGGAGAGAACAGGGAAGGGGGATTCAGGTAGGCAAAGAAGACCGTGCCCACAAACAGGGAAACTACGGCCAGGTGAGGGAGGCACATGGAGAAGGCTTTTTGCCGGCATTGATCAGAGGGCATCCTCAGCACGACCCTGAAAATGTGCACGTAGGACAGCACTATGAATACAAAGCACCCAAGTACGACAAGAACACTTACCACAATAAATCCAGTTTCCCTAAGGTAGTCTGATTGCGAGCATGAGAGCTTGAGGATTTGTGGAATTTCACAAAAAATCTGGTCCACGGCATTGCCCTGGCACAGTGGTATAGAAAATGTATTGGCAGTGTGCAGCAGAGCATAGAGAACACCAGTGCCACAGGCAGCTGCTGCCATGGTGGCACAAGCTCTGCTGCTCAGGAGGGTCTCGTAGTGCAGAGGCTTGCAGATGGCAACAAAACGGTCATAGGCCATGACTGTGAGAAGGGAATACTCTGCTGAAAATAAAAACAAAAAGAAAAAGACCTGTGCAGCACATCCAGCGTAGGAGATGGCCCTGGTGTCCCAGAGGACATTGGCCATGGCTTTGGGGAGAGTGGTGGAGATGCAGCCCAAGTCGAGGAGGGCGAGGTTGAGGAGGAAGAAGTACATGGGTGTGTGCAGGCACTGGTCGCAGGCTACGGCTGTGCTGATGAGGCCGTTGCCCAGGAGGGCAGCCAGGTAGATGCCCAGGAAGAGCCAGAAGTGCAGGAGCTGCAGCTGCCGCGTGTCTGCCAACGCCAGCAGGAGGAACTCGCTGATGGAGCTGCTGTTGGGCATATTCTCTGCTATTCCTGGGCGTGGAGTTGCTGTTAGGAGTGCAGAAGATAATGACAAATCAAGACCGTCCTCAGAGAAAATCAGTTCCCACATCCCATATCTTTACCCTGTCTACACTCAGACCTCTCATTCCAAACTCTGTGCAATTAGTTTTGCTTTACTGTCTTCACTTACTTGACATACGGTGTTAAAGGCCATGACTAATGCTGCTCCAGTGAGCTCACAGCCTGCTCACATCCCACATATCCTGAAAGTTCCCTCTCCTTTCTCTCTTCTCCCCGTCACCTGCCGATCATGTCCCCAGCATTAATACGTGGTGCACAGGAACTGCTCCTGGGCACAGCTGTTTCTCTGCAGCTCTGCCTGCTTGTATGAGCACTTTGTGTCCCAGGGGACCAGCCCAACTCAGCGGGAGAGGATGTGATTTTCTTCTCCCCATCTCACTGGAGATGTCCTTGACTCTCCATGGCCAACAGCTTCTGAAAGGCTGCTGGATGATCGCAGACTCACACATAACGGAGACGTAGAATGGCTTAGGTTGGAAGGGATATTAAAGTCACTCACTCCCAACCCCCCTGCCATGGGCAGCGTTGCCAACCCCCAGATCATGTTGTCCAACAACCCATCCAACATGGCCTTGAATGCCTCCATGGATGGGGCATCCACCACCTACTTGGGCAATCTGTTCCAGAGCCTCACCACCATCCATGTGCAAAAATTTCAGCAGAGTCACTTGCTCACTTACAGACAATTGCTGATGAACAAGGTGCCTGGGGTGCACCTAGATGTGGGCAACACTGCCTGCAAGCTGTGGTAGACAACCTCAGAGATAGCCACCTCCTTTCTGAGCATTAGCTGGGAGCCAAATGTGAATGGGAGTATTCTTGGTCATCCTAAATGACACCAGAGCTCTGATTTTAGGACACCTGAGAGTATCATTTTTCACCTGTCCCCTTGGAGCATGCCGAGTTATACCGCTGACCGAATGGATGAGCTCAGCATAAGAGCCAGGTCATTGTCTCTGCTCCATCTGTGCCATATTCTGGAGTTCAAGGCATTACAAAGCTAGGACACACCTACGCTCCTTCAATGATGACACCTGAGTTTGTTCTGGGCTCTCTTATGAACTTATGAACTTATGAACTCTTATGAACTTATGAACTTATGAACTCTTTTGAATGGCAGTTCCCTGGGGTCTCCAGCACACCCACAGCCAGCTGGCAAAATGCAGCACAGCACCTTCAGGAAAGCCATGCCCTAGGAGTGTTGGTGCTGGCTGGACAGCTCCAAGCCCCACAATGGCTCTATTGCCCGCGTTCCACCTTCTGAGCACCACTACCATCGTGTAGACACAGGATCCAGCCAGGATACATCCAGTGATGCTTTGGGAATGGAAAGCTTTCTAAAGTGTCTTTACACTAAGGAGAACACCAAAACTATGAACTCCTTGAGCTAGAAATCTTTTTGCATTTGCAGACCTAGGATCTTCTTGGATCACAGAAACATGGCAGGATGGTTCCCACCTGTGAAGCAATGAAAAACAAGGGATAAGGACTCTTCACAGGGGGTGGTCAAGGAAGGCTACTGCTCTGTCTGTGAGAGCACACTGAGCTCTGCCTGGAGAGGGCAGAGGATCCCACTGTGAACTGATGGAAATGGCTTAAAGAGGAGACCAGCAGTGCCTGTTACTGGTTTCCAGGTCAGGAAGAATAAGAGGAAGGGGACCTAAAAAGACAAACAGGAGCCTCACATTTTGAGGCCCTTGTCACAGTCAGGGGCTTTACTCACTCCAACATCAACTGGAGAGGCAGCACAGCAGGGCATAAGCCATCCAGAAGATCCCTGGAGAGCACGGCTGACAGCTTCATGACCAAGCCAAAGAAGAACTAAAGAGAAGAGGTGCTCTGCTGGATCTCATACTCACCAGCAAGGAGGGTTTGTGAGGAATGTGAAGGTCAAAGGCGTCCTGGGCTGCAGTGGCCATGGCATGGTGGAGCTCAGGTGTCTGTAGAGAGGGCAAAAGAGAAGCTCACAACTTTGGGCTTCAGCAGAACACAGCTTGGCTTCTTCAAATGTCTGTGGGGTACGGGAAGGCAAGGTAAGGCTCTGAGGGGAATAGGGTCAAAAAAGGTGTTATCTACCTAAGGACCAGAACTTACAAGTAGAAAAAGTCCATTCCAAGGAAGAGAAAGCCAAGCAGCAATGTCAGAAGTCTTGCAGGAATGGGAAAGATTGCCCTGATCAAACCCAAACAGAGCAGTGCAGAGATTTTTCCCAGTGTTCCTGCTGAGATGAGTTTAGCAAAGCTAGAGTTCCACTGCAATTGAATGTGTCCAGGCATATCAAAAGGAGGTAGAGCTTAAAGAAATGTGTAGGCAGGAAAAGGAAGGCTAGGGAGACTGTGGGCCCACAGTAGAATGGGGCAAGGAACCTGGTGAGACAGGACATGGAAAAATCACTGATACTCATTTCCTTCCTGATCTCACTGTTTATCAGTTGGATTGGGCCTCTTGGTATCCTATGTGCCAGAAACAGTTGGGAAATGCTGATGCAAGAAGAGGTGAACTCCGAGCACCTAAGGAAACAGGATCCAGAGTTGGAAGAGACTGACAGAAATCACAGAATCCTTGAGTGGCTTGGGTTGGAAGGAGAGAAAGCAATACCCAGAGTAGTGCCTTCCCATTTCAGATGCTCGAGACAAGAAAGATGTCAGCAAGCTGAACGGGGCTTGGGAAGGCTCAAACAAGAGGTCTGGGTTTGAATGCTTCACGTGTGAGGAGAGGCTGAGGGATCTGGGCCTGTCCAGCCTGGAGAAGGGAAGGCTGAAGAGGATCTCACTGCAGCCTGCCAGAACCTGGAGGACGTGATGGAGAGCACAAAGCCAGGCCCTTCCCCATGGTGCGTGTTGAGAAATAAAAGAGAGGTTTGGCCTGTGCTTCAGAAAAGCACCTTTTTCACCACCAGCTGATGCAAGAATTGGTGCATGTCATCCAATGAGGCTCTGCAGTCTGTTCCCATGGAGGCTTGGAAAATCCATCAGGTGCAAATGCTGAGCAACTTGGTGTGTCCCTCTTTCTGACAGGTTGGGCTGCAGACATCCCCCAGGTTCTCTTCCAGCCTGGCTTATCTTGTGATCCTATGGCCGACAGCTGATGGGAAGAGAGCAGATGTTTACAGAGCATGAAGCATCCTGTGCTGTTTGTGACCATCTAAAACAAGATCTGAGGAAATGAAAAGAGATCGGTACACAGTGTGACTCAGTCAGTGCAAACCCTGAGGGCTGCCATGGGCAGTTCTAGGCAGGATGTTTTGGGGGCACCAGGCTCTGTGCAAGGCACAAATGGACCTTCTTTCCTTTTTGAAGCTGTAAGTCTGAAAGATGCTAATGTCAGTAACACTGCAAAAAGAATAAAAAAATAAATGACCACAAGTCAGGGCATGTTTTCAGCAAGTCATCTGGACACATGCTCTTCCCACTGCTCTCCAGATTTTCCCCATCTCTTGCTCGGTCTTCACTCAGATACCTCCCAATTCCCTGGCTGCTTCGTGACCATCAGGGAGTTTGGAACTTGCTCCATCCATCTATCCAAAGTCAAATGAACTCTTCATAAAACTCCTTAACTATATTTATATCTATCCCTTCCTATCTCTGTCTAACTCATTTCTTATACAAATGTTCCCTGTGAAAGACAAACTTTATGAGATGCAGCTTGGACATGGCATGCAGTTGAAGACTGTTTTACTGTTCATTCAATTGCATCGTGTTCCTTTCTGTTTGTTCACAAAAAAAAAAAAAGAAAAAAATCTTTCTTTGTCCATGTGCAGCTGGTTCTCTGAGGAAAGCAAGTTGAAGTCCGTGCAAAGGAGGTTTAACACTGAGAGGGTGACTTCAGAGGAAAAGTCATGCATTCCCCATGGGGCCAATGTGAGTAGAAATGGGGTGGCAAAGTTGAGGAGGATGTTTGTCTGCACAGTGTCAGAACAAACTCATTCGGGGACATCCTGGATCAACATCCATTGCTGAGTGCCGCTCCAAATTCTTTTTGAAGCCAGACTGTAATTAAATAAACAATTTGGCCTATTAGATGTTCATGAGCCTCTTCATCTTTAGACTGTCTCCAGACACTTCTCCAACTTGCTGTACAAGTTCTGAACACTTGAAGAAGATGACAGGAAGGCACAGGAGGGCTCTTTAGACTGTAATGGGCCCCAGGGGAAATTAGCTGCTGAGTCCATCAACATCCAGTGCAGAGAGAAGTTAGCAGAAAGAGCTCAAGAAGTTAAAGTCAGAAGTAGCAGTGACTTTGGAGTAATAATAGGCCCCACGGAGGGCCATTATCAACACAGCCTCCCCAGGGACTTGTTGGAGCAGATCACTGGAAGCCATGGTTACAGGCTGACAAAGGGACTGTGATGGTGGCTGTGATGCTGAGAAAACCCTTTGTTATCTCACGAAGCAGAAAGGCCGAGCCCTGATCCCCAGAGAATTGAAAGGGAGATCCTGTCCCTCATGTTGGCTCAGGGACCTTCCTGTGGCATAGGGATGGAGGTTTGTGTGATATCAAGTGAAAGACAAGGGGACAGCAGCTCTCTGCGTGGGGTGCAAGATGTTGTGAGGCCCAAGTCCCACATGGGCAATGTGTCTCATCACACGATTTGGATGTGAGAGGGGCCCAGTCTGAAAAAGTAGTAGTCAAGCACAATGAACCTTTGAACTTCAGATCTCTCAGGCCCAAGGTGGAGGCACCACAGCCTCACTGGGAGAGTTTGGCTCTGGGGATGCCATGTTTGATGCTAACTCATGTGCAGAGCTCCTTTCCTGCAGATCAGCCCCCAGTCTGTATTGATGTGTCATCACTCCTTGTCTCTCCTTCACAGCACTGTGACTCTGGCATCTCTGTGCTGTAACTCCAACATCAACACACTCCTGCCTGCTGTGACAGCCCAGTGACTCTGGCATCACTGTAATACAGACCACTGCAACAACTCAGTTATTCTGACATCACTGATGTCCACAACACCAAGTCTCTTGTCTCATGGCTCTTGTCACTGAGCTCCTGTGCACTGAGACAGCACAGTGACTCCAACATCACTGTGCTCATATCCACTATCACAGAATCCTAGAATATCCTGCAATAGAAAGGACCCACAAGGATCATTGAGTCCAAGTTCTGGCTCCGTGTGACCATCCAAAATAACAGACCATATGACTGAGGGTGTTGTCTTGCTTCTTGAACTCCAGCAATTTTGGTGCTGTAACCACTTCCCTAGGAGGCCTCTTCCAATGCCCTCCTTTGGACACTCTCCAATAGTTCTATGTCCTTTATGTTTTGCATTGCCCAGAAGTGCAACCAATGCTCCAAGTGAGGCCACAGCAATGCAGAGCAGAGCAGGGCAACTGCTTCCCTTACCTGTCTAGCACTGCTGTCCTCATTGCTCCTCAAAGGAAGGTTGGCCTTCCTGGCTGAGTGGGCACACTGCTGACTCACGTTCAATTTGCTGTTGATCAAGACTCCCAAATCCCTGTCAGTAGAACCACTCTCCAGTGTCCCATTCCCTACTCCGTGAGTACAGCCAGGGTTGCCCCTACGCAGCTGCAGAATCAGGCACTTGTTCTTGTTTCACTTCAAGTGGTTGGTGATTGGCCAGTTCTCTAAGTCATCCACATCTCTCTGCAAGGCCTATGCACCTTCAGTGGAGTCAACAGCTCCACCCGATCCAAAATCATCAGCAAATTTCCTGAAAAACTCTTCTAGTTCTTCATGTAAGCCGGTGATGAAAACATCAAAGTGAAGTGGCTCTAAAACACAGCCCTGGGAATCCCTGTTAGTGACCACTTGCCAAGCTGATAGAACCCCATTTACAATAACCCACTGGGTTATTTTACTGACCCTTCAGCCAAATGCTCACGTATCACAGTGCATTTCTATCTCTCCATATGCCAGACCATTTTTCCAAAAGGATAATGTGAGAAACAAATGCTCTACTGAAATCCTAACATATAACATCAGCTGGCTTCCCTTGATCAACTACATGGGTGACCGTGTCACCAAAGGACATGAAGTTAAACAGGATCTTCCCCTCATGAACCAGAGTTGGCTGTGACCAAAAACAACTGTTTTTCAATAACTCCCTACATCACTTTAACCATAATTTTACCTGGCACTGAAGTGACACTGACAGGTCCTTAATTGCTGGGGTCTTCTTTCTTGCTCTTCTTTAAAACTGGAACAACCTTTTTTGCCACCTTCCTGTCAACTGGGAACAGACATATCCCTAGGCTTCTTCTGATGCCTTTAAAATGAGAGCCCAGAGCAAACTCAAGTGTCATCACAGAAAGAACGGAGATGTGTCATAGCTTTGTAATGCCTTCAACTGCACAGTATGCCACAGATGGAGCAGAGAGGAAGATCCAGCTCTTCTTTTGTGAGCTCATCCATTTGGTCAGCGGAATAACACTACATGCTCCATGGGGATAGGTGCAAAAGGCACAGGGTTCTGCTGGCATTTAGGATGGCCAAGCATACCTCCTTCTGGCTCCAACTGATGCTCAAGAAGGAGGTGTCTATCTCAGAGATTTTCCACCACAGTTTGCAAGCACTAGCACACAGCAACCCAGCACCCCATGCACCTTCATCATCACTGAGTAGTGTGTGAGCTACTGAGTTAATGTTGAACAAAGACCAAGGATTTGAATTTGGGGCTCACAAGCAGACACCTCATTGTACACATTGAACTCAACTAAGAGGATTCCTGAGTGCCAGAGTCCAGTGGGGAACTTAATCCAATTTCAACCCCAGGTTACCATCAGTGGATGAGCCTAACCCTAGAGTTAGGATGAGAGTATCTGATAGTTATAGGACAAATTTCTGTAAGCACCATCCAAACTTGGAGAGATTCAAGGCCAGGTTGGATGGGATCCTTGGGAACCTGATCTAATGGTTTACAAATCTGCCTGTGGTTAGAGGCCAGAACTAGGTGATCTGTAAAGTCCCCTCCAACCTGAACCATTCTATGATTGTGTAATGATATGTCTGCACTGCCTGAGCTGAATCACTGTGCTGTATAAGGGAAGCCAACCCCTCCCTGTCCTGATCTGTCCCCTTTGTCATACATGCCACGAGCAGAGGTTTCCAGATTGGACATCTGCTTCTCTCATGTGCAGACGTATCCAACCATGCTCCTGGAATCCAGTGGACATGTGGTGATTAACTGATCTGACTTTGAAGTATGTTTTGCAGTGGTGATCCCGCTGCCTTTCAGGAGCTGTCAGCCCTGGAATCCCCAGGACATCTCAGGGGAGATGACTGGGAAGAAGAAATCACATCCTCTGCTGCTGAGCTGTGTGGGGCACCTGGGACACATGGAGCTTCTATGAGTGGGCAGTGCTGCAGAGAGACAGCTGTGCCCAGGAGCAGCACTCGTGCAGCACACAGCAGGGCTAGGGACTTGAACTGCCCGTGAAGGGGAGAGAAGAGAAGGAAGAGAGCTTTCAGGCTGTGTGGCACATAAGCAGGCTGAGAGCTCACCGCAGGAACAATTCTCACAGCCTTTGGCAAGGTAAGTCTCTCACTGCAGGCAATGAAGCCACTTTTCCTGGAGGGTTCACTGAATCTGGGACATACTATTGCAAGTCAGGCTGCAGACTGTAAGTTTCTTCAACAGGGAATAACCTCTGCTCCAGCTGAGGGCTTCCCTGCTGCAGCATCAGAGCACAGCCCTGAGGGCTGCTTGTCTGAGTGAGCTGCACTGCCAGCTATCTGCCCCAGGCCAGGTCCTGCAGCTTTTGGAGCAGCGAGTGCTCCTACTGACCTTAAGCTGAAGGCCGCAGGACACAGCTCGCTGTAACCTTTCAGTTCTGTGTTGGCAAGGGGATCCCTGCAAAGTCGTGGCACATGCAGAATAGTTGTGTGCTATGTGTGCGCTGTGAAACAGTATTCCCTCCTGTACCACAAGTGTAGCTGATAGCAGCATTCAGTTAGAAGTAGGGACAGAAGGCCAGTGCACTCTGTAATACACCAATACCACTGTCCTCAGTATTTAAAAGCTTTCTGTACTGTAAGAAAAGCCAGGCACCCACCCCATGCAGCCTCCCAGACTTCCCAGGACTAACTACAACCCCGCCTTATAAAAGCACATCCATTTCATTAGATAAGGATTGCAAGCTGTACTAGAGATATAGGATTTATAAATGCTCACTGAAAAATACCAAGGCTATTCCCGTTCCGAGTGGCTAAAGAACTTCAGCATCTCTGATGTTTTATCAAAAAGCTGGAGGTCCTGCATTTAGGTCACAGCTGTGAAAGTTAAAGGGCGCTTACATCAGATGTAGGGTTGTTTCTTTTATTTAAACAGAGGTTTCATGGTTACTTTGAATCATAAAGAAGATGTGCTTCTAGTAGCTGACCTGTCTTCGGCTTCTTCTAGTCTTGTAGCCTTGCCTGGGGCTGTTTCAGTAACAGCACCTTATGGTCCTATGTTATTGTACAAAGCTGTTGTTTTAAGCTTCTGTCTAGAAGAGTTGTTACATGTTCCAGACATAAGTCTGGCAGTCAGGAAAAAAGAGTTAAAAATAATAATAAAAAAAAAGCACTGTGAGCCAAGTTACCAGGAATTACCAGGTAGAAGAGTTAGTTTCTTCATGGGGAATGCGATTTGTTACATTTTCCTTTAAGGAAAAAAAACAAAAGCAAAAAGATGCACAGAAAGGAGGCAGTCGGTGAGCCACGCTGTGCACCATCCCCAGCCCTCGGTGTGAGAGCAGGGCAATCTGGGCTGAGCACAATGGATCTGTCATGACAAGGGGCAGTCCTGCAGTGCTGAGCACAGACTGCCTCAGGTTGCTGAGGTCTCCATCTGAACGAGAGGCAACACGTTTGGCTCAGGCTGTTTGGGAATCAGGTAATGAAATGAAAGCCTTAACTCCCCCCTCCTGCCCCCAGCACCTCTCCTAACTTCCACTTTGGCCTTATCTAACCAGGACTATCCTTCTGATACGAGGGGGCTGAAATCAGCTCCCACCAATTGTAAATGCCTCTGGATTTTCCTGTGCAAAGCCACTGTCTCCCTGTAGATACCAAGTGCCATTCCTGGACAACTCCTGTTCCTCACAGTGCTCTCAGCACCCGAGCCTGCCATCTCCAGCTCCCCGTGCTGTACCACGTGCTGAGCACCCCATTGGGAACAAAATTTATCAGCACCTTCCAAACCAGCTCCTAGAAGTGCACATCCATATACCAAGATGGGTGCTACAAATGGCCTTCCCTCAGGAGAAGAATGTCTCTAATGAAAGCAAGGCACACAGCAGAAAACTTCCCCCAGCATCCCAGCCTTGCCCAGCCACACTTGTCCCAGGACGGCTGCAGGCTGTGCAGCCGGGTGCCCAGGGCTGTCGTGCAGAGCAGGGTCAATGCTGTGCCCCAAGGGGCTGCGTGCCGGGGTAGGGACTCTGCCGCCTGCCAGGCTCAGCACTCAGCCTGCCCAGGGAGCTGCCCAGGGGCAAAGAGCTCACAGCTACACTGCACCAAAGGGGAATTTCCACAAGGAAGACCAATACTGGGATTTTCTGCTGTGTTTCCTATTTTCTGCTTCCAGGGGAGTTTAAAGATGTAAAGTGAGAAACAGAACATCATATACCATGTTTGAGCACACAGCTGAGAGTCCTAAAATGCTTTCAGTCTCTTTTGTTCTTATGAGCATGTATTTTCCTTGCTGAACCAATTGAGTTTCTCTTATGTTCCCTTTCTCACTTGCAAACATGAGCATGCACCTACACAATGCCTGCTAACAGGATGGGTTCTGATCAACGGATACGAATGCGTTGCGTCCGAGCTGGTGTCTGTATGTTGAAACAGGAAAAAGATGAGGAAACACTTTCCAGGTGAAAAGTCTGCAGGCATGAGAGATATGATCAGGGAAAGAGAGAAAAGTAATAGCTTAATCTTTTGAGAATAAGAATTTCCCGGAAGAAAACATATAACTGCCTTTATCGTGGACACCTTCTGCAGAGCAAGCCCCCACCCAGAAACAGCCCTCACAGCTGTTAGATCCTCTGCAGCCAGAGCTCCTTCAGAGTATAGGAACATCTACTCAGGCATGTGTCCGTCACCCTCTGCAGTACCTGCAGATGTGGGCAATGCAGTCTGTGAAGCTGGAAAAGTGTTGGCTTTCCCTTAGTGAGAGTTATGATGCATCTCCCTGAGGCCCTTCGGAGCTGTGATCTGACCTTCAGGATGCAAATCTTTCCCATAGCCTTTAAGAACAAAGTCGAGGGAAGAAGCAGAGTGATGCTATATGCATGGAAATGCTGTGGGGTTGGTGAAATGGATGTTAGGTGTCTGTTTTAAGAAGCGCAGTGATGAGGTCTTGCTCACGTCCCTTGAGAAAGGGTGGGTGTTGTGTGATGAGCAGTCGGTTCCTCTTCTCTCAGCAGGGTCTGGCTTCTTTGGAAGGTAACTTGTGAATGCACTTGCCTTCCATCTCCAATCTGTGCTATTTCACAGCAACTGGAAACAGGCCCACGAGCTCCCCTTATCCTGCACTAAGCAGCAGTGAATCTCTTTGCCTCCCAGGTCTCAATCACAGCCGTTCACAATGAGTGCAGCAGAAGTGCTCAGGATTTCTGACTTCACTGAACACCCTTTGGGCATCATGAGTAGGATGAAACCATAGGAGAAAAAGCATCCCTAAGACTTTTCTTGTGTCAGTTGTACAGACGCCTACAGGTACTTTTGCATTAGAAGTGATTTCAACTGACAAATTCTAAAAGAAAATCTGTGACCACAGCACCAACACATTCCTCACAGGGACGTGGTTGTTTCCTTGAGAGAAGAAAGGCAGAGGCCTTCATGGCAAACTCAATGTCATGAACTGTAGCTTACATCACTGACCTCAACAAACATTTCACCCTTGGAAAGACCTGTCTCTAACTTTCATACTCCTTGGACAGGTCCTCATGCCCACAGGTCCTGATACCCAGAAGTGCCAAATGCCCAACAGCAGCTCCATCAGCGAGTTCCTCCTGCTGGCGTTGGCAGACACGCGGCAGCTGCAGCTCCTGCACTTCTGGCTCTTCCTGGGCATCTACCTGGCTGCCCTCCTGGGCAACGACCTCATCAGCACAGCCGTAGCCTGCGACCTGCACCTGCACACACCCATGTACTTCTTCCTCCTCAACCTCGCCCTCCTCGACCTGGGCTGCATCTCCACCACTGTCCCCAAAGCCATGGCCAATGCCCTCTGGGACACCAGGGCCATCTCCTACACAGGTCTTTTTCTTTCCCTTCTTCATGACAGCAGAGTATTTCCTTCTCACAGTCACGGCCTATGACCAACTTTGTTGCCATCTGCAAGCCCCTGCACTACGGGACCCTCCTGGGCAGCAGAGCTTGTGTCACCATGGCTGCAGCTGCCTGGGGCACTGCTGTTCTCTATGCTCAACTGCACACTGCCAATACATTTCCTATACCACTGTGGCAGGACAATGCTGTGGACCAGTTCTTCTGTGAAATCGCCCAGATCCTTAGGCTCTCATGCTCACAATCATACTGCCTCAGGGAAATGGAAATTATTTATTTTAGCATTATTAATGTATATTTAGTTTTCATTGTGCTGTTTTACGGGCATATCTTCAGGTCTGTGCTGAGGATGCCCTCTGAGCAAGGCTGGCACAAAACCTTATCCACGTGCCTCCCCCACCTGGCTGTGGTCTCTCTCTTTGTCTGCACTGGCTCGTTTGCCTACCTGAAGCCCCCTTCTCTCTCTTCTCCATCCCTGGACCTACTGGTATCATTTCCGTACTCAGTGGTGCCTCCAGCAGCGAATCCTCTCATCTACAGCCTGAGGAACCAGAAGCTCAAGAATGCAGTGTGTACTTGTTCAACTTCCAAAAAATGCACGTCAGCCTAACAGGAGCCCCAAGGTAATTCAGAAATCATTTGGATAATCCCTCGTTATTATTTGCCTTCATTATTGTTTCCACTGGCATGACTGATTTAAAAAGTTTTCTTCTTGGCCTGCCACATTTCTGTCATGCTTTGACACACTTATCTCATGTACCTATAGATCAAGGCTCTCATACATAAATTGTATTTATGAACATAAATACAATAAAGACACCAGCAGAAATACATGTCTCCATTCCCATGTTTTCCCATCTTCTCTGAAACTGGGAGAGCAACTCACGTATGCAGGAGTAGTTCAGGGGCCAAGAGCCCTTCTGCACCACAGAGCACCGGCCTCAGTGCTCATGGGGGGCTGCCCCTCACTGCCCAGTGGGCCTGTCCTCTCATCAGTGTTTGAAACGGGGTTGCTGCTTCCCAGGTCCAATGGTCACAGACAGCAGCAGGACACGGTCTTGCAGTGCTGCTCTCTTTGCACTTCCACTCTTCCCTTTTTGTCTATGCCCTTGGGGACATGGGCAGACCACGAAGGTGGCTCTGGACATTTGTCACCCCCAGCCTCTGGCATCGGCCATTTCCAGCACTGACTGCATGTTTATGGCAGAGCTTTTCCCAAGCTCCTGAAGTACACCAATGACATTGCTGTGTGGGGGAGATACAGCAGAGGAAGTTTTTGAGAAAGGAGAGCAAGTAATCCAAATTCTTCTGGGTGTAGGTTTCATTATTAAGCAAAGCAAATGAAAGGGCCTGCACAGGAAATTCAGTTCCTAGGAATAAAGTGGCAAGATGGATGTCATTACGTCCCAGTAGATGTGATTAACAACATTACTGCCATGTCTCCACCCACTAGTAAAGAAGAAACTCAATCTTTTCTGGGCATAGTGGACTTTTGGAAAATGCACATTCCTGTCTGTAGCCTCATTGTAAACCCCCTTTATCAGGTAACAGAAGAAATACCATTTTGTGTGGGGGTCCTGAGCAGCAGCAGGCCTTTGAGCAAAATAAGCAGGAGATTGCTCAAGCTCTGGTCCTGGGGCCAGTGCAGATGGGACAGGATGTTAAGAATATCCTCTACACTGCTGCTGGAAAGGAAGGTCCCACTTGGAGTTTGTGGCAAAGAGCCTCTGGAAAGACCTGAGGCTGACCCCTTGGGTTCTGGAGTTCAGCATACAGGGGGTCTGAGGAGTGCTACACTCCAACTGATAAGAAGATCTTAGCTGTGTACGAGGGGGTTCGAGCTGCTTCCGAAGTAATCAGCACTGAAATACAGCTCCTTCTGGCACCTTGACTGCCAGTGCTGAGCTGGATGTTCAAAGGAACAGCTCCCTCTACCCATCATGCTACTGATGCCACTTGGAGAAAGTGGATTGCGCTGATTGCACATCGAGTTCGGATGGGGAACCTCAGTCCTCCAGGAATCCTGGAGG
The DNA here is from genome assembly GCF_038088225.1 of Cyrtonyx montezumae. Classification (NCBI taxonomy): domain Eukaryota; kingdom Metazoa; phylum Chordata; class Aves; order Galliformes; family Odontophoridae; genus Cyrtonyx; species Cyrtonyx montezumae. Next base: position 285,664 of record NW_027072055.1, on the reverse strand, counting down.
TGATCATGGACTGGCCTGAAGGTAAAAAGTTTGGAACAACACCAGCAGATGTATCATGTGCTTAAGAGACCCCCACCATACAATGAACTACCACACAATGAAAAGAGATACGCCTTGTTCACTGACGGATTGTGTCATATTGTGGGGAAGCACTGCAAATGGAAGGCTGCTGTGTGGAGCCCCAGATGATGATGAGTTGCAGAGGCCACTGAAGGAGGAGAATCAAGTCAATTTGCAGAGGTAAAGGCTGTCCAACTGCCCTTACATGCGGCTTAATGGGAGAGGTGGCCAATGTTGTATCTTTATACTGACTTATGGATGGTGGCAAATGCTTTATGGGGGTGGTTGCAGCAGTGGGAACACAACAACTGGCAATGGAAGGGTAAACCTATTTGGGCTGCTGAACTGTGGAGAGACATTGGTGCCCAAACAAAAAATATGGTTGTAAAGGTGCATCACGTAAATGCTCAAGTGCCCAAGTGTCGGGCTACAGAAAAACAACGAAATAACCATCAGGTTCCTCCTCAAATCACTGTCCTTTTTCTTTAAACCTATCTGTTATCTGAATACCCTTCTCCTTCCTCCTCCCAGCCCCCAGAGCACAGAGTTGTGCTTGGGCAGCCACGTGGCCACTGACAGTGCAGATTTTTATTTCTTCCTTCCCTTTCTCCCTCTTTTTTTCCTTGTGTCCCTATCATGGATAACACCGTGACATGTGTGCACACTCATGGCTATGTGCAAAACTGGAGCTGTGTTTGCGTCTTCTTGCACATGGGTGTGCAAAGAGATTGGTTTGCACAGAGTTGTGCAAACACACATGTTCACGTGTGTGTGAACATGTGTGTATGCAATGAAATCTTTTGCACATGACTATGGTTATGCACATAGTTGCATGAACATGAATGGTGTGTGTAATCAGTTGTCCAAACGTGCATGTGTATGTGTGAATGCACAGGTATGTGAGTAGAGAAGCCTTTGCACATGTATGTACGCTTCTGCACATATGTTGATGTACAGATGCGTGTGAAATGGTGTGATTTGAACCCTCAGTAAGTTTGCAGATGACACCAAGTTGGGAGGATGTGTCAAACTGCCTGAGGGTAGGGAGGCCCTTCAGAGGGATTTGGATAGGCTGAACAGCTGGGCTGAGCTCAATGGGATGAGGTTCAATAAGACCAAGTGCCGGGTCCTGCACTTTGGCCACAATAACCCCATGCAATGCTATAGGCTTGGGGCAGAATGGCTTGAAGAATGTAGAGAGGAAAAGGACCTGGGGGTGTTGGTTGATGCTTGGCTCAACATGAGCCGGCAGTGTGCTCAAGTGGCCAAGAAGGCTAATGGCATGCTGGCCTGTATTAGGAATAGTGTAGCCAGCAGGAGCAGGGAGGTGATCAACCCCCTGTACTCAGCTCTGGTACGGCCGCACCTCGAGTACTGTGTTCAGTTTTGGGCCCCTCACTACAAGAAGGACATTGAGGCCCTGGAGCGTGTTCAGAGAAGGGCAACAAAACTGGTGAGGGGTCTGGAGCACAAGTCTTATGAGGAGCGGCTGAGGGAGCTGGGATTGTTTAGTCTGGAGAAGAGGAGGCTCAGAGGAGAGCTTATTGCACTCTACCACTTTCTGAAAGGGGGGTTGTGGTGAGGAGTCGGTGGGCCTCTTCTCCCTGATAAATAACGACAGGAGAAGAGGGAATGGCCACAAGTTGCGCCGGGGAAGATTTAGATTAGACCTGAGGAAACATTTTTTTTCTGAAAGAGTGGTCAGGCACTGGAATGGCCTGCCTAGGGAGGTGGTTGAGGCACCATCCCTAGCGCTGTTCAAGAAGCATTTAGATGAGGTGCTAAAGGATTTGATTTAGTAGTTGGGTAGAGATAGTGATAGGAGGATGGTTGGACTAGATGATCTTGTAGGTCCTTTCCAACCTTATGAACTTATGATTTCAAAAAATGCACATGAACATGTGCAAGGATGGAATTGCACACATCTTCATGTAAATGGGGCATGCAAGGAGGTGTTTGCAAGTGAGAGTGCAGAGGTGGTGGGGTGGCCCCTGTGGGTATGTGCCTGAATGTGCGTGCATAAGGATGTAGTGACGCCATGATTTTCAAGTCATTGCTTCCTAGGGGCTAATTAAATAAAATACTTGAACAAAATTTCACACAGAGATTGCTGGCAAAGGTAAGTAATAACTGAAACGAGAGAGAAAGGCTCTGACCTTGCTGCTTGCTGTGCTGCTGGTACCCAGAAGGGCACAGGCATTTGGGATGGCTGCATGACTGAGGGGCCTCTTCTGAGTGCTTTCCAGCACCTTCAGGTTTATCTTGAAAGATGGTTCCGTTCCCATTTCTTCCCAGTGCTGCTCACTCCTTTAGGCAGTGACTCCTTTTCCACAGTGAAAGCACAGCTAACTGGTGATAAAGCTTTACCCAAGGGGTGCACACCATCCCACTCCTCTGCCTGGTTGCAGTTGTATTTCATCTGCCTTTTCTTCAGGTCAAAGCAGAATGAGTTTGTCTGCTTCAGCAGAACAGCTGCCTTCATGGAGGTGCAGATGCAGTCCATAGATGAAATATGCTTTTGCTATCAAGGAGACAACAGATTTCCATGGTTATATGGGAATAGGGTAAATACGGCAACTATCATCTTCCTGAGAGAGCCACGTATGTTCTACAAGAACATACATCTGAATGCTTAACTGCTACCATTAGGTCCTAGGACTGAAAAGCCACGTAGAACAACTTAAATCTCTTCCCCTTCTCCCTTTTTTCTTTTTAAAATCACTACTCATGTTACCTGAGTAAATGAGAAGAGCATGAGCTCTTATTATTCCTCAGTTTGTTGCATCAGCTTTGATTATCTGACTAATTCCAACTAACTGATTAACTTCCAAGGAAGTTTGCACAGTCAGTGCAGTTATTACAACCTGCGGAGTTGTGGGGTAAATAACTCCCAAGGATGGTACTTCACAAAGAAATAGCATAGACGACGGTATATTTTGAGTTGTTCTATATAGAGAGTATACAAATAATACAAAAGAGAAGATGGCTCACCATCAGGATGTCAAGGCTCACACAGGACTCCATGTGGGAGGAATCTCCAAGAAGAAATCCAACCCTAGTGGTGGTCAGCACTTAAATGGGGTTTGGGAGAGGTGGAGCCAGGCTCCACCCCTTCCAATCACACAGGTATATCACCTTCACCTGTGGCTCCATGGCTGACTTGGTGCTCACCTCAGGTGACCAATCAGTGATTCAGGCCGTGATTCAGCAGTTCCCATACATCAAGAAAGTGAACTATTTTGTAAATGTTTTGTATTTTTAGTTTAGATCAGGTGGAAAAAGCATTTGCACAGCTCTGACAGCAGCTGAAATCGCTTTGGGTGAAACATTTTATCTAAGCCATTTTCATTCATTTTTCTATATAAGCACTCCCTTGACTGCATAAAGCTTTTATGTTTAATAACTTGTAAATTTGCCGAGTCAAATTAAGCTGATAGACTTTTATTAGTGATACTGAATAAAATAAAAAATACCTCGACAGTTTTCCATAGTTTCAATTTTTTCTCTGTACCCCTAAATCTTGAAAGATGATGGCCATTTGCTAATCCAGGATCTGCATGTGAATCTAGTGGGTCACAAAGGGAATCGTGTGGGGAATGTAGGTTATGCTAAGATGAAAACAGCAAAGATTTTAATAAAACACTGTAGCTTGGGCCAACCTACATTGTGGTTTGTTCTCCGTTTGGTTGAAATGTTAATCATCCTACTTTATATAACAGCTAACCCTTTTAAAGAAGAACTCTTATTCTTATTCTCAGCCAAACTTTATAAACTATATAGACATGAATTTACCTTTCAGGTATTGATGTGATTTCTTTTATTCTTCCTAATCTTATGCTGATGAAATTATTGCAGAATTCCTCATCTCCTTTTGTCTACTGTCTATTCATGCTCTTGGGGCTTTAATCAAAACTTCACTCCCTGTTACTGTGAGTCGACAGCAGGGATAAATGGGTGGAGGGATTGGCCTTACTGATTCCTTTGCAAATGTAGCATTTCTGGCAAAGAACCCAGGAAAGAATTCCTGAAAGGTAAAAACAGAATTTCCAGGAATTAATGCATATCTTTTGACTGAGCACAAAAGTTCATCTTTAAATAGTAGAAATAGCTGCCATATTGGGGTGGGTATTGAAACCGAATAAACCTGTGGGTTGTCTTGCTGCTCCTAAAGTAGTGTACCAGTGAAGTTTGGGAAATACTTTCCTTAGAAAGTGCCAGCATCAGAACATGTGATGATAAGATGTGACTTTTTATTTATTTATTTATTAGAGGAATGATTGTAGAGGAATGATAGGAAACTTGAGACCATGCAAGCTGCTAAATATTTTAGGAGCCTGGTTGAGATAGTACTTGAACATATGGGCAGTCATTTATGATGCAAATTTGTATCTGGCTGCTGCTTCCTCCTTTCCAGGTGGCCAAAGTTGACTACCAGACACGGTTGTTGTTTTTTTTTTTTTTTTTCCTCCTGGTGTGAGCGTGATCAAACAGCAAGATTTAGTATAGCAAAAAACAAAGCAAGAAAAAAAAAAGCATGAAACTTGAGTAAAAGGGAGTATAGAAATTATTTAATGAAGCTTTTTTAGTTTAATATTCTTGAAGTCTTAGATGCTAGGTGTGAATGTCTGATTGAATGAGTAATTAATGTAAGTAATTCTCAAGCTGGAGCACCATTAGGCTTTTTGTCTATCACAAAGTAAGACCGTCTGTGCTTTTCTGTATGAACACCATGTCTTGTCCTTTTGCAGTAGTAGTTTCAGTAGGATGGTGGACACCTAAATTCTGTAAGCATTATGGGAAGGTAAAACAGTAGCTGATGTGTTTTGAAATACTACTGCTGAATGGATGGGCTGATGCTCGACTTAATTGAAGAGATATAACATTTAGAAGGTTCTGGGGCTGGCTGCTGGCTTTGAAGTAGAGGTTTGGATTCTCTGTACTTGTCAGTCTTCAGCCAGTCTGGGCTATGTGCACACCTCCACCAGCGTCCTCTTAACTTTTGCTTCTTTTATACACTATGGTACACCTGGTAGCACGTGCCGATTTGACTTGATTGAACTTGTACACAGACATAATTATTTTAGAATAGTAATTGCTTGGGCTATGTTCTCAGGCAGTTGGTTTGATTTTTGGATGGTCATCTGTGCAGCTGGACTCAGATTCTCGTGGATCCCTTCCAATGCAGTATAATCTAATTCTATAATGTTTTTTCTTTCCTCTTTTAAGCCTTGCAATATGTATTGAATAGCAAGAGATGACTGGTGTGGGATTAATGCATGTTCACAAAGCTTTCTGTCAAGTTGTGAAAGACTCCAGAACACAAAGTAGAAATACTCAGATACTTGAGCTTTCAAAACTTTCACCATTCTGTACTTGTTCTTCTTTAATACATACTGGTTTCTGAACTCATTAATTGAATTCCCATGTTCTGCTGTGAGTTTATAATATCATTGTGAAGACGGGATTAGAAGTTAAGTTTCACTGCGAGTTTATTGATGGAAATACAATAGTAAATGTCAATGAAAATACATTTTTGAAGAAGGAGATTTGAAGGGTTATGATTATTTTCCTAATGTTGTGGTTTTGTGGTTTTGATGCCGGTATTCCACATCAGAGCATCATGCAGCAGTGAAGGAGTTAATGCTGGGGGAGCAGCAGAGAGGAGGGGCGGAGCTCCGCACCGGATGCCAGGCGGCGCTCGGTCTGGGCGCGTTGCTCTGGGCTGCCGTGGAGGTTCAGCACGTGTGCTTCCCCTGCGGGTCCTCCTTAGCGTAAGCTCACAGCTTTTGGTTTGGAAATTGTTATCTCTCTTTCAATTGTTCAATTTTATTAGATTTAGTAAAGTTACCGTTCCTTCTCAGATCGTGCAGTTGTTTTCTTGTAGACCCATCTCTTCCCGCCGTTTCCCCCTCCCCCTCCCGGAGCGCGGCTCTGCTCGGGCGGCCGCACGGCCACTGACGCAGTTTCTTTTTTTCTCTCCCCTCTCCCTTCTCAGTTTTCCTTTGGGTCACTGTCACGGACAACACCGTGACAATTATTGGTGGAGAATGCGGGCAGTGCAGTATTGGCACTCCATTGTAAATCTGGTGCAGAGTGGGCTAAGGTTTTTCATGTACCTTATAGCATGCTGGCGTCTTTTTAAGCTCCTCGCGTTCAGCACCGGAGTAATGTGGATATACAGCTACTTTAGTGTGCTGAGGGGGTTACATGCCTCCTACCTAAACACCCTGGCTAACGTGACAGATTATGCGGCATTTGGAATGGTTTCCAGTTACTCTTTTCAGGTCTTTACCTATATTCAGGATGTCAGCCTGGCAGTTGTGGCAGCTGTGTTATCTATTTTTCTGAATGCTCTCTTGGTAATTTACATCATGTGGAGGAAGCCTTCCTCAAAACCAGAGAATGTTGAATGGCAGGGAAAGTGGAAAAAATTAGGAAAGAAATTAGAAGCGTGGGGACCCCCGGTGTTATGCAATTTTGATCTTGAGCACCTGTGGGATCCTGAGAAATTCAGTGAGTGTTTAGGTAAGGAGTCATGGGACTCAGGACGATCTGAGAAGGAATGTATTGTTTGGGGTCTGGCTTGTGCTTATCGAGCTATAATTGATATTCTGGAGAGAAATGGTTTTCAAACCAAGGTCCAAAGCAAAAATGAAAACCTCCAAGTTAGACCTGACCAATCACAGGAAGCACCGGTATCAGTGTCGGTTGCCCCTGTGGAAGGCCAGAAATGGACACGGCCGTCCTCGCGCCTAGAACGGAAAGAAGAAGCAGAGAAAAAAAAGGAAGATCCAGGCGAGGGGCCCTCCTCAGCACCACCACCACCACCACCACCACCTAAAAAGGCCACTAAGAAAAGTGAGAGACATGGAGAAGACAGCGATGATGATGGAGTCACTGTTACCACTACTCGTCGGCCCCTAAAGATGACTGAAATACAAGGTTCAAGAAAGGAGTTTGTACGGCGCTCGGGTGAATCTATTGTCACCTGGTTGCTGCGGTGTTGGGACAGCGGTGCCAGCAGCGTGTCCCTAGATGGCAGCGAAGCCCGCCAACTGGCAAGCATTGCCCGAGACCCAGCTATCGACAGAGGAATTGGCAGATGTCTGAATGGAGTCGCTACCCTCTGGGAACGAGTACTAGTGGCTGTAAAGGATAGATACCCTTACAAAGATGATCTGGAGCCTAAGGTGGAAAGATGGAACACCGTGGAGAAAGGCATCCAATTTTTGAGAGAAACAGCCGTAGTAGAGATGCTGTATGATCCCAATTTCGTCCCTAACAATCCACACCAGGACCGTGATCCTGATAGAGTAAGGTGCACACCTGATGTATATCGCAAGCTCTCAAAAACAGCACCAGAGAGGTACGCAGGTACACTGGTAGCAATGTTCCATAGATTCGAGGGTCAAGACAGGAGACTCCCAGTTTATGAATTGACTATTACACTCCAAAACTTTGAACAACAGTTTCCACCATCACGTGCTTCCATTGCAGCTATAGTAGCAGAAGAAGTAGGTGAGATAAAGAAAACTATAATGGACGAACTGTCATTACTGATGAATAGGGATGAACCTGTGTAAGTATTGGAAACACCTGATGAAGACGAGCATGACGCAAAGGATCTGATGAAGCAATTGATCAAACTGTTGAAAGTCTCGGCCACCAAAGGCAACCGCCTCTCTGCACGAGCAAATGACAGCAGTAACATCATGTCACGTGTGGCCATGTGGAGCTTCTTACGAGAAAACGGAGAGGACATGAGGAAGTGGCATAAAAAACCCACTCCTGCACTGCGAGCACGGGTGAGAGAACTACAGCAGAGATCAGCCACCAATGAAATTGCTCCCGTCACTGCAGGTAACCAATAGAGGGGCCCTGCCCTCAGCCAGGGGAGGGAAAGGGATAACAGAGTGTATTGGACTGTGTGGATTAGATGGCCTGGCACATTAGAGCCACAAAGATATAAGGCACTGGTGGACACTGGTGCACAGTGCACTCTGATGCCCTCGAGTTATAAAGGGACAGAGTTGATTCATATTTCTGGAGTGACTGGGGGTTCTCAGGAACTGTCTGTGTTGGAGGCAGAAATAAGCCTCACCGGTAAAACCTGGCAGAAGCATCCCATAGTGACTGGACAGGGGGCTCCATGCATACTCGGTATTGACTATCTCAGAAGGGGACATTTCAAGGATCCCAAGGGGTACCGATGGGCTTTTGGAATAGCTGCTGTAGATGCAGACAACATTCAGCAGCTGTCTGTTTTACCTGGCCTGTCAGAAGATCCGTCTGTTGTGGGGGTACTGAAAGTGAAAGAGCAGCAGGTACCTATCGCTACAAAAACAGCGCACAGACGGCAGTACCGCACCAACAGGGATTCCTTGCTCCCCATTCATAACTTGATCCGTCAGCTAGAGAGCCAGGGAGTGATCAGCAAGACTCACTCACCTTTTAACAGCCCCATATGGCCGGTGCGTAAAGCCAGTGGAGAATGGAGGCTGACGGTAGATTACCGTGGCCTGAATGAAGTCACACCCCCACTGAGTGCTGCTGTGTCAGATATGTTGGAGCTGCAGTATGAACTGGAGTCAAAAGCAGCCAAGTGGTATGCCACTATTGACATTGCCAATGCATTCTTTTCTATTCCTTTGGCCACAGAGTGCAGACCGCAGTTTGCTTTCACCTGGAGGGGCATTCAGTACACCTGGAACCGTTTGCCCCAGGGGTGGAAACATAGCCCAACCATCTGCCATGGGCTGATTCAAACCACACTGGAACAGGGTGGGGCACCTGAGCACCTCCAGTATATTGATGACATTGTTGTGTGGGGTGATACAGCAGAGGAAGTTTTTAAAAAAGGAGAGCGAATAATCCAAATTCTTCTGGGTGCTGGTTTTGCTATTAAACGGAACAAAGTGAAGGGACCTGCCCAAGAAATTCAGTTCCTGGGAGTAAAATGGCAAGATGGACGTCGTCACATTCCAGGAGATGAGATTGACAAAATCACCAGTATGTCACCACCCACTAGCAAGAAAGAGACACAGTCTTTTCTGGGTGTAGTAGGTTTTTGGAGGATGCACATCCCAAACTACAGCCTCATAGTAAGCCCCCTCTATCAAGTGACTCGGAAAAAGAATAATTTTGCATGGGGTCCTGAACAGCAGCAGGCCTTTGAGCAAATCAAGCAGGAGATAGCCCGTGCTGTGGCCCTGGGGCCAGTTCGGTTGGGACAGGATGTGAAAAACATCCTCTACACTGCTGCTGGAGAGAAAGGTCCCACTTGGAGTCTGTGGCAAAGAGCCTCTGGGGAGACCCGAGGCCGACCCCTTGGATTTTGGAGCAGAGCGTACAGGGGTTCAGAGGAGTGCTACACTCCAACTGAGAAGGAGATTTTGGCCGCATACGAGGGGGTTCGGGCTGCCTCTGAAGTAATTGGTACTGAGACACAGCTCCTCCTGGCACCTCGACTGCCAGTGCTGAATTGGATGTTCAAAGGAAAGGTTTCCCCCACCCATCATGCTACCGATGCCACCTGGAGTAAGTGGATTGCACTGATTACACAGCGAGCTCGGATGGGGAACCTCAACCGTCCAGGAATCCTGGAGGTGATCATGGACTGGCCTGAAGGCAAGAAACTTGGAACATCCCCATCAGAGGAGATACCACGTGCTAAAGAGGCCCCACCATATAAAGAACTACTAGAGAATGAAAAGACGTATGCCCTCTTCACTGATGGATCGTGTCGTATTGTTGGGAAGCATCGCAGATGGAAGGCTGCTGTGTGGAGCCCCACACAACGAGTTGCAGAGGCCACCGAAGGAGAAGGAGAGTCAAGCCAATTTGCGGAGGTAAAGGCTGTCCAGCTGGCCTTAGATGTGGCTGAACGGGAGAGGTGGCCCATGCTATATCTTTATACTGACTCTTGGATGGTGGCAAATGCTTTATGGAGGTGGTTGCAGCAGTGGGAACAGGACAACTGGCAGTGGAAGGGTAAACCTATTTGGGCTGCTGAACTGTGGAAAGACATTGCTGCCCGAACAAAAAGGTTGGGTGTAAAGGTGCGCCACGTAGATGCTCATGTGCCCAAGAATCGAGCTACTGAAGAGCAGAGAAATAACCATCAGGTAGATCGAGCTGCCAGAATTGAGGTGTCTCAGATCGATTTGGACTGGCAGAACAAAGGAGAGCTATTTTTGGCTCGGTGGGCCCATGAGACCTCAGGCCATCAAGGAAGGGATGCGACCTATAAGTGGGCTAGAGACCGAGGGGTGGACTTAACTATGGATGCCGTTGCACAGGTTATCCATGACTGTGACACATGTGCCATAATTAAACAGGCCAAGAGGATGAAACCCCTCTGGCAGGAAGGGCGATGGCAAAAGTATAAATATGGGGAGGCGTGGCAGGTTGATTATATCACCTTGCCACGAACTCGCGATGGTAAGCGTTACGTGCTCACCATGGTGGAGGCGACCACTGGGTGGCTTGAGACATACGCAGTACCCCATGCTACCGCCCGAAACACCATCTTAGGGCTCGAGAGACAAGTCCTATGGCGACATGGCACTCCAGAGAGAATTGAGTCCGATAATGGGACTCATTTCAAAAATTCTCTTGTGGATATCTGGGCCAAAGAACACGGCATTGAATGGATCTACCATATCCCCTACCATGCACCAGCTGCTGGTAAGATCGAGCGCTACAACGGGTTGTTAAAAACCACGTTGAGAGCAATGGGTGGTGGGACATTCAAGCACTGGGAGAAGCATCTGGCAGAAGCCACCTGGCTGGTCAACACTAGGGGATCAGTCAACCGAGAGGGTCCTACACAGTCCAGCTCCCTACAGACCATAGAGGGAGATAAGGTCCCTGTGGTACATGTGAGGAGCATGTTGGGAAAAGCGGTGTGGGTCCTTCCAGCCTCCTGAAAGGGCAAACCACTCCGTGGAACCGTTTTTGCGCAGGGACCTGGGTGCACCTGGTGGGTAATGGATAAAAATGGGGACGTCCAGTGTGTCCCACAAGGGAATTTGATGCTGGGGGAATGCAGTCTGTAATTACGTGTGTATGTATGTATATATATATATATATGTTTCTATGTAACTCAAGTTATTACTGTTTGGTTATGTATAGATGTGTGTTAAGCATGATGTGATGATGTGGAATAAGGGGTGGAATGTTGTGGTTTTGTGGTTTTGATGCCGGTATTCCACATCAGAGCATCATGCAGCAGTGAAGGAGTTAATGCTGGGGGAGCAGCAGAGAGGAGGGGCGGAGCTCCGCACCGGATGCCAGGCGGCGCTCGGTCTGGGCGCGTGGCTCTGGGCTGCCGTGGAGGTTCAGCACGTGTGCTTCCCCTGCGGGTCCTCCTTAGCGTAAGCTCACAGCTTTTGGTTTGGAAATTGTTATCTCTCTTTCAATTGTTCAATTTTATTAGATTTAGTAAAGTTACCGTTCCTTCTCAGATCGTGCCGTTGTTTTCTTGTAGACCCATCTCTTCCCGCCGTTTCCCCCTCCCCCTCCCGGAGCGCGGCTCTGCTCGGGCGGCCGCGCGGCCACTGACGCAGTTTCTTTTTTTCTCTCCCCTCTCCCTTCTCAGTTTTCCTTTGGGTCACTGTCACGGACAACACCGTGACACCTTACCTCTACTCTAAACAGGTGGCAAACGTAGCCTAGCTCTTGAAAAGGTTTCCGTGCGTCGCCTGCACGTCGTCGTGGGGGGGGGGTTGTTGTGGGGGCGGGACCGGCCCCTGGCCGCGTTCCCTTTCCCCCACCACCAGCACCCCGGCCGCAGAGCCGGGCGGAGGTTTAAAGACTCGGGCTGCCCGCGTCGCGATCCGCGAGAGCGCGGGGCCGGGGTGCGGTCGGCCGGCCGGCGGGTAAGGGCGCGTGGGGTGAGAGGAGACGTGGTGGCGCGCCTCCCCCCCGGCCTCTCTTCGCCGTAGATGTGTTACCCCGTCCTCCCCCCCCCTCCGCGGCCTCAGTCTCGGGCGGAGAGACTCCGCACGTTCAGGGCCACGCCGCCGTTTCGCCCCCGGGCCCCGTCGCGAGGCCGCGTCCCGTCCTTCGTCGCCGCCGCCTCCCTCCGCGCTTTCGCCCTCGGTCTCGCCGGCGTGGGGCGTCCCGCATCCCGCCTCCGGGCGCGCCCCCTTCCTTGGGGTTCGTCTCCCACTGCAGCCTCAGATCTCGCGCCGCGCGGCGCGAAGGGGGAGGTCGGGCGGCTCAACCGGCGGGGTGCACCGCTTCCTTCCCTCCGGCACAGCTGGGAGTAGACCTGGCGGGCCGAGCTTCCCGGCGGCCTTTTCCGCCCCGAGCCAGGGGGTTGACCTGGCCGACTTTTTTTTCTTTCCCTTCCCCTCCCCTTTCAATTCCCTTTCTCCTTTCCTTTTTCTTTTCGCCTTTTCTTTCCTCTTTCCTTATCTACCTGTCTGTCTATCTACCATCTAATCTTCTCTTCCAGAGCCCCCGTCCCCCACTTGCGGCGTCTGCCACGAGAGCTGCCTGCCTGGCCGGCCGCGAGCAGACGGGTAGAGCTGTGGGCCGGCTCGCTTACCCCTCCCGTCCCCAGGGCTGCAGCGTATTTTTTTTTTCCACCTAACATTTCATTATTTCTTTAACTTTTTTTGCGGCAACATTTATTTATTTATTTATTTATTTCCATGTATATATATAACTATATATATATTTTCAACATTCCAATTCTTATTTATTTACCTTTTGCTCTTTTAATTATTTTTTCATTCTCTCACGATTTTTTTTAAGTTTTTTAAAATTTTTAGGTATCATTTATTTTTTCCCTTTTCATAGTTATTTCAGAAAAAGAAAATTATTTTTGTATTTTTTTATTTCTGTACTTTACCTCAAAATATTTAACTTTCATAAGTATTCATTTCTTTAATTATTTACTTTTCATCCGTTTTTAATTGTATTTTTTAAATTTTTATTTTTAATTATCATTTACTCAGTTCAAAATACATATATATTCAATTCTTTAATCAATTTTATTTAATTGTAGCTCCTTTTAATTATTTTTTCATAATTTAGTTCACAATTTATTTTTTCTCATTGTTCAATTTTTTAATTATTTGCTTTTCCATTTCTAATTATTTATTTTTATGTATTTATTTCACGAAATAAAATATTTTAAATGGTTTTTATTTCGTGACTTTTTAAATTATATTTCTTTATTTTAATTTTTTTTGCAATAATTTTATTCCTTTTTAATTATATATTTTTCACAATTTATATGATTTTTTCCATTTTCAAATCTATTTTCACAAACTTTTGTAAAAGAAAACTTATGTATTTTCATATTTATTTTTTTCATTTTAAAAATTATTTATTTCGCAAAAAAAAATTTTTTTTCATGTTTTGTTTTTTTTTCACAAAAGTGTTTTTCATACTATTTTTTATTTTTCACCTGTCGAAAATATCTATTTCATACTTGTCTCTGGAAAGTAAATTTTTTTATTACAAAAATATAACATTGTTCGATATATATATATATATATATATGTGTATTTAACTATTTATGTAACTGCGATTGTGCCCCCTGCCCCCCATCCTTCTCCCCGCCCACCGCTGCAGCGCCTTCCACGAGGGCGGGCTGGCTGGCGGGCCGCGGGCAGACGGGTAGACCTGTCGGCCTGCTCGCTTCCCCCTCCCAGTCCCCTCTGCCCCGTGTTTTTTTTTTTTTCTTCATTTATTTATCCGTGATTGTTTTTATTTTTACTTCTTAATTATTTTTGTCCGGCCGAAGATTCCTTCTTCAGCGGGGTAGATGTGATGAGGCGGCCAGGCTGGGATCGGTGTCTCTCTCCATCTGCCTTCCTCCCTCCTGCCCTCCCTTAACACCCCCCCCCCCCTCCAACCTTACCTGCCACAGATCCACCCTGCCTGACATCTGTATCATGTTTTTACCAAACTTTTTATTACTTTTAAGTGTTTTGGTTTTTTTGGGGGGGAGGAGGAGTTGTTGTTTGTGGTGAAAGGTGTTTTTTTTTTTTTTAATTAAAATGAATAATTATTGAATTAATTATTGAATAATGAATGCTTTCTTTGGGTTTTTGTCTCAAGACAAAAATACGTTTTCATCTTTTTAATTTGTTTTCCTAGTATTTATTTTTTTGTTTTTTCAATTTCTGGCCGTTTTTTTTTTCAGTGGGAGGGAGTGGTTGGTCAGGAGGGCTACCTCTTTATTTTTATATAACTTGTATACGTATTTAGGTATGTACGTACGTTTGTATTGTGCACCTAAACCCCATTTCTTTTTTTTTTTTTTCTCCCAGTCACAACACTCCATCCAGACTCGGCAGCCAGCTTTCCCTGAACCTCCATCCCGGATCCGCCGGCCAATTGCTTTTGAATTTTTCCTCCCCCATATTCTTCCTCCCTCCTTTCCTTCCTTCCCTGAGATCAATCGTCTTGTCAGCTGCCCGTCCGTCCTTCCTTCTGCTCACCAGGACTTCGCTCACTTGAGCGAGCTGTGGGGTTTTTCCACCTTGTACCCTATCCCCCTCACCGTGGATGCACCCTGACCTGCTGTCCTTCCTTTGGGCTGCCCTTCCTTTGGTTGTTTTGGGGCTGTTGGTTAGGGTCAGAGTCGAGCACTCCGTGGCGGCTTGGAGATGGCGCTGCCGGGTGGCTTGCTGTGTCCGGCTAAGTGTGCCCGTCTCGGGCGAACCTCTCACGCTTCCCAAACGGCGGCGGCGAGAGATCACAGCGCATGTGTCTTAAAAACGCCGGCCACGTTTACGCAGCTACAGCCGTTCCGCACTTCCCGAACGGCGGCGGCAAGAGCTCGCTGCCCGTTGCATCTCGAAATGCCGGCCAGGTCTACCCAGCTAATACCATCTCGCGAGTCTCGAACGTTGGCGTCCAGTGCTCGATGCTGGTGCCGCTAGGGAACGCCGGACACGTCTTCCCAGCTACGGACGACCCGGTCTCTCGTTGCGAACGGCGGTGGCAGCAGACGGAGGTGGCAGCCGGGGCACCGAGCGATCTTTGGCCACGTCTACCCGGTTTCGACGGAGCTGAGCGTGCTAAGCGGAGGCGCTTAGAGGGCACCCCAGGGTCGTCGTGCAATGTTCGGCCACGTCTACCCTACTCCGATGGAGCTGAGCGATCCGAGGAGGCGTCAAGAGGGCGCTGTTGGGGAGGCTTGCGGTCTGCAGTGACGTCTACTCGGTTTCAACAGAGATTAAATGGGAGTATTCTTGGCCAAAAACCAGAGTGTATTCTTGGCGAAACCAGAGAAAAAGTTTCAGGATGAGCACAATTGGATTCCTTTTGATGAACTAATATATTGGTCTGTAGGCTAAAACGTGCATCCCTTTTGCTGAATCAGCCTGTATCACCTCCACATGCCTGCTGGCATCTCATTTCTCTATAGATACAGAGATAAGAACAGAGGCTGCATGAGAGTCAGCACTGACCCAGAATTCATGTGGGCTCCAGGAGATAGAGAGCAGTGTGATGCCTCAGTAGAAGCAGACAGAATCCAAACGCATGTTTAGGAATAATAACCAATAATATTTATTAC
Source organism: Cyrtonyx montezumae (assembly GCF_038088225.1). Taxonomy (NCBI): domain Eukaryota; kingdom Metazoa; phylum Chordata; class Aves; order Galliformes; family Odontophoridae; genus Cyrtonyx; species Cyrtonyx montezumae. The sequence continues at coordinate 270,063 of NW_027072055.1, read as the reverse complement.
ACACTCACACATATAAATGAACAGCAAAAAAAAAAAAGTATCAATTGTGGAGAACTGGCTTGGGAAAGGAGGTTGTGTGTGCTTATCTTTGTAGCAGTGCGAACAAAACAGCATGTTCAGATCACTGAATTTTGAGAAGTAGTGCACCGTTGACCAGGCAACGATGAGGGAGTAAGTTTGCGGTGGAACCAGATGGCCCTGGTATGTGTGGGAAAAGAAGAACTAATTGGACACTACTTATCTTGCAAGGACAGAGCAAGAACCACTGCTTAACAATTATTCTAAAAATAGCATATGTTCAAGGGGTATAAAAGTATGTAACCTGCGCAATAAAGTTGGCTCAGCTGCATAATCATATTGATGTCTCTCTGAGTCCTTGCATCGGCATCTTAAGAAGATCGTTCCGGCGCGGCCGTGGGTCATCCTCCTGGGGTCACCGCAACATCTGGCGCCCGAACAGGGACCCTGAAGCCACTGCCGAGCTTGGGACGTGAGGAAGGTGACCGGTGCTTCACAGACGGTTGGCACTGCAGCATTCTAAACGATGTAAGTGTTGCGGTAGCTGGAAGCGGGGTCGCGACCTGCCCTCTGTGCCACCATGGAGTGGGAAGCTGCGGAGAAACTGCTTCTATGTATTCTCTCTAAGGGAGGCAAGCAGGCATCTCCAAAAGGCATTTCGGAGCTGATAAAATGGGCCCGAAAAAATGGACATTTATCAGAGGTTGCACTGATATTCAGTGTCTCTGAGTGGCGTGAGATTGGAAATTATATGTGGAACGCAGTTACAGAAGATAAAAAAGAGGGAAAACAATTAGTATCGCTAGGCCCAACCTGGCGGGCCATTATCAATAGCTTGAACCATATGCAGGCAGAGTGTCAGGTTGTAGCAGCGGCTGTCCAAGCCCTGTCTGCTCCCTCCACTCCAACTACATCTCCAACGACTACGATAAACCTGTTAGACTTTCCATCACCAGGCATAGGGCACCCCATTTGTTCAACAGCAGCCCAAGTAAAAGCGGCATTGGAATCTTCCTCTGTAGAGGGCAGAGAGGGGGCTCAGTCTGCTGAAATGACTGGTACTGAACGAGTAAAGGAGCAGGATAGCCCTGATTCGGAAGCGCTCAAACTAACTCGACGGGAAAGGACAAATTCTTCTGACTGTTCCCCATGCCCCCCCCCTCCACCCCCGCCGCCGCCCCTTAGCACGGAAAGCAGCTCCTGCCAGGACTCAATCTCGGATTCCAACCTCATCCCCGCCCGGGTAGCAGGGAACTCGACACGTTTTGCTGCACCCCTGCCTCCTTCCCCCCCCTCCACCCTGCGCCGTAGGCGCTCGCCGTCTCCTCCCCCCTCCTCCGCCCCGCGCCGTTGCCGCTCGTCGCTCCCCCCCACCCTCCCCCCGCAAGCTGACCCTCTCCGCACCCCCCCCCCTCCGCAAGCCGCTGTCATGCCACCCTCGGAAACTGAGCCTGACGGAGAGACTCATACAGATCTGGCGCAGTTAGAAAAGGAGATTAAATCCCTAACAAAACGACTTCGGCAACTGGAGCTTAAGATTGCAACACCTGCAGCGCCGGGGTCTCAGATGGCCATTCCATCCGCTCCACTGTTGCCGATACCACCGTCAGGGCCCCGGCCAGCAGTTTCTCGTTGGTCTGGAGTTATACGGGACGCAATATTAGACGGGGAATGGCAAGCAGCTTCTCGTGTACTGTGTCCAGTCATCTATGATCAGGCTGGTACGGCTCGATGGGAGTCGCACGACTGGAAGCTATTGCAGCAGGCAAGAAAGACTGTTACTGAATATGGTTTAAAATCTGAGGCGTCTAAACAAATTATTCAGTGGATTTTTACTGCAGATGTTTTGTTACCACTTGATGTCAAAAATATTGCGCGTCTGCTACTAACCCCTTCTGAACTGCTTCTATTCAATCAGGAATGGGCAGATCGGGCAGGTAAAGTCACGGCGACAACTCGTCAGCCCAACGATCCCCTTTATGGCCTTACCACTGATATGCTGATAGGTGCTGGGCAGTACAGTAGTGGGGAGGTTCAGCTCACATTCCCAAGGAATTTCCATCAGTTATCTGCCCAACTAGCCCTAGAAGCTATTTTTGCTATACCAGCTGGAAAGAGAGAGCCAGCTTTCGTTTCTGTGCGCCAAGGGGTAACCGAGCCTTTTACACGTTTTGTTGATCGTATGTGGATTGCAATTCGTGATAGTGAATTACCAGAGGAGACAAAACAGCAATTATTTCGAGTAATGGTTCATGATAATGCTAATGCGGCTACCAAGTCAATTCTTGCGACCCTTCCACAAGGTGTGTCGGTAGAGGTTATGTTACAACGCATAGCGAGAACAGAACAGAGACAACAAGCATTACATATTGCCGCTGCTGTGCAAGCAGCAATAGGCAAAGGTGGGAAAGAATCACGAATTTGGGAAAACATTAAATGCTATAAGTGCGGATCGCTTGGACATATGAGGCGTCAGTGTACAAAACAGGTGTGGTGTGATAAATGTAACCAACCTACACACGATTCTAAAACCTGTAGGAAGCAGGGAAACAGGAAGCGCAGCGCGAAACCCCGTCACGCAGGGACACAAATATCAGGGTCAAGGGAACAGGATATCTCGATATCCACCATCCACAAACCCGAGGAAGCCTTGGAGTGGATGTGGCAATAGCAGTAGATGTTCATATAACAGATACACAGATGCAAAAAGTTCCATTTGATGCTGTGGGACCACTATCTACCACTTGTAAACTACATGCGATACTAATGGGACGGTCCTCTCTCGGAGTATCACATGTAGTTCTAATACCAGGGGTAATTGATGCTGATTATAAAGGGGTGATTAATGCTATGGTTTTTACAGTTAATGCTCCAGTCTTTATCCCTAAAGGGACTCGAATTGGGCAACTTATCTCCATTCCGGCCACTCCTCAGAATCCTGGAATGGACTGTGAGTGGTCAGGTGCTTTCGGTTCCACAGGGGCAACGGTCTGCTTAGTCACTGATCTAGGGTAGCGACCTACCATCAGTGTCACGTTATGCTATCAAAACAGATTCAGGTAACAGCATTGCTCAATTCTGGGGCTGACATTTCGATTGTGGCAACAGACAAGTGGCCCTTGGATTGGCCGATAAAGGTAGTAGCTGGAGTTAGCGGGGTGGGCGGTGCAGCTGAAACTAAACAGGCTGTTAACCCTGTAACAGTAAAAATAGTACATGAGAGACCAGTGCCATGCTTGGTGCATGTAGCCCCTCTGCCTGGAGGATTACAAATGTTGGTTGGACGAGACATACTCAGTCAATTGGGTGTGCAACTAACAAATCAAAATTTAGGATAGTGGCCACTGTTGCGCCGCCACCAATTCCTCTTAGTTGGAAAACTAACAAGCCAGTACAGGTGGAACAGCGGCCTATGACAAAAGAGCGCATTGAAATAACATGACAATTGGTTCAAGAACAAAAGATGGCAGGGCATATTCATCCCTCTACAAGCCCCTGGAATACTCCAATCTTTGTAATCCTTAAAAAAAACTGGAAAATGGTGTTTACTACATGATCTCCGAAAAATTAATGATCAGATGGAGACTATGGGAACCTTACAACCTGGTATGCCATCCCTATGTATGTTGCCCAGAAACTGGCATATACTGACCATAGACCTTAAGGATTGCTTTTTTACGATTCCTATAGCAGAGCAAGATTGTAAACGTTTTGCCTTCTCAGTACCTGCCGTAAACAAAATGCAACCTGCACAGAGATACGAATGGGTTGTTTTACCGCAAAGCATGAAAAATTCTCCAACGCTGTGTCAACTTTTTGTAGCTACGGCGTTGGTGCCAATCAGGCAGCAAAATCCCAATACTATTATCTACCGTTATATGGATGATATCCTTTTTTGCCAGCAGGAATCATTACAAAACAATGGGAAAAAAATCATTGTTGAACATCTTAAGGAATTCGGCCTTAAGGTAGCTCCTGAGAAGGTTCAACGGTCAAGTCCTTATTTGTATCTTGGTTGGTCTTTGTCTGACGCAATGATTTGACCGCAAGTTGCAGAGCTGGATGTGAATGTACACAATGTAACTGATTTACAAACAGTTCTGGGCCATATACAGTGGTTACGACCTACAGTAGGAATTACGAATCGTCACTTAGAACCATTGGTACTATTACTTAGGAGAAAAAGGTCTGCCAATTCTAAAATTACCTTGACTAAGGAAGCTACTGATACATTGCAGGAAATCAGCAAAATAATCAAAGAAGGAATATCTTATAGGTATTGTCCAGACCTTAGGTTATCGGTTGTTATCTATGTCCAAAGTACTCATGCCTTTGCAGTTGTTCGTCAATGGCAAAAAGAAAAGGGGGATGTGGGGGATATTAGGCAGCAATGTCTACAATGTCTAAGAAGGATGCCATTGACAAACAAAGAGAAAGGCAATGACAGATTACCTATATCTAATAAGCTGAGAGAATATTATTCACCACAAAGGATTGCAGTGGCAGTTTCATATCAGTCAAGCTGATGCAAGACTGTTTGTACAAACATGTCCACAATGCAGTCATCATAATGGAGGTCTTGGTATAGGGATCCAACAACAGGAGAATGGTCTGGACCAGCCACACTAATCTTCTCCGGTAGGGGTTATTCTTGTGTCTCTACAGATCAGAATGGACCAATTTGGATTCCTGCTCACTGTGTTCACCCTTGGCATGACCAGAAATAACTACATCGCATGGATCAACGGGAAAACATGAGTACCTTACATGGATTCCGGCCTGATACCATTTGGCCTTATCTCAAGGCAGAAAATAGCATCCAACCCTCATAAGGACTGGGGTTGTGTGTTTCTTTCTTATTGTCTTTTTCTTTTTGCAAATTGTTGTACTTTTTGATAACTTATGTATGCCATAGTATGTGATGAAGAACAGCTGGATTAGCCATTGAATGGTATCTCACTAATAACACTGATCATGGTATGACAAAAATGGGTGATTTTTCTGTGTTACCAATGTAGCCTTAAGAATCAGAATTATTAGGCATTATCTAGGTTGTTGTGTGCTTTTTCTATTTTAGTAGTGAATCGAGTGTGAATTAGATAGGATTTGATGTTACTAATGTTGTAACCTATGGAAATAGCACTTTTAATGTATTTAGAACGCAGTTATGTTGTTAGCCTATCAATTAGCTCTTTTCTAATTTGTTAAAACAAACCTGAAAAAGAATCCCAGGCAAAGGAATGATCTTGGGAAGGAACAAAGTATTCTGATAGCATTAGGACAATTGATATTTATGACTGTAAATATTTTTAGATAGAGCTAATCTTGATAGTTTATTCTGCTTTGCAAACAGGTGTTCCTTTTGGATTCTGCATCATGCACTGGCCACGCATATGCAGTGTACAAATGGAAAAAACTTTGCAAACTCTGAGAAGAATTAAAATTGAAGGAAATCTGTGGTGGGTGAGAGAGGAAAAGTGCACCTTGAAGCAGGGGACGCCTTGCTAGCACTGCCTTTCGCATCCACCGCTGGTATGTTCCTTTTTTCTATTCTTTCTGGTGATCTGTCATTTCTTAAGGATTAATAGCTAAAAATACACCTTTTTAAGGAGTTTCTGCTTCGTGCTTGCTCCCATCTGAAAATAAATGTCTGCATGTGTCTGAGTGTATGTTGACTTAAACTTTAACCCCTTGTGCTACTCTGAATGTGCAGTCTGCTTGCTCCTGTTCTTAAGATGTCCTGTTTCTCAGATCCAGTATCTCCTGAAACAGCACCACTCGAGTTTTAATCACAGTCACCAAGTTAGGATGTTAGCTAGCAAAGGAAAATTATACCACCAGTGATGCTCTAGCAGATTTACCCACTGATATTGATTCTGTTTGACAGGCAACTTAACAAAGTTGTGCCACCACTGATCTTCCATTATTAACCAAAGGTATGATGGTGAAGATTTTAAGGGCACATGCTATATGAATCTTAGGGAACATTAGAAAACCACTATATCAAAGTATATAAAAATTAAAAGATTCTTCCTAATCAATTACTGAATCACATAGAATGATACCTTCAGGGACTCTTTTTCAGGTTGCAGGAACTTAAGCTGTAGGTAGAATATATGTTTGTTCTTTTGTTAATAAGTTTAATAGTATTTCTTGTCATTATGATATGATTGCCTTGTATCTTTTCTTACATTCAGCGTGTTAACTATTGAAACCTTGACTAAGTTGTGATAGCCTAAATGAACCTTTCAATGCTGTTACAAAGTTTTACACAAAACGAAGAGAGCTGAAGGTCAGGTGATTGGGATGCTGTGTACAAGGTGTAGTTATGTTACTAATGCGGTTTGTGATTTTGCAGTAAATTTATACTTGACATTGTAAAACACTTACTGTCCAAACTACTTTCTGCTGTTTTGTTAGCGCAAAAAGAAAAAGGGGGAATTGTGGAGAACTGGCTTGGGAAAGGAGGTTGTGTGTGCTTATCTTTGTAGCAATGCGAACAAAACAGCATGTTCAGATCACTGAATTTTGAGAAGTAGTGCACCGTTGACCAGGCAACGATGAGGGAGTAAGTTTGCGGTGGAACCAGATGGCCCTGGTATGTGTGGGAAAAGAAGAACTAATTGGACACTACTTATCTTGCAAGGACAGAGCAAGAACCACTGCTTAACAATTATTCTAAAAATAGCATATGTTCAAGGGGTATAAAAGTATGTAACCTGCGCAATAAAGTTGGCTCAGCTGCATAATCATATTGATGTCTCTCTGAGTCCTTGCATCGGCATCTTAAGAAGATCGTTCCGGCGCGGCCGTGGGTCATCCTCCTGGGGTCACCGCAACAATCAATTAATAGAAATAGATAAGCATTTTAAAGGTGAAAATGCGTAATATGAGCCTGCTACAGGAACAACAGTGAGTCAGTTGTAGAGAAAGATTCTCATGTTTAAACCCTGCTGAAATGTGTCCTTGCCATCATTTTCCCCACTACATCCTTCAGTTTCTGGTTCCTCATGCTGTAGATGAGGGGGTGTCACGGTGTTGTCCGTGACAGTGACCCAAAGGAAACCGAGAAGGGAGAGGGGAGAGAAAAAAGAAACTGCGTCAGTGGCCGCGCGGCCGCCCGAGCAGAGCCGCGCTCCGGGAGGGGGAGGGGGAAACGGCGGGAAGAGATGGGTCTACAAGAAAACAACGGCACGATCTGAGAAGGAACGGTAACTTTACTAAATCTAATAAAATTGAACAATTGAGAGAGAGATAAAAATTTTCAAACCAAAAGCTATGAGCTTACGCTAAGGAGGACCCGCAGGGGAAGCACACGTGCTGAACCTCCACGGCAGCCCAGAGCCACGCGCCCAGACCGAGCGCCGCCTGCATCCGGTGCGGAGCTCCGCCCCTCCCCTCTGCTGCTCCCCCAGCATTAACTCCTTCACTGCTGCATGATGCTCTGATGTGGAATACCGGCATCAAAACCACAAAACCACAACATTCCACCCCTTATTCCACATCATCACATCATGCTTAACACACATCTATACGTAACCAAACAGTAATAACATAAGTTACATAGAAACATAGTTACATAGAAACATATATATATATACATACATACACACGTAATTACAGACTGCATTCCCCCAGCATCAAATTTCCTTGTGGGACACACTGGACGTCCCCATTTTTATCCATTACCCACCAGGTGCACCCAGGTCCCTGCGCAAAAACGGTTCCACGGAGGGGTTTGCCCTTTCCAGAGGCTGGAAGGACCCACACCGCTTTTCCCAACATGCTCCTCACATGTACCACAGGGACCTTATCTCCCTCTATGGTCTGTAGGGAGCTGGACTGTGTAGGACCCTCTCGGTTGACTGATCCCCTAGTGTTGACCAGCCAGGTGGCTTCTGCTAGATGCTTCTCCCAGTGCTTGAATGTCCCGCCACCCATTGCTCTCAACGTGGTTTTTAACAACCCGTTGTAGCGCTCGATCTTACCAGCAGCTGGTGCATGGTAGGGGATATGGTAGATCCATTCAATGCCGTGTTCTTTGGCCCAGATATCCACAAGAGAATTTTTGAAATGAGTCCCATTATCGGACTCAATTCTCTCTGGAGTGCCATGTCGCCATAGGACTTGTTTCTCAAGCCCTAAGATGGTGTTTCGGGCGGTAGCATGGGGTACTGCGTATGTCTCAAGCCACCCAGTGGTCGCCTCCACCATGGTGAGCACGTAACGCTTACCATCGCGAGTTCGTGGCAAGGTGATATAATCAACCTTCCACGCCTCCCCATATTTATACTTTTGCCATCGCCCTTCCTGCCAGAGGGGTTTCATCCTCTTGGCCTGTTTAATTATGGCACATGTGTCACAGTCATGGATAACCTGTGCAACGGCATCCATAGTTAAGTCCACCCCTCGGTCTCTAGCCCACTTATAGGTCGCATCCCTTCCTTGATGGCCTGACGTCTCATGGGCCCACCGAGCTAAAAATAGCTCTCCTTTGTTCTGCCAGTCCAAATCGATCTGAGACACCTCAATTCTGGCAGCTCGATCTACCTGATGGTTATTTCTCTGCTCTTCAGTAGCTCGATTCTTGGGCACATGAGCATCTACATGGCGCACCTTTACATCCAACCTTTTTGTTCGGGCAGCAATGTCTTTCCACAGTTCAGCAGCCCAAATAGGTTTACCCTTCCGCTGCCAGTTGTCCTGTTCCCACTGCTGCAACCACCCCCATAAAGCATTTGCCACCATCCAAGAGTCAGTATAAAGATATAGCATGGGCCACCTCTCCCGTTCAGCCACATCTAAGGCCAGCTGGACAGCCTTTACCTCCGCAAATTGGCTTGACTCTCCTTCTCCTTCGGTGGCCTCTGCAACTCGTCGTGTGGGGCTCCACACAGCAGCCTTCCATCTGCGATGCTTCCCAACGATACGACACGATCCATCAGTGAAGAGGGCATACATCTTTTCATTCTCTGGTAGTTCGTTATATGGTGGGGCCTCTTTAGCACGTGGTATCTCCTCTGATGGGGATGTTCCAAGTTTCTTGCCTTCAGGCCAGTCCATGATCACCTCCAGGATTCCTGGACGGTTGAGGTTCCCCATCCGAGCTCGCTGTGTAATCAGTGCAATCCACTTACTCCAGGTGGCATCGGTAGCATGATGGGTGGGGGGAACCTTTCCTTTGAACATCCAATTCAGCACTGGCAGTCGAGGTGCCAGGAGGAGCTGTGTCTCAGTACCAATTACTTCAGAGGCAGCCCGAACCCCCTCGTATGCGGCCAAAATCTCCTTCTCAGTTGGAGTGTAGCACTCCTCTGAACCCCTGTACGCTCTGCTCCAAAATCCAAGGGGTCGGCCTCGGGTCTCCCCAGAGGCTCTTTGCCACAGACTCCAAGTGGGACCTTTCTCTCCAGCAGCAGTGTAGAGGATGTTTTTCACATCCTGTCCCAACCGAACTGGCCCCAGGGCCACAGCACGGGCTATCTCCTGCTTGATTTGCTCAAAGGCCTGCTGCTGTTCAGGACCCCATGCAAAATTATTCTTTTTCCGAGTCACTTGATAGAGGGGGCTTACTATGAGGCTGTAGTTTGGGATGTGCATCCTCCAAAAACCTACTACACCCAGAAAAGACTGTGTCTCTTTCTTGCTAGTGGGTGGTGACATACTGGTGATTTTGTCAATCACATCTCCTGGAATGTGACGACGTCCATCTTGCCATTTTACTCCAAGGAATTGAATTTCTTGGGCAGGTCCCTTCACTTTGTTCCGTTTAATAGCAAAACCAGCACCCAGAAGAATTTGGATTATTTGCTCTCCTTTTTTAAAAACTTCCTCTGCTGTATCACCCCACACAACAATGTCATCAATATACTGGAGGTGCTCAGGTGCCTCACCCTGTTCCAGTGTGGTTTGAATCAGCCCATGGCGAATGGTTGGGCTGTGTTTCCACCCCTGGGGCAAACGGTTCCAGGTGTACTGAACGCCCCTCCAGGTGAAAGCAAACTGTGGTCTGCACTCTGTGGCCAAAGGAATAGAAAAGAATGCATTGGCAATGTCAATAGTGGCATACCACTTGGCTGCTTTTGACTCCAGTTCATACTGCAGCTCCAACATATCTGGCACAGCAGCACTCAGTGGGGGTGTGACTTCATTCAGGCCACGGTAATCTACCGTCAGCCTCCATTCTCCACTGGCTTTACGCACCGGCCATATGGGGCTGTTAAAAGGTGAGTGAGTCTTGCTGATCACTCCCTGGCTCTCTAGCTGACGGATCAAGTTATGAATGGGGAGCAAGGAATCCCTGTTGGTGCGGTACTGCCGTCTGTGCGCTGTTTTTGTAGCGATAGGTACCTGCTGCTCTTTCACTTTCAGTACCCCCACAACAGACGGATCTTCTGACAGGCCAGGTAAAACAGACAGCTGCTTAACGCTGTCTGCATCTACAGCAGCTATTCCAAAAGCCCATCGGTACCCCTTGGGATCCTTGAAATGTCCCCTTCTGAGATAGTCAATACCGAGTATGCATGGAGCCCCCTGTCCAGTCACTATGGGATGCTTCTGCCAGGTTTTACCGGTGAGGCTTATTTCTGCCTCCAACACAGACAGTTCCTGAGAACCCCCAGTCACTCCAGAAATATGAATCAATTCTGTCTCTTTATAACTCGAGGGCATCAGAGTGCACTGTGCACCAGTGTCCACCAGTGCCTTATATCTTTGTGGCTCTAATGTGCCAGGCCATCTAATCCACACAGTCCAATACACTCTGTTATCCCTTTCCCTCCCCTGGCTGAGGGCAGGGCCCCTCTATTGGTTACCTGCAGTGACGGGAGCAATTTCATTGGTGGCTGATCTCTGCTGTAGTTCTCTCACCCGTGCTCGCAGTACAGGAGTGGGTTTTTTATGCCACTTCCTCATGTCCTCTCCGTTTTCTCGTAAGAAGCTCCACATGGCCACACGTGACATGATGTTACTGCCGTCATTTGCTCGTGCAGAGAGGCGGTTGCCTTTGGTGGCCGAGACTTTCAACAGTTTGATAAATTGCTTCATCAGATTCTTTGCGTCATGCTCGTCTTCATCAGGTGTTTCCAATACTGACACAGGTTCATCCCTATTCATCAGTAATGACAGTTCGTCCAGTATAGTTTTCTGTGTCTCCTTAATCTCACCTACTTCTTCTGCTACTATAGCTGCAATGGAAGCACGTGATGGTGGAAACTGCTGTTCAAAGTTTTGGAGTGTAATAGTCAATTCATAAACTGGGAGTCTCCTGTCTTGACCCTCGAATCTATGGAACATTGCTACCAGTGTACTTGCGTACCTCTCTGGTGCTGTTTTCGAGAGCTTGCGATATACATCAGGTGTGCACCTTACTCTATCAGGATCACGGTCCTGGTGTGGGTTGTTAGGGACGAAATTGGGATCATACAGCATCTCTACTACGGCTGTTTCTCTCAAAAATTGGATGCCTTTCTCCACGGTGTTCCATCTTTCCACCTTAGGCTCCAGATCATCTTTGTAAGGGTATCTATCCTTTACAGCCACTAGTACTCGTTCCCAGAGGGTAGCGACTCCATTCAGACATCTGCCAATTCCTCTGTCGATAGCTGGGTCTCGGGCAATGCTTGCCAGTTGGCGGGCTTCGCTGCCATCTAGGGACACGCTGCTGGCACCGCTGTCCCAACACCGCAGCAACCAGGTGACAATAGATTCACCCGAGCGCCGTACAAACTCCTTTCTTGAACCTTGTATTTCAGTCATCTTTAGGGGCCGACGAGTAGTGGTAACAGTGACTCCATCATCATCGCTGTCTTCTCCATGTCTCTCACTTTTCTTAGTGGCCTTTTTAGGTGGTGGTGGTTCTGAGGAGGGCCCCTCGCCTGGATCTTCCTTTTTTTTCTCTGCTTCTTCTTTCCGTTCTAGGCGCGAGGACGGCCGTGTCCATTTCTGGCCTTCCACAGGGGCAACCGACACTGATACCGGTGCTTCCTGTGATTGGTCAGGTCTAACTTCGAGGTTTTCATTTTTGCTTTGGACCTTGGTTTGGAAACCATTTCTCTCCAGAATATCAATTATGGCTCGATAAGCACAAGCCAGACCCCAAACAATACATTCCTTCTCAGATCGTCCTGAGTCCCATGACTCCTTACCTAAACACTCACTGAATTTCTCAGGGTCCCACAGGTGCTCAAGATCAAAATTGCATAACACCGGGGGTCCCCACGCTTCTAATTTCTTTCCTAATTTTTTCCACCTTCCCTGCCATTCAACACTCTCTGGTTTTGAGGAAAGCTTCCTGCACATGATGTAAATTACTATTGCAGAGAGTGCATGCAGAAAAACAAATAACACAGTTGCCACAACTGCCGGGCTGACATCCTGAATATAGGTAAAGACCTGAAAAGAGTAATTGGAAACTGTTCCAAATGCCGCATAATCTGTCACGTTAGCCAGGGTGTTTAGGTAGGAGGCATGTAACCCCCTCAGCGCACTAAAGTAGCTGTATATCCACATTACTCTGGTGCTGAACGCGAGGAGCTTAAAAAGACGCCAGCATGCTGTAAGGTACATGAAAAACCTTAGTCCACTCTGCACCAGATTTACAATGGAGAGCCAATACTGCAATGCCCGCATTCTCCACCAATAATTGTCACGGTGTTGTCCGTGACAGTGACCCAAAGGAAACCGAGAAGGGAGAGGGGAGAGAAAAAAGAAACTGCGTCAGTGGCCGCGCGGCCGCCCGAGCAGAGCCGCGCTCCGGGAGGGGGAGGGGGAAACGGCGGGAAGAGATGGGTCTACAAGAAAACAACGGCACGATCTGAGAAGGAACGGTAACTTTACTAAATCTAATAAAATTGAACAATTGAGAGAGAGATAAAAATTTTCAAACCAAAAGCTATGAGCTTACGCTAAGGAGGACCCGCAGGGGAAGCACACGTGCTGAACCTCCACGGCAGCCCAGAGCAACGCGCCCAGACCGAGCGCCGCCTGCATCCGGTGCGGAGCTCCGCCCCTCCCCTCTGCTGCTCCCCCAGCATTAACTCCTTCACTGCTGCATGATGCTCTGATGTGGAATACCGGCATCAAAACCACAAAACCACAACAGGGGGTTCACTGTATGAGGCGCTACTGAGTACAAAATGACACCACCATGTTCAGGGATGGGGAGAACAGGGAAGGGGGATTCAGGTAGGCAAAGAAGCCCGTGCCCACATACAGGGAAACCACGGCTAGGTGAGGGAGGCACATGGAGAAGGCTTTTTGCCGGCCTTGCTCAGAGGGCATCCTCAGTACGGCCCTGAAAATGTGCATGTAGGACAGCACTATGAATACAAAGCACCCAAATACGGCAAGAACACTTACCACAATAAATCCAGTTTCCCTGAGGTAGTCTGATTGTGAGCATGAGAGCTTGAGGATCTGTGGAATTTCACAAAAAACTAATGGTCCAGAACATTGCCCTGGCACAGTGGTATAGAAAATGTATTGGCAGTGTGCAGCAGAGCATAGAGAACAGCAGTGCCCCAGGCAGCTGCAGCCATGGTGGCACAAGCTCTGCTGCTCAGGAGGGTCTCGTAGTGCAGAGGCTTGCAGATGGCAACAAAACGGTCATAGGCCATGACTGTGAGAAGGGAATACTCTGCTGAAAATAAAAACAAAAAGAAAAAGACCTGTGCAGCACATCCAGTGTAGGAGATGGCCCTGGTGTCCCAGAGGGCATTGGCCATGGCTTTGGGGAGAGTGGTGGAGATGCAGCCCAGGTCAAGGAGGATGAGGTTGAGGAGGAAGAAGTCCATGGGGGTGTGCAGGCACTGGTCGCAGGCTACGGCTGTGTTGATGAGGCCTTTGCCCAGGAGGGCAGCCAGGTAGATGCCCAGGAAGAGCCAGAAGTGCAGGAGCTGCAGTTGCCGCATGTCTGCCAATGCCAGCAGGAGGAATTCGCTGACGGAGCTGCTGTTGGGCATCTGCTCTGCTATTCCTGGGCGTGGAGTTGCTGTTAGGAGTGCAGAAGATAATGACAAATCAAGATTTGGAAATGATAAAGTAGAGTCTCTATGGATAAGGATCAGGGTGATAGTCATTAGGAGTGATATCGTGGTGGGGGTCTGTTATAGACCACCTAGTCAGGATGAAGAAATAGACAAGGTGTTCTATAAACAACTCATAGATGTTGCACGATGGCCAGCACTCATTCTCATGGGGGACTTCAACTTCCCTGACATATGCTGGAAATATAATACTGCGCAGAGGAAGCAGTCCATGAGATTTCTAGAATGTGTGTATGACTGCTTCCTGACACAGCTGGTGCAAGAGCCTACCAGGGGAGATGCCTTGCTAGACCTACTCTTCACTAACAGGGAAGGACTAGTAGGAGATGTGAAGGTTGGAGATTGTCTTGGCCAGAGTGACCATGAAATGGTGGAGTTTGCTATTCTTGGTGATGTCAAGAGGGTGACTAGCAAAACTGCTACCTTGGACTTCCGGAGGGTAGACTTATTCATTGACATAATCCTTTTCAGGACGCTTGTTGCAAGGGTCCCTTGGGACTCGCTCCTGAGGGGTAAAGGGGTCCAGAAAGCCTGGATGCTCCTCAAGATGGAAATCTTAAAGGCACAGGAGCAGGCTGTCCCGGAGTCCCGTAAGTCGAGCTGGAGGAGAAAAAGACCAGTGTGGATGAACCGGGAACTTTTGTTGAGACTCCGAGAGAAAAGAAGAGTCTATGTCCTCTGGAAGATGGGACAGGCTACTTGGGGTGACTAGAGACAACTGGACAAGATTTGCAGGCAGAAAATTAGAAACGCTAAAGCCCAGCTTGAACTTGACTGGCTACTGCTGTAAAGGAGAACAGGAAACCCTTTTACATTTTTACATATTAACAGCAAGAGAAAAACTAAGGAAAATTTATCTCCTTTACTTGATGAGGCAGGGAATGTAACCACAGATGATAAGGAAAAGGCTGAGGTTCTCAATGCCTTCTTCACATCTGTCTTTAATCGACAGAGCAATTGTCCACAGGGTACTTGCCCTGTCCTGGAAGTCCGGGACGGAACGCATAATGCACCCTCCGTGATCCAAGCAGAGACGGTCAGAGATCTACTCCTCCATCTGAACTGCCACAAGTCCATGGGACCAGATGGGATCCACCCAAGGGTGCTGAGGGAGCTGGCAGAGGTGACTGCCAAGCCACTTTCTGCCATCTATCAGCATTCCTGGTTATCTGGAGAGGTCCCACCAGATTGGAGGCTTGCCAATGTGACTCCCATCTACAAGAAAGGCCGTAAGGAAGACCCAGGGAACTACAGGCCTGTCAGCCTGACCTCGGTATCAGGGAAAGTTATGGAGCAGATGATCTTGAGGGAGATCACACGACACGTGCATGGCAACCAGGAGATCAGACCCAGCCAGCACGGGTTTACAAGGGGCAGGTCGTGCTTGTCCAACCTCTTCTCCTTCTATGACTGGGTGACCAGACTGGTAGATGAGGAAAAACTGTTGATGTAGTCTACCTGGACTTCAGCAAGGCCTTCGACACGGTCTCCCACAGTATTCTCCTGAGGAAACTGGCAGCCTGTGGTGTGCACAGCTTCACTCTTCTCTGGGTGGAGAACTGGCTGGAGGGCTGTGCCCAGCGGGTAGTGGTAAATGGAGTTATGTCCAGCTGGCATCCTGTTACGAGTGGTGTCCCCCAGGGGTCAGTATTGGGGCCTGTCTTGTTTAATATCTTTATTGATGACCTAGACAAGGGGATTGAGTGTACCCTCAGAAAGTTTGCAGACACCAAGATGGGACGATGTGTCGATCTGCCTGAGGGTAGGGAGGCCCTTCAGAGGGATTTGGATAGGCTGAATAGCTGGGCTGAGCTCAATGGGATGAGGTTCAGTAAGGCCAAGTGCCGGGTCCTGCACTTTGGCCACAATAACCCCATGCAATGCTATAGGCTTGGGGCAGAATGGCTTGAATGTAGAGAGGAAAAGGACCTGGGGGTGTTGGTTGATGCTCGGCTTAACATGATCCAGCAGTGTGCCCAGGTGGCCAAGAAGGCCAACAGCATCCTGGCCTGTATTACAAATAGTGTAGCCAGCAGGAGCAGGGAGGTGATCATCCCCCTGTACTCAGCTCTGGGACGGCCGCACCTCGAGTACTGTGTTCAGTTTTGGGCCCCTCACTACAAGAAGGACATTGAGGCCCTGGAGCGTGTTCAGAGAAGGGCAACAAAACTGGGGAGGGGTCTGGAGCACAAGTCTTATGAGGAGCGGCTGAGGGAGCTGGGATTGTTTAGTCTGGAGAAGAGGAGGCTCAGAGGAGACCTTATTGCACTCTATCACTTTCTGAAAGGGGGGTTGTGGTGAGGAGGGGGTGGGCCTCTTCTCCCTGATAACTAATGACAGGACGAGAGGGAATGGCCACAAATTGTGCTGAGGAAGATTTAGAATAGATTTGAGGAAACATTTTTTCTCAGAAAGAGTGGTCAGGTACTGGAATGGCCTGCCTAGGGAGGTGGTTGAGGCACCATCCCTAGCGCTGTTCAAGAAGCGTTTAGAAGAGGTGCTAAGGGATTGGATTTAGTAGTTTAGTGGGTAGGGATGGCGATAAGAGGATGGTTGGACTACATGATCTTGTAGGTTATTTCCAACCTAATGTATCTATGAATCTATGAGTGTATAAACTGCTCATCACACAACGCCCACCCTTTCTCAAGGGACGTGAGCAAGACCTCATCACTGCGCTTCTTAAAACAGACACCTCACATCCATTTCACCAACCCCACAGCATTTCCATGCATATAGCATCACTCTGCTTCTTCCCTCGACTTTGTTCTTCAGGCTATGGGAAAGATTTGCATCCTGAAGGTCAGATCACAGCTCTGAAGGGCCTCAGGGAGATGCATCATAACTCTCATTAAGGGAAAGCCAACTCTTTTCCAGCCTCACAGAATGCATTGCCCACATCTGCAGGCACTGCAGAGGGTGACAGACACATGCTTGAGTACATGTTCCTATGCTCTGAAGGAGTTCTGGCTGCAGAGAATCTAACAGCTGTGAGGGCAAATGCATTTCTGTGTGGGGGCTTTCTCAGAAGAAGGTGTCCACGTTAAAGGCAGTTGTATGTTTTCTTCTGGGAAATTCTTCCTCTCAAAAGATTAAGCTATTACTTTTCTCTCATTCCCTGATCATATCTCTCATGCCTGCAGACTTTTCACCTGGAAAGTGTTTCCTCATCTTTTTCCTGTATGAACCTACAGACACCAGCTCAGATGCAATGCATTCCTATTTGTTGATCAGAACCCATCCTGTTAGCAGGCACTGTGTAGGTGCATGCTCATGTTTGCAAGTGAGAAAGGGAACATAAGAGAAACTCAATTGATTCAGCAAGGAAAATACATGCTCATTAAAGCAAGAGAGATTGATAGCATTTTAGGACTGAGCTGTGTGCTTAGCTGTGTGCTCAAACATGATATATGATGTTCTGTTTCTCACTTTACATCTTTACACTCCCCTAGAAACTGTGTACTGAGCTGTGTGCTCAGCATTTTAGGACTGAGCTGTGTGCATAGGTGTGTGCTCAAACATGACATATGATGTTCTGTTTCTCACTTTACATCTTTACACTCCCCTAGAAGCAGAAAATAGGAAACACAGCAGAAAATCCCAGTATTGGTTTTCCTTGTGGAAATTCCCCTTTGGTGCAGAGTAGCTGTGAGCTCTTTGCCCCTGGGCAGGCTGAGTGCTGAGCCTGGCAGGCGGCAGAGTCCCTAACCCGGCACGCAGCCCCTTGGGGCACAGCATTGACCCTGCTCTGCACGACAGCCCTGGGCACCCGGCTGCACAGCCTGCGGCTGTCCTGGGACAAGTGTGGCTGGGCAAGGCTGGGATGCTGGGGGAAGTTTTCTGCTGTGTGCCTTGCTTTCATTAGAGACATTCTTCTCCTGAGGGAAGGCCATTTGTAGCACCCATCTTGGTATATGGATGTGCACTTCTAGGAGCTGGTTTGGAAGGTGCTGATAAATTTTGTTCCCAATGGGGTGCTCAGCACGTGGTACAGCACAGGGAGCTGGAGTTGGCAGGATGGGTGCTGGGAGCATTGTGAGGCAGAGGAGTCATCCAGGGATGGCACTTGGTATCTACAGGGAGACAGTGCCTTTGCACAGGATAATCCAGAGGCATTTACAATTGGTGGGAGCTGATTTCAGCCCCCTCGTATCAGAAGGATAATGCTGATTAGATAAGGCCAAAGTGGAAGTTAGGAGAGGTGCTGGGGGCAGGAGGGGGGAGTTAAGGCTTTCATGTAGAGTTAAGGCTTTCATGTAGGTTCGACCTACAGCTCTCAGTACCTGAACACCTGGTAATTCCTGGTAACTTGGCTCACAGTGCTTTTTTTTTATTATTATTTTTAACTCTTTTTTCCTGACTGCCAGACTTATGTCTGGAACATGTAACAACTCTTCTAGACAGAAGCTTAAAACAACAGCTTTGTACAATAACATAGGACCATAAGGTGCTGTTACTGAAACAGTCCCAGGCAAGGCTACAAGACTAGAAGAAGCCGAAGACAGGTCAGCTACTAGAAGCACATCTTCTTTATGATTCAAAGTAGCCATGAAACTTCTGTTTAAATAAAAAAACACCACCACATCTGATGTAAGCACCTTTAACTTTCACAGCTGCCTCCTAACTGCTGGGCCTCCAGCTTTTTGATAAAACATCAGAGATTCCAAAGGGGTAGAGAAGTTCTTTAGCCACACAGGATGGGAGTAGCCTTGCTATTTATCAGTGAGCATTTATAAAGCCTAAATCTCAAGTATAGCTTGCAATCCCTGTCTAATGAAATGGAAGTGCTTTATAAGGCGGGTTTGTAGTTAGTCCTGGGAAGTCTGGGAGTCTGCATGGGGTGGGTGCCTGGCTTTTCTTACAGTACAGAAAGCTTTTAAATACCGAGGACAGTGGTATTGGTGTATTACAGAGTGCACTGGCCTTCTATCCCTACTTCTAACTGAATGCTGCTATCAGCTACACTTGTGGTACAGGAGGGAATACTGTTTCACAGCGCACACATAGCATATAGCTATTCTGCATGTGCCACGACTTTGCAGGAATCCCCTTGCCAACACAGAACTGAAAGGTTACCGTGAGCTGTGTCCTGCGGCCTCCAGCTTAAGGTCAGTAGGAGCACTCGCTGCTCCAAAAGCTGCAGGACCTGGCCTGGGGCAGATAGCTGTGCAGTGCAGCTCACTCAGACAAGCAGCCCTCAGGGCTGTGCTCTGATGCTGCAGCAGGGAAGCCCTCAGCTGGAGCAGAGGTTATTCCCTGTTGAAGAAACTTAGTCTGCAGCCTGACATGCAATAGTATGTCCCAGATTCAGTGAACCCTCCAGGAAAAGTGGCTTCATTGCCTGCAGTGAGAGACTTACCTTGCCAAGGGCTGTGAGAATTGTTCCTGCGGTGAGCTCTCAGCCTGCTTATGTGCCACACAGCCTGAAAGCTCTCTTCCTTCTCTTCTCTCCCCTTCACGGGCAGTTCAAGTCCCTAGCCCTGCTGTGTGCTGCACGAGTGCTGCTCCTGGGCACAGCTGTCTCTCTGCAGCACTGCCCACTCATAGAAGCTCCATGTGTCCCAGGTGCCCCACTGTCATGGTTTTATGATTTTTGGTACTGGTATTCCACATCATAACATCATGTAGTGCATTTAGAGTTAAAGAGTTCATGCTCCAGCTCCGTGGATCATCGATAGTTCCAGGTATAGCTGTCTCAGAAGGGAAGAAGAACTCCATTCCCCAGAGGACTTTGCGATGCTTTGCGTTCTTACGTGTTTACGCTCAGAGGGAAAGATAAAACCTGTCTGCGGTCACGGGACACTCTCTTTCCTTTGGGATCGACTCAGCAGTGGGTGCTTGCAGCCATCCGCCTTCAGCGTTAGCGTAAGGCCTTCGGTTTATCGGACACTCTCTCTCTTGCTCATTTTATTTGATCCATTTGCATCAACTCCTATTATATTATATTGTGTTATTTTCCTTTCTGATATCTATTTAGTAAATTAGCTTTCCTCCTCAGATCGTTGCCGCTGTTTTGTTTCTAGGCCCATCTCCCTTTTTCCTTTTCCCTTTCCCCCTTCCCTTTTCCTGGGGCGTGGGTCCGTGGGTCCCCCGCACCAATCGTCACGGAACCGGGCCAAACCTGCCCGTAAACTGTTGACATTTTTGGCACCCAACGTGGGGCAAAACCAGCTGCCTTAGCCGAGCAGAGACATACTTTTAGAGTGAATATCTCTCGTTAGCAGGCTTGTCTGTACTGCAGGTGCTGTACGGCAAAACACGACCTTGAAGTCTGGGCGTACTGCCAGTTGTCCTGGGATATTTGTAAACTTTTTGGGTACTGCCAGCTAGTTTTAGAAAAGAAAAAAAAATGCTTTCTCTTTTTAATCTGGTCTTAAAGGGACTGCATTTCATCGGTTTTTCCCTTGTAATGCTCAGAACATACTGGGACTTAATTAAGTTTGCCAGTCTGATCCATGGAGCTTGGTCTCTGTATGATAAACTAAAAACACTGATGGAAATACCTACCTGGCTTTTGTATACGATGTGGCATTCAGTTCCAGAGGGAGTAACTCCAGATGGAATTGCTAACTCTATGGAACTTGTGATTTTTAAACAGACTCCTGGCCACTCCTTTGAATTCAGTATGCGTTTTCTGGATGCTCATCAAGTTCTGGTAATGATTGTGGTGTCAGTCTCCCTGAACGTACTCTTCATCAGTATCTGTATTTATAATACTTTGAGAAAGCCTTCCCCAGAGCCAGAGAATACTGACTGGCAGGAGGTTTGGAGGGACTTAAGAGAGACTTTAGAGAAATGGGCATCACCGGTGTCATGGAACTTTTCTCCTGAACACCTGCAAGATCCTGAGAACTTAAGCAGATATTTGAGACAGGGATGTTGCGGCTCAAACAGATCTGAGGAGGCCCAAATTATTTGGGGTCTGGCTTATGCTTACCGGGCCTTATTCAATACTATCCCAGAGAGGCATAGAGTTTTTGAAACAGAGCGAGAGAGTCTCCGAGCCGAAAGGGACAGTCTCCTGATCCAGAAAGAGAGTCTTTTAACTGACAATCAGACTCTCCAGTTCAATCTAGATGCCCTCCAATACGAGCGAGACGCCCTCCAGACTGAGAAAACACCCTCCAGACTGAGAGAGACACCCTCCAATCTGAGAGAGACGCCCTCCAGACTGAGAAAGACACCCTCCAGTCTCAACAAGAAGCCCTCCAGACCGAGAGAGGCGCCCTCCAACCTGAAAGAGACACCCTCCAGTTTGAGCGAGACACCTTCCTATCTGAACGGTACTCCTTCAGAACTGAGCGAGGTACCTACCAGCCACAATAGCCCCTGCCCCCCAGCCAGGGGGGGGAAAGGGATAATAGAGTGTATTGGACTATGTGGATTCGGTGGCCTGGCACATCAGAACCACAAAAATATAAGGCCCTGGTGGACACTGGGGCACAGTGCACTCTAATGCCCTCGAGTCACCAAGGGACAGACTTAATCTATATTTCTGGGGTGACTGGGGGTTCCCAAGAGTTAACCATGTTGGAGGCTGAAATAAGCCTCACTGGTAAAGACTGGCAAAAACATCCTATTGTGACTGGCCCAGGGGCTCCATGTATACTTGGTATTGATTACCTCAAAAGGGGATATTTTAAGGATCCCAAAGGGTATCGATGGGCCTTTGGAATAGCTGCTGTGGACGCAGACAACGTTAAGCAGCTGTCTGCTTTGCCTGGCCTATCAGAAGATCCGTCTGTTGTGGGGTTGCTCCAAGTGGAGGAGCAACAGGTACCGATTGCTACAAAAACGGTGCACAGACGGCAGTACCGCACCAACAGGGATTCCTTGCTCCCCATTCATAACCTGATTCGTCAGCTAGAGAGCCAGGGAGTGATAAGCAAAACTCACTCACCTTTTAACAGCTCCATATGGCCGGTGCATAAAGCCAGTGGAGAATGGAGGCTGACGGTAGATTACCGTGGCCTGAATGAAGTCACACCCCCACTGAGTGCTGCTGTGCCAGACATGCTACAACTCCAGTACGAACTGGAGTCAAAAGCAGCCAAGTGGTATGCCACCATTGACATTGCTAATGCCTTCTTCTCAATTCCATTGGCCACAGAATGAAGGCCACAGTTTGCTTTCACCTGGAGGGGCGTTCAATACACCTGGAACCGTTTGCCCCAGGGGTGGAAGCACAGCCCAAGCATTTGCCATGAGTTGGTCCAAACTGCATTGGAACAGGGCGGTGCACCTGAGCACTTACAATACGTTGATGATATCATTGTGTGGGGCAATACAGCAGGAGAAGTTTTTGAGAAAGGAGAGAGAATAATCCAGATCCTTCTGCAAGCTGGCTTTGCTATCAAGAGAAGCAAAGTGAAAGGGCCTGCACAGGAAATTCAGTTCCTATGTATAAAGTGGCAAGATGGACGTCGTCACATCCCTACAGATGTGATTAACAAAATCACTGCCATGTCTCCACCCACTAGTAAGACAGAGACCCAAGCTTTTCTGGGTGTAGCGGGCTTTTGGAGAATGCATGTTCCAAACTACAGACTCATTGTGAGCCCTCTCTATCGGGTGATGCGGAAGAAGAATGATTTTGTGTGGGGCCCTGAGCAGCAGCAGGCTTTTGAGCAAATTAAGCAGGAGATAGCCCGTGCCGTGGCCCTGGGACCAGTGCGGACGGGACAGGATGTAAAGAACATCCTCTACACTGCTGCTGGAAAGGAAGGTCCCACTTGGAGTTTGTGGCAAAGAGCTCCTGGAGAGACCCGAGGCTGACCCCTTGGATTCTGGAGTCGGGCGTACAGGGGGTCTGAGGAGTGCTACACTCCAACTGAGAAGGAGATCTTAGCCGCGTACGAGGGGGTTCGAGCTGCTTCCGAAGTAATCGGTACTGAAACGCAGCTCCTCCTGGCACCTCGACTGCCAGTGCTGAACTGGATGTTCAAAGGAAAGGTTCCCTCTACCCATCATGCTACTGATGCCACTTGGAGTAAGTGGATTGCGCTGATTACACAGCGAGCTCGGATGGGGAACCTTAGTCATCCAGGAATCCTAGAAGTGATCATGGACTGGCCTGAAGGTAAAAAGTTTGGAACAATACCAGCAGAGGAGGTATCACGTGCCAAAGAGGCCCCACCATATAATGAACTACCAGACAATGAAAAGAGATATGCCCTGTTCACAGATGGATCCTGTCGCATTGTGGGTAAGCACTGCAAATGGAAGGCTGCTGTGTGGAGCCCCACACGACGAGTTGCTGAGGCCACTGAAGGAAAAGGAGAATCAAGTCAATTTGCAGAGGTAAAGGCGGTCCAGCTGGCCTTAGATATTGCTGAACGAGAGAAGTGGCCAGTGCTTTATCTTTACACTGACTCATGGATGGTGGCAAATGCTTTATGGGGGTGGTTACAGCAATGGGAACAAAATGGTTGGCAATGGAGGGGTAAACCTATTTGGGCTGCTGAACTGTGGAGAGACATTGCTGCCCGAATAAAGAATATGGCTGTAAAGGTGTGCCATGTAGATGCTCATGTTCCTAAGAGCCGGGCAACTGAGGAACAACAAAATAACCATCAGGTAGATCGAGCTGCCAAAGTTAAGGTGGCTCAAGCAGACTTGGACTGGCAACACAAGAGTGAATTATTTTTAGCTCGATGGGCCCATGAGACCTCTGGCCATCAAGGAAGAGATGCAACATATAAATGGGCTAGAGACCAAGGGGTGGACTTAACTATGGATGCTATTGCACAGGTTATCCATGACTGTGATACATGCGCCACAATTAAACAAGCCAAGAGAATGAAACCTCTTTGGGGGGAAGGGCGATGGCAAAAGTATAAATATGGGGAGGCGTGGCAGGTTGATTATATCACCTTGCCACGATCTTGCAGTGGTAAGCATTATGTGCTCACCATGGTGGAAGCAACCACTGGGTGGCTTGAAACATATGCAGTACCCCATGCTACCGCCCGAAACACCATCTTAGGGCTTGAGAAACAAGTCCTATGGCGACATGGCACTCCAGAGAGAATTGAGTCCAATAATGGAACTGATTTCAAAAATTCTCTTGTAAATACTTGACCCAAAGATCATGGCATTGAGTGGATTTATCATATCCCCTATCACGCACCAGCTTCTGGTAAAATTGAAAGGTACAATGGGTTGTTAAAAACCACGTTGAAAGCAATGGGTGGCGGAACATTTAAGCACTGGGAGAAGCATTTGGCAGAAGCCACCTGGTTGGTCAACACTCGAGGATCCATCAATCGCGATGGTCCTGCCCAATCCAGATCTCTACCTGCTGTAGAAGGAGATAAAGTCCCTGTAGTACATGTGAAGAACATGTTGGGAAAAGCAGTTTGGGTCCTTCCAGCTTCTGGAAAGGGCAAACCTCTCCGTGGAACTGTCTTTGCTCAGGGACCTGGGTCCACTTGGTGGGTGATGCAGAAGAATGGGGATGTTCAATGTGTACCACAAGGGAATTTGATGTTGGGCGAGTGCAGTCATTAATTCCATGTATATACATATATATGTTGTGTGTATTTAATGCATGTTAATCATTGTTCTTCTATACGTATATATATCAAACATGATGTAGTGATGTGGAATAAGGGGTGGAATGTCATGATTTTATGATTTTTGGTACTGATATTCCACATCATAACATCATGTAGTGCATTTAGAGTTAAAGAGTTCATGCTCCAGCTCCGTGGATCATCGATAGTTCCAGGTATAGCTGTCTCAGAAGGGAAGAAGAACTCCATTCCCCAGAGGACTTTGCGATGCTTTGCGTTCTTACGTGTTTACGCTCAGAGGGAAAGATAGAACCTGTCTGCGGTCACGGGACACTCTCTTTCCTTTGGGATCGACTCAGCAGTGGGTGCTCGCTGCCGTCCGCCTTCAGCGTTGGCGTAAGGCCTTCGGTTTATCGGACACTCTCTCTTGCTCATTTTATTTGATTTATTAGCTTTAATTCCAATTATATTGTATTATATTGTGTTATTTTGCTTTCCGATATCTTATTTAGTAAATTAGCTTTCCTCCTCAGATCGTTGCCGCTGTTTTGTTTCTAGGCCCATCTCCCTTTTTCCTTTTCCCTTTCCCCCTTCCCTTTTCCTGGGGTGTGGGTCCATAGGTCCCCCGCACAAATCGTCACGGAACCGGGCCAAACCTGCCCGTAAACTGTTGACACCCACACAGCTCAGCAGCAGAGGATGTGATTTCTTCTTCCCAGTCATCTCCCCTGAGATGTCCTGGGGATTCCAGAGCTGACAGCTCCTGAAAAGCAGCAGGATCATCACTGCAATACATACTTTCAAGTCAGATCAGTTAATCACCACATGTCCACTGGATTCCAGGAGCATGGTTGGACACGTTTGCACATGAGAGAAGCAGATGTCCAATCTGGAAACCTCTGCTCGTGGCATGTATGACAAAGGGGACAGATCAGGACAGGGAGGGGTTGGCTTCCCTTATACAGCACAGTGATTCAGCTGAAGCAGTGCTGATTCAGCTGAGATAGACACCTGCTTCCTGAGCATCAGTTGGAGCCAGAAGGAGGTATGCTAGGCCATCCTAAACGCCACCAGAGCCCTGTGCCTTTTGCACCTATCCCCATGCAGCATGTAGTGTTATTCTGCTGACCAAATGGATGAGCTCACAAAAGAAGAGCCGGATCTTCCTCTCTGCTCCATCTGTGGCATACTGTGCAGTTGAAGGCATTACAAAGCTATGACACATCTCCATTCTTTCTGTGATGACACTTGAGTTTGCTCTGGGCTCTCATTTTAAAGGCATCAGAAGAAGCCTAGGGATATGTCTGTTCCCAGTTGACAGGAAGGTGGCAAAAAAGGTTGTTCCAGTTTTAAAGAAGAGCAAGAAAGAAGACCCCAGCAATTAATAAGGACCTGTCAGTGTCACTTCAGTGCCAGGTAAAATTATGGTTAAAGTGATGCAGGGAGTTATTAAAAAACAGTTGTTTTTGGTCACAGCCAACTCTGGTTCATGAGGGGAAGATCCTGTTTAACTTCATGTCCTTTGGTGACACGGTCACCCATGTAGTTGATCAAGGGAAGCCAGCTGATGTTATATGTTAGGATTTCAGTAGAGCATTTGTTTCTCACATTACCCTTCTGGAAAAATGTTCTGGCATATGGAGAGATAGGAACGCACTGTGATGGGTGAGCGTTTGGCTGAAGGGTCAGTAAAATAACCCAGTGGGTTATTGTAAATGAGGTTCCATCAGCTTGGCAAGTGGTCACTAACAGGGATTCCCAGGGCTGTGCACAGTGCTGTCTCAGTTCACAGGAGCTCAGTGACAAGAGCCATGTGACAACATTCTTGGTGGTGTGGACATCAGTGATGTCAGAATAACTGAGTTGTTGCAGTGGTCTGTATTACAGTGATGCCAGAGTCACTGGGCTGTCACAGCAGGCAGGAGTGTGTTGATGTTGGAGTTACAGCACAGAGATGCCAGAGTCACAGTGCTGTGAAGGAGAGACAAGGAGTGATGACACATCAATACAGACTGGGGGCTGATCTGCAGGAAAGGAGCTCTGCACATGAGTTAGCATCAAACATGGCATCCCCAGAGCCAAACTCTCCCAGTGAGGCTGTGGTGCCTCCACCTTGGGCCTGAGAGATCTGAAGTTCAAAGGTTCATTGTGGTTGACTACTACTTTTTCAGACTGGGCCCTTCTCACATCCAAATCCTGTGCTGAGACACATTGCCCATGTGGGACTTGGGCCTCACAACATCTTGCACCCCACGCAGAGAGCTGCTGTCCCCTTGTCTATTCACTTGATATCACACAAACCTCCATCCCTATGCCACAGGAAGGTCCCTGAGCCAACATGAGGGACAAGATCTCCCTTCTAATGCTCTGAGGATAAGGGCTCGGCCTTTCTGCTTCGTGAGATAACAAAGGGTTTTCTCAGCATCACAGCCACCATCACAGTCCCTTTGTCAGCCTGTAACCTTGGCTTCCAGTGATCTGCTCCAACAAGTCCCTGGGGAGGCTGTGTTGATAAGGGCCCTCCGTGGGGCCTATTATTACTCCAAAGTCACTGCTACTTCTGACTTTAACTTCTTGAGCTCTTTCTGCTAACTTCTCTCTGCACTGGATGTTGATGGACTCAGCAGCTAATTTCCCCTGGGGCCCATTACAGTCTAAAGAGCCCTCCTGTGCCTTCCTGTCATCTTCTTCAAGTGTTCAGAACTTGTACAGCAAGTTGGAGAAGTGTCTGGAGAGAGTCTAAAGATGAAGAGGCTCATGAACATCTAATAGGCCAAATTGTTTATTTAATTACAGTCTGGCTTCAAAAAGAATTTGGAGCGGCACTCAGCAATGGATGTTGATCCAGGATGTCCCCGAATGAGTTTGTTCTGACACTGTGCAGACAAACATCCTCCTCAACTTTGCCACCCCATTTCTACTCACATTGGCCCCATGGGAAGTGCATGACTTTTCCTCTGAAGTCACCCTCTCAGTGTTAAACCTCCTTTGCACGGACTCCACCTTGCTTTCCTCAGAGAACCAGCTGCACATGGACAAAGAAAGATTTTTTTCTTTTTTTTTTTTGTGAAGAAACAGAAAGGAACACAATGCAATTGAATGAACAGTAAAACAGTCTTCAACTGCATGCCATGTCCAAGCTGCATCTCATAAATCTTGTCTTTCACAGGGAACATTTGTATAAGAAATGAGTTAGACAGAGATAGGAAGGGATAGATATAAATACAGTTAAGGAGTTGTCAGAAGAGTTCATTTGACTTTGGATAGATGGATGGAGCAAGTTCCAAACTCCCTGATGGTCACGAAGCAGCCAGGGAATTGGGAGGTATCTGAGTGAAGACCGAGCAAGAGATGGGGGGAATCTGGAGAGCAGTGGGAAGAGCATGTGTCCAGATGACCTGCTGAAAACATGCCCTGACATGTGGTCATTTATTTTTTTTATTCTTTTTTGCAATGTTACTGACATTAGCATCTTTCAGACTTACAGCTTCAAAAAGGAAAGAAGATCCATTTGTGCCTTGCACAGAGGCTGGTGCCCCCAAAACATCCTGCCCAGAACTGCCAGTGGCAGCCCTCAGGGTTTGCACTGACTGAGTCACACTGTGTACCGATCTCTTTTCATTTCCTCAGATCTTGTTTTAGATGGTCACATACAGCACAGGACGCTTCATGCCCTGTAAACATCTGATCACAATTCCTCACAAACCCTCCTTGCTGGTGAGTATGAGATCCAGTAGAGCACCTCTTCTCTTTAATTCCTCTTTGGCTTGGTCATGAAGCTGTCAGCTGCGCTCTCCAGGGATCTTCTGGATGGCTTATGCCCTGCTGTGCTATCTCTAGAAGATGCTGGAGTGAGTAAAGCCCCTGACAGTGACAAGGGCCTCAAAATGTGAGGCTCCTGTTTGTCTTTTTAGGTCCCCTTCCTCTTGTTCTTCCTGATCAAGAAACCAGTAACAGGCACTGCTGGTCTCCTCTTTAAGCCATTTCTATCAGTTCACAGTGGGATCCTCTGCCCTCTCCAGGCAGAGCTCAGTGTGCTCTCACAGACAGAGCAGTAGCCTATCCTTGTCCTCCTTGACCACCCCCTGTGAAGAGTCCTTATCCCTCTTTTTCATCGCTTCACAGGTGGGAACCATCCTGCCATGTTTCTGTGATCCAAGAAGATCCTAGGTCTGCAAATGCAAACAGATTTCTAGCTCAAGGAGTTCATAGTTTTGGTGTTCTCCTTAGTGTAAAGACACTTTAGAAAGCTTTCCATTCCCAAAGCATCACTGGATGTATCCTGGCTGGATCCTGTGTCTACACAATGGTAGTGGTGCTCAGAAGGTGGAACGCGGGCAATAGAGCCATTGTGGGGCTTGGAGCTGTCCAGCCAGCACCAACACTCCTAGGGCATGGCTTTCCTGAAGGTGCTGTGCTGCATTTTGCCAGCTGGCTGTGGGTGTGCTGGAGACCCCAGGGAACTGACATTCAAAAGAGAGCCCAGAACAAACTCAGGTGTCATCATTGAAGGAGCGTAGGTGTGTCCTAGCTTTGTAATGCCTTGAACTCCAGAATATGACACAGATGGAGCAGAGACAATGACCTGGCTCTTACGCTGAGCTCATCCATTCTGTCAGCGGTATAACTCGGCATGCTCCAAGGGGACAGGTGAAAAATGATACTCTCAGGTGTCCTAAAATCAGAGCTCTGGTGTCATTTAGGATGGCCAAGAATACTCCCATTCACATTTGGCTCCCAGCTAATGCTCAGAAAGGAGGTGGCTATCTCTGAGGTTGTCTACCACAGCTTGCAGGCAGTGTTGCCCACATCTAGGTGCACCCCAGACACCTTGTTCATCAGCAATTGTCTGTAAGTGAGCAAGTGACTCTCCTGAAATTTTTGCACATGGATGGTGGTGAGGCTCTGGAACAGATTGCCCAAGTAGTTGGTGGATGCCCCATCCATGGAGGCATTCAAGGCCATGTTGGATGGGTTGTTGGACAACATGATCAGGGGGGTGGCAACGCTGCCCATGGCAGGGGGGTTGGGAGTGAGTGACTGTAATGTCCCTTCCAACCTAAGCCATTCTACGTCTCCATTATGTGTGATTCTGTGATCATCCAGCAGCCTTTCAGAAGCTGTTGGCCATGGACACTCACGGACATCTCCAGGGAGATGGGGAGAAGAAAATCACATCCTCTCCCGCTGAGTTGGGCTGGTCCCCTGGGACACAAAGTGCTCATACAAGCGGGCAGAGCTGCAGAGAAACAGCTGTGTCCGGGAGCAGTTCCTGTGAACCACGTATTAATGCTGGGGGCATGATCTGCAGGTGACAGAGGGAGAAGAGAGAGAGGAGAGGGAACTTACAGGATGTGTGGGATGTGAGCAGGCTGTGAGCTCACTGGAGCAGCATTACTCACAGCCTTTAACACAGTAAGTCTCTCGCTGCAGGCAATGCAGCTGCTTTTCCTGGAGGGATCAGTAAATCGGGGATATCTCATGGCAGCTCAGGCTGCAATCGCTCGTTGTTTCTTTCTCATGGAAAAAGACCTGCTCCATCTGAGGGCTTCCCTGCTGCAACGTCAGAACACAGCCCTGAGGGCTGCGTGTGCCAGGACGGCTGCAGGCTGTGCTGCTGGGGGTGCAGCCGGGTGCCCAGGGCTGTCGTGCAGAGCAGGGTCCCTGCTGTGCCCCAGGGGCTGTGCCGGGTCAGCGACTCTGCCGCCTGCCAGGCTCAGCACTCAGCCTGCCCGGGGAGCTGCCCAGGGTGCTGTGGGGAGACGTGTGGGCAGGGCAGGGGACTTCTGCTGCCACAGCTGCTGTCTGGGGCAGGGCATCACAGCTGCACTGCACCCCAGAATGTTTCCAAGGGTGCTTTGCAAGAGGAGAGACAAGGCAGGGATTTTCCATTTGCTGTTCTTAGGGAAGGGGAAAGGGTTGGAGGCAGGAATCTGAAAGGAGCTGGGAAAAAGCAACACATCTCTGAGAATCCTGCATTGCTCCTTTCTCAATCTGCCGTTCTGTGAACAGTCTCCTAAGATGCTTTCAGCCTTCCCTCTCCCTTGTCATTTACAGCAGACGTGAACACACGCTTACCCTGCCAACAGGACACTTCATCAAAGGCAAACCTAATTGCACAGAGTTTGGAATGAGAGCTCTGAGTGCAGACAGGGTAAAGGTATGGGATGTGGGAACTGATTTTCTCTGAGGATGGTCTTGATTTGTCATAATCTTCTGCACTCCTAACAGCAACTCCACGCCCAGGAATAGCAGAGCAGATGCCCAACAGCAGCTCCATCAGCGAGTTCCTCCTGCTGGCGTTGGCAGACACGCGGCAGCTGCAGCTCCTGCACTTCTGGCTCTTCCTGGGCATCTACCTGGCTGCCCTCCTGGGCAACGGCCTCATCAGCACAGCCGTAGCCTGTGACCAGAGCCTGCACACACCCATGTACTTCTTCCTCCTCAACCTCGCCCTCCTCGACCTGGGCTGCATCTCCACCACCCTCCCCAAAGCCATGGCCAATGTCCTCTGGGACACCAGGGCCATCTCCTACGCAGGATGTGCTGCACAGGTCTTTTTCTTTTTGTTTTTATTTTCAGCAGAGTATTCCCTTCTCACAGTCATGGCCTATGACCGTTTTGTTGCCATCTGCAAGCCTCTGCACTACGAGACCCTCCTGAGCAGCAGAGCTTGTGCCACCATGGCTGCAGCTGCCTGGGGCACTGGTGTTCTCTATGCTCTGCTGCACACTGCCAATACATTTTCTATACCACTGTGCCAGGGCAATGTTCTGGACCAGATTTTTTGTGAAATTCCACAAATCCTCAAGCTCTCATGCTCGCAATCAGACTCCCTTAGGGAAACTGGATTTATTGTGGTAAGTGTTCTTGTCATATTTGGGTACTTTGTATTCATAGTGCTGTCCTACGTGCACATTTTCAGGGCCGTGCTGAGGATGCCCTCTGAGCAAGGCCGGCAAAAAGCCTTCTCCATGTGCCTCCCTCACCTGGCCGTGGTTTCCCTGTTTGTTGGCACGGACTTCTTTGCCTACCTGAATCCCCCTTCCCTGTTCTCCCCATCCCTGAACCTGGTGGTGTCATTTTTGTACTCAGTAGTGCCTCCAACACTGAACCCCCTCATCTACAGCATGAGGAACCAGGTACTCAAGGATGCAGTGAGGAAAATGATGGCAAGGACACATTTCAGGAGGGATTAACTTCTCATCTTTCTCTACAACTGACTCACTGTTGTTCCTGTAGCAGGCTCATATTATGCACTTTCACCTTTAAAATGCTTATCTATTTCTATTGATACATTTTTTTTGCTGTTCATTTATATGTGTGAGTGTGTAATAAATATTATTGGTTATTATTCCTAAACATGCGTTTGGATTCTGTCTGCTTCTACTGAGGCATCACGCTGCTCTCTATCTCCTGGAGCCCATACGAATTCTGGGTCAGTGCTGACTCTCATGCAGCCTCTGTTCTTATCTCTGTATCTATAGAGAAATGAGATGCCAGCAGGCACTGTGGAGGTGATACAGGCTGGATTAGCATAATGGATGTTCGTATTAGGCTAGGGACCAATAGATTAGTTCATCAAAAGGAATCCAATTGTGCTCATCCTGAAACTTTTTCTTGGGTTGCATATAAATTGTTTTGACTTATAGTGCACCAAATTAGAAAGTTGCTCGTTACGTTATAACAAGCAATGGGAATTTGCCATACTGGGGAGAAAAGAGCTAACAGGTGATCCTGAGGGCATTGTGTTGAGGAGGAAAATGAAATCAAAGGGAGGAAGTAGGTGCTGTAGGAAGGAGGATGTGAGGAGTCAGGGGCTGTGCTGGGGGCACACCTCCGTAGCCCTGCATGCATGCTGCCCCATGCGGTGCCTGCACAGAGCTCCCAGGGGCTGCCTGAGGGGTGGTGGAGCCGGGCTGTCCTGCAGAGGGG
Organism: Cyrtonyx montezumae; assembly: GCF_038088225.1. Classification (NCBI taxonomy): domain Eukaryota; kingdom Metazoa; phylum Chordata; class Aves; order Galliformes; family Odontophoridae; genus Cyrtonyx; species Cyrtonyx montezumae. The sequence goes on along the minus strand of NW_027072055.1, from coordinate 237,551 downwards.
AATGGACACGGAGACACTGTGCTGAAGGGCTGGGGCCCCAAAATCACCCCGGAACTCAGCAACCCCGGATGTGCTGTGCTCACCTTGCCTGGCTCTGCTGCTCTCTCACTGCCCCTCCTCAACAGGACATGGGGGGAAGTAAATTAAACAGCTCTCAGGTGGAAACAAAAAGCACCTTATTTTTTCCTTGCTTAGAGCCTAATGATAACAAATGTTGTGTATTAATGGCTGAAATGGAAGTGATTTGCTATGTTTGTATTTCAGTTTTGTTGTCTCACATCCTGACCTTTTCTTTAACATGGAACAATAATAACTTCCTAAATTAGCCCTGTGTACAAGTTAGTTATTGCTGTTCTTGCTGTCTGACCCACACTGTTGTGTCACTGTAGAGCTGGGACACTGTCAGTCACAGTGCTCTGGATTCCTAAGTGAAGGTTGCTAAGTTACAGAGACACTCTTATCTACCAGGTGCCAGCTGCAGGTACTGCAAGGCAAAGAAACAATTTAATGAACAATTTAATTATATGTGCTATAAAAAGATGTGTTTTACTGTAACACAACCTTAGTTCTGAGATTTACCTGGACTTCTGAAAGGCCTCTGGCATGGTCCCACATCACTTCCTTATCTCTATGAAGAGATACGAGAGATGGATTTGAAGTGTGGACACTTCATTGGATGAGACATCGGTTGGAAGGTCGCAGCCAAAGGGCTGTGGGAAAGGGCTCTCAGGTAAATGGTCTCCAGTAGCTGGAGGCCAATCACAAGGGGTGTCCCCAGGGGTCATCCTTGGGACCAGAGCTCTTCAATGTCTTTATCAGTGGCATGGATGATGAGATAGAGCGCACCCTGTGCAAGTATGCTGATGACAGCAAGCTGAGTGGTGCAGTTTTAACAACAGAATTAAGAGATGCCATCCAGAGGGAGCTAGACAGGCTTGAAAAGTGAGCCCAAGGAAACATCATTCAACAAGATCAAGTGCAAGGTTTTGCACTTGTGTGGGGACAGTCTCTGATATGAGTGCAGTCCAGGAGAACTCCTTGAGAGCAGCTCTGCAGGGAAGATCTTAGGGGTCCTGGTAGATGCAAACCTTAACATGAGCCAGCAGTGCACGCTTGCAGCCTGAGAGGCCAAGTGTACCCTGGGCTGCAGCAAAGGTGAAGTGGTGGCCAGAGCAAGGAAGGGGATTGTCATCTACTCAGACCTCAGATGGCCCCATCTGGAGTACTGTGTCCATGTCTGGGACATCCCAGAACAAAAAAGACACAGAGCTTTTCGAGCAGGTCCAGAAGAAAACCAGAAAGATGATCAGAGGGCTGAAGTACCTCTCCTGTGAAGACAGGCTGAAAGAGCTGGGCTTCTTCTGCCTGGAAAAGTAAAAGCTCAGAGCAGAACACATTGCAGCCTTCCAGTCCTTAGAGGGAGCTAAGGAACAAGAGGGGAATCAACTTTTCACATGGGCAGATAGTGACAGCACAAGGAAGAACAGTTTTTAAGTTAAAAGAGGAGAGAATTAGATGAGATATTGTTCATGGTTTACGGGCTGGATCGGCCTGGTTCTGTGACGATTGGTACGGGGGACCCATGGACCCATGCCCCGGGAAAGGGGAAGGGAAAAGGGAGATAGGCCTAATAACAAAACTGCGGCAATGATCTGAGGAGGAAAGCTAAGTTACTAAATGAGATATCAGAAAGCAAAATAACACAACACAATATAATATAATTGGAATTAAAGCTAATAAATCAAATAAAATGAGCAAGAGAGAGTGTCCAATAAACCAAAGGCCTTATGCTAAATGCTGAAGGTGAGATGGCAGTGAGCACCAACAGCTGGGTTGATCCAAAAGGAAAAAGAGTGTCTTGTGACATGCAAACAGTTTTTATCTTTCTCTCTGAGTGGAAAAACATAAAACAACAACAACAACAACAACAACAAAAAACCAACACAAAGTCCTATGGGGAACTTCTCTTCTGAAACAGGTATACACGCTTCTGAGCTTGACCCAGACCTTCCTGAACGAAGCAAAAAATTAACAGAGGCGACACTTTTAAAACCATCTGCACCACCGCTTCAGGATCCCCTACCCCTGTGTGTGTTCCGCTGTTGGATGGCAACTGGGGGAAGGATCCCAAAGAGCATTGGAAAAAGGTATTTCAACAGGCAGCAAAAGAGGAGATTCCTGCCCCACAAACATTTACAGTCTTGGTATGGGAGACTGGACCCCAAGAATTGAGAGAGTTTCATTGGGATTTAATAAAAGACAATCTGCAAGGCGGTTCTTACATGCGGTCTGGGAGCGCCATTTACTCAGGCATTGCTGGACAATATCTTCGCTACCCAGCTATTAATGCCATATGATTGTGGTCAATTAGCCAGTCTATTGTTGAAACCTGCACAAAGGTAGCTATGAAAAGATCATTGGCAGCACTTGTGTGAAGATGAAGCACTTAGGAATTTGGAGTGACCTCAGCCAGATCCCCTATTTGGGATAGGTACAGCCCAATTGACAGGAGCCACTCCCTTTAATAATCCACAACTTCAAGCACAACTACCAGAAGATGCTCTGTGCACTTCAGTGCAATTTGCCTTGAAGGTGCTGTTAACCCTCTCTGAGGATGGACAAAGGGAGACATCATTCACACAAGTTAGGCGGGGACCACAAGAATCTGACATGCAATTTATCAGTAGGTTACTTGGTGCCCTTAATAAACAGGTGGCAGATGAGGATGCAAAAAGTGCCATTATCATGAAACTGGACATAGAGAATGCAAATATGGACTGCCATAGGATTTTGATGTCATTACCGAGACAAGCTAACCTGGTCAATATGATAGAGGCTTGCAGTAGGGTGGCATCCACAGAGTTCTCAATGACTGTCCTAGTGGAGGCTTTTGTCCACGCATTACATCCTGGCAAAGACAAAAGGTGCTACAATTGCAGGAACAGCTGAAGGTTCCAAGCCACCTCAGCCAAACACCTTTAACTTAACACTACTACGGATCTAAGGATGGGGGCTTGCCTTAATAGCAGTGAATGCCTTCGGAAGCTTTTAACATCAGACAAACCTTTACAAGATGGAAGATGCATTGAACAAAAAGAAGTTAATGGGTATGCAAACAGCCCAAGAAGTACCTTCAATTTCAGTAAAGAACCAGAAGGGTTCTTTAACATGGTTACAGCTTCACAAATTTCAGATCTATCTCCAGAATTTTTTTGTTTCTTGCCTGCTGTAAAATTTAGCAAATCATTTACTTTCTCCCTACCTACTTTGTTCTCCTTTCTGTATCCCCATAACTTTGTTCTGTATATGACCGCATGCTTCAGCATGGAAAGATAAGTCCAGAATAGCTGTAAAGATAAAACTTCACATCTTCACTAAATTTAATTCTTAAAATGCTGCTGGCACCACTGTCCCAACACTGAAGCAGCCAGGTGACAATAGTTTCATCTGAGCGCTGTACAAACGCCTTTCTTGAGCTTTGGATTTCAATCATCTTCAGGCATCAATAGCGGTAGCAGTGACTTCCTCATATCACTGTCCTCTCCATGTCTCTCACTTTTCTTAGTTGCCTTTCTCGGTGGTAGTGGGTTTGAGGAGGGCCCCTCGCCTGGATCTTCCTCTTCTTCCTCTGCTTCTTCTTTCCGTTCTAGATGTAAAAATCCCTTTCCTCCTGCCGTCCATGCACCTCCTCAGCTTGGCCTGAGCCCCGCAGCCTTTTATCTGCTCCTCAGACCTCCTCTCAAGTGCATTTAGATTTGCAGAGTCATTAAGATTAGAAAAGACCAAAAAGGTCATCAGGTTCAACAGTCCAACCAGGTCCTGGCCCATCTGCATCTGGCAGCAGCCCCAAGATGTCAAAAACTGCTGCTCCCATGGCATTGTTGGGACTGGCTGTTGATGTTCAGGGCCCAACGTGGTACCCGGGAGTGGCTTGGCTCCTGGGCTGGCTCTGTCCTCCTGAACCGACTCCTGCAGAGTAAACAAGGCTGGCTCTGGGACTCTGCATCACAACGTTGGTGAGGGGAGCAGCTTCGAGTCCGGGCCCTCCCTGGCTGTGTGCACTGGCTTCCATCAGCTGCTGTGGAACCCCTCGAGGACCCCAGTGCTGCCCGTTGGCTGAAGCTGTGGGTACAGCTCTCAGCACTTGGGGTTGGTGGGTGCCTGCTCCCACGGCATGTTTGGGGCTGGCTTGTGGAACCTGGGACCTGGCACTGCAGTGGAGAGCGACTTTGTGTCTGAGCACGCCCTCCCTGGGCTGGAGGTTGTAGCCACATGCTAGGGAGGGCCTCAAGGACTCTGACTTTCCCTGTCTGGCCAAGTCTGGGGCAGCATTACGGCAGCTCCCATGGTGCTCTCGGAGCTCATTAAAGCTATTTTCAACTCGAGATAAACGTGGGGAGATTCTCCCATGGTCTGTCCCATACCGTCTGGACAGGCTGCTGCTCTCAGGCACACGGGACCCACGATCTGGCTCTGATGGTGCCTGGCTGGTGGTGCTGGAAGTACTGCTCTCCAGAGCTGGGGAGCCTTGGGATGGCCCCAGTCCATGCTGGCTGGTGGTGCTGGAGTCTGTAAGAGAGGCAGGAAGGTGAGCAGGATTGAACTCCTGCCTGGGGGTGGGACTGACTCCCACCTCTCCAGGGTAAAGGGACATAAGCAAGGCCGCCCTGAGCATGCAGCACACAGCTGTTTGCCTCTTACTGGTGCCCTCTCCAGCGCAGGCATTGTACTCCCAGGTGGAGGTGCTCTCACTCAAGTTGGATCAGCACCGATGGGTGCCCTGTGCAGCGCAGGAGTGCAGAGCAGCAGCTCCCAGAGCCTGGGGAAACAAATGGGTTGTGGACATGAGGACTAATTGACCTGAGCCAGAGAGTGCCTGGCACAGCTCTGCTGTTCAGTCCATGCTCCCCAACCCTGCGCTGAGGCTGTGATCCCATGCAGAGCCCCAGAGGGCTGCTGAGGTAACTCACCCTGCTCCCTCTCCCTGCTCCCTGCCATGTGGGTAACGGCACTCACTGGCATTGCAGCGCTCATGCCTCTCTGGTAGTGATGCATATGCATCATTGTCCTCCCATGTTGGCCTCCTGTCAGAGAAGGGAGGGAACATCATGAGCACCCACTACGCCAGAAATAAAACTAATCCATGGCATCCTTCCTCCTCCACCCAATCCCCAGCTCCAGCTTCCCAATGATGCTGAGGCCTGGTTTAATGGCAGCAAAGGGCCAGGCCTGCCGGGGTTGTCAGTCCCTGGGCAGGAACATCTCATGTATCCTCACATCTTGGGAACTGGCTGAAAGACGCCAACCTGACTGGGTTTCAGATCCCCAGGATGAGCATTTCTGGGATAAACTTGTCCCTGTCTCTGCAGAGGGGACACTGGAAGCAATAAATTCCAGCGCACATGGCCTGTTCCTGCAGCAGAAACACAAGTAGCATCAGCGTGAGCGGGACCTGATGCTGCTAAGCTCCCACCGTTCCCACGGGGCAAGGGAAGGGCTCTAACCTGGACACAGGCCCGGTGGAACCAGGTGTGTTTGCAGGATGGGCACACCATGGTGCCATATGAGCTGCTGTCCCCCACAGGGTCCATGCAGATGATGCACATGGTGTCCTGCACTGGCACTGCCTCCACTGCCTGCTGCGGGCGGTGCTCCCAGCAGAAGGACCTGCAGGAAGATGGGAGGGGTGGGCAAGGTGAGAAGTGCTGCGAGGAGGGCAGAGGAACACAAAGGAGCCCCAGGCTCTGGCTCTGGCTCTGGCAGGCTGCTGGGAGGTGTCAAGACGCATTCCTCGCTACTTTGAACAGAACATCAACAGCCAGCCCTAGTGGTGCTGCTGGATGGCCGTGTGCTGTCAGCAGAAAAAGAACGGACTCTTCCACTTTATCAGAGTGATAACAGTGACAGTTTATAGGAAAAAATATAACTCTTAAAGAATACAAAGAATACTCCTGATTGTTTGCAGGTGTGAATCACATGTAACGCCTCCATAATCGATTGGTAAGGGGTTAGCACGAGGCAGTCACGCACCTAAGTTTCTTCTCTGATTTGTTGGCAGCAAGCAGTTTCTTACCTCACCCTAAATTGTAACTTTTTGCTCTTCTGCCAATACAGCTTATTTTCTGCTTATGCATCTCTCTTTTCTTGCTGAATTTGTCAAGGACTGTGACTGACCAGAGTCTGTATCACACGCACCACAGCCTGTAGGCCTTAGACCTTAGCCTAGGCACACATAATCATGTCCTCCACTAGCCAAGTATGTCTCTATAGTGTGCTGCACCCACATGCCCACCCACCCACTGGGATTCCAGTGCTGAGGGGGCTCTGCAGATGGACTCTGGTTCTATCTTTGCCCTTCTGAGGACCGCATGCTGCTCCCGGTTCCCTAACTGCCACAAACTGCCTCCAAAATTTTACAAACTCCCTCTCAAGTGCTCCTGATTTGTCCCAGGTTCTCCCAGAATTACCCCTAAAGTGCCCCCAGTGACCTGAAAAATTCCCCAAACTGCTCCCAATTGCTGCAAACCACCCTGAAGCTGGGACTCTGCCCACATCAAGAGGGGCTTTGAGGCACTGCAACACAGACAATCCCAGCGTGCGCTCCACCTGTGGGCAGCACTGGAACCAATGGCCGCCCGGCTTTCACCCATACCATGCAGAATTGAAAGCGAAACCAAAAGCTCTGCTGAGGCCCCCATTTGGGAGGGAATGGGGTCTCTGTGCCCCATATCCCCACATTCCCCCCTCTATTCCCACTCTCCCCTCTATCCCCACACCTCCCTCATGTTTTCTTGCACAAGAAAAGCTCAGAATCAATCAATTTTTATCAGGCAAAGATCTTGGTGGAGCAACAAAGGTTTTTTACTTGCTATTGCAATAGAGGGCATGTCCACTTGTGGCAAAGGAGAAAACATGCACTTAATCTGTGAACTGCTTCTCCTCCTAGACCTTTTCTCTCGTGGCAGGTAATTGTTCCTTCCCAAGATCGTTCTTCTAAAGGCCCCTGACATAGGTGCCAATTGAAAGAATCAGTGGACTAAAACATCTGTTGGGCAATACCCAAGCATTCTCTGTTAGAATCATATGGTAAATTGAAGTAAGATAGTGTGTGCCTTTGTCTCAAGTTATGCATAGTCATATTTTTAAAATTCTGATTAGTGGATGAAAGAGAGTGAATCATTCTACAGTACAGTGTCATCCCTTTGTCTGGGATTCCTTTCCTGGTTTTGCCTGGGATTCCTTTCCTGCTTTTGCCTTGACAAACTAAGAAAAAGCTAATTGATAGGCTAATAACATCATAATGAAAAGATAAGACTACACTAAAAAAAGTTATTTCCATGGATTCCGGCAGTGGAAACATAAATCCTGTACAATTTATATTTAATCTATCACTAAAAATAGAAAAAAATAGCGCACAGCAACCTAAATACCACAGAAAAATCACCCATTTTTGTTATACCATGACCAGTGTTGTTACTAATATACCATCCAGTGGATAATCCAGATGTTTTTCATCATTCACTATGGCATGCAGAAGTTATTTACAATACAACAATTGAAAAAACAATAAGTAAAAACACGGAATCCCAGTTATTGTGAGGGCTGGAGGCTATTTCTTTTTTTTTTTCTTTCTTTTTTTTTTTTTTGCAAGCTAATGTTTGTTTATTAAGCAATAACTCAAAGCATATATACACAGAAAGGCAGTATGTGCTAAGATCTGGTTGGTTCACAGTATACGATCCTGCACCTGCTATGTTTGTTCCAGTTGTTTCATCTAGTCGCTACTGTGGCCAAAGCACGCATCTTCTTCTCGCTGGTAAATGCCTTTCTGCTGTTCTACACAGTTTCTGTTCTGTTTGTGTGTGCTACTTTTCAAACAATTGCTAACCTTATGGCAAGGATTGCTTACACTTCTTCTAAAAAATACCCTACACAAAAGTGTCTGGAAGCTGCGATAGACAACCTCAGAGATAGCCACCTCCTTTCTGAGCATCAGCTGGGGGCCAGATGTAAATGGGAGTATTCAGGGCCATCCTATGCGAAACCAGAGCAACCCAAGAAAAAGTTTCAGGATGAGCATAATTGGGTACACTTGGCCTCTCAGGCTGCAAGCGTGCACTGCTGGCTCATGCAAGAACAGCAATAACTAACTTGTACACAGGGCTAATTTAGGAAGTTATTATTGTTCCATGTTAAAGAAAAGGTCAGGATGTGAGACAACAAAACTGAAATACAAACATAGCAAATCACTTCCATTTCAGCCATTAATACACAACATTTGTTATCATTAGGCTCTAAGCAAGGAAAAAATAAGGTGCTTTTTGTTTCCACCTGAGAGCTGTTTAATTTACTTCCCCCCATGTCCTGTTGAGGAGGGGCAGTGAGAGAGCAGCAGAGCCAGGCAAGGTGAGCACAGCACATCCGGAGTTGCTGAGTTCCGGGGTGGTTTTGGGGCCCCAGCCCTTCAGCACAGTGTCTCCGTGTCCATTCCCCTCTGCAGGACAGCCCGGCTCCACCACCCCTCAGGCAGCCCCTGGGAGCTCTGTGCAGGCACCGCATGGGGCAGCATGCATGCAGGGCTACGGAGGTGTGCCCCCAGCACAGCCCCTGACTCCTCACATCCTCCTTCCTACAGCACCTACTTCCTCCCTTTGATTTCATTTTCCTCCTCAACACAGTGCCCTCAGGATCACCTGTGAGCTCTTTTCTCCCCAGTATGGCAAATTCCCATTGCTTGTTATAACGTAACGAGCAACTTTCTAATTTGGTGCACTATAAGTCAAAACAATTTATATGCAACCCAAGAACAAGTTTCAGGATGAGCACAATTGGATTCCTTTTGATGAACTAATCTATTGGTCCTTAGGCTAAAACGAACATCCCTTATGCTAATCCAGCCTGTATCACCTCCACAGTGCCTGCTGGCATCTCATTTCTCTATAGATACAGAGATAAGAACAGAGCCTGCGTGAGAGTCAGCACTGGCCCAGAATTCGTATGGGCTCCAGGAGATAGAGAGCAGCGTGATGCCTCAGTAGAAGCAGACAGAATCCAAACGCATGTTTAGGAATAATAACCAATAATATTTATTACACACTCACACATATAAATGAACAGCAAACAAAATTGTATCAATTAATAGAAATAGATAAGCATTTTAAAGGTGAAAATGCATAATATGAGCCTGCTACAGGAACAACAGTGAGTCAGTTGTAGAGAAAGATGAGAAGTTAATCCCTCCTGAAATGTGTCCTTGCCATCATTTTCCTCACTGCATCCTTGAGTACCTGGTTCCTCATGCTGTAGATGAGGGGGTTCAGTGTTGGAGGCACTACTGAGTACAAAAATGACACCACCAGGTTCAGGGATGGAGAGAACAGGGAAGGGGGATTCAGGTAGGCAAAGAAGACCGTGCCCACAAACAGGGAAACTACGGCCAGGTGAGGGAGGCACATGGAGAAGGCTTTTTGCCGGCATTGATCAGAGGGCATCCTCAGCACGACCCTGAAAATGTGCACGTAGGACAGCACTATGAATACAAAGCACCCAAGTACGACAAGAACACTTACCACAATAAATCCAGTTTCCCTAAGGTAGTCTGATTGCGAGCATGAGAGCTTGAGGATTTGTGGAATTTCACAAAAAATCTGGTCCACGGCATTGCCCTGGCACAGTGGTATAGAAAATGTATTGGCAGTGTGCAGCAGAGCATAGAGAACACCAGTGCCCCAGGCAGCTGCAGCCATGGTGGCACAAGCTCTGCTGCTCAGGAGGGTCTCGTAGTGCAGAGGCTTGCAGATGGCAACAAAACGGTCATAGGCCATGACTGTGAGAAGGGAATACTCTGCTGAAAATAAAAACAAAAAGAAAAAGACCTGTGCAGCACATCCAGCGTAGGAGATGGCCCTGGTGTCCCAGAGGACATTGGCCATGGCTTTGGGGAGAGTGGTGGAGATGCAGCCCAAGTCGAGGAGGGCGAGGTTGAGGAGGAAGAAGTACATGGGTGTGTGCAGGTGCTGGTTGCAGGCTACGGCTGTGCTGATGAGGCCGTTGCCCAGGAGGGCAGCCAGGTAGATGCCCAGGAAGAGCCAGAAGTGCAGGAGCTGCAGCTGCCGCGTGTCTGCCAACGCCAGCAGGAGGAACTCGCTGATGGAGCTGCTGTTGGGCATCTGCTCTGCTATTCCTGGACGTGGAGTTGCTGTTAGGAGTGCAGAAGATAATGACAAATCAAGACCGTCCTCAGAGAAAATCAGTTCCCACATCCCATATCTTTACCCTGTCTACACTCAGACCTCTCATTCCAAACTCTGTGCAATTAGTTTTGCTTTACTGTCTTCACTTACTTGACATACGGTGTTAAAGGCCATGAGTAATGCTGCTCCAGTGAGCTCACAGCCTTCTCACATCCCACATATCCTGAAAGTTCCCTCTCCTTTCTCTCTACTCCCCGTCACCTGCCGATCATGTCCCCAGCATTAATACGTGGTGCACAGGAACTGCTCCTGGGCACAGCTGTTTCTCTGCAGCTCTGCCTGCTTGTATGAGCACTTTGTGTCCCAGGGGACCAGCCCAACTCAGCGGGAGAGGATGTGATTTTCTTCTCCCCATCTCCCTGGAGATGTCCGTGACTCTCCATGGCCAACAGCTTCTGAAAGGCTGCTGGATGATCGCAGACTCACACATAATGGAGACGTAGAATGGCTTAGGTTGGAAGGGATATTAAAGTCACTCACTCCCAACCCTCCTGCCATGGGCAGCGTTGCCAACCCCCTGATCATGTTGTCCAACAACCCATCCAACATGGCCTTGAATGCCTCCATGGATGGGGCATCCACCACCTACTTGGGCAATCTGTTCCAGAGCCTCACCACCATCCATGTGCAAAAATTTCAGCAGAGTCACTTGCTCACTTACAGACAATTGCTGATGAACAAGGTGCCTGGGGTGCTCCTAGATGTGGGCAACACTGCCTGCAAGCTGTGGTAGACAACCTCAGAGATAGCCACCTCCTTTCTGAGCATTAGCTGGGAGCCAAATGTGAATGGGAGTATTCTTGGTCATCCTAAATGACACCAGAGCTCTGATTTTAGGACACCTGAGAGTATCATTTTTCACCTGTCCCCTTGGAGCATGCCGAGTTATACCGCTGACCGAATGGATGAGCTCAGCATAAGAGCCAGGTCATTGTCTCTGCTCCATCTGTGCCATATTCTGGAGTTCAAGGCATTACAAAGCTAGGACACACCTACGCTCCTTCAATGATGACACCTGAGTTTGTTCTGGGCTCTCTTATGAACTTATGAACTTATGAACTCTTATGAACTTATGAACTTATGAACTCTTTTGAATGGCAGTTCCCTGGGGTCTCCAGCACACCCACAGCCAGCTGGCAAAATGCAGCACAGCACCTTCAGGAAAGCCATGCCCTAGGAGTGTTGGTGCTGGCTGGACAGCTCCAAGCCCCACAATGGCTCTATTGCCCGCGTGCCACCTTCTGAGCACCACTACCATTGTGTAGACACAGGATCCAGCCAGGATACATCCAGTGATGCTTTGGGAATGGAAAGCTTTCTAAAGTGTCTTTACACTAAGGAGAACACCAAAACTATGAACTCCTTGAGCTAGAAATCTTTTTGCATTTGCAGACCTAGGATCTTCTTGGATCACAGAAACATGGCAGGATGGTTCCCACCTGTGAAGCAATGAAAAAGAGGGATAAGGACTCTTCACAGGGGGTGGTCAAGGAAGGCTACTGCTCTGTCTGTGAGAGCACACTGAGCTCTGCCTGGAGAGGGCAGAGGATCCCACTGTGAACTGATGGAAATGGCTTAAAGAGGAGACCAGCAGTGCCTGTTACTGGTTTCCTGATCAGGAAGAACAAGAGGAAGGGGACCTAAAAAGACAAACAGGAGCCTCACATTTTGAGGCCCTTGTCACAGTCAGGGGCTTTACTCACTCCAACATCTTCTGGAGAGGCAGCACAGCAGGGCATAAGCCATCCAGAAGATCCCTGGAGAGCACGGCTGACAGCTTCATGACCAAGCCAAAGAAGAACTAAAGAGAAGAGGTGCTCTGCTGGATCTCATACTCACCAGCAAGGAGGGTTTGTGAGGAATGTGAAGGTCAAAGGCGTCCTGGGCTGCAGTGGCCATGGCATAGTGGAGCTCAGGTGTCTGTAGAGAGGGCAAAAGAGAAGCTCACAACTTTGGGCTTCAGCAGAACACAGCTTGGCTTCTTCAAATGTCTGTGGGGTACGGGAAGGCAAGGTAAGGCTCTGAGGGGAATAGGGTCAAAAAAGGTGTTATCTACCTAAGGACCAGAACTTACAAGTAGAAAAAGTCCATTCCAAGGAAGAGAAAGCCAAGCAGCAATGTCAGAAGTCTTGCAGGAATGGGAAAGATTGCCCTGATCAAACCCAAACAGAGCAGTGCAGAGATTTTTCCCAGTGTTCCTGCTGAGATGAGTTTAGCAAAGCTAGAGTTCCACTGCAATTGAATGTGTCCAGGCATATCAAAGGGAGGTAGAGCTTAAAGAAATGTGTAGGCAGGAAAAGGAAGGCTAGGGAGACTGTGGGCCCACAGTAGAATGGGGCAAGGAACCTGGTGAGACAGGACATGGAAAAATCACTGATACTCATTTCCTTCCTGATCTCACTGTTTATCAGTTGGATTGGGCCTCTTGGTATCCTATGTGCCAGAAACAGTTGGGAAATGCTGATGCAAGAAGAGGTGAACTCCGAGCACCTAAGGAAACAGGATCCAGAGTTGGAAGAGACTGACAGAAATCACAGAATCCTTGAGTGGCTTGGGTTGGAAGGAGAGAAAGCAATACCCAGAGTAGTGCCTTCCCATTTCAGATTCTTGAGACAAGAAAGATGTCAGCAAGCTGAACGGGGCTTGGGAAGGCTCAAACAAGAGGTCTGGGTTTGAATGCTTCACGTGTGAGGAGAGGCTGAGGGATCTGGGCCTGTCCAGCCTGGAGAAGGGAAGGCTGAAGAGGATCTCACTGCAGCCTGCCAGAACCTGGAGGACGTGATGGAGAGCACAAAGCCAGGCCCTTCCCCATGGTGCGTGTTGAGAAATAAAAGAGAGGTTTGGCCTGTGCTTCAGAAAAGCACCTTTTTCACCACCAGCTGATGCAAGAATTGGTGCATGTCATCCAATGAGGCTCTGCAGTCTGTTCCCATGGAGGCTTGGAAAATCCATCAGGTGCAAATGCTGAGCAACTTGGTGTGTCCCTCTTTCTGACAGGTTGGGCTGCAGACATCCCCCAGGTTCTCTTCCAGCCTGGCTTATCTTGTGATCCTATGGCCGACAGCTGATGGGAAGAGAGCAGATGTTTACAGAGCATGAAGCATCCTGTGCTGTTTGTGACCATCTAAAACAAGATCTGAGGAAATGAAAAGAGATCGGTACACAGTGTGACTCAGTCAGTGCAAACCCTGAGGGCTGCCACGGGCAGTTCTGGGCAGGATGTTTTGGGGGCACCAGGCTCTGTGCAAGGCACAAATGGACCTTCTTTCCTTTTTGAAGCTGTAAGTCTGAAAGATGCTAATGTCAGTAACACTGCAAAAAGAATAAAAAAATAAATGACCACAAGTCAGGGCATGTTTTCAGCAAGTCATCTGGACACATGCTCTTCCCACTGCTCTCCAGATTTTCCCCATCTCTTGCTCGGTCTTCACTCAGATACCTCCCAATTCCCTGGCTGCTTCGTGACCATCAGGGAGTTTGGAACTTGCTCCATCCATCTATCCAAAGTCAAATGAACTCTTCTGACAACTCCTTAACTGTATTTATATCTATCCCTTCCTATCTCTGTCTAACTCATTTCTTATACAAATGTTCCCTGTGAAAGACAAGCTTTATGAGATGCAGCTTGGACATGGCATGCAGTTGAAGACTGTTTTACTGTTCATTCAATTGCATCGTGTTCCTTTCTGTTTGTTCACAAAAAAAAAAAAAAAGAAAAAAATCTTTCTTTGTCCATGTGCAGCTGGTTCTCTGAGGAAAGCAAGTTGAAGTCCGTGCAAAGGAGGTTTAACACTGAGAGGGTGACTTCTGAGGAAAAGTCATGCATTCCCCATGGGGCCAATGTGAGTAGAAATGGGGTGGCAAAGTTGAGGAGGATGTTTGTCTGCACAGTGTCAGAACAAACTCATTCGGGGACATCCTGGATCAACATCCATTGCTGAGTGCCGCTCCAAATTCTTTTTGAAGCCAGACTGTAATTAAATAAACAATTTGGCCTATTAGATGTTCATGAGCCTCTTCATCTTTAGACTGTCTCCAGACACTTCTCCAACTTGCTGTACAAGTTCTGAACACTTGAAGAAGATGACAGGAAGGCACAGGGCACACGAGGGCTCTTTAGACGGTAATGGGCCCCAGGGGAAATTAGCTGCTGAGTCCATCAACATCCAGTGCAGAGAGAAGTTAGCAGAAAGAGCTCAAGAAGTTAAAGTCAGAAGTAGCAGTGACTTTGGAGTAATAATAGGCCCCATGGAGGGCCATTATCAACACAGCCTCCCCAGGGACTTGTTGGAGCAGATCACTGGAAGCCATGGTTACAGGCTGACAAAGGGACTGTGATGGTGGCTGTGATGCCCTTTGTTATCTCACGAAGCAGAAAGGCCGAGCCCTGATCCCCAGAGAATTGAAAGGGAGATCCTGTCCCTCATGTTGGCTCAGGGACCTTCCTGTGGCATAGGGATGGAGGTTTGTGTGATATCAAGTGAAAGACAAGGGGACAGCAGCTCTCTGCGTGGGGTGCAAGATGTTGTGAGGCCCAAGTCCCACATGGGCAATGTGTCTCATCACACGATTTGGATGTGAGAGGGGCCCAGTCTGAAAAAGTAGTAGTCAAGCACAATGAACCTTTGAACTTCAGATCTCTCAGGCCCAAGGTGGAGGCACCACAGCCTCACTGGGAGAGTTTGGCTCTGGGGATGCCATGTTTGATGCTAACTCATGTGCAGAGCTCCTTTCCTGCAGATCAGCCCCCAGTCTGTATTGATGTGTCATCACTCCTTGTCTCTCCTTCACAGCACTGTGACTCTGGCATCTCTGTGCTGTAACTCCAACATCAACACACTCCTGCCTGCTGTGACAGCCCAGTGACTCTGGCATCACTGTAATACAGACCACTGCAACAACTCAGTTATTCTGACATCACTGATGTCCACACCACCAAGTCTCTTGTCTCATGGCTCTTGTCACTGAGCTCCTGTGCACTGAGACAGCACAGTGACTCCAACATCACTGTGCTCATATCCACTATCACAGAATCCTAGAATATCCTGCAATAGAAAGGACCCACAAGGATCATTGAGTCCAAGTTCTGGCTCCGTGTGACCATCCAAAATAACAGACCATATGACTGAGGGTGTTGTCTTGCTTCTTGAACTCCAGCAATTTTGGTGCTGTAACCACTTCCCTAGGAGGCCTCTTCCAATGCCCTCCTTTGGACACTCTCCAATAGTTCTATGTCCTTTATGTTTTGCATTGCCCAGAAGTGCAACCAATGCTCCAAGTGAGGCCACAGCAATGCAGAGCAGAGCAGGGCAACTGCTTCCCTTACCTGTCTAGCACTGCTGTCCTCATTGCTCCTCAAAGGAAGGTTGGCCTTCCTGGCTGAGTGGGCACACTGCTGACTCACGTTCAATTTGCTGTTGATCAAGACTCCCAAATCCCTGTCAGTAGAACCACTCTCCAGTGTCCCATTCCCTACTCCGTGAGTACAGCCAGGGTTGCCCCTACGCAGCTGCAGAATCAGGCACTTGTTCTTGTTTCACTTCAAGTGGTTGGTGATTGGCCAGTTCTCTAAGTCATCCACATCTCTCTGCAAGGCCTATGCACCTTCAGTGGAGTCAACAGCTCCACCCGATCCAAAATCATCAGCAAATTTCCTGAAAAACTCTTCTAGTTCTTCATGTAAGCCGGTGATGAAAACATCAAAGTGAAGTGGCTCTAAAACACAGCCCTGCGAATCCCTGTTAGTGACCACTTGCCAAGCTGATGGAACCCCATTTACAATAACCCACTGGGTTATTTTACTGACCCTTCAGCCGAATGCTCACGTATCACAGTGCATTTCTCTCTCTCCATATGCCAGACCATTTTTCCAAAAGGATAATGTGAGAAACAAATGCTCTACTGAAATCCTAACATATAACATCAACTGGCTTCCCTTGATCAACTACATGGGTGACCGTGTCACCAAAGGACATGAAGTTAAACAGGATCTTCCCCTCATGAACCAGAGTTGGCTGTGACCAAAAACAACTGTTTTTCAATAACTCCCTACATCACTTTAACCATAATTTTACCTGGCACTGAAGTGACACTGACAGGTCCTTAATTGCTGGGGTCTTCTTTCTTGCTCTTCTTTAAAACTGGAACAACCTTTTTTGCCACCTTCCTGTCAACTGGGAACAGACATATCCCTAGGCTTCTTCTGATGCCTTTAAAATGAGAGCCCAGAGTAAACTCAGGTGTCATCACAGAAAGAATGGAGATGCGTCATATCTTTGTAATGCCTTCAACTGCACAGTATGCCACAGATGGAGCAGAGAGGAAGATCTGGCTCTTCTTTTGTGAGCTCATCCATTTGGTCAGCGGAATAACACTACATGCTCCATGGGGATAGGTGCAAAAGGCACAGGGTTCTGCTGGCATTTAGGATGGCCAAGCATACCTCCTTCTGGCTCCAACTGATGCTCAGGAAGGAGGTCTCTATCTCAGAGATTTTCCACCACAGTTTGCAAGCACTAGCACACAGCACCCCAGCACCCCATGCACCTTCATCATCACTGAGTAGCGTGTGAGCGACTGAGTTACTGTTGAATAAAGACCAAGGATTGGATGTGGGGCTCACAAGCAGACACCTCATTGTACACATTGAACTCAACTAAGAGGATTCCTGAGTGCCAGAGTCCAGTGGGGAACTTAATCCAATTTCAACCCAAGGGTTTCCATCAGTGGATGAGGTGCCTAACCCTAGAGTTAGGATGAGAGTATCTGATAGTTATAGGACAAATTTCTGTAAGCACCATCCAAACTTGGAGAGATTCAAGGCCAGGTTGGATGGGATCCTTGGGAACCTGATCTAATGGTTTATAAATCTGCCTGTGGTTAGAGGCCAGAACTAGGCGATCTGTAAAGTCCCCTCCAACCTGAACCATTCTATGATTGTGTAATGTTATGTCTGCACTGCCTGAGCTGAATCACTGGGATATATAAGGGAAGCCAACCCCTCCCTGTCCTGATCTGTCCCCTTTGTCATACATGCCACGAGCAGAGGTTTCCAGATTGGACATCTGCTTCTCTCATGTGCAGACGTGTCCAACCATGCTCCTGGAATCCAGTGGACATGTGGTGATTAACTGATCTGACTTTGAATTATGTTTTGCAGTGGTGATCCCGCTGCCTTTCAGGAGCTGTCAGCCCTGGAATCCCCAGGACATCTCAGGGGAGATGACTGGGAAGAAGAAATCACATCCTCTGCTGCTGAGCTGTGTGGCACCTGGGACACATGGAGCTTCTATGAGTGGGCAGTGCTGCAGAGAGACAGCTGTGCCCAGGAGCAGCACTCGTGCAGCACACAGCAGGGCTAGGGACTTGAACTGCCCGTGAAGGGGAGAGAAGAGAAGGAAGAGAGCTTTCAGGCTGTGTGGCACATAAGCAGGCTGTGAGCTCACCGCAGGAACAATTCTCAAAGCCCTTGGCAAGGTAAGTCTCTCAGTGCAGGCAATGAAGCCACTTTTCCTGGAGGGTTCACTGAATCTGGGACATACTATTGCAAGTCAGGCTGCAGACTGTAAGTTTCTTCAACAGGGAATAACCTCTGCTCCAGCTGAGGGCTTCCCTGCTGCAGCATCAGAGCACAGCCCTGAGGGCTGCTTGTCTGAGTGAGCGGCACTGCCAGCTATCTGCCCCAGGCCAGGTCCTGCAGCTTTTGGAGCAGCGAGTGCTCCTACTGACCTTAAGCTGAAGGCCGCAGGACACAGCTCGCTGTAACCTTTCAGTTCTGTGTTGGCAAGGGGATCCCTGCAAAGTCGTGGCACATGCAGAATAGTTGTGTGCTATGTGTGCGCTGTGAAACAGTATTCCCTCCTGTACCACAAGTGTAGCTGATAGCAGCATTCAGTTAGAAGTAGGGACAGAAGGCCAGTGCACTCTGTAATACACCAATACCACTGTCCTCGGTATTTAAAAGCTTTCTGTACTGTAAGAAAAGCCAGGCACCCACGCCATGCAGACTCCCAGACTTCCCAGGACTAACTACAACCCCGCCTTATAAAGCACATCCATTTCATTAGATAAGGATTGCAAGCTGTACTAGAGATATAGGATTTATAAATGCTCACTGATAAATACCAAGGCTATTCCCGTTCCGAGTGGCTAAAGAACTTCAGCATCTCTGATGTTTTATCAAAAAGCTGGAGGTCCTGCATTTAGGTCACAGCTGTGAAAGTTAAAGGGCGCTTACATCAGATGTAGGGTTGTTTCTTTTATTTAAACAGAGGTTTCATGGTTACTTTGAATCATAAAGAAGATGTGCTTCTAGTAGCTGACCTGTCTTCGGCTTCTTCTAGTCTTGTAGCCTTGCCTGGGACTGTTTCAGTAACAGCACCTTATGGCCCTATGTTATTGTGCAAAGATGTTGTTTTAAGCTTCTGTCTAGAAGAGTTGTTACATGTTCCAGACATAAGTCTGGCAGTCAGGAAAAAAGAGTTATAAATAATAATAAAAAAAAAGCACTGTGAGCCAAGTTACCAGGAATTACCAGGTAGAAGAGTTAGTTTCTTCATGGGGAATGCGATTTGTTGCATTTTCCTTTAAGGAAAAAAAACAAAAGCAAAAAGATGCACAGAAAGGAGGCAGTCGGTGAGCCACGCTGTGGGCCATCCCCAGCCCTCGGTGTGAGAGCAGGGCAGTCTGGGCTGAGCACAATGGATCTGTCATGACAAGGAGCAGTCCTGCAGTGCTGAGCACAGACTGCCTGAGGTTGCTGAGGTCTCCATCTGAACGAGAGGCAACACGTTTGGCTCAGGCTGTTTGGGATTCAGGTAATGAAATGAAAGCCTTAACTCCCCCCTCCTGCCCCCAGCACCTCTCCTAACTTCCACTTTGGCCTTATCTAATCAGCATTATCCTTCTGATACGAGGGGGCTGAAATCAGCTCCCACCAATTGTAAATGCCTCTGGATTTTCCTGTGCAAAGCCACTGTCTCCCTGTAGATACCAAGTGCCATTCCTGGACAACTCCTGTTCCTCACAGTGCTCTCAGCACCCATCCTGCCATCTCCAGCTCCCCATGCTGTACCACATGCTGAGCACCCCATTGGGAACAAAATTTATCAGCACCTTCCAAACCAGCTCCTAGAAGTGCACATCGATATACCAAGATGGGTGCTACAAATGGCCTTCCCTCAGGAGAATGTCTCTAATGAAAGCAAGGCACACAGCAGAAAACTTCCCCCAGCATCCCAGCCTTGCCCAGCCACACTTGACCCAGGACGGCCGCAGGCTGTGCAGCCGGGTGCCCAGGGCTGTCGTGCAGAGCAGGGTCAATGCTGTGCCCCAAGGGGCTGCGTGCCGGGGTAGGGACTCTGCCGCCTGCCAGGCTCAGCACTCAGCCTGCCCAGGGAGCTGCCCAGGGGCAAAGAGCTCACAGCTACTCTGCACCAAAGGGAAATTTCCACAAGGAAGACCAATACTGGGATTTTCTGCTGTGTTTCCTATTTTCTGCTTCCAGGGGAGTGTAAAGATGTAAAGTGAGAAACAGAACATCATATACCATGTTTGAGCACACAGCTGAGAGTCCTAAAATGCTTTCAGTCTCTTTTGTTTTTATGAGCATGTATTTTCCTTGCTGAACCAATTGAGTTTCTCTTATGTTCCCTTTCTCACTTGCAAACATGAGCATGCACCTACACAGTGCCTGCTAACAGGATGGGTTCTGATCAACAGATGAGAATGCGTTGCGTCCGAGCTGGTGTCTGTATGTTGAAACAGGAAAAAGATGAGGAAACACTTTCCAGGTGAAAAGTCTGCAGGCATGAGAGATATGATCAGGGAAAGAGAGAAAAGTAATAGCTTAATCTTTTGAGAATAAGAATTTCCCGGAAGAAAACATATAACTGCCTTTAACCTGGACATCTTCTTCAGAGCAAGCCCCCACCCAGAAACAGCCCTCATGGCTGTTAGATCCTCTGCAGCCAGAGCTCCTTCGGAATATAGGAACATCTACTCAGGCATGTGTCTGTCACCCTCTGCAGTACCTGCAGATGTGGGCAATGCAGTCTGTGAAGCTGGAAAAGTGTTGGCTTTCCCTTAATGAGAGTTATGATGCATCTCCCTGAGGCCCTTCGGAGCTGTGATCTGACCTTCAGGATGCAAATCTTTCCCATTGCCTGAAGAACAAAGTCGAGGGAAGAAGCAGAGTGATGCTATATGCATGGAAATGCTGTGGGGTTGGTGAAATGGATGTGAGGTGTCTGTTTTAAGAAGCGCAGTGATGAGGTCTTGCTCACGTCCCTTGAGAAAGGGTGGGTGTTGTGTGATGAGCAGTCGGTTCCTCTTCTCTCAGCAGGGTCTGGCTTCTTTGGAAGGTAACTTGTGAATGCACTTGCCTTCCGTCTCCAATCTGTGCTATTTCACAGCAACTGGAAACAGGCCCACGAGCTCCCCTTATCCTGCACTAAGCAGCAGTGAATCTCTTTGCCTCCCAGGTCTCAATCACAGCCGTTCACACTGAGTGCAGCAGAAGTGCTCAGGATTTCTGACTTCACTGAACAACCTTTGGGCATCATGAGTAGGATGAAACCATGGGAGAAAAAGCATCCCTAAGACTTCTTGTGTCAGTTGTACAGACGCCTACAGGTACTTTTGCATTAGAAGTGATTTCAACTGACAAATTCTAAAAGAAAATCTGTGACCACAGCACCAACACATTCCTCACAGGGATGTGGTTATTTCCTTGAGAGAAGAAAGGCAGACGCCTTCATGGCAAACTCAATGTCATGAACTGCAGCTTACATCACTAACCTCAACAAACATTTCACCCTTGGAAAGACCTGTCTCTAACTTTCATACTCCTTGGACAGGTCCTCATGCCCACAGGTCCTGATACCCAGAAGTGCCAAAAGCCCAACAGCAGCTCCATCAGCGAGTTCCTCCTGCTGGCGTTGGCAGACACGTGGCAGCTGCAGCTCCTGCACTTCTGGCTCTTCCTGGGCATCTACCTGGCTGCCCTCCTGGGTAACGGCCTCATCAGCACAGCCGTAGCCTGCGACCAGTGCCTGCACACACCCATGTACTTCTTCCTCCTCAACCTCGCCCTCCTCGACCTGGGCTGCATCTCCACCACTGTCCCCAAAGCCATGGCCAATGCCCTCTGGGACACCAGGGCCATCTCTTACACAGGATGTGCTGCACAGGTAATTTTCTTTCCCTTCTTCATGACAGCAGAGTATTTACTTCTCACAGTCACTGCTGTTCTCTATGCTCTGCTGCACACTGCCAATACATTTCCTATACCACTGTGGCAGGACAATGCTGTGGACCAGTTCTTCTGTGAAATTGCCCAGATCCTTAGGCTCTCATGCTCACAATCAGACTACCTCAGGGAAATGGAAATTATTTATTTTAGCATTTGTTTAGTCTTCTTATGTTTAGTTTTCATTGCTGTCCTACGTGCATATCTTCAGGTCTGTGCTGAGGATGCCCTCTGAGCAAGGCTGGCACAAAACCTTATCCACGTGCCTCCCCCACCTGGCTGTGGTCTCTCTCTTTGTCTACACTGGCTCGTTTGCCTACCTGAAGCCCCCTTCTCTCTCTTCTCCATCCCTGGACCTACTGGCATCATTTCCGTACTCAGAGGTGCCTCCAGCAGCAAATCCTCTCATCTACAGCCTGAGGAACCAGAAGCTCAAGAATGCAGTGAGCAATACGTACTTGTTCAACTTCCAAAAAATGCACATCAGCCTAACAGGAGCCCCAAGGTAATTCAGAAATCGTTTGGATAGTCCCTTGTTATTATTTGCCTTCATTATTGTTTCCACTGGCATGACTGATTTATAAAGTTTTCTTCTTGGCCTGCCACATTTCTGTCATGCTTTGACACACTTATCTCATGTACGTATAGATCAAGGCTCTCAGTTCATAAATACAATAAAGACACCAGCAGAAATACATGTCTCCATTCCCATGTTTTCCCATCTTCTCTGAAACTGGGAGAGCAACTCACGTATGCAGGAGTAGTTCAGGGGCCAAGAGCCCTTCTGCACCACAGAGCAGCGGCCCCAGTGCTCATGCGGGGCTGCCCCTCACTGCCCAGTGGGCCTGTCCTCTCATCTGTGTTTGAAACGGGGTTGCTGCTTCCCAGGTCCAATGGCCACGGACAGCAGCAGGACGCGGTCTTGCAGTGCTGCTCTCTTTGCACTTCCACTCTTCCCTTTTTGTCTATGCCCTTGGGGACATGGGCAGACCACGAAGGTGGCTCTGGACATTTGTCACCCCCAGCCTCTTGCATTGTCCATTTCCAGCACTGACTGCATGTTTATGGCAGAGCTTTTCCCAAGCTCCTGAAGTACACTGATGACATTGCAGTGTGGGGGAGATACAGCAGAGGAAGTTTTTGAGAAAGGAGAGCAAGTAATCCAAATTCTTCTGGGTGTAGGTTTCACTATTAAGCAAAGCAAATGAAAGGGCCTGCACAGGAAATTCAGTTCCTAGGAATAAAGTGGCAAGATGGATGTCATTACGTCCCAGTAGATGTGATTAACAACATTACTGCCATGTCTCCACCCACTAGTAAAGAAGAAACTCAATCTTTTCTGGGCATAGTGGACTTTTGGAAAATGCACATTCCTGTCTGTAGCCTCATTGTAAACCCCCTTTATCAGGTAACAGAAGAAATACCATTTTGTGTGAGGGTCCTGAGCAGCAGCAGGCCTTTGAGCAAATTAAGCAGGAGATTGCTCAAGCTGTGGTCCTGGGGCCAGTGCAGATGGGACAGGATGTCAAGAATATCCTCTACACTGCTGCTGGAAAGGTAGGTCCCACTTGGAGTTTGTGGCAAAGAGCCTCTGGAGAGACCTGAGGCTGACCCCTTGGGTTCTGGAGTTGAGCATACAGGGGGTCTGAGGAGTGCTACACTCCAACTGAGAAGAAGATCTTAGCTGTGTACGAGGGGGTTCGAGCTGCTTCCGAAGTAATCAGCACTGAAATGCAGCTCCTTCTGGCACCTTGACTGCCAGTGCTGAGCTGGATGTTCAAAGGAACAGCTCCCTCTACCCATCATGCTACTGATGCCACTTGGAGAAAGTGGATTGCGCTGATTGCACATCGAGTTCGGATGGGGAACCTCAGTCCTCCAGGAATCCTGGAGGTGATCATGGACTGGCCTGAAGGTAAAAAGTTTGGAACAACACCAGCAGATGTATCATGTGCTTAAGAGACCCCCACCATACAATGAACTACCACACAATGAAAAGAGATACGCCTTGTTCACTGACGGATTGTGTCATATTGTGGGGAAGCACTGCAAATGGAAGGCTGCTGTGTGGAGCCCCACGCGATGATGAGTTGCAGAGGCCACTGAAGGAGGAGAATCAAGTCAATTTGCAGAGGTAAAGGCTGTCCAACTGTCCTTACATGTGGCTGAATGGGAGAGGTGGCCAATGTTGTATCTTTATACTGACTTATGGATGGTGGCAAATGCTTTATGGGGGTGGTTGCAGCAGTGGGAACACAACAACTGGCAATGGAAGGGTAAACCTATTTGGGCTGCTGAACTGTGGAGAGACATTGGTGCCCAAACAAAAAATATGGTTGTAAAGGTGCATCATGTAAATGCTCAAGTGCCCAAGTGTCAGGCTACTGAAAAACAACGAAATAACAATCAGGTTCCTCCTCAAATCACTGTCCTTTTTCTTTAAACCTATCTGTTATCTGAATGCCCTTCTCCTTCCTCCTCCCAGCCCCCAGAGCACAGAGTTGTGCTTGGGCAGCCACGTGGCCACTGACAGTGCAGATTTTTATTTCTTCCTTCCCTTTCTCCCTCTTTTTTTCCTTGTGTCCCTGTCATGGATAACACCGTGACATGTGTGCACAGTCATGGCTATGTGCAAAACAAGAGCTGTGTTTGCGTCTTCTTGCACATGAGTGTGCAAAGAGATTGGTTTGCCCACAGTTGTGCACACACACATGTTCACACGTGTGTGTGAACATGTGTGTATGCAATGAAATCTTTTGCACATGAGTATGGTTTTGCACATAGTTGCATGAACATGAATGGTGTGTGCAATCAGTTGTCCAAACGTGCGTGTGTATGTGTGAATGCACAGGTATGTGAGTAGGGAAGCCTTTGCACATGTATGTACGCTTCTGCACATATGTTGATGTACAGATGCGTGTGAAATGGTGTGATTTGAACCCTCAGTAAGTTTGCAGATGACACCAAGTTGGGAGGATGTGTCAAACTGCCTGAGGGTAGGGAGGCCCTTCAGAGGGATTTGGATAGGCTGAACAGCTGGGCTGAGCTCAATGGGATGAGGTTCAATAAGACCAAGTGCCGGGTCCTGCACTTTGGCCACAATAACCCCATGCAATGCTATAGGCTTGGGGCAGAATGGCTTGAAGAATGTAGAGAGGAAAAGGACCTGGGGGTGTTGGTTGATGCTTGGCTCAACATGAGCCGGCAGTGTGCCCAGATGGCCAAGAAGGCCAACGGCATCCTGGCCTGTATTAGAAATAGTGTAGCCAGCAGGAGCAGGGAGGTGATCATCCCCCTGTACTCAGCTCTGGTACGGCCGCACCTCGAGTACTGTGTTCAGTTTTGGGCCCCTCATTACAAGAAGGACATTGAGGCCCTGGAGCGTGTTCAGAGAAGGGCAACAAAACTGGTGAGGGGTCTGGAGCACAAGTCTTATGAGGAGCGGCTGAGGGAGCTGGGATTGTTTAGTCTGGAGAAGAGGAGGCTCAGAGGAGACCTTATTGCACTCTACCACTTCCTGAAAGGGGGGTTGTGGTGAGGAGGGGGTTGGCCTCTTCTCCCTGATAAATAACGACAGGACGAGAGGGAATGGCCACAAGTTGCGCCGGGGAAGATTTAGATTAGACCTGAGGAAACATTTTTTTTCTGAAAGAGTGGTCAGGCACTGGGATGGCATGCCTAGGGAGGTGGTTGAGGCACCATCCCTAGCGCTGTTCAAGAAGCATTTAGATGAGGTGCTAAAGGATTTGATTTAGTAGTTGGGTAGAGATAGTGATAGGAGGATGGTTGGACTAGATGAACTTGTAGGTCCTTTCCAACCTTATGAACTTATGATTTCCAAAAATGCACATGAACATGTGCAAGGATGGAATTGCACACATCTTCATGTCATCTTCATGTAAATGGGGCGTGCAAGGAGGTGTTTGCAAGTGAGAGTGCAGAGGTGGTGGGGTGGCCCCTGTGGGTATGTGCCTGAATGTGCGTGCATAAGGATGTAGTGACGCCATGATTTTCAAGCCATTGCTTCCTAGGGGCTAATTAAATAAAATACTTGAACAAAATTTCACACAGAGATTGCTGGTAAAGGTAAGCAATAACTGAAACGAGAGAGAAAGGCTCTGACCTTGCTGCTTGCTGTGCTGCTGGTACCCAGAAGGGCACAGGCATTTGGGATGGCTGCATGACTGAGGGGCCTCTTCTGAGTGCTTTCCAGCACCTTCAGGTTTATCTTGAAAGATGGTTCCGTTCCCATTTCTTCCCAGTGCTGCTCACTCCTTTAGGCAGTGACTCCTTTTCCACAGTGAGGCACAGCTAACTGGTGATAAAGCTTTACCCAAGGGGTGCACACCATCCCACTCCTCTGCCTGGTTGCAGTTGTATTTCATCTGCCTTTTCTTCAGGTCAAAGCAGAATGAGTTTGTCTGCTTCAGCAGAACAGCTGCCTTCATGGAGGTGCAGATGCAGTCCATAGATGAAATATGCTTTTGCTATCAAGGAGACAACAGATTTCCATGGTTATATGGGAATAGGGTAAATACGGCAACTATCATCTTCCTGAGAGAGCCACGGATGCTCTACAAGAACATACATCTGAATGTTTACCTGCTACCATTAGGTCCTAGCACTGAAAAGCCACATAGAACAACTTCAATCTTTTCCCCTTCTCCCTTTTTTCTTTTTAAAATCACTACTCATGTTAGCTGAGTAAACGAGAAGAGCACGAGCTCTTATTATTCCTCAGTTTGTTGCATCAGCTTTGATTATCTGACTAATTCCAACTAACTGATTAACTTCCAAGGAAGTTTGCACAGTCAGTGCAGTTATTACCACCTGTGGAGTTGTGGGGTAAATAACTCCCAAGGATGGTACTTCACAAAGAAATAGCATAGACGACGGTATATTTTGAGTTGTTCGATATAGAGAGTATACAAATAATACAAAAGAGAAGATGGCTCACCATCAGGATGTCAAGGCTCACACAGGACTCCATGTGGGAGGAATCTCCAAGAAGAAATCCAACCCTAGTGGTGGTCAGCACTTAAATGGGGTTTGGGAGAGGTGGAGCCAGGCTCCACCCCTTCCAATCACACAGGTATATCACCTTCACCTGTGGCTCCATGGCTGACTTGGTGCTCACCTCAGGTGACCAATCAGTGATTCAGGCCGTGATTCAGCAGTTCCCATACATCAAGAAAGTGAACTATTTTGTAAATGTTTTGTATTTTTAGTTTAGATCAGGTGGAAAAAGCATTTGCACAGCTCTGACAGCAGCTGAAATCGCTTTGGGTGAAACATTTTATCTAAGCCATTTTCATTCATTTTTCTATATAAGCACTCCCTTGACTGCATAAAGCTTTTATGTTTAATAACTTGTAAATTTGCTGAGTCAAATTAAGCTGATAGACTTTTATTAGTGATACTGAATAAAATAAAAAATACCTCGACAGTTTTCCATAGTTTCAATTTTTTCTCTGTACCCCTAAATCTTGAAAGATGATGGCCATTTGCTAATCCAGGATCTGCATGTGAATCTAGTGGGTCACAAAGGGAATCGTGTGGGGAATGTAGGTTATGCTAAGATGAAAACAGCAAAGATTTTAATAAAACACTGTAGCTTGGGCCAACCTACATTGTGGTTTGTTCTCCGTTTGGTTGAAATGTTAATCATCCTACTTTATATAACAGCTAACCCTTTTAAAGAAGAACTCTTATTCTCAGCCAAACTTTATGAACTATATAGACATGAATTTACCTTTCAGGTATTGATGTGATTTCTTTTATTCTTCCTAATCTTATGCTGATGAAATTATTGCAGAATTCCTCATCTCCTTTTGTCTACTGTCTATTCATGCTCTTGGGGCTTTAATCAAAACTTCACTCCCTGTTACTGTGAGTCGACAGCAGGGATAAATGGGTGGAGGGATTGGCCTTACTGATTCCTTTGCAAATGTAGCATTTCTGGCAAAGAACCCAGGAAAGAATTCCTGAAAGGTAAAAACAGAATTTCCAGGAATTAATGCATATCTTTTGACTGAGCACAAAAGTTCATCTTTAAATAGTAGAAATAGCTGCCATATTGGGGTGGGTATTGAAACCGAATAAACCTGTGGGTTGTCTTGCTGCTCCTAAAGTAGTGTACCAGTGAAGTTTGGGAAATACTTTCCTTAGAAAGTGCCAGCATCAGAACGTGTGATGATAAGATGTGACTTTTTATTTATTTATTAATTAGAGGAATGATTGTAGAGGAATGATAGGAAACTTGAGACCATGCAAGCTGCTAAATATTTTAGGAGCCTGGTTGAGATAGTACTTGAACATATGGGCAGTCATTTATGATGCAAATTTGTATCTGGCTGCTGCTTCCTCCTTTCCAGGTGGCCAAAGTTGACTACCAGACACGGTTGTTGTTTTTTTTTTTTTTTTTCCTCCTGGTGTGAGCGTGATCAAACAGCAAGATTTAGTATAGCAAAAAACAAAGCAAGAAAAAAAAAAGCATGAAACTTGAGTAAAAGGGAGTATAGAAATTATTTAATGAAGCTTTTTTAGTTTAATATTCTTGAAGTCTTAGATGCTAGGTGTGAATGTCTGATTGAATGAGTAATTAATGTAAGTAATTCTCAAGCTGGAGCACCATTAGGCTTTTTGTCTATCACAAAGTAAGACCGTCTGTGCTTTTCTGTATGAACACCATGTCTTGTCCTTTTGCAGTAGTAGTTTCAGTAGGACGGTGGACACCTAAATTCTGTAAGCATTATGGGAAGGTAAAACAGCAGCTGATGTGTTTTGAAATACTACTGCTGAATTGATGGGCTGATGCTCGACTTAATTGAAGAGATATAACATTTAGAAGGTTCTGGGGCTGGCTGCTGGCTTTGAAGTAGAGGTTTGGATTCTCTGTACTTGTCAGTCTTCAGCCAGTCTGGGCTATGTGCACACCTCCACCAGTGTCCTCTTAACTTTTGCTTCTTTTATACACTATGGTACACCTGGTAGCACGTGCCGATTTGACTTGATTGAACTTGTACACAGACATAATTATTTTAGAATAGTAATTGCTTGGGCTATGTTCTCAGGCAGTTGGTTTGATTTTTGGATGGTCATCTGTGCAGCTGGACTCAGATTCTCGTGGATCCCTTCCAATGCAGTATAATCTAATTCTATGATGTTTTTTCTTTCCTCTTTTAAGCCTTGCAATATGTATTGAATAGCAAGAGATGACTGGTGTGGGATTAATGCATGTTCACAAAGCTTTCTGTCAAGTTGTGAAAGACTCCAGAACACAAAGTAGAAATACTCAGATACTTGAGCTTTCAAAACTTTCACCATTCTGTACTTGTTCTTCTTTAATACATACTGGTTTCTGAACTCATTAATTGAATTCCCATGTTCTGCTGTGAGTTTATAATATCATTGTGAAGACGGGATTAGAAGTTAAGTTTCACTGCGAGTTTATTGATGGAAATACAATAGTAAATGTCAATGAAAATACATTTTTGAAGAAGGAGATTTGAAGGGTTATGATTATTTTCCTTACCTCTACTCTAAACAGGTGGCAAACGTAGCCTAGCTCTTGAAAAGGTTTCCGTGTGTCGCCTGCACGTCGTCGTTTGGGGGGGGGGGTTGTTGTGGGGGCGGGACCGGCCCCTGGCCGCGTTCCCTTTCCCCCATCACCAGCACCCCGGCCGCAGAGCCGGGCAGAGGTTTAAAGACTCGGGCTGTCCGCGTCGCGATCCGCGAGAGCGCGGGGCCGGAGTGCGGTCGGCCGGCCGGCGGGAAAGGGCGAGTGGTATGAGAGGAGACGTGGTGGCGCGCCTCCCCCCCGGCCTCTCCTGGCCGTAGATGTGTTACCCCGTCCTCCCCTCCCCCGCGGCCTCAGTCTCGGGCGGAGAGACTCCGCACGTTCAGGGCCACGCCGCCGCTTCGCCCCCGGGCCCCGTCGCGAGGCCGCGTCCCGTCCTTCGTCGCCGCCGCCTCCCTCCGCGCTTTCGCCCTCGGTCTCGCCGGCGTGGGGCGTCCCGCATCCCGCCTCCGGGCGCGCCCCCTTCCTTGGGGTTCGTCTCCCGCTGCAGCCTCAGATCTCGCGCCGCGCGGCGCGAAGGGGGAGGTCGGGCGGCTCAACCGGCGGGGTGCACCGCTTCCTTCCCTCCGGCACAGCTGGGAGTAGACCTGGCGGGCCGAGCTTCCTGGCGGCCTTTTCCGCCCCGAGCCAGGGGGTTGACCTGGCCGACTTTTTTTTCTTTCCCTTCCCTGCCCCTTTCAATTCCCTTTCTCCTTTCCTTTTTCTTTTCGCCTTTTCTTTCCTCTTTCCTTATCTATCTGTCTGTCTATCTACCATCTAATCTTCTCTTCCAGAGCCCCCGCCCCCCACTTGCGGCGTCTGCCACGACAGCTGCCTGCCTGGCCGGCCGCGAGCAGACGGGTAGAGCTGTGGGCCGGCTCGCTTCCCCCTCCCGTCCCCAGGGCTGCAGCGTATTTTTTTTTTCCACCTAACATTTCATTATTTCTTTAACTTTTTTTGCGGCAACATTTATTTATTTATTTATTTCCATGTATATATATAACTATATATATATTTTCAACATTCAAATTCTTATTTATTTACCTTTTGCTCTTTTTAATTTTTTTTTCATTCTCTCACGATTTTTTTAAAGTTTTTTAAAATTTTTAGGTATCATTTATTTTTTCCCTTTTCAGAGTTATTTCAGAAAAAGAAAATTATTTTTGTATTTTTTTATTTCTGTACTTTATCTCAAAATATTTAACTTTCATAAGTATTCATTTCTTTAATTATTTACTTTTCATCCGGTTTTAATTGTATTTTTTAAATTTTTATTTTTTAATTATCATTTATTCGGTTCCAAATACATATATATTCAATTCTTTAATCAATTTTATTTAATTGTAGCTCTTTTTAATTATTTTTTCATAATTTAGTTCACAATTTATTTTTTCTCATTGTTCAACTTTTTAATTATTTACTTTTCCATTTCTAATTATTTATTTTTATGTATTTATTTCACGAAATAATATATTTTAAATGGTTTTTATTTTGTGACTGTTTTTAAATTATATTTCTTTATTTTTTTTTCAATAATTTTATTCCTTTTTAATTATATATTTTTCACAATTTATATGATTTTTTCCATTTTCAAATCTATTTTCACAAACTTTTGTAAAAGAAAACGTATTTTCATATTTATTTTTTTCATTTTAAAAATTATTTATTTCGCGAAAAAAAAAAAATTTTCATGTTTTGTTTTTGTTTCACAAAAATATTTTTTATACTATTTTTTATTTTTCACCTGTCGAAAATATCTATTTCATACTTGTCTCTCGAAAGTAAATTTTATTACAAAAATATAACATCGTTCGATTATTTTTTTTCCTATATATATATTTAACTATTTATGTAACTGCGATTGTGCCCCCTGCCCCCCCCCCCATCCTTCTCCCCGCCCACCGCTGCAGCGCATTCCATGAGGGCGGGCTGGCTGGCGGGCAGACGGGTAGACCTGTCGGCCTGCTCGCTTCCCCCTCCCAGGCCCCTCTGCCCCGTGTTTTTTTTTTTCATTTATTTATCCGTGATTGTTTTTATTTTTACTTCTTAATTATTTTTGTCCAGCCGAAGATTCCTTCTTCAGCGGGGTAGATGTGATGAGGCGGCCAGGCTGGGCTCCGCGTCTCTCTCCCTCTGCCTCCCTCCCTCCCTTAACACCCCCCCCCTCCCCCCCTCCAACCTTACCTGCCACAGATCCACCCCGCCCGACATCTGTGTCATGTTTTTACCAAACTTTTTATTACTTTTAAGTGTTTTGTTTTTTTTGGGGGGGGAGGAGGAGTTGGTGGTGGTGGTGAAAGGCGGTGTTTTTTTGTTTTTGTTTTTTAATTAAAATGAATAATTATTGAATTAATTATTGAATAATGAATGCTTTCTTTGGGTTTTTGTCTCAAGACAAAAATACGTTTTCATCTTTTTAATTTGTTTTCCTCGTATTTATCTTTATTTTTTTGTTTTTTCAATTTCTGGCCGTTTTTTTTTTCAGTGGGGGGGAGTGGTTGGTCAGGAGGGCTGCCTCTTTATTTTTATATAACTTGTATACATATTTAGGTATGTATGTACGTACGTACGTTTGTATTGTGCACCTAAACCCCATTTCTTTTTTTTTTTTTTCTCCCAGTCACAACACTCCATCCAGACTCGGCAGCCAGCTTTCCCTGAACCTCCATCCTGGATCCGCCGGCCAATTGCTTTTGAATTTTTCCTCCCCCATATTCTTCCTCCCTCCCTTCCTTCCTTCCCTGAGATCAATCGTCTAGTCAGCTGCCTGTCCGTCCTTCCTTCTGCTCACCAGGTCTTCATTCACTTGAGCGAGCTGTGGGGTTTTTCCACCTTGCACCCTATCCCCCTCACCGTGGACGCACCCTGGCCTGCTGTCCTTCCTTTGGGCTGCCCTTCCTTTGGTTGTTTTGGGGCTGTTGGTTAGGGTCAGAGTTGAGCACTCCGTGGCGGCTTGGAGATGGCGCTGCCGGGTGGCTTGCTGTGTCCGGCTAAGTGTGCCCGTCTCGGGCGAACCTCTCACGCTTCCCAAACGGCGGCGGCGAGAGATCACAGCGCATGTGTCTTAAAAACGCCGGCCACGTTTACGCAGCTACAGCCGTTCCGCACTTCCCGAACGGCGGCGGCAAGAGCTCGCTGCCCGTTGCATCTCGAAATGCCGGCCAGGTCTACCCAGCTAATACCATCTCGCGAGTCTCGAACGTTGGCGTCCAGTGCTCGATGCTGGTGCCGCTTGGGAACGCCGGCCACGTCTTCCCGGCTACAGCCGATCCGGTCGCTCGTCGCCAGCGGCGGCGGACGAGGGTGGCAGCCAAGCGCCGTGCCATCCGCGACCACGTCTACCCGGTATCGACGTAGTAGGGCGTGCCAAGCCGAGGCGCCTAGAGGGCGCTTCAGGGGCGTCGTGCAATGTCCGGCCGCGTCTACTGAGCTCCGATGGAGCTGAGCGATCCGAGCCGGCGTCTAGAGGGCGCTGCTAGGGCGTCTTGCCATCGCCTGCCACGTCTACCTGGTTCCGACGGAGTCGAGCGCTCTGCGGCGGATTGGAGATGGCGCAGCCGGTTGGCTTGCCGACTCCAGGCAAGTGTGCCCAGAACCGGGCAAACCTCTTCGCACCTGGCGATCCTCGGCCACGTCTACCCGGTTCTGACTGAGCTGAGCGATCCGAAGAGGCGGATAGAGGGCGCCACCGGTTCTGCTTGCCATCTCCGGCAACGACTACCCGGTTTTGACGTAGTTGGAGTGCCAATAGGAGGTGCCTTGAGGGCGCTACGATTTCATCGTGCAATGTCCGGCCACGTCTACCCGGCAACAGCCGTAACGCGCTAACGGGAACGGCTGCGGCGAGAGCTCGCTGCCTGTGCGTTTCGGAAACGCCAGCCAGGTCTACCCTGCTAAAGCCGTCTAGAACGTTTGTGTCCGGTGCTCCATGCCGCTGCCGCTAGGGAACGCCGGACACGTCTTCCCGGCTACTGGTCGCCCGTCGTGAACGGCGGCGGCGGCGGACGTAGGAGGCTGCGAGGGCGCCGTGCGATCTCCGGCCACGTCTACCCGGTTCCAAAGCAGTTGGGCGTGCCAAACGGAGGCGCCTAGAGGGCGCTCCGAGGTCGTCGTGCAATGTTCGGCCACGTCTACCGAGCTCCGACGGAGCTGAGCGAAATGAGGACGCGTCTAGTGAGCGCTGCCGGGGCGGCTTGCCGTCGCCTGCCACGTCTTCCCGATTCCGATGGAGCCGAGCGCTCCGCGGCGGATTGGAGATGGCGCAGTCGGATGGCTTGCTGTCTCCGGCCAAGTGTGCCCAGAATTGGGTGAAACTCGCGCTTCCCTAACAGCGGCGGGTTCTTAGTAAAGTTTAAGAAAGTTTCAGTAAAGAATAAAAAAAAAAAAAAAAGCATTCTCTTTTTAAACTGCTCTTAAAGGGACTGTATTTCATCATTTTTTAACTTGTTATGCTCAGAATGTACTGGGACTTAATTAAGTTTGCCAGTCTGATCCATGGAGCTTGGTCTCTATATGATAAACTAAAAACACTGATGGACTTACCTACCTAGCTTTTGTATACAATGTGCCATTCATTTCCGGAGGGAGTAACTCCAGATGGAATTGCTAACTCTATGGAACTTGTGATTTTTAAACACTCCTGGCCTGTCCTTTGAATTCAGTATGCGTTTTCTGGATGCTCATCAAGTTCTCGTAATGATTGTGGTGTCAGTCTCCCTGAACGTACTCTTCATCAGTATCTGTATTTATAATACTTTGAGAAAGCCTTCCCCAGAGCCAGAGAATACTGACTGGCAGGAGGTTTGGAGGGACTTAAGAGAGACTTTAGAGAAATGGGCAACACCGGTGTCATGGAACTTTTCTCCTGAACACCTGCAAGATCCTGAGAACTTAAGCAGATATTTGAGACAGGGATGTTGCGGCTCAAAGAGACCTGAGGAGGCCCGAAGTACTTGGGGTCTGGCTTATGCTTACCGAGCCTTATTCAATACTATCCTAGAGAGGCATCGAGTTTTTGAAATAGAGCGAGAGAGTCTCCGAGCTGAAAGGGACAATCTCCTGATCCAGAAAGAGACTCATTTAGCTGACAATCAGACACTCCAGTCCAATCTAGACTCCCTCCAGACCAAGCGAGTTGCCCTCCAGTCTCAACAAGAAGCTCTCCAATCCAACATGGACATCCTCCAACCTGAAAGAGACACCCTCCAGTCCAAGTGAGACATCCTCCTGTCTGAACGGTACTCCTTCAGAACTGAGCGAGGTACCTACCAGCCACAATAGCCCCTGCCCCCCAGCCAGGGGGGAGAAACGCGCTTCTCGGTGGCGAGAAATCACAGCGCGTTTAAAAATGCCGGCCACGTCTACCCGGCTAATCTTTCTTGCGCTTCCCTAACGGTGGCGGGGAGAGTTTGCTGCCCATTGCGTCTCAAAATGCCGGCCAGGTCTACACAGCTGTCTCTCGCGTCTCGAATGGTGGCGTCCGATGCTCGATGCCGGTGCCGCTAGGGAACGCCAGACACGTCTTCCTGGCTACGGAAACGACCCGGTCTCTCATCACAAGCGGCGGCGGCAGCAGACGGAGGTGGCAGCCGGGGCACCGTGCGATCTTCGGCCACGTCTACCCGGTTTCGACGGAGTTCAGCGTGCTAAGCGGAGGCGCTTAGAGGGCGCCCCAGGGTCGTCGTGCAATGTTCGGCCATGTCTACCCTACTCCGACGGAGCTGAGCGATCCGAGGAGGCGTCAAGAGAGTGCTGCTGGGGAGGCTTGCGGTCTGCGGTGACGTCTACCTGGTTTCGACAGAGATTAAATGGGAGTATTCTTGGCCATCCTAAGCGAAACCACAGCAACTAAAGAAAAAGTTTCAGGATGAGCACAATTGGTTTCTTTTTGATGAACTAATCTATTGGTTGATAGGCTAAAACGTGCATCCCTTTTGCTAATCCAGCCTGTATCACCTCCACAGTGCCTGCTGGCATCTCATTTCTCTATAGATACAGAGATAAGAACAGAGGCTGCGTGAGAGTCAGCACTGACCCAGAATTCATATGGGCTTCAGGAGACAAAGAGCAGCGTGATGCCTCAGTAGAAGCAGACAGAATCCAAATGCATGTTTAGGAATAATAACCAATAATATTTATTACACACTCACATATAAATGAACAGCAAAAAAAAGTATCAATTAATAGAAATAGATAACCATTTTAAAGGTGAAAATGCATAATATGAGCCTGCTACAGGAATGACAGTGAGTCAGTTGTAGAGAAAGATTCTCATGTTTAAACCCTGCTGAAATGTGTCCTTGCCATCATTTTCCCCACTGCATCCTTGAGTTCCTGGTTCCTCATGCTGTAGATGAGGGGATTCAGTGTTGGAGGCGCTACTGAGTACAAAAATGACACCACCAGGTTCAGGGATGGGGAGAACAGGGAAGCGGAATTCAGGTAGGCAAAGAAGCCCGTGCCCACATACAGGGAAACCACGGCCAGGTGAGGGAGACACATGGAGAAGGCTTTTTGCCGGCATTACTCAGAGGGCATCCGCAGTACGGCCCTGAAAATGTGCACGTAGGACAGCACTATGAATACAAAGCACCCAAATATGGCAAGAACACTTACCACAATAAATCCAGTTTCCCTGAGGTAGTCTGAATGCGAGCATGAGAGCTTGAGGATTTGTGGAATTTCACAAAAAACTAATGGTCCAGAACATTGCCCTGGCACAGTGGTATAGAAAATGTATTGGCAGTGTGCAGCAGAGCATAGAGAACAGCAGTGCCCCAGGCAGCTGCAGCCATGGTGGCACAAGCTCTGCTGCCCAGGAGGGTCCCGTAGTGCAGAGGCTTGCAGATGGCAACAAAGCAGTCATAGGCCATGACTGTGAGAAGGGAATACTCTGCTGAAAACAAAAACAAAAAGAAAAAGACCTGTGCAGCACATCCTGCGTAGGAGATGGCCCTAGTGTCCCAGAGGGCATTGGCCATGGCTTTGGGGAGAGTGGTGGAGATGCAGCCCAGGTCGAGGTGGATGAGGTTGAGGAGGAAGAAGTCCATGGGGGTGTGCAGGCACTGGTCGCAGGCTACGGCTGTGCTGATGAGGCCGTTGCCCATGAGGGCAGCCAGGTAGATGCCCAGGAAGAGCCAGAAGTGCAGGAGCTGCAGCTGCCGCGTGACTGCCAATGCCAGCAGGAGGAATTCGCTGACGGAGCTGCTGTTGGGCATCTGCTCTGCTGTTCCTGGGCATGGAGTTGCTGTCAGGAGTGCAGAAGATAATGACAAATCAAGATTTGGAAATGATAAAGTAGAGTCTCTATGGATAAGGATCAGGGTGATGGACATTAGGAGTGACATCGTGGTGGGGGTCTGTTATAGACCACCTAGTCAGGATGAAGAAATAGACAAGGTGTTCTATAAACAACTCATAGATGTTGCACGATGGCCAGCACTCATTCTCATGGGGGACTTCAACTTCCCTGACATATGCTTGAAATATAATACTGCGCAGAGGAAGCAGTCCATGAGATTTCTAGAATGTGTGTATGACTGCTTCCTGACACAGCTGGTGCAAGAGCCTACCAGGGGAGATGCCTTGCTAGACCTACTCTTCACTAACAGGGAAGGACTAGTAGGAGATGTGAAGGTTGGAGATTGTCTTGGCCAGAGTGACCATGAAATGGTGGAGTTTGCTATTCTTGGTGATGTCAAGAGGGTGACTAGCAAAACTGCTACCTTGGACTTCCGGAGGGTAGACTTATTCATTGACTTAGTCCTTTTCAGGACGCTTGTTGCAAGGGTCCCTTGGGACTCGCTCCTGAGGGGTAAAGGGGTCCAGAAAGCCTGGATGCTCCTCAAGATGGAAATCTTAAAGGCACAGGAGCAGGCTGTCCCGGAGTCCCGTAAGTCGAGCTGGAGGAGAAAAAGACCAGTGTGGATGAACCGGGAACTTTTGTTGAGACTCCGAGAGAAAAGAAGAGTCTATGTCCTCTGGAAGATGGGACAGGCTACTTGGGGTGACTAGAGACAACTGGACAAGATTTGCAGGCAGAAAATTAGAAACGCTAAAGCCCAGCTTGAACTTAGACTGGCTACTGCTGTAAAGGAGAACAGGAAACCCTTTTACATTTTTACATATTAACAGCAAGAGAAAAACTAAGGAAAATTTATCTCCTTTACTTGATGAGGCAGGGAATGTAACCACAGATGATAAGGAAAAGACTGAGGTTCTCAATGCCTTCTTCACATCTGTCTTTAATAGACAGAGCAATTGTCCACAGGGTGCTTGCCCTGTCCTGGAAGTCTGGGACGGAACACATATTGCACCCTCCGTGATCCAAGCAGAGACGGTCAGAGATCTACTCCTCCATCTGAACTGCCACAAGTCCATGGGACCAGATGGGATCCACCCAAGGGTGCTGAGGGAGCTGGCAGAGGTGATTGCCAAGCCACTTTCTGCCATCTATCAGCATTCCTGGTTATCTGGAGAGGTCCCACCAGATTGGAGGCTTGCCGATGTGACTCCCATCTACAAGAAAGGCCGTAAGGAAGACCCAGGGAACTACAGGCCTGTCAGCCTGACCTCGGTATCAGGGAAAGTTATGGAGCAGATGATCTTGAGGGAGATCACACGACACGTGCATGGCAACCAGGGGATCAGACCCAGCCAGCACGGGTTCACAAGGGGCAGGTCGTGCTTGTCCAACCTCTTCTCCTTCTATGACTGGGTGACCAGACTGGTAGATGAGGAAAAACTGTTGATGTAGTCTACCTGGACTTCAGTAAGGCCTTTGACACGGTCTCCCACAGTATTCTCCTGAGGAAACTGGCAGCCTGTGGTGTGCACAGCTTCACTCTTCTCTGGGTGGAGAACTGGCTGGAGGGCCGTGCCCAGCGGGTAGTGGTAAATGGAGTTATGTCCAGCTGGCATCCTGTTACGAGTGGTGTCCCCCAGGGGTCAGTTTTGGGGCCCGTCTTGTTTAATATCTTTATTGATGACCTAGACAAGGGGATTGAGTGTACCCTCAGAAAGTTTGCAGACACCAAGATGGGACGATGTGTCGATCTGCCTGAGGGTAGGGAGGCCCTTCAGAGGGATTTGGATAGGCTGAATAGCTGGGCTGAGCTCAATGGGATGAGGTTCAGTAAGGCCAAGTGCCGGGTCCTGCACTTTGGCCACAATAACTCCTTGCAATGCTATAGGCTTGGGGCAGAATGGCTTGAATGTAGAGAGGAAAAGGACCTGGGGGTGTTGGTTGATGCTCGGCTTAACATGATCCAGCAGTGTGCCCAGGTGGCCAAGAAGGCCAACAGCATCCTGGCCTGTATTACAAATAGTGTAGCCAGCAGGAGCAGGGAGGTGATCAACCCCCTGTACTCAGCTCTGGTACGACCGCACCTCAAGTACTGTGTTCAGTTTTGGGCCCCTCACTACAAGAAGGACATTGAGGCCCTGGAGCGTGTTCAGAGAAGGGCAACAAAACTGGTAAGGGGTCTGGAGCACAAGTCTTATGAGGAGCGGCTGAGGGAGCTGGGATTGTTTAGTCTGGAGAAAAGGAAGCTCAGAGGAGACCTTATTGCACTCTACCACTTTCTGAAAGGGGGGTTGTGGTGAGGAAGGGGTTGGCCTCTTCTCCCTGATAACTAATGACAGGACGAGAGGGAATGGCCACAAATTGTGCTGAGGAAGATTTAGAATAGATTTAGAAACATTAGAATAGATTTAGATTTAGAAACATTTCTTCTCAGAAAGAGTGGTCAGGTACTGGAATGGCCTGCCTAGGGAGGTGGTTGAGGCACCATCCCTAGCGCTGTTCAAGAAGCGTTTAGAAGAGGTGCTAAGGGATTGGATTTAGTAGTTTAGTGGGTAGGGATGGCGATAAGAGGATGGTTGGACTACATGATCTTGTAGGTTATTTCCAACCTAATGAATCTATGAATCTATGAGTCTATAAACTGCTCATCACACAACGCCCACCCTTTCTCAAGGGACGTGAGCAAGACCTCATCACTGCGCTTCTTAAAACAGACACCTAACATCCATTTCACCAACCCCACAGCATTTCCATGCATATAGCATCACTCTGCTTCTTCCCTCGACTTTGTTCTTCAGGCTATGGGAAAGATTTGCATCCTGAAGGTCAGATCACAGCTCTGAAGAGCCTCAGGGAGATGCATCATAACTCTCATTAAGGGAAAGCCAACACTTTTCCAGCTTCACAGACTGCATTGCCCACATCTGCAGGTACTGCAGAGGGTGACGGACACATGCCTGAGTAGATGTTCCTATACTCTGAAGGAGCTCTGGCTGCAGAGGATCTAACAGCCGTGAGGGCTGTTTCTGGGTGGGGGCTTGCTCTGCAGAAGGTGTCCACGATAAAGGCAGTTATATGTTTTCTTCCGGGAAATTCTTATTCTCAAAAGATTAAGCTATTACTTTTCTCTCATTCCCTGATCATATCTCTCATGCCTGCAGACTTTTCACCTGGAAAGGGTTTCCTCATCTTTTTCCTGTATGAACCTACAGACACCAGCTCAGACACAATGCATTCCTCTTTGTTGATCAGAACCAATCCTGTTAGCAGGCACTGTGTAGGTGCATGCTCATGTTTGCAAGTGAGAAAGGGAACATAAGAGAAACTCAATTGATTCAGCAAGGAAAATACATGCTCATTAAAGCAAGAGAGATTGATAGCATTTTAGGACTGAGCTGTGTGCTCAGCATTTTAGGACTGAGCTGTGTGCTTAGCTGTGTGCTCAAACATGATATATGATGTTCTGTTTCTCACTTTACATCTTTACACTCCCCTAGAAACTGTGTACTGAGCTGTGTGCTCAGCATTTTAGGACTGAGCTGTGTGCATAGGTGTGTGCTCAAACATGATATACGATGTTCTCTTTCTCACTTTACATCTTTACACTCCCCTAGAAGCAGAAAATAGGAAACACAGCAGAAAATCCCAGTATTGGTCTTCCTTGTGGAAATTCCCCTTTGGTGCAGAGTAGCTGTGAGCTCTTTGCCCCTGGGCAGGCTGAGTGTTGAGCCTGGCAGGCGGCAGAGTCCCTACCCCGGCACACAGCCCCTTGGGGCACAGCATTGACCCTGCTCTGCACGACAGCCCTGGGCACCCGGCTGCACAGCCTGCGGCCGTCCTGGGACAAGTGTGGCTGGGCAAGGCTGGGATGCTGGGGGAAGTTTTCTGCTGTGTGCCTTGCTTTCATTAGAGACATTCTTCTCCTGAGGGAAGGCCATTTGTAGCACCCATCTTGGTATATGGATGTGCACTTCTAGGAGCTGGTTTGGAAGGTGCTGATAAATTTTGTTCCCAATGGGGTGCTCAGCACGTGGTACAGCACAGGGAGCTGAAGTTGGCAGGATGGGTGCTGGGAGCATTGTGAGGCAGAGGAGTCATCCAGGGATGGCACTTGGTATCTACAGGGAGACAGTTCCTTTGCACAGGATAATCCAGAGGCATTTACGATTGGTGGGAGCTGATTTCAGCCCACTCGTATCAGAAGGATAATGTTGATTAGATAAGGCCAAAGTGGAAGTTAGGAGAGTGGGCTCTCCCAAAGTGGGAGTTAGTGCTGGGGGCAGGAGGGGGGAGTTAAGGCTTTCATGTAGAGTTAAGGCTTTCATGTAGGTTCGACCTACAGCTCTCATTACCTGAACACCTGGTAATTCCTGGTCAATTGGCGCACAGTGCTTTTTTTTTTTTTTTTAACTCTTTCTTCTGACTGCCAGACTTCTGTCTCGAACATGTAACAACTCTTCTAGACAGAAGCTTAAAACAACAGCTTTGCACAGTAACATAGGACCATAAGGTGCTGTTACTGAAACAGCCCCAGGCAAGGCTACAAGACTAAAAGAAGCTGAAGACAGGTCAGCTACTAAAAGCACATCTTCTTTATGATTCAAAGTAGCCATGAAACTTCTCTTTAAATAAAAAAAACACCACCACATCTGATGTAAGCACCTTTAACTTTCACAGCTGTCTCCTAACTGCAGGGCCTCCAGCTTTTTGATAAAACATCAGAGATTCCAAAGGGGTAGAGAAGTTCCTTAGCCACACAGGATGGGAGTAGCCTTGCTATTTATCAGTGAGCATTTATAAAGCCTAAATCTCAAGTATAGAATGCAATCCCTGTCTAATGAAATGGAAGTGCTTTATAAGGCGCGTTTGTAGTTAGTCCTGGGAAGTCTGGGAGGCTGCATGGGGTGGGTGCCTGGCTTTTCTTACAGTACAGAAAGCTTTTAAATACCAAGGACAGTGGTATTGGTGTATTACAGAGTGCACTGGCCTTCTGTCCCTACTTCTAACTGAATGCTGCTATCAGCTACACTTGTGGTACAGGAGGGAATACTGTTTCACAGCGCACACATAGCACACAACTATTCTGCATGTGCCACGACTTTGCAGGAATCCCCTTGCCTACACAGAACTGAAAGGTGTTCTGTGGCCTCCAGCTTAAGGTCAGTAGGAGCACTCACTGCTCTAAAAGCTGCAGGACCTGACCTGGGGCAGATAACTGGCAGTGCAGCTTACTCAGACAAGCACCCCTCAGGGCTGTGCTTGATGCTGCAGCAGGGAAGCCCTCAGCTGGAGCAGAGGTTATTCCCTGTTGAAGAAACTTACAGTCTGCAGCCTGACATGCAATAGTATGTCCCAGATTCAGTGAACCTTCCAGGAAAAGTGGCTTCATTGCCTGCAGTGAGAGACTTACCTTGCCAAGGGCTGTGAGAATTGTTCCTGCGGTGAGCTCACAGCCTGCTTATGTGCCACACAGCCTGAAAGCTCTCTTCCTACTCTTCTCTCCCCTTCACGGGCAGTTCAAGTCCCTAGCCCTGCTGTATGCTGCACGAGTGCTGCTCCTGGGCACAGCTGTCTCTCTGCAGCACTGCCCACTCATAGAAGCTCCTTGTGTCCCAGGTGCCCCACACAGCTCAGCAGCAGAGGATGTGATTTCTTCTTCCCAGTCATCTCCCTTGAGATGTCCTGGGGATTCCAGAGCTGACAGCTCCTGAAAGGCAGCGGGATGTCCACTGCAAAACATACTTCAAAGTCAGATCAGTTAATCACCACATGTCCACTGGATTCCAGGAGCATGGTTGGACACATCTGCACATGAGAGAAGCAGATGTCCAATCTGGAAACCTCTGCTCGTGGCATGTATGACAAAGGGGACAGATCAGGACAGGGAGGGGTTGGCTTCCCTTATACAGCACAGTGATTCAGCTGAGGCAGTGCTGATTCAGCTGAGATAGACACCTCCTTCCTGAGCATCAGTTGGAGCCAGAAGGAGGTATGCTTGGCCATCCTAAACGCCACCAGAGCCCTGTGCCTTTTGCACCTATCCCCATGGAGCATGTACTGTTATTCTGCTGACCAAATGGATGAGCTCACAAAAGAAGAGCCGGATCTTCCTCTCTGCTCCATCTGTGGCATACTGTGCAGTTGAAGGCATTACAAAGCTATGACACATCTCCGTTCTTTCTGTGATGACACTTGAGTTTGCTCTGGGCTCTCATTTTAAAGGCATCAGAAGAAGCCTAGGGATATGTCTGTTCCCAGTTGACAGGAAGGTGGCAAAAAAGGTTGTTCCAGTTTTAAAGAAGAGCAAGAAAGAAGACCCCAGCAATTAAGGACCTGTCAGTGTCACTTCAGTGCCAGGTAAAATTATGGTTAAAGTGATGCAGGGAGTTATTAAAAAACAGTTGTTTTTGGTCACAGCCAACTCTGGCTCATGAGGGGAAGATCCTGTTTAACATCATGTCCTTTGGTGACACGGTCACCCATGTAGTTGATCAAGGGAAGCCAGCTGATGTTATATGTTAGGATTTCAGTAGAGCATTTGTTTCTCACATTACCCTTCTGGAAAAATGTTCTGGCATATGGAGAGATAGGAACGCACTGTGATGGGTGAGCGTTTGGCTGAAGGGTCAGTAAAATAACCCAGTGGGTTATTGTAAATGAGGTTCCATCAGCTTGGCAAGTGGTCACTAACAGGGATTCCCAGGGCTGTGCACAGTGCTGTCTCAGTTCACAGGAGCTCAGTGACAAGAGCCATGTGACAACATTCTTGGTGGTGTGGACATCAGTGATGTCAGAATAACTGAGTTGTTGCAGTGGTCTGTATTACAGTGATGCCAGAGTCACTGGGCTGTCACAGCAGGCAGGAGTGTGTTGATGTTGGAGTTACAGCACAGAGATGCCAGAGTCACAGTGCTGTGAAGGAGAGACAAGGAGTGATGACACATCAATACAGACTGAGGGCTGATCTGCAGGAAAGGAGCTCTGCACATGAGTTAGCATCAAACATGGCATCCCCAGAGCCAAACTCTCCCAATGAGGCTGTGGTGCCTCCACCTTGGGCCTGAGAGATCTGAAGTTCAAAGGTTCGTTGTAGTTGACTACTTGTTCAGACTGGGCCCTTTTCACATCCAAATCCTGTGATGAGACACATTGCCCATGTGGGACTTGGGCCTCACAACATCTTGCACCCCACGCAGAGAGCTGTTGTCCCCTTGTCTATTCACTTGATATCACACAAACCTCCATCCCTATGCCACAGGAAGCTCCCTAAGCCAACATGAGCGACAGGATCTCCCTTCTAATGCTCTGAGGATAAGGGCTCGGCCTTTCTGCTTCGTGAGATAACAAAGGGTTTTCTCAGCATCACAGCCACCATCACAGTCCCTTTGTCAGACTGTAACCTTGGCTTCCAGTGATCTGCTCCAACAAGTCCCTGGGGAGGCTGTGTTGATAATGGCCCTCCGTGGGGCCTATTATTACTCCAAATTCACTGCTACTTCTGACTTTAACTTCTTGAGCTCTTTCTGCTAACTTCTCTCTGCACTGGATGTTGATGGACTCAGCAGCTAATTTCCCCTGGGGCCCATTACAGTCTAAGGAGCCCTCGTGTGCCCTGTGCCTTCCTGTCATCTTCTTCAAGTGTTCAGAACTTGTACAGCAAGTTGGAGAAGTGTCTGGAGACAGTCTAAAGATGAAGAGGCTCGTGAACATCTAATAGGCCAAATTGTTTATTTAATTACAGTCTGGCTTCAAAAAGAATTTGGAGCGGCACTCAGCAATGGATGTTGATCCAGGATGTCCCCGAATGAGTTTGTTCTGACACTGTGCAGACAAACAT
The DNA here is from genome assembly GCF_038088225.1 of Cyrtonyx montezumae. Lineage (NCBI taxonomy): Eukaryota > Metazoa > Chordata > Aves > Galliformes > Odontophoridae > Cyrtonyx > Cyrtonyx montezumae. Next base: position 193,352 of record NW_027072055.1, on the reverse strand, counting down.
CCTCCTCAGCTTTGCCACCCCATTTCTATTCACATTGGCCCCATGGGGAATGCATGACTTTTCCTCAGAAGTCACCCTCTCAGTGTTAAACCTCCTTTGCACGGACTTCTACTTGCTTTCCTTAGAGAACCAGCTGCACATGGACAAAGAAAGATTTTTTTCTTTTTTTTTTTGTGAACAAACAGAAAGGAACACGATGCAATTGAATGAACAGTAAAACAGTCTTCAACTGCATGCCATGTCCAAGCTGCATCTCATAAAGCTTGTCTTTCACAGGGAACATTTGTATAAGAAATGAGTTAGACAGAGATAGGAAGGGATAGATATAAATACAGTTAAGGAGTTGTCAGAAGAGTTCATTTGACTTTGGATAGATGGATGGAGCAAGTTCCAAACTCCCTGATGGTCACGAAGCAGCCAGGGAATTGGGAGGTATCTGAGTGAAGACCGAGCAAGGGATGGGGGAAATCTGGAGAGCAGTGGGAAGAGCATGTGTCCAGATGACCTGCTGAAAACATGCCCTGACTTGTGGTCATTTATTTTTTATTCTTTTTTGCTATGTTACTGACATTAGCATCTTTCAGACTTACAGCTTCAAAAAGGAAAGAAGATGCATTTGTGCCTTGCACAGAGGCTGGTGCCCCCAAAACATCCTGCCCAGAACTGCCAGTGGCAGCCCTCAGGGTTTGCACTGACTGAGTCACACTGTGTACCGATCTCTTTTCATTTCCTCAGATCTTGTTTTAGATGGTCACATACAGCACAGGACGCTTCATGCCCTGTAAACATCTGATCACAATTCCTCACAAACCCTCCTTGCTGGTGAGTATGAGATCCAGTAGAGCACCTCTTCTCTTTAATTCCTCTTTGGCTTGGTCATGAACATGTCAGCTGCGCTCTCCAGGGATCTTCTGGATGGCTTATGCCCTGCTGTGCTGTCTCTCCAGAAGATGCTGGAGTGAGTAAAGACCCTGACTGTGACAAGGGCCTCAAAATGTGAGGCTCCTGTTTGTCTTTTTAGGTCCCCTTCCTCTTGTTCTTCCTGATCAAGAAACCAGTAACAGGCACTGCTGGTCTCCTCTTTAAGCCATTTGCATCAGTTCACAGCGGGATCCTCTGCCCTCTCCAGGCAGAGCTCAGTGTGCTCTCACAGACAGAGCAGTAGCCTATCCTTGTCTTCCTTGACCACCCCCTGTGAAGAGTCCTTATCCCTTGTTTTTCATCGCTTCACAGGTGGGAACCATCCTGCCATATTTCTGTGATCCAAGAAGATCCTAGGTCTGCAAATGCAAAAAGATTTCTAGCTCAAGGAGTTCATAGTTTTGGTGTTCTCCTTAGTGTAAAGACACTTTAGAAAGCTTTCCATTCCCAAAGCATCACTGGATGTATCCTGGCTGGATCCTGTGTCTACACGATGGCAGTGGTGCTCAGAAGGTGGAACGCGGGCAATAGAGCCATTGTGGGGCTTGGAGCTGTCCAGCCAGCACCAACACTCCTAGGGCATGGCTTTCCTGAAGGTGCTGTGCTGCATTTTGCCAGCTGGCTGTGGGTGTGCTGGAGACCCCAGGGAACTGACATTCAAAAGAGAGCCCAGAACAAACTCAGGTGTCATCATTGAAGGAGCGTAGGTGTGTCCTAGCTTTGTAATGCCTTGAACTCCAGAATATGACACAGATGGAGCAGAGACAATGACCTGGCTCTTACGCTGAGCTCATCCATTCGGTCAGCGGTATAACTCGGCATGCTCCAAGGGGACAGGTGAAAAATGATACTCTCAGGAGTCCTAAAATCAGAGCTCTGGTGTCATTTAGGATGGCCAAGAATACTCCCATTCACATTTGGCTCCCAGCTAATGCTCAGAAAGGAGGTGGCTATCTCTGAGGTTGTCAACACAGATTTCAGGCAGTGTTGCCCACATCTAGGAGCACCCCAGACACCTTGTTCATCAGCAATTGTCTGTAAGTGAACAAGTGACTCTGCTGAAATTTTTGCACATGGATGGTGGTGAGGCTCTGGAACAGACTGCCCAAGGAGGTGGTGGATGCCCCAACCATAGAGGCATTCAAGGCCATGTTGGATGGGTTGTTGGACAACGTGATCAGGGGGGTGGCAACGCTGCCCATGGCAGGGGGGTTGGGAGTGAGTGACTGTAATGTCCCTTCCAACCTAAGCCATTCTACGTCTCCATTATGTGTGAGTCTGCGATCATCCAGCAGCCTTTCAGAAGCTGTTGGCCATGGAGAGTCACGGACATCTCCAGAGAGATGGGGAGAAGAAAATCACATCCTCTCCCGCTGAGTTGGGCTGGTCCCCTGGGACACTAGGAGCTCATACAAGCGGGCAGAGCTGCAGAGAAACAGCTGTGCCCAGGAGCAGTTCCTGTGAACCACGTATTAATGCTGGGGGCATGATCTGCAGGTGACAGAGGGAGAAGAGAGAGAGGAGAGGGAACTTACAGGATGTGTGGGATGTGAGCAGGCTGTGAGCTCACTGGAGCAGCATTACTCACAGCCTTTAACACAGTAAGTCTCTCGCTGCAGGCAATGCAGCTGCTTTTCCTGGAGGGATCAGTAAATCGGGGTTATCTCATGGCAGTTCAGGCTGCAATCGCTCGTTGTTTCTTTCTCATGGAAAAAGACCTGCTCCATCTGAGGGCTTCCCTGCTGCAACGTCAGAACACAGCCCTGAGGGCTGCGTGTGCCAGAACGGCTGCAGGCTGTGCTGCTGGGGGTGCAGCCGGGTGCCCAGGGCTGTCGTGCAGAGCAGGGTCCCTGCTGTGCCCCAGGGGCTGTGCCGGGGCAGGGACTCTGCCTCCTGCCAGGCTCAGCACTCAGTCTGCCCGGGGAGCTGCCCAGGGTGCTGTGGGGAGACGTGTGGGCAGGGCAGGGGACTTCTGCTGCCACAGCTGCTGTCTGGGGCAGGGCATCACAGCTGCACTGCACCCCAGAATGTTTCCAAGGGTGCTTTGCAAGAGGAGAGACAAGGCAGGGATTTTCCATTTGCTGTTCTTAGGGAAGGGGAAAGGGTTGGAGGCAGGAATCTGAAAGGAGCTGGGAAATAGCAACACATGTCTGAGAATCCTGCATTGCTCCTTTCTCAATCTGCCGTTCTGTGAACAGTCTCCTAAGATGCTTTCAGCCTTCCCTCTCCCTTGTCATTTACAGCAGACACAAACACGCGCTTACCCTGCCAACAGGACACTTCATCAAAGGCAAACCTAATTGCACAGAGCTTGGAATGAGAGCTCTGAGTGCAGACGGGGTAATGGTATGGGATGTGGGAACAGATTGTCTCTGAGGATGGTCTTGATTTGTCATAATCTTCTGCACTCCTAACAGCAACTCCACGCCCAGGAATAGCAGAGCAGATGCCCAACAGCAGCTCCATCAGCGAGTTCCTCCTCCTGGCGTTGGCAGATACGCGGCAGCTGCAGCTCCTGCACTTCTGGCTCTTCCTGGGCATCTACCTGGCTGCCCTCCTGGGCAACGGCCTCATCAGCACAGCCGTAGCCTGCAACCAGCGCCTGCACACACCCATGTACTTCTTCCTCCTCAACCTCGCCCTCCTCGACTTGGGCTGCATCTCCACCACTCTCCCCAAAGCCATGGCCAATGTCCTCTGGGACACCAGGGCCATCTCCTACGCAGGATGTGCTGCACAGGTCTTTTTCTTTTTGTTTTTATTTTCAGCAGAGTATTCCCTTCTCACAGTCATGGCCTATGACCGTTTTGTTGCCATCTGCAAGCCTCTGCACTACGAGACCCTCCTGAGCAGCAGAGCTTGTGCCACCATGGCTGCAGCTGCCTGGGGCACTGCTGTTCTCTATGCTCTGCTGCACACTGCCAATACATTTTCTATACCACTGTGCCAGGGCAATGCCGTGGACCAGATTTTTTGTGAAATTCCACAAATCCTCAAGCTCTCATGCTCGCATTCAGACTACCTTAGGGAAACTGGATTTATTGTGGTAAGTGTTCTTATTTGGGTGCTTTGTATTCATAGTGCTGTCCTACGTGCACATTTTCAGGGCCGTGCTGAGGATGCCCTCTGAGCAAGGCCGGCAAAAAGCCTTCTCCATGTGCCTCCCTCACCTGGCCGTGGTTTCCCTGTATGTGGGCACGGGCTTCTTTGCCTACCTGAATCCCCCTTCCCTGTTCTCCCCATCCCTGAACCTGGTGGTGTCATTTTTGTACTCAGTAGTGCCTCCAACACTGAACCCCTTCATCTACAGCATGAGGAACCAGGAACTGAAGGATGCAGTGGGGAAAATGATGGCAAGGACACATTTCAGCAGGGTTTAAACATGAGAATCTTTCTCTACAACTGACTCACTGTTGTTCCTGTAGCAGGCTCATATTAAGCATTTTCACATTTAAAATGTTTATCTATTTCTATTACTTGATACATTTTTTTTTTGCTGTTCATTTATATGTGTGAGTGTGTAATAAATATTATTGGTTATTATTCCTAAACATGCGTTTGGATTCTGTCTGCTTCTACTGAGGCATCACGCTGCTCTCTATCTCCTGGAGCCCATACGAATTCTGAGGTCAGTGCTGACTCTCACACAGCCTCTGTTCTTATCTCTGTATCTATAGAGAAATGAGATGCCAGCAGGCACTGTGGAGGTGATACAGGCTGGATTAGCATAAGGGATGTTCGTTTTAGCCTAAGGACCAATAGATTAGTTCATCAAAAGGAATCCAATTGTGCTCATCCTGAAACTTTTTCTTGGGTTGCATATAAATTGTTTTGACTTATAGTGCACCAAATTAGAAAGTTGCTCGTTACGTTATAACAAGCAATGGGAATTTGCCATACTGGGGAGAAAAGAGCTAACAGGTGATCCTGAGGGCACTGTGTTGAGGAGGAAAATGAAATCAAAGGGAGGAAGTAGGTGCTGTAGGAAGGAGGATGTGAGGAGTCAGGGGCTGTGCTGGGGGCACACCTCCGTAGCCCTGCATGCATGCTGCCCCATGCGGTGCCTGCACAGAGCTCCCAGGGGCTGCCTGAGGGGTGGTGGAGCCGGGCTGTCCTGCAGAGGGGAATAGACACGGAGACACTGTGCTGAAGGGCTGGGGCCCCAAAACCACCCCGGAACTCAGCAACTCCGGATGTGCTGTGCTCACCTTGCCTGGCTCTGCTGCTCTCTCACTGCCCCTCCTCAACAGGACGGGGGGGGAAATAAATTAAACAGCTCTCAGGTGGAGACAAAAAGCACCTTATTTTTTCCTTGCTTAGAGCCTAATGATAACAAATGTTGTGTATTAATGGCTGAAATGGAAGTGATTTGCTATGTTTGTATTTCAGTTTTGTTGTCTCACATCCTGACCTTTTCTTTAACATGGAACAATAATAACTTCCTAAATTAGCCCTGTGTACAAGTTAGTTATTGCTGTTCTTGCTGTCCGACCCACACTGTTGTGTCACTGGAGAGCTGGGAACGATTCACCTCTCAATGCTTTGGACATCTGCTGAACTGCAGACACTGTCAGTCACAGTGCTCTGGATTCCTAAGTGAAGGTTGCTTAGTTACAGAAACACTCTTATCTACCAGGTGCTAGCTGCAGGTACTGCAAGGCAAAGAAACAATTTAATGAACAATTTAATTGTATGTGCTATAAAAAGATGTGTTTTACTGTAACACAACCTTAGTTCTGAGATTTACCTGGACTTCTGAAAGGCCTCTGGCATGGTCCCATATCACTTCCTTATCTCTATGAAGAGATATGAGAGATGGATTTGTGACACTTTTGTGTAGGGGATCTTTGAAAAGAAGTGTAAGCAATCCTTGCCATAAGGTTAGCAATTGTTTGAAAAGTAGCACACACAAACAGAACAGAAACTGTGTAGAACAGCAGAAAGGCATTTACCAGCGAGAAGAAGATGCGTGCTTTGGCCACAGTAGCGACTAGATGAACAACTGGAACAAACATAGCAGGTGCACGATCGTATACTGTGAACCAACCAGATCTTAGCACATACTGCCTTTCTGTGCATATATGCTTTGAGTTATTGCTTAATAAACAAACATTAGCTTGCAAGAAAAAAAAAAAAAAAAGAAAAGAAAAAAAAGAAATAGCCTCCAGCCCTCACAATAACTGGGATTCCGTGTTTTTACTTATTGTTTTTTCAATTGTTGTATTGTAAATAACTTCTGCATGCCATAGTGAATGATGAAAAACATCTGGATTATCCACTGGATGGTATATTAGTAACAACACTGGTCATGGTATAACAAAAATGGGTGATTTTTCTGTGGTACCAATGTTGCCTTAAGAATTAGAATTATTAGGTATTATTTAGGTTGCTGTGCGCTATTTTTTTCTATTTTTAGTGATAGATTAAATATAAACTGTACAGGATTTATGTTTCCACTGCTGGAATCCATGGAAATAACTTTTTTTAGTGTAGTCTTATCTTTTCATTATGATGTTATTAGCCTATCAATTAGCTTTTCCTTAGTTTGTCAAGGCAAAACCAGGAAAGGAATCCCAGGCAAAACCAGGAAAGGAATCCCAGACAAAGGGATGACACTGTACTGTAGAATGATTCACTCTCTTTCATCCACTAATCAGAATTTTAAAAATATGACTATGCATAACTTGAGACAAAGGCACACACTATCTTACTTCAATTTACCATATGATTCTAACAGAGAATGCTTGGGTATTGCCCAACAGATGTTTTAGTCCACTGATTCTTTCAATTGGCACCTATGTCAGGGGCCTTTAGAAGAACGATCTTGGGAAGGAACAATTACCTGCCATGAGAGAAAAGGTCTAGGAGGAGAAGCGGTTCACAGATTAAGTGCATGTTTTCTCCTTTGCCACAAGTGGACATGCCCTCTATTGCAATAGCCAGTAAAAAACCTTTGTTGCTCCACCAAGATCTTTGCCTGATAAAAATTGATTGATTCTGAGCTTTTCTTGCGCAAGAAAACATGAGGGAGGTGTGGGGATAGAGGGGAGAGTGGGGATAGAGTGGGGAATGTGGGGATATGGGGCGCAGAGACCCCATTCTCTCCCAAATGGGGGCCTCAGCAGAGCTTTTGGTTTCGCTTTCAATTCTGCATGGTATGGGTGAAAGTCGGGTGGCCATTGGTTCCAGTGCTGCCCACAGGTGGAGCACACGCTGGGATTGTCTGTGTTGCAGTGCCTCAAAGCCCCTCTTGATGTGGGCAGAGTCCCAGCTTCAGGGTGGTTTGCAGCAATTGGGAGCAGTTTGGGGAATTTTTCAGGTCACTGGGGGCACTTTAGGGGTAATTCTGGGAGAACCTGGGACAAATCAGGAGCACTTGAGAGGGAGTTTGTAAAATTTTGGAGGCAGTTTGTGGCAGTTAGGGAACCGGGAGCAGCATGCGGTCCTCAGAAGGGCAAAGATAGAACCAGAGTCCATCTGCAGAGCCCCCTCAGCACTGGAATCCCAGTGGGTGGGTGGGCATGTGGGTGCAGCACACTATAGAGACATACTTGGCTAGTGGAGGACATGATTATGTGAGCCCAAACTAAGGTCTAAGGCCTACAGGCTGTGGTGCATGTGATACAGACTCTGGTCAGTCACAGTCCTTGACAAATTCAGCAAGAAAAGAGAGATGCATAAGCAGAAAATAAGCTGTATTGGCAGAAGAGCAAAAAGTTACAATTTAGGGTGAGGTAAGAAACTGCTTGCTGCCAACAAATCAGAGAAGAAACTTAGGTGCGTGACTGCCTCGTGCTAACCCCTTACCAATCGATTATGGAGGCGTTACACGTGATTCACACCTGCAAACAATCTGGATTACGCTTTGTATTCTTTAAGAGTTAAAAAGGTATTTCAGCAGGCAGCAAAAGAGGAGATTCCTGTCCCACAAACATTTACAGTCTTGGTATGGGAGATACCAAGACTTGAGACAGTTTCATTGGGATTTAATAAAAGACAATCTGCAAGGCGGTTCTTACATGCGGTCTGGGAGCGCCATTTACTCAGGCATTGCTGGACAATATCTTCGCTACCCAGCTATTAATGCCATATGATTGTGGCCAATTAGCCAGTCTGTTGTTGAAACCTGCACAAAGATTGCTATGAAAAGATCATTGGCAGCACTTGTGTGAAGATGAAGCACTTAGGAATTTGGAGCGACCTCAGCCAGATCCCCTATTTGGGATAGGTACAGCCCAATTGACAGGAGCCACTCCCTTTAATAATCCACAACTTCAAGCACAACTACCAGAAGATGCTCTGTGCACTTCAGTGCAATTTGCCTTGAAGGTGCTGTTAACCCTCTCTGAGGATGGACAAAGGGAGACATCATTCACACAAGTTAGGCAGGGACCACAAGAATCTGACATGCAATTTATCAGTAGGTTACTTGGTGCCCTTAATAAACAGGTGGCAGATGAGGATGCAAAAAGTGCCATTATCATGAAACTGGACATAGAGAATGCAAATATGGACTGCCATAGGATTTTGATGTCATTACCGAGACAAACTAACCTGGTCAATATGATAGAGGCTTGCAGTAGGGTGGCATCCACAGAGTTCTCAATGACTGTCCTAGTGGAGGCTTCTGTCCACGCATTACATCCTGGGAAAGACAAAAGGTGCTACAATTGCAGGAACAGCTGAAGGTTCCAAGCCACCTCAGCCAAACACCTTTAACTTAACACTACTATGGATCTAAGGATGGGGGCTTGCCTTAATAGCAGTGAATGCCTTCGGAAGCTTTTAACATCAGACAAACCTTTACAAGATGGAAGATGCATTGAACAAAAAGAAGTTAATGGGTATGCAAACAGCCCAAGAAGTACCTTCAATTTCAGTAAAGAACCAGAAGGGTTCTTTAACATGGTTACAGCTTCACAAATTTCAGATCTATCTCCAGAATTTTTTTTGTTTATTGCCTGCTGTAAGATTTAGCAAATCATTTACTTTCTCCCTACCTACTTTGTTTTCCTTTCTCTATCCCCATAACTTTGTTCTGTATATGACCGCATGCTTCAGCGGTCATATATTTTTTTTGTTTCAGCGGTCAAATTTTTTTTGTTTATTGCCTGCTGTAAGATTTAGCAAATCATTTACTTTCTCCCTACCTACTTTGTTTTCCTTTCTCTATCCCCATAACTTTGTTCTGTATATGACCGCATGCTTCAGCATGGAAAGATAAGTCCAGAATAGCTATAAAGATAAAACTTCACTTCTTCACTTTTCACTATTCCTTTGTTTAAGATGGGATAATGGGAGAGGTGGTGTAGGCAATTTTTTATTAATCGTATTCTTAACTCTGCTGTACAAAGGTTGGATTTTTGACAAAATCATATGTAGCAGTGTGTTTATCAGCTAATCCACTTGAAATGATAAGCATTGTTTACTGGTTGATGGTGCATTTGACAGTGAAAAGTGGTCTGACAATAAGCAGTGCAATTATTGCTAAATGGCTTCAAGGATGTGGAAAGTACTTGTCAAGCTATAGTGGAACAAGCAAATCAAACTGTTTGCAAAAACAGAAAGGGGAGAACCTGGGGTTCTACCTCAAGAACAGTTACGTAAGGTTCTCTATTTTCTCAGTTTTCCTTGTTTAGCTGGGGAAGACACCATCCCACTGATGGTTAAACATATTCAGGGTATTTACTGGAATTTACTGATGTCACGGTTATCTGTCACAGGGACACAAGGAAACAAAAAGGGAGAGAGGGAGGAAAATAAATCTGCGGCAACCAGAGCAGAGCCGTGTGTGGGTAGTGGGGGGCTGGGGGGGTAAGGGGGAAGTGTATGCAGACAACAGATGAGTCTGGGGAAGAAAAAGAAAACAAAGCAAAAGCATAAACCAATGGCAACAATTTGAAGATAAATGGTAATTTTACTACATCTAACAAAATCGAACAATCTGGGAGAGACAAAATTATCCAAAATCTGAGAAACTTATGTTAGTAAAACTGCAGGGGAAGCACATCTGTGGCAGGATGAAAGACAAAGCGTGCCAGAGTGCTAGCCCTTATCTCCCCTGGCTGGGGGCAGGGCCCCTCTATTGGTTACCTGCAGTGACTGGAGGAATTTTGTTGGTGGTTGATCTTTGCTGTAATTCTCTCACCCATGCTCACAGTGCAGGAGTGGGATTTTTATGCCACTTCTCCATGTCCTCTCCATTTGCATGTAATTAGCTCCACATGGCCGCACATGACATGGAGTTACCTCTGTCATTTGCTCAAGCAGGGAAACATTTGCATTTGATAGATGAGACTTTCATCAGTTTGGTCAGCTCCTTCCTCACATTCCTTGGATCATACTCATCTTCTTCAGATGGTTCTGATAGTGCCACGGGTTCATCCCTGTTAATCACTAGGGACAGTATCTCCAGTATACTTTCCTATGTCTTCTCCATTTTATCTAGTCTTTCTGCTACCGTTGATATGGCAGAAATGGAAGCGTGTGATGGAAGAAATTGTTCAAAGTTTTGAAGTGTAAGAATCAGTTCAAAAACTGAGGGTCTTCTGTGTGGCCCTCATATCTATGGAACATTGATCCTAGCATACTGACGTACCTCTCCAGTGCTGTTCTTGAGAGCCTCTGAAATATATTGGGTGTACTCCTCACTCTCTCAGGAGCAAGGTCATGGTGTGGATCATTAGGAACTAATATAGAATCATACAGCATTTCCACCATGGCTATTTCTCTCAAATATGGGATGCCTTTCTCAGTGTTATTCTATTTTCTCATCTCAAGGTCCAGATCATCTTTGTAGGGATGTCTTTTCTTCACAGCTACTAACATTCATTTCCAGAGGGTGGCAACTCCATTCAGACATCTACTAGTCCCTCTGTTGATAGCTGGGTCTCGGGCAATGCTTCCTAGTTGGCGAGCTTTGTTACAATCTAGGGACACGCTGCTGGCACCACTGTCCCAACACTGAAGCAGCCAGGTGACAACAGTTTCATCTGAGCGCTGTACAAACGCCTTTCTTGAGCTTTGGATTTCAATCATCTTCAGGCATCAATAGTGGTAGCAGTGACTTCCTCATATCACTGTCCTCTCCATGTCTCTCACTTTTCTTAGTTGCCTTTCTCAGTGGTAGTGGGTTTGAGGAGGGCCCCTCGCCTGGATCTTCCTCTTCTTCCTCTGCTTCTTCTTTCCATTCTAGATGTGAAAATCCCTTTCCTCCTGCCGTCCATGCACCTCCTCAGCTTGGCCTGAGCCCCGCAGCCTTTTATCTGCTCCTCAGACATCCTCTCAAGTGCATTTAGATTTGCAGAGTCATTAAGATTAGAAAAGACCAAAAAGGTCATCAGGTTCAACAGTCCAACCAGGTCCTGGCCCATCTGCATCTGGCAGCAGCCCCAAGATGTCAAAAACTGCTGCTCCCATGGCGTTGTTGGGACTGGCTGTTGATGTTCAGGGCCCGACGTGGTACTCGGGAGTGGCTTGGCTCCTGGGCTGGCTCTGTCCTCCTGAACCGACTCCTGCAGAGTAAACAAGGCTGGCTCTGGGATTCTGCATCACAACGTTGGTGAGGGGAGCAGCTTCGAGTCCGGGCCCTCCCTGGCTGTGTGCACTGGCTTCCATCAGCTGCTGTGGAGCCCCTCGAGGACCCCAGTGCTGCCCGTTGGCTGAAGCTGTGGGTACAGCTCTCAGCACTTGGGGTTGGTGGGTGCCTGCTCCCACGGCGTGTTTGGGGCTGGCTTGTGGAACCTGGGACCTGGCACTGCAGTGGAGAGCGACTTTGTGTCTGAGCACGCCCTCCCTGGGCTGGAGGTTGTAGCCACATGCTAGGGAGGGCCTCAAGGACTCTGACTTTCCCTGTCTGGCCAAGTCTGGGGCAGCATTACGGCAGCTCCCATGGTGCTCTCGGAGCTCATTAAAGCTATTTTCAATTCGAGATAAACGTGGGGAGATTCTCCCATGGTCTGTCCCATACCGTCTGGACAAGCTGCTGCTCTCAGGCACACGGGACCCACGATCTGGCTCCGATGGTGCCTGGCTGGTGGTGCTGAAAGTACTGCTCTCCAGAGCTGGGGAGCCTTGGGATGGCCCCAGTCCATGCTGGCTGGTGGTGCTGGAGTCTGTAAGAGAGGCAGGAAGGTGAGCAGGATTGAACTCCTGCCTGGGGGTGGGACTGACTCCCACCTCTCCAGGGTAAAGGGACATAAGCAAGGCCGCCCTGAGCATGCAGCACACAGCTGTTTGCCTCTTACTGGTGCCCTCTCCAGCGCAGGCATTGTACTCCCAGGTGGAGGTGCTCTCACTCAAGTTGGAGCAGCACCGATAGGTGCCCTGTGCAGCGCAGGAGTGCAGAGCAGCAGCTCCCAGGGCATGGGGAAACAAATGGGTTGTGGACATGAGGACTAATTGACCTGAGCCAGAGAGTGCCTGGCACAGCTCTGCTGTTCAGTCCATGCTCCCCAACCCTGCGCTGAGGCTGTGATCCCATGCAGAGCCCCAGAGGGCTGCTGAGGTAACTCACCCTGCTCCCTCTCCCTGCTCCCTGCCATGTGGGTAACGGCACTCACTGGCATTGCAGCGCTCATGCCTCTCTGGTAGTGATGCATATGCATCATTGTCCTCCCATGTTGGCCTCCTGTCAGAGAAGGGAGGGAACATCATGAGCACCCACTACGCCAGAAATAAAACTAATCCATGGCATCCTTCCTCCTCCACCCAATCCCCAGCTCCAGCTTCCCAATGATGCTGAGGCCTGGTTTAATGGCAGCAAAGCGCCAGGCCTGCCGGGGTTGTCAGTCCCTGGGCAGGAACATCTCATGTATCCTCACATCTTGTGAACTGGCTGAAAGACACCAACCTGACTGGGTTTCAGATCCCCAGGATGAGCATTTCTGGGATAAACTTGTCCCTGTCTCTGCAGAGGGGACACTGGAAGCAATAAATTCCAGCGCACATGGCCTGTTCCTGCAGCAGAAACACAAGTAGCATCAGCGTGAGCGGGACCTGATGCTGCTAAGCTCCCACCGTTCCCACGGGGCAAGGGAAGGGCTCCTACCTGGACACAGGCCCGGTGGAACCAGGTGTGTTTGCAGGATGGGCACACCATGGTGCCATATGAGCTGCTGTCCCCCACGGGGTCCATGCAGATGATGCACATGGTGTCCTGCACTGGCACTGCCTCCACTGCCTGCTGCGGGCGGTGCTCCCAGCAGAAGGACCTGCAGGAAGATGGGAGGGGTGGGCAAGGTGAGAAGTGCTGCGATGAGGGCAGAGGAACACAAAGGAGCCCCAGGCTCTGGCTCTGGCTCTGGCAGGCTGCTGGGAGGTGTCAAGACGCATTCCTCGCTACTTTGAACAGAACATCAACAGCCAGCCCTACTGATGCTGCTGGATGGCCGTGTGCTGTCAGCAGAAAAAGAACGGACTCTGCCACTTTATTAGAGTGATAACAGTGACAGTTTATAGGAAAAAATACGACTCTTAAAGAATACAAAGCATACTCGTGATTGTTTGCAGGTGTGAATCACGTGTAACGCCTCCATAAACGATTGGTAAGGGGGTAGCACGAGGCAGTCACGCACCTAAGTTTCTACTCTGAATTGTTGGCAGCAAGCAGTTTCTTACCTCACCCTAAATTGTAACTTTTTGCTCTTCTGCCAATTTTCTGCTTATGCATCTCTCTTTTCTTGCTGAATTTGTCATGGACTGTGACTGACCAGAGTCTGTATCACATGCACCACAGCCTGTAGGCCTTAGACGTTAGCCTAGGCTCACATAATCATGTCCTCCACTAGCCAAGTATGTCTCTATAGTGTGCTGCACCCACATGCCCACCCACCCACTGGGATTCCAGTGCTGAGGGGGCTCTGCAGATGGACTCTGGTTCTATCTTTGCCCTTCTGAGGACCGCATGCTGCTCCCGGTTCCCTAACTGCCACAAACTGCCTCCAAAATTTTACAAACTCCCTCTCAAGTGCTCCTGATTTGTCCCAGGTTCTCCCAGAATTACCCCTAAAGTGCCCCCAGTGACCTGAAAAATTCCCCAAACTGCTCCCAATTGCTGCAAACCACCCTGAAGCTGGGACTCTGCCCACATCAAGAGGGGCTTTGAGGCACTGCAACACAGACAATCCCAGCGTGTGCTCCACCTGTGGGCAGCACTGGAACCAATGGCTGCCCGGCTTTCACCCATACCATGCAGAATTGAAAGCGAAACCAAAAGCTCTGCTGAGGCCCCCATTTGGGAGAGAATGGGGTCTCTGCGCCCCATATCTCCACATTCCCCACTCTATCCCCACTCTCCCCTCTATCCCCACACCTCCCTCATGTTTTCTTGCGCAAGAAAAGCTCAGAATCAATCAATTTTTATCAGGCAAAGATCTTGGTGGAGCAACAAAGGTTTTTTACTTGCTATTGCAATAGAGGGCATGTCCACTTGTGGCAAAGGAGAAAACATGCACTTAATCAGTGAACCGCTTCTCCTCCTAGACCTTTTCTCTCATGGCAGGTAATTGTTCCTTCCCAAGATCGTTCTTCTAAAGGCCCCTGACATAGGTGCCAATTGAAAGAATCAGTGGACTAAAACATCTGTTGGGCAATACCCAAGCATTCTCTGTTAGAATCATATGGTAAATTGAAGTAAGATAGTGTGTGCCTTTGTCTCAAGTTATGCATAGTCATATTTTTAAAATTCTGATTAGTGGATGAAAGAGAGTGAATCATTCTACAGTACAGTGTCATCCCTTTGTCTGGGATTCCTTTCCTGGTTTTGCCTGGGATTCCTTTCCTGGTTTTGCCTTGACAAACTAAGGAAAAGCTAATTGATAGGCTAATAACATCATAATGAAAAGATAAGACTACACTAAAAAAAGTTATTTCCATGGATTCCAGCAGTGGAAACATAAATCCTGTACAGTTTATATTTAATCTATCACTAAAAATAGAAAACAATAGCGCACAGCAACCTAAATTATACCTAATAATTCTAATTCTTAAGGCAACATTGGTACCACAGAAAAATCACCCATTTTTGTTATACCATGACCAGTGTTGTTACTAATATACCATCCAGTGGATAATCCAGATGTTTTTCATCATTCACTATGGCATGCAGAAGTTATTTACAATACAACAATTGAAAAAAACAATAAGTAAAAACACGGAATCCCAGTTATTGTGAGGGCTGGAGGCTATTTCTTTTTTTTCTTTTTTTTTTTTTTTTTTTTGCAAGCTAATGTTTGTTTATTAAGCAATAACTCAAAGCATATATACACAGAAAGGCAGTATGTGCTAAGATCTGGTTGGTTCACAGTATACGATCGTGCACCTGCTATGTTTGTTCCAGTTGTTTCATCTAGTCGCTACTGTGGCCAAAGCACGCATCTTCTTCTCGCTGGTAAATGCCTTTCTGCTGTTCTACACAGTTTCTGTTCTGTTTGTGTGTGCTACTTTTCAAACAATTGCTAACGTTATGGCAAGGATTGCTTACACTTCTTCTCAAAAATACCCTACACAAAAGTGTCTGGAAGCTGCGATAGACAACCTCAGAGATAGCCACCTCCTTTCTGAGCATCAGCTGGGGGCCAGATGTAAATGGGAGTATTCAGGGCCATCCTATGCGAAACCAGAGCAACCCAAGAAAAAGTTTCAGGATGAGCATAATTGGGTACACTTGGCCTCTCAGGCTGCAAGCGTGCACTGCTGGCTCATGCAAGAACAGCAATAACTAACTTGTACACAGGGCTAATTTAGGAAGTTATTATTGTTCCATGTTAAATAAAAGGTCAGGATGTGAGACAACAAAACTGAAATACAAACATAGCAAATCACTTCCATTTCAGCCATTAATACACAACATTTGTTATCATTAGGCTCTAAGCAAGGAAAAAATAAGGTGCTTTTTGTCTCCACCTGAGAGCTGTTTAATTTATTTCCCCCCCCGTCCTGTTGAGGAGGGGCAGTGAGAGAGCAGCAGAGCCAGGCAAGGTGAGCACAGCACATCCGGAGTTGCTGAGTTCCGGGGTGGTTTTGGGGCCCCAGCCCTTCAGCACAGTGTCTCCGTGTCCATTCCCCTCTGCAGGACAGCCCGGCTCCACCACCCCTCAGGCAGCCCCTGGGAGCTCTGTGCAGGCACCGCATGGGGCAGCATGCATGCAGGGCTACGGAGGTGTGCCCCCAGCACAGCCCCTGACTCCTCACATCCTCCTTCCTACAGCACCTACTTCCTCCCTTTGATTTCATTTTCCTCCTCAACACAGTGCCCTCAGGATCACCTGTTAGCTCTTTTCTCCCCAGTATGGCAAATTCCCATTGCTTGTTATAACGTAACGAGCAACTTTCTAATTTGGTGCACTATAAGTCAAAACAATTTATATGCAACCCAAGAAAAAGTTTCAGGATGAGCACAATTGGATTCCTTTTGATGAACTAATCTATTGGTCCTTAGGCTAAAACGAACATCCCTTATGCTAATCCAGCCTGTATCACCTCCACAGTGCCTGCTGGCATCTCATTTCTCTATAGATACAGAGATAAGAACAGAGCCTGCGTGAGAGTCAGCACTGGCCCAGAATTCGTATGGGCTCCAGGAGATAGAGAGCAGCGTGATGCCTCAGTAGAAGCAGACAGAATCCAAACGCATGTTTAGGAATAATAACCAATAATATTTATTACACACTCACACATATAAATGAACAGCAAACACAATTGTATCAATTAATAGAAATAGATAAGCATTTTAAAGGTGAAAATGCATAATATGAGCCTGCTACAGGAACAACAGTGAGTCAGTTGTAGAGAAAGATGAGAAGTTAATCCCTCCTGAAATGTGTCCTTGCCATCATTTTCCTCACTGCATCCTTGAGTTCCTGGTTCCTCATGCTGTAGATGAGGGGGTTCAGTGTTGGAGGCACTACTGAGTACAAAAATGACACCACCAGGTTCAGGGATGGAGAGAACAGGGAAGGGGGATTCAGGTAGGCAAAGAAGACCGTGCCCACAAACAGGGAAACTACGGCCAGGTGAGGGAGGCACATGGAGAAGGCTTTTTGCCGGCATTGATCAGAGGGCATCCTCAGCACGACCCTGAAAATGTGCACGTAGGACAGCACTATGAATACAAAGCACCCAAGTACGACAAGAACACTTACCACAATAAATCCAGTTTCCCTGAGGTAGTCTGATTGCGAGCATGAGAGCTTGAGGATTTGTGGAATTTCACAAAAAATCTGGTCCACGGCATTGCCCTGGCACAGTGGTATAGAAAATGTATTGGCAGTGTGCAGCAGAGCATAGAGAACACCAGTGCCACAGGCAGCTGCTGCCATGGTGGCACAAGCTCTGCTGCTCAGGAGGGTCTCGTAGTGCAGAGGCTTGCAGATGGCAACAAAACGGTCATAGGCCATGACTGTGAGAAGGGAATACTCTGCTGAAAATAAAAACAAAAAGAAAAAGACCTGTGCAGCACATCCAGCGTAGGAGATGGCCCTGGTGTCCCAGAGGACATTGGCCATGGCTTTGGGGAGAGTGGTGGAGATGCAGCCCAAGTCGAGGAGGGCGAGGTTGAGGAGGAAGAAGTACATGGGTGTGTGCAGGCGCTGGTCGCAGGCTACGGCTGTGCTGATGAGGCCGTTGCCCAGGAGGGCAGCCAGGTAGATGCCCAGGAAGAGCCAGAAGTGCAGGAGCTGCAGCTGCCGCGTGTCTGCCAACGCCAGCAGGAGGAACTCGCTGATGGAGCTGCTGTTGGGCATATTCTCTGCTATTCCTGGGCGTGGAGTTGCTGTTAGGAGTGCAGAAGATAATGACAAATCAAGACCGTCCTCAGAGAAAATCAGTTCCCACATCCCATATCTTTACCCTGTCTACACTCAGACCTCTCATTCCAAACTCTGTGCAATTAGTTTTGCTTTACTGTCTTCACTTACTTGACATACGGTGTTAAAGGCCATGACTAATGCTGCTCCAGTGAGCTCACAGCCTGCTCACATCCCACATATCCTGAAAGTTCCCTCTCCTTTCTCTCTTCTCCCCGTCACCTGCCGATCATGTCCCCAGCATTAATACGTGGTGCACAGGAACTGCTCCTGGGCACAGCTGTTTCTCTGCAGCTCTGCCTGCTTGTATGAGCTCCTAGTGTCCCAGGGGACCAGCCCAACTCAGCGGGAGAGGATGTGATTTTCTTCTCCCCATCTCCCTGGAGATGTCCGTGACTCTCCATGGCCAACAGCTTCTGAAAGGCTGCTGGATGATCGCAGACTCACACATAATGGAGACGTAGAATGGCTTAGGTTGGAAGGGATATTAAAGTCACTCACTCCCAACCCCCCTGCCATGGGCAGCGTTGCCAACCCCCAGATCATGTTGTCCAACAACCCATCCAACATGGCCTTGAATGCCTCCATGGATGGGGCATCCACCACCTACTTGGGCAATCTGTTCCAGAGCCTCACCACCATCCATGTGCAAAAATTTCAGCAGAGTCACTTGCTCACTTACAGACAATTGCTGATGAACAAGGTGCCTGGGGTGCACCTAGATGTGGGCAACACTGCCTGCAAGCTGTGGTAGACAACCTCAGAGATAGCCACCTCCTTTCTGAGCATTAGCTGGGAGCCAAATGTGAATGGGAGTATTCTTGGTCATCCTAAATGACACCAGAGCTCTGATTTTAGGACACCTGAGAGTATCATTTTTCACCTGTCCCCTTGGAGCATGCCGAGTTATACCGCTGACCGAATGGATGAGCTCAGCATAAGAGCCAGGTCATTGTCTCTGCTCCATCTGTGCCATATTCTGGAGTTCAAGGCATTACAAAGCTAGGACACACCTACGCTCCTTCAATGATGACACCTGAGTTTGTTCTGGGCTCTCTTATGAACTTATGAACTTATGAACTCTTATGAACTTATGAACTTATGAACTCTTTTGAATGGCAGTTCCCTGGGGTCTCCAGCACACCCACAGCCAGCTGGCAAAATGCAGCACAGCACCTTCAGGAAAGCCATGCCCTAGGAGTGTTGGTGCTGGCTGGACAGCTCCAAGCCCCACAATGGCTCTATTGCCCGCGTTCCACCTTCTGAGCACCACTACCATCGTGTAGACACAGGATCCAGCCAGGATACATCCAGTGATGCTTTGGGAATGGAAAGCTTTCTAAAGTGTCTTTACACTAAGGAGAACACCAAAACTATGAACTCCTTGAGCTAGAAATCTTTTTGCATTTGCAGACCTAGGATCTTCTTGGATCACAGAAACATGGCAGGATGGTTCCCACCTGTGAAGCAATGAAAAAGAGGGATAAGGACTCTTCACAGGGGGTGGTCAAGGAAGGCTACTGCTCTGTCTGTGAGAGCACACTGAGCTCTGCCTGGAGAGGGCAGAGGATCCCACTGTGAACTGATGGAAATGGCTTAAAGAGGAGACCAGCAGTGCCTGTTACTGGTTTCCAGGTCAGGAAGAATAAGAGGAAGGGGACCTAAAAAGACAAACAGGAGCCTCACATTTTGAGGCCCTTGTCACAGTCAGGGGCTTTACTCACTCCAACATCTTCTGGAGAGGCAGCACAGCAGGGCATAAGCCATCCAGAAGATCCCTGGAGAGCACGGCTGACAGCTTCATGACCAAGCCAAAGAAGAACTAAAGAGAAGAGGTGCTCTGCTGGATCTCATACTCACCAGCAAGGAGGGTTTGTGAGGAATGTGAAGGTCAAAGGCGTCCTGGGCTGCAGTGGCCATGGCATGGTGGAGCTCAGGTGTCTGTAGAGAGGGCAAAAGAGAAGCTCACAACTTTGGGCTTCAGCAGAACACAGCTTGGCTTCTTCAAATGTCTGTGGGGTACGGGAAGGCAAGGTAAGGCTCTGAGGGGAATAGGGTCAAAAAAGGTGTTATCTACCTAAGGACCAGAACTTACAAGTAGAAAAAGTCCATTCCAAGGAAGAGAAAGCCAAGCAGCAATGTCAGAAGTCTTGCAGGAATGGGAAAGATTGCCCTGATCAAACCCAAACAGAGCAATACAGAGATTTTTCCCAGTGTTCCTGCTGAGATGAGTTTAGCAAAGCTAGAGTTCCACTGCAATTGAATGTGTCCAGGCATATCAAAGGGAGGTAGAGCTTAAAGAAATGTGTAGGCAGGAAAAGGAAGGCTAGGGAGACTGTGGGCCCACAGTAGAATGGGGCAAGGAACCTGGTGAGACAGGACATGGAAAAATCACTGATACTCATTTCCTTCCTGATCTCACTGTTTATCAGTTGGATTGGGCCTCTTGGTATCCTATGTGCCAGAAACAGTTGGGAAATGCTGATGCAAGAAGAGGTGAACTCCGAGCACCTAAGGAAACAGGATCCAGAGTTGGAAGAGACTGACAGAAATCACAGAATCCTTGAGTGGCTTGGGTTGGAAGGAGAGAAAGCAATACCCAGAGTAGTGCCTTCCCATTTCAGATTCTCGAGACAAGAAAGATGTCAGCAAGCTGAACGGGGCTTGGGAAGGCTCAAACAAGAGGTCTGGGTTTGAATGCTTCACGTGTGAGGAGAGGCTGAGGGATCTGGGCCTGTCCAGCCTGGAGAAGGGAAGGCTGAAGAGGATCTCACTGCAGCCTGCCAGAACCTGGAGGACGTGATGGAGAGCACAAAGCCAGGCCCTTCCCCATGGTGCGTGTTGAGAAATAAAAGAGAGGTTTGGCCTGTGCTTCAGAAAAGCACCTTTTTCACCACCAGCTGATGCAAGAATTGGTGCATGTCATCCAATGAGGCTCTGCAGTCTGTTCCCATGGAGGCTTGGAAAATCCATCAGGTGCAAATGCTGAGCAACTTGGTGTGTCCCTCTTTCTGACAGGTTGGGCTGCAGACATCCCCCAGGTTCTCTTCCAGCCTGGCTTATCTTGTGATCCTATGGCCGACAGCTGATGGGAAGAGAGCAGATGTTTACAGAGCATGAAGCATCCTGTGCTGTTTGTGACCATCTAAAACAAGATCTGAGGAAATGAAAAGAGATCGGTACACAGTGTGACTCAGTCAGTGCAAACCCTGAGGGCTGCCACGGGCAGTTCTGGGCAGGATGTTTTGGGGGCACCAGGCTCTGTGCAAGGCACAAATGGACCTTCTTTCCTTTTTGAAGCTGTAAGTCTGAAAGATGCTAATGTCAGTAACACTGCAAAAAGAATAAAAAAATAAATGACCACAAGTCAGGGCATGTTTTCAGCAAGTCATCTGGACACATGCTCTTCCCACTGCTCTCCAGATTTTCCCCATCTCTTGCTCGGTCTTCACTCAGATACCTCCCAATTCCCTGGCTGCTTCGTGACCATCAGGGAGTTTGGAACTTGCTCCATCCATCTATCCAAAGTCAAATGAACTCTTCTGACAACTCCTTAACTGTATTTATATCTATCCCTTCCTATCTCTGTCTAACTCATTTCTTATACAAATGTTCCCTGTGAAAGACAAGCTTTATGAGATGCAGCTTGGACATGGCATGCAGTTGAAGACTGTTTTACTGTTCATTCAATTGCATCGTGTTCCTTTCTGTTTGTTCACAAAAAAAAAAAAAAAGAAAAAAATCTTTCTTTGTCCATGTGCAGCTGGTTCTCTGAGGAAAGCAAGTTGAAGTCCGTGCAAAGGAGGTTTAACACTGAGAGGGTGACTTCTGAGGAAAAGTCATGCATTCCCCATGGGGCCAATGTGAGTAGAAATGGGGTGGCAAAGTTGAGGAGGATGTTTGTCTGCACAGTGTCAGAACAAACTCATTCGGGGACATCCTGGATCAACATCCATTGCTGAGTGCCGCTCCAAATTCTTTTTGAAGCCAGACTGTAATTAAATAAACAATTTGGCCTATTAGATGTTCATGAGCCTCTTCATCTTTAGACTGTCTCCAGACACTTCTCCAACTTGCTGTACAAGTTCTGAACACTTGAAGAAGATGACAGGAAGGCACAGGGCACACGAGGGCTCTTTAGACTGTAATGGGCCCCAGGGGAAATTTGCTGCTGAGTTCATCAACATCCAGTGCAGAGAGAAGTTAGCAGAAAGAGCTCAAGAAGTTAAAGTCAGAAGTAGCAGTGACTTTGGAGTAATAATAGGCCCCATGGAGGGCCATTATCAACACAGCCTCCCCAGGGACTTGTTGGAGCAGATCACTGGAAGCCATGGTTACAGGCTGACAAAGGGACTGTGATGGTGGCTGTGATGCCCTTTGTTATCTCACGAAGCAGAAAGGCCGAGCCCTGATCCCCAGAGAATTGAAAGGGAGATCCTGTCCCTCATGTTGGCTCAGGGACCTTCCTGTGGCATAGGGATGGAGGTTTGTGTGATATCAAGTGAAAGACAAGGGGACAGCAGCTCTCTGCGTGGGGTGCAAGATGTTGTGAGGCCCAAGTCCCACATGGGCAATGTGTCTCATCACACGATTTGGATGTGAGAGGGGCCCAGTCTGAAAAAGTAGTAGTCAAGCACAATGAACCTTTGAACTTCAGATCTCTCAGGCCCAAGGTGGAGGCACCACAGCCTCACTGGGAGAGTTTGGCTCTGGGGATGCCATGTTTGATGCTAACTCATGTGCAGAGCTCCTTTCCTGCAGATCAGCCCTCAGTCTGTATTGATGTGTCATCACTCCTTGTCTCTCCTTCACAGCACTGTGACTCTGGCATCTCTGTGCTGTAACTCCAACATCAACACACTCCTGCCTGCTGTGACAGCCCAGTGACTCTGGCATCACTGTAATACAGACCACTGCAACAACTCAGTTATTCTGACAACACTGATGTCCACAACACCAAGTCTCTTGTCTCATGGCTCTTGTCACTGAGCTCCTGTGCACTGAGACAGCACAGTGACTCCAACATCACTGTGCTCATATCCACTATCACAGAATCCTAGAATATCCTGCAATAGAAAGGACCCACAAGGATCATTGAGTCCAAGTTCTGGCTCCGTGTGACCATCCAAAATAACAGACCATATGACTGAGGGTGTTGTCTTGCTTCTTGAACTCCAGCAATTTTGGTGCTGTAACCACTTCCCTAGGAGGCCTCTTCCAATGCCCTCCTTTGGACACTCTCCAATAGTTCTATGTCCTTTATGTTTTGCATTGCCCAGAAGTGCAACCAATGCTCCAAGTGAGGCCACAGCAATGCAGAGCAGAGCAGGGCAACTGCTTCCCTTACCTGTCTAGCACTGCTGTCCTCATTGCTCCTCAAAGGAAGGTTGGCCTTCCTGGCTGAGTGGGCACACTGCTGACTCACGTTCAATTTGCTGTTGATCAAGACTCCCAAATCCCTGTCAACAGAACCACTCTCCAGTGTCCCATTCCCTACTCCGTGAGTACAGCCAGGGTTGCCCCTACGCAGCTGCAGAATCAGGCACTTGTTCTTGTTTCACTTCAAGTGGTTGGTGATTGGCCAGTTCTCTAAGTCATCCACATCTCTCTGCAAGGCCTATGCACCTTCAGTGGAGTCAACAGCTCCACCCGATCCAAAATCATCAGCAAATTTCCTGAAAAACTCTTCTAGTTCTTCATGTAAGCCGGTGATGAAAACATCAAAGTGAAGTGGCTCTAAAACACAGCCCTGCGAATCCCTGTTAGTGACCACTTGCCAAGCTGATGGAATCCCATTTACAATAACCCACTGGGTTATTTTACTGACCCTTCAGCCGAATGCTCACGTATCACAGTGCAATTCTATCTCTCCATATGCCAGACCATTTTTCCAAAAGGATAATGTGAGAAACAAATGCTCTACTGAAATCCTAACATATAACATCAGCTGGCTTCCCTTGATCAACTACATGGGTGACCGTGTCACCAAAGGACATGAAGTTAAACAGGATCTTCCCCTCATGAACCAGAGTTGGCTGTGACCAAAAACAACTGTTTTTCAATAACTCTCTACATCACTTTAACCATAATTTTACCTGGCACTGAAGTGACACTGACAGGTCCTTAATTGCTGGGGTCTTCTTTCTTGCTCTTCTTTAAAACTGGAACAACCTTTTTTGCCACCTTCCTGTCAACTGGGAACAGACATATCCCTAGGCTTCTTCTGATGCCTTTAAAATGAGAGCCCAGAGCAAACTCAAGTGTCATCACAGAAAGAATGGAGATGCGTCATAGCTTTGTAATGCCTTCAACTGCACAGTATGCCACAGATGGAGCAGAGAGGAAGATCCGGCTCTTCTTTTGTGAGCTCATCCATTTGCTCAGCGGAATAACACTACATGCTGCATGGGGATAGGTGCAAAAGGCACAGGGCTCTGGTGGCATTTAGGATGGCCAAGCATACCTCCTTCTGGCTCCAACTGATGCTCATGAAGGAGGTCTCTATCTCAGAGATTTTCCACCACAGTTTGCAAGCACTAGCACACAGCACCCCAGCACCCCATGCACCTTCATCATCACTGAGTAGCGTGTGAGCGACTGAGTTACTGTTGAATAAAGACCAAGGATTGGATGTGGGGCTCACAAGCAGACACCTCATTGTACACATTGAACTCAACTAAGAGGATTCCTGAGTGCCAGAGTCCAGTGGGGAACTTAATCCAATTTCAACCCCAGGGTTTCCATCAGTGGATGAGGTGCCTAACCCTAGAGTTAGGATGAGAGTATCTGATAGTAATAGGACAAATTTCTGTAAGCACCATCCAAACTTGGAGAGATTCAAGGCCAGGTTGGATGGGATCCTTGGGAACCTGATCTAATGGTTTATAAATCTGCCTGTAGTTAGAGGCCAGAACTAGGCGATCTGTAAAGTCCCCTCCAACCTGAACCATTCTATGATTGTGTAATGTTATGTCTGCACTGCCTGAGCTGAATCACTGGGATATATAAGGGAAGCCAACCCCTCCCTGTCCTGATCTGTCCCCTTTGTCATACATGCCACGAGCAGAGGTTTCCAGATTGGACATCTGCTTCTCTCATGTGCAGACGTGTCCAACCATGCTCCTGGAATCCAGTGGACATGTGGTGATTAAATGATCTGACTTGAAAGTATGTTTTGCAGTGATGATCCCGCTGCCTTTCAGGGGCTGTCAGCCCTGGAATCCCCAGGACATCTCAAGGGAGATGACTGGGAAGAAGAAATCACATCCTCTGCTGCTGAGCTGTGTGGCACCTGGGACACATGGAGCTTCTATGAGTGGGCAGTGCTGCAGAGAGACAGCTGTGCCCAGGAGCAGCACTCGTGCAGCACACAGCAGGGCTAGGGACTTGAACTGCCCGTGAAGGGGAGAGAAGAGAAGGAAGAGAGCTTTCAGGCTGTGTGGCACATAAGCAGGCTGAGAGCTCACCACAGGAACAATTCTCACAGCCCTTGGCAAGGTAAGTCTCTCAGTGCAGGCAATGAAGCCACTTTTCCTGGAGGGTTCACTGAATCTGGGACATACTATTGCAAGTCAGGCTGCAGACTGTAAGTTTCTTCAACAGGGAATAACCTCTGCTCCAGCTGAGGGCTTCCCTGCTGCAGCATCAGAGCACAGCCCTGAGGGCTGCTTGTCTGAGTGAGCGGCACTGCCAGCTATCTGCCCCAGGCCAGGTCCTGCAGCTTTTGGAGCAGCGAGTGCTCCTACTGACCTTAAGCTGAAGGCCGCAGGACACAGCTCGCTGTAACCTTTCAGTTCTGTGTTGGCAAGGGGATCCCTGCAAAGTCGTGGCACATGCAGAATAGTTGTGTGCTATGTGTGCGCTGTGAAACAGTATTCCCTCCTGTACCAAAAGTGTAGCTGATAGCAGCATTCAGTTAGAAGTAGGGATAGAAGGCCAGTGCACTCTGTAATACACCAATACCACTGTCCTCAGAATTTAAAAGCTTTCTGTACTGTAAGAAAAGCCAGGCACCCACCCCATGCAGACTCCCAGACTTCCCAGGACTAACTACAACCCCGCCTTATAAAAGCACATCCATTTCATTAGATAAGGATTGCAAGCTATACTAGAGATATAGGATTTATAAATGCTCACTGATAAATACCAAGGCTATTCCCGTTCCGAGTGGCTAAAGAACTTTGGAATCTCTGATGTTTTATCAAAAAGCTGGAGGTCCTGCAGTTAGGTCACAGCTGTGAAAGTTAAAGGGTGCTTACATCAGATGTGGGGTTGTTTCTTTTATTTAAAGAGAATTTTCATGGCTACTTTGACTCATAAAAAGATGTGCTTCTAGTAGCTGACCTGTCTTCAGCTTCTTTTAGTCTTGTAGCCTTGCCTGGGGCTGTTTCAGTAACAGCACCTTATGGTCCTATGTTATTGTGCAAAGCTGTTGTTTTCTCATCTTTCTGTGTCTCTCAGAGCAAGATGGATATGTCATAACAAGGAGCAGTCCTGCAGTGCTGAGCACAGACTGCCTCAGGTTGCTGAGGTCTCCATCTGAACGAGAGGCAACGCGTTTGGCTCAGGCTGTTTGGGATTCTGGTAATGAAATGAAAGCCTTAACTCCCCCCTCCTGCCCCCAGCACCTCTCCTAACTTCCACTTTGGCCTTATCTAGTCAGGACTATCCTTCTGATACGAGGGGGCTGAAATCAGCTCCCACCAATTGTAAATGCCTCTGGATTTTCCTGTGCAAAGCCACTGTCTCCCTGTAGATACCAAGTGCAATTCCTGGACAATTCCTGTTCCTCACAGTGCTCTCAGCACCCGAGCCTGCCATCTCCAGCTCCCCATGCTGTACCACGTGCTGAGCACCCCATTGGGAACAAAATTTATCAGCACCTTCCAAACCAGCTCCTAGAAGTGCACATCCATATACCAAGATGGGTGCTACAAATGGCCTTCCCTCAGGAGAAGAATGTCTCTAATGAAAGCAAGGCACACAGCAGAAAACTTCCCCCAGCATCCCAGCCTTGCCCAGCCACACTTGACCCAGGATGGCCGCAGGCTGTGCAGCCGGGTGCCCAGGGCTGTCGTGCAGAGCAGGGTCAATGCTGTACCCCCAGGGGCTGCGTGCCAGGGTAGGGACTCTGCCGCCTGCCAGGCTCAGCACTCAGCCTGCCCAGGAAGCTGCCCAGGGGCAAAGAGCTCACAGCTACTCTGCACCAAAGGGGAATTTCCACAAGGAAGACCAATACTGGGATTTTCTGCTGTGTTTCCTATTTTCTGCTTCCAGGGGAGTGTAAAGATGTAAAGTGAGAAACAGAACATCATATACCATGTTTGAGCACACAGCTGAGAGTCCTAAAATGCTTTCAGTCTCTTTTGTTCTTATGAGCATGTATTTTCCTTGCTGATCCAATTGAGATTCTCTTATGATTCCCTTTCTCACTTGCAAACATGAGCATGCACCTACACAGTGCCTGCTAACAGGATGGGTTCTGATCAACAAATAGGAATGCATTGCATCTGAGCTGGTGTCTGTAGGTTCAGACAGGAAAAAGATGAGGAAACACTTTCCAGGTGAAAAGTCTGCGGGCAAGAGAGATATGATCAGGGAAAGAGAGAAAAGTAATAGCTTAATCTTTTGAGAGGAAGAATTTCCCAGAAGAAAACATACAACTGCCTTTAACGTGGACACCTTCTTCAGAGCAAGCCCCCACCCAGAAACAGCCCTCACGGCTGTTAGATCCTCTGCAGCCAGAGCTCCTTCAGAGTATAGGAACATCTACTCAGGCATGTGTCCGTCACCCTCTGCAGTACCTGCAGATGTGGGCAATGCAGTCTGTGAAGCTGGAAAAGAGTTGGCTTTCCCTTAATGAGAGGTCATTTTTAGTATGCATCTCCCTGAGGCCCTTCGGAGCTGTGGTCTGACCTTCAGGATGCAAATCTTTCCCATGGCCTGAAGAACAAAGTCGAGGGAAGAAGCAGAGGATACGATATGCATGGAAATGCTGTGGGGTTGGTGAAATGGATGTTAGGTGTCTGTTTTAAGAAGTGCAGTGATGAGGTCTTGCTCATGTCCCTTGAGAAAGGGTGGGCGTTGTGTGATGAGCAGTCGGTTCCTCTTCTCTCAGCAGGGTCTGGCTTCTTTGGAAGGTAACTTGTGAATGCACTTGCCTTCCATCTCCAATCTGTGCTATTTCACAGCAACTGGAAACAGGCCCACGAGCTCCCCTTATCCTGCACTAAGCAGCAGTGAATCTCTTTGCCTCCCAGGTCTCAATCACAGCCGTTCACACTGAGTGCAGCAGAAGTGCTCAGGATTTCTGACTTCACTGAACACCCTTTGGGCATCATGAGTAGGATGAAACCATAGGAGAAAAAGCATCCCTAAGACTTCTTGTGTCAGTTGTACAGACGCCTACAGGTACTTTTGCATTAGAAGTGATTTCAACTGACAAATTCTAAAAGAAAATCTGTGACCACAGCACCAACACATTCCTCACAGGGATGTGGTTGTTTCCTTGAGAGAAGAAAGGCAGAGGCCTTCATGGCAAACTCAATGTCATGAACTGTAGCTTACATCACTGACCTCAACAAACATTTCACCCTTGGAAAGACCTGTCTCTAACTTTCATACTCCTTGGACAGGTCCTCATGCCCACAGGTCCTGATACCCAGAAGTGCCAAAAGCCCAACAGCAGCTCCATCAGCGAGTTCCTCCTGCTGGCGTTGGCAGACACGCGGCAGCTGCAGCTCCTGCACTTCTGGCTCTTCCTGGGCATCTACCTGGCTGCCCTCCTGGGCAACGGCCTCATCAGCACAGCCGTAGCCTGCGACCAGTGCCTGCACACACCCATGTACTTCTTCATCCTCAACCTCGCCCTCCTCGACATGGGCTGCATCTCCACCACTCTCCCCAAAGCCATGGCCAATGCCCTCTGGGACACCGGAGGAGAAAAAGACCAGTGTGGATGAACCGGGATCTTTTGTTGAGACTCCGAGAGAAAAAGAGAGTCTATGTCCTCTGGAAGATGGGTCAGGCTACTTGGGGTGACTACAGAGAACTGGCCAAGATCTGCAGGCAGAAAATTAGAAATGCTAAAGCCCAGCTTGAAATTAGGCTGGCTACTGCTGTAAAGGAGAACAGGAAACCCTTTTACAAATATATTAACAGCAGGAGAAAAACTAAGGAAAATTTCCCTCCTTTACTCAACGAGGCAGGCAATATAACCACAGATGATAAGGAAAAGCCTGAGGTTCTCAATGCCTTCTTCACATCTGTCTTTAATAGACAGGACAGTTATCCACACGGTACTTGCCCTGACCTGGAAGTCCGGGACGGGGTGCATAATGCACCCCCTGTGATCCAAGCAGAGATGGTCAGAGATCTACTCCTCCATCTGAACTGCCACAAGTCCATGGGGCCAGATGGGATCCACCCAAGGGTGCTGAGGGAGCTAGCAGAGGTGATTGCTGAGCCACTTTCTGCCATCTTTCAGCATTCCTGGTTATCTGGAGAGGTCCCACAAGATTGGAGGCTTGCCGATGTGACTCCCATTTACAAGAAAGGCCGTAAGGAAGACCCGGGGAACTACAGGCCTGTCAGCCTGACCTCGGTATCAGGGAAAGTTATGGAGCAGATGATCTTGAGGGAGATCACACGACACGTGCATGGCAACCAGGGGATCAGACCCAGCCAGCACGGGTTTACCAGGGGCAGGTCGTGCTTGTCCAACCTCATCTCCTTCTATGACTGGGTGACCAGACAGGTAGATGAGGGAAAGGCTGTTGATGTAGTCTACCTGGACTTCAGCAAGGCCTTTGACACAGTCTCCCACAGTATTCTCCTAAGGAAACTGGCAGCCCGTGGTGTGGACAGGTTCACTCTTCTCTGGGTGGAGAACTGGCTGGAGGGCCGTGCCCAGAGGGTAGTGTTTAATGGAGTTAAGTCCAGCTGGCGTCCTGTTATGAGTGGTGTCCCCCAGGGGTAAGTTTTGGGGCCCATCTTGTTTAATATCTTTATTGATGACCTAGACGAGGGAAATGAGTGTACCCTCAGTAAGTTTGCAGATGACACAAAGTTGGGAGGATGTGTCAAACTGCCTGAGGGTAGGGAGGCCCTTCAGAGGGACTTGGATAGGCTGATTAGCTGGGCTGAGCTAAATGGGATGAGGTTCAATAAGACCAAGTGCCGGGTCCTGCACTTTGGCCACAATAACCCCATGCAATGCTATAGGCTTGGGGCAGAATGGCTTGAAGAATGTAGAGAGGAAAAGGACCTGGGGGTGTTGGTTGATGCTCGGCTCAACATGAGCCGGCAGTGTGCCCAGATGGCCAAGAAGGCCAACAGCATCCTGGCCTGTATTAGAAATAGTGTAGCCAGCAGGAGCAGGGAGGTGATCATCCCCCTGTACTCAGCTCTGGTACGGCCGCACCTCGAGTACTGTGTTCAGTTTTGGGCCCCTCACTACAAGAAGGACATTGAGGCCCTGGAGCGTGTTCAGAGAAGGGCAACAAAACTGGTGAGGGGTCTGGAGCACAAGTCTTATGAGGAGCGGCTGAGGGAGCTGGGATTGTTTAGTCTGGAGAAGAGGAGGCTCAGAGGAGAGCTTATTGCACTCTACCACTTCCTGAAGGGGGGTTGTGGTGAGGAGGGGGTTGGCCTCTTCTCCCTGATAAATAACAACAGGACGAAAGGGAATGGCCACAAGCTGCGCCGGGGAAGATTTAGATTAGACCTGAGGAAGCATTTCTTTTCTGAAAGAGTGGTCAGGCACTGGAATGGCCTGCCTAGGGAGGTGGTTGAGGCACCATCCCTAGCGCTGTTCAAGAAGCGTTTAGATGAGGTGTTAAAGGATTTTATTTAGTAGTTGGGTAGAGATAGTGATAGGGGGATGGTTGGACTAGATGTTCTTATAGGTCCTTTCCAACCTTATGAACTTATGAACTTATGAACCAGGGCCATCTCCTACACAGGATGTGCTGCACAGGTCTTTTTCTTTCCCTTCTTCATGACAGCAGAGTATTTCCTTCTCACAGTCACGGCCTATGACCAACTTTGTTGCCATCTGCAAGCCCCTGCACTACGGGACCCTCCTGGGCAGCAGAGCTTGTGTCACCATGGCTGCAGCTGCCTGGGGCACTGCTGTTCTCTATGCTCTACTGCACACTGCCAATACATTTCCTATACCACTGTGGCAGGACAATGCTGTGGACCAGTTCTTCTGTGAAATCGCCCAGATCCTTAGGCTCTCATGCTCACAATCATACTGCCTCAGGGAAATGGAAATTATTTATTTTAGCATTATTAATGTATATTTAGTTTTCATGGTGCTGTTTTACGGGCATATCTTCAGGTCTGTGCTGAGGATGCCCTCTGAGCAAGGCTGGCACAAAACCTTATCAACGTGCCTCTCCCACCTGGCTGTGGTCTCTCTCTTTGTCTGCACTGGCTCGTTTGCCTACCTGAAGCCCCCTTCTCTCTCTTCTCCATCCCTGGACCTACTGGTATCATTTCCGTACTCAGTGGTGCCTCCAGCAGCGAATCCTCTCATCTACAGCCTGAGGAACCAGAAGCTCAAGAATGCAGTGAGCAATACGTACTTGTTCAACTTCCAAAAAATGCACGTCAGCCTAACAGGAGCCCCAAGGTAATTCAGAAATCATTTGGATAATCCCTCGTTATTATTTGCCTTCATTATTGTTTCCACTGGCATGACTGATTTAAAAAGTTTTCTTCTTGGCCTGCCACATTTCTGTCATGCTTTAACACACTTATCTCATGTACCCATAGATCAAGGCTCTCATACATAAATTGTATTTATGAACATAAATACAATAAAGACGCCAGCAGAAATACATGTCTCCATTCCCATGTTTTCCCATCTTCTCTGAAACTGGGAGAGCAACTCACGTATGCAGGAGTAGTTCAGGGGCCAAGAGCCCATCTGCACCACAGAGCAGCGGCCTCAGTGCTCATGGGGGGCTGCCCCTCACTGCCCAGTGGGCCTGTCCTCTCATCAGTGTTTGAAACGGGGTTGCTGCTTCCCAGGTCCAATGGTCACAGACAGCAGCAGGACACGGTCTTGCAGTGCTGCTCTCTTTGCACTTCCACTCTTCCCTTTTTGTCTATGCCCTTGGGGACATGGGCAGACCACGAAGGTGGCTCTGGACATTTGTCACCCCCAGCCTCTGGCATTGTCCATTTCCAGCACTGACTGCATGTTTATGGCAGAGCTTTTCCCAAGCTCCTGAAGTACACTGATGACATTGCAGTGTGGGGGAGATACAGCAGAGGAAGTTTTTGAGAAAGGAGAGCAAGTAATCCAAATTCTTCTGGGTGTAGGTTTCACTATTAAGCAAAGCAAATGAAAGGGCCTGCACAGGAAACTCAGTTCCTAGGAATAAAGTGGCAAGATGGATGTCATTACGTCCCAGTAGATGTGATTAACAACATTACTGCCATGTCTCCACCCACTAGTAAAGAAGAAACTCAATCTTTTCTGGGCATAGTGGACTTTTGGAAAATGCACATTCCTGTCTGTAGCCTCATTGTAAACCCCCTTTATCAGGTAACAGAAGAAATACCATTTTGTGTGAGGGTCCTGAGCAGCAGCAGGCCTTTGAGCAAATTAAGCAGGAGATTGCTCAAGCTGTGGTCCTGGGGCCAGTGCAGATGGGACAGGATGTCAAGAATATCCTCTACACTGCTGCTGGAAAGGTAGGTCCCACTTGGAGTTTGTGGCAAAGAGCCTCTGGAGAGACCTGAGGCTGACCCCTTGGGTTCTGGAGTTGAGCATACAGGGGGTCTGAGGAGTGCTACACTCCAACTGAGAAGAAGATCTTAACCGTGTACGAGGGGGTTCGAGCTGCTTCCGAAGTAATCAGCACTGAAATGCAGCTCCTTCTGGCACCTCGACTGCCAGTGCTGAGCTGGATGTTCAAAGGAACAGCTCCCTCTACCCATCATGCTATTGATGCCACTTGGAGAAAGTGGATTGCGCTGATTGCACATCGAGTTCGGATGGGGAACCTCAGTCCTCCAGGAATCCTGGAGGTGATCATGGACTGGCCTGAAGGTAAAAAGTTTGGAACAACACCAGCAGATGTATCATGTGCTTAAGAGACCCCCACCATACAATGAACTACCACACAATGAAAAGAGATACGCCTTGTTCACTGACGGATTTTGTCATATTGTGGGGAAGCACTGCAAATGGAAGGCTGCTGTGTGGAGCCCCACACGATGATGAGTTGCAGAGGCCACTGAAGGAGGAGAATCAAGTCAATTTGCAGAGGTAAAGGCTGTCCAACTGCCCTTACATGCGGCTGAATGGGAGAGGTGGCCAATGTTGTATCTTTATACTGACTTATGGATGGTGGCAAATGCTTTACGGGGGTGGTTGCAGCAGTGGGAACACAACAACTGGCAATGGAAGGGTAAACCTATTTGGGCTGCTGAACTGTGGAGAGACATTGGTGCCCAAACAAAAAATATGGTTGTAAAGGTGCATCACGTAAATGCTCAAGTGCCCAAGTGTCGGGCTACTGAAAAACAACGAAATAACCATCAGGTTCCTCCTCAAATCACTGTCCTTTTTCTTTAAACCTATCTGTTATCTGAATGCCCTTCTCCTTCCTCCTCCCAGCCCCCAGAGCACAGAGTTGTGCTTGGGCAGCCACGTGGCCACTGACAGTGCAGATTTTTATTTCTTCCTTCCCTTTCTCCCTCTTTTTTTCCTTGTGTCCCTGTCATTCTCCCTCTTTTTTTCCTTGTGTCCCTCCAACCTCATCTCCTTCTATGACTGGGTGACCAGACAGGTAGACGAGGGAAAGGCTGTTGATGTAGTCTACCTGGACTTCAGCAAGGCCTTTGACACGGTCTCCCACAGTATTCTCCTAAGGAAACTGGCAGCCCGTGGTGTGGACAGGTTCACTCTTCTCTGGGTGGAGAACTGGCTGGAGGGCCGTGCCCAGAGGGTAGTGTTTAATGGAGTTAAGTCCAGCTGGCGTCCTGTTATGAGTGGTGTCCCCCAGGGGTAAGTTTTGGGGCCCATCTTGTTTAATATCTTTATTGATGACCTAGACGAGGGAAATGAGTGTACCCTCAGTAAGTTTGCAGATGACACCAAGTTGGGAGGATGTGTCAAACTGCCTGAGGGTAGGGAGGCCCTTCAGAGGGACTTGGATAGGCTGATTAGCTGGGCTGAGCTAAATGGGATGAGGTTCAATAAGACCAAGTGCCGGGTCCTGCACTTTGGCCACAATAACCCCATGCAATGCTATAGGCTTGGGGCAGAACGGCTTGAAGAATGTAGAGAGGAAAAGGACCTGGGGGTGTTGGTTGATGCTCGGCTCAACATGAGCCGGCAGTGTGCCCAGATGGCCAAGAAGGCCAACGGCATCCTGGCCTGTATTAGAAATAGTGTAGCCAGCAGGAGCAGGGAGGTGATCATCCCCCTGTACTCAGCTCTGGTACGGCCGCACCTCGAGTACTGTGTTCAGTTTTGGGCGCCTCACTACAAGAAGGACATTGAGGCCCTGGAGCGTGTTCAGAGAAGGGTAACAAAACTGGTGAGGGGCCAGGAGCACAAGTCTTATGAGGAGCGGCTGAGGGAGCTGGGATTGTTCAGTCTGGAGAAGAGGAGGCTCAGAGGAGACCTTATTGCACTCTACCACTTCCTGAAGGGGGGTTGTGGTGAGGAGGGGGTAGGCCTCTTCTCCCTGATAAGTAATGACAGGACGAGAGGGAATGGCCACAAGTTGCGCCGGGGAAGATTTAGATTAGACCTGAGGAAGCATTTTTTTTCTGAAAGAGTGGTCAGGCACTGGAATGGCCTGCCTAGGGAGGTGGTTGAGGCACCATCCCTAGCGCTGTTCAAGAAGCGTTTAGATGAGGTGCTAAAGGACTTAATTTAGTAGTTGGGTAGAGATAGTGATAGGAGGATGGTTGGACTAGATGATCTTATAGGTCCTTTCCAACCTTATGAACTTATGAACTTATGTCATGGATAACACCGTGACATGTGTGCACACTCATGGCTATGTGCAAAACAAGAGCTGTGTTTGCGTCTTCTTGCACATGGGTGTGCAAAGAGATTGGTTTGCCCACAGTTGTGCACACACACATGTTCACACGTGTGTGTGAACATGTGTGTATGCAATGAAATCTTTTGCACATGAGTATGGTTTTGCACATAGTTGCATGAACATGAATGGTGTGTGCAATCAGTTGTCCAAACGTGCGTGTGTATGTGTGAATGCACAGGTATGTGAGTAGGGAAGCCTTTGCACATGTATGTACGCTTCTGCACATATGTTGATGTACAGATGCGTGTGAAATGGTGCGATTTGTACCCTCAGTAAGTTTGCAGATGACACCAAGTTGGGAGGATGTGTCAAACTGCCTGAGGGTAGGGAGGCCCTTCAGAGGGACTTGGATAGGCTGAATAGCTGGGCTGAGCTCAATGGGATGAGGTTCAATAAGACCAAGTGCCGGGTCCTGCACTTTGGCCACAATAACCCCATGCAATGCTATAGGCTTGGGGCAGAATGGCTTGAAGAATGTAGAGAGGAAAAGGACCTGGGGGTGTTGGTTGATGCTCGGCTCAACATGAGCCGGCAGTGTGCCCAGATGGCCAAGAAGGCCTACAGCATCCTGGCCTGTATTACAAATAGTGTAGCCAGCAGGAGCAGGGAGGTGATCATCCCCCTGTACTCAGCTCTGGTACGGCCGCACCTCGAGTACTGTGTTCAGTTTTGGGCCCCTCATTACAAGAAGGACATTGAGGCCCTGGAGCGTGTTCAGAGAAGGGCAACAAAACTGGTGAGGGGTCTGGAGCACAAGTCTTATGAGGAGCGGCTGAGGGAGCTGGGATTGTTTAGTCTGGAGAAGAGGAGGCTCAGAGGAGACCTTACTGCACTCTACCACTTTCTGAAAGGGGGGTTGTGGTGAGGAGGGTGTTGGCCTCTTCTCCCTGATAACTAATGACAGGACGAGAGGGAATGGCCACAAGTTGCGCCGGGGAAGATTTAGATTAGACCTGAGGAAACATTTTTTTTCTGAAAGAGTGGTCAGGCACTGGGATGGCATGCCTAGGGAGGTGGTTGAGGCACCATCCCTAGCGCTGTTCAAGAAGCATTTAGATGAGGTGCTAAAGGATTTGATTTAGTAGTTGGGTAGAGATAGTGATAGGAGGATGGTTGGACTAGATGAACTTGTAGGTCCTTTCCAACCTTATGAACTTATGATTTCCAAAAATGCACATGAACATGTGCAAGGATGGAATTGCACACATCTTCATGTCATCTTCATGTAAATGGGGCGTGCAAGGAGGCGTTTGCAAGTGAGAGTGCAGAGGTGGTGGGGTGGCCCCTGTGGGTATGTGCCTGAATGTGCGTGCATAAGGATGTAGTGACGCCATGATTTTCAAGCCATTGCTTCCTAGGGGCTAATTAAATAAAATACTTGAACAAAATTTCACACAGAGATTGCTGGTAAAGGTAAGCAATAACTGAAACGAGAGAGAAAGGCTCTGACCTTGCTGCTTGCTGTGCTGCTGGTACCCAGAAGGGCACAGGCATTTGGGATGGCTGCATGACTGAGGGGCCTCTTCTGAGTGCTTTCCAGCACCTTCAGGTTTATCTTGAAAGATGGTTCCGTTCCCATTTCTTCCCAGTGCTGCTCACTCCTTTAGGCAGTGACTCCTTTTCCACAGTGAGGCACAGCTAACTGGTGATAAAGCTTTACCCAAGGGGTGCACACCATCCCACTCCTCTGCCTGGTTGCAGTTGTATTTCATCTGCCTTTTCTTCAGGTCAAAGCAGAATGAGTTTGTCTGCTTCAGCAGAACAGCTGCCTTCATGGAGGTGCAGATGCAGTCCATAGATGAAATATGCTTTTGCTATCAAGGAGACAACAGATTTCCATGGTTATATGGGAATAGGGTAAATACGGCAACTATCATCTTCCTGAGAGAGCCACGGATGCTCTACAAGAACATACATCTGAATGTTTACCTGCTACCATTAGGTCCTAGCACTGAAAAGCCACATAGAACAACTTCAATCTTTTCCCCTTCTCCCTTTTTTCTTTTTAAAATCACTACTCATGTTAGCTGAGTAAACGAGAAGAGCACGAGCTCTTATTATTCCTCAGTTTGTTGCATCAGCTTTGATTATCTGACTAATTCCAACTAACTGATTAACTTCCAAGGAAGTTTGCACAGTCAGTGCAGTTATTACCACCTGTGGAGTTGTGGGGTAAATAACTCCCAAGGATGGTACTTCACAAAGAAATAGCATAGACGACGGTATATTTTGAGTTGTTCGATATAGAGAGTATACAAATAATACAAAAGAGAAGATGGCTCACCATCAGGATGTCAAGGCTCACACAGGACACCATGTGGGAGGAATCTCCAAGAAGAAATCCAACCCTAGTGGTGGTCAGCACTTAAATGGGGTTTGGGAGAGGTGGAGCCAGGCTCCACCCCTTCCAATCACACAGGTATATCACCTTCACCTGTGGCTCCATGGCTGACTTGGTGCTCACCTCAGGTGACCAATCAGTGATTCAGGCCGTGATTCAGCAGTTCCCATACATCAAGAAAGTGAACTATTTTGTAAATGTTTTGTATTTTTAGTTTAGATCAGGTGGAAAAAGCATTTGCACAGCTCTGACAGCAGCTGAAATCGCTTTGGGTGAAACATTTTATCTAAGCCATTTTCATTCATTTTTCTATATAAGCACTCCCTTGACTGCATAAAGCTTTTATGTTTAATAACTTGTAAATTTGCCGAGTCAAATTAAGCTGATAGACTTTTATTAGTGATACTGAATAAAATAAAAAATACCTCGACAGTTTTCCATAGTTTCAATTTTTTCTCTGTACCCCTAAATCTTGAAAGATGATGGCCATTTGCTAATCCAGGATCTGCATGTGAATCTAGTGGGAGTTTTGGTCACAAAGGGAATCGTGTGGGGAATGTAGGTTATGCTAAGATGAAAACAGCAAAGATTTTAATAAAACACTGTAGCTTGGGCCAACCTACATTGTGGTTTGTTCTCCGTTTGGTTGAAATGTTAATCATCCTACTTTATATAACAGCTAACCCTTTTAAAGAAGAACTCTTATTCTCAGCCAAACTTTATGAACTATATAGACATGAATTTACCTTTCAGGTATTGATGTGATTTCTTTTATTCTTCCTAATCTTATGCTGATGAAATTATTGCAGAATTCCTCATCTCCTTTTGTCTACTGTCTATTCATGCTCTTGGGGCTTTAATCAAAACTTCACTCCCTGTTACTGTGAGTCGACAGCAGGGATAAATGGGTGGAGGGATTGGCCTTACTGATTCCTTTGCAAATGTAGCATTTCTGGCAAAGAACCCAGGAAAGAATTCCTGAAAGGTAAAAACAGAATTTCCAGGAATTAATGCATATCTTTTGACTGAGCACAAAAGTTCATCTTTAAATAGTAGAAATAGCTGCCATATTGGGGTGGGTATTGAAACCGAATAAACCTGTGGTTGTCTTGCTGCTCCTAAAGTAGTGTACCAGTGAAGTTTGGGAAATACTTTCCTTAGAAAGTGCCAGCATCAGAACGTGTGATGATAAGATGTGACTTTTTATTTATTTATTTATTAGAGGAATGATTGTAGAGGAATGATAGGAAACTTGAGACCATGCAAGCTGCTAAATATTTTAGGAGCCTGGTTGAGATAGTACTTGAACATATGGGCAGTCATTTATGATGCAAATTTGTATCTGGCTGCTGCTTCCTCCTTTCCAGGTGGCCAAAGTTGACTACCAGACACGGTTGTTGTTTTTTTTTTTTTTTTCCTCCTGGTGTGAGCGTGATCAAACAGCAAGATTTAGTATAGCAAAAAACAAAGCAAGAAAAAAAAAAGCATGAAACTTGAGTAAAAGGGAGTATAGAAATTATTTAATGAAGCTTTTTTAGTTTAATATTCTTGAAGTCTTAGATGCTAGGTGTGAATGTCTGATTGAATGAGTAATTAATGTAAGTAATTCTCAAGCTGGAGCACCATTAGGCTTTTTGTCTATCACAAAGTAAGACCGTCTGTGCTTTTCTGTATGAACACCATGTCTTGTCCTTTTGCAGTAGTAGTTTCAGTAGGACGGTGGACACCTAAATTCTGTAAGCATTATGGGAAGGTAAAACAGCAGCTGATGTGTTTTGAAATACTACTGCTGAATTGATGGGCTGATGCTCGACTTAATTGAAGAGATATAACATTTAGAAGGTTCTGGGGCTGGCTGCTGGCTTTGAAGTAGAGGTTTGGATTCTCTGTACTTGTCAGTCTTCAGCCAGTCTGGGCTATGTGCACACCTCCACCAGCGTCCTCTTAACTTTTGCTTCTTTTATACACTATGGTACACCTGGTAGCACGTGCCGATTTGACTTGATTGAACTTGTACACAGACATAATTATTTTAGAATAGTAATTGCTTGGGCTATGTTCTCAGGCAGTTGGTTTGATTTTTGGATGGTCATCTGTGCAGCTGGACTCAGATTCTCGTGGATCCCTTCCAATGCAGTATAATCTAATTCTATGATGTTTTTTCTTTCCTCTTTTAAGCCTTGCAATATGTATTGAATAGCAAGAGATGACTGGTGTGGGATTAATGCATGTTCACAAAGCTTTCTGTCAAGTTGTGAAAGACTCCAGAACACAAAGTAGAAATACTCAGATACTTGAGCTTTCAAAACTTTCACCATTCTGTACTTGTTCTTCTTTAATACATACTGGTTTCTGAACTCATTAATTGAATTCCCATGTTCTGCTGTGAGTTTATAATATCATTGTGAAGACGGGATTAGAAGTTAAGTTTCACTGCGAGTTTATTGATGGAAATACAATAGTAAATGTCAATGAAAATACATTTTTGAAGAAGGAGATTTGAAGGGTTATGATTATTTTCCTTACCTCTACTCTAAACAGGTGGCAAACGTAGCCTAGCTCTTGAAAAGGTTTCCGTGTGTCGCCTGCACGTCGTCGTTTGGGGGGGGGGGGTTGTTGTGGGGGCGGGACCGGCCCCTGGCCGCGTTCCCTTTCCCCCACCACCAGCACCCCGGCCGCAGAGCCGGGCAGAGGTTTAAAGACTCGGGCTGTCCGCGTCGCGATCCGCGAGAGCGCGGGGCCGGAGTGCGGTCGGCCGGCCGGCGGGAAAGGGCGAGTGGTATGAGAGGAGACGTGGTGGCGCGCCTCCCCCCCGGCCTCTCCTGGCCGTAGATGTGTTACCCCGTCCTCCCCTCCCCCGCGGCCTCAGTCTCGGGCGGAGAGACTCCGCACGTTCAGGGCCACGCCGCCGCTTCGCCCCCGGGCCCCGTCGCGAGGCCGCGTCCCGTCCTTCGTCGCCGCCGCCTCCCTCCGCGCTTTCGCCCTCGGTCTCGCCGGCGTGGGGCGTCCCGCATCCCGCCTCCGGGCGCGCCCCCTTCCTTGGGGTTCGTCTCCCGCTGCAGCCTCAGATCTCGCGCCGCGCGGCGCAAAGGGGGAGGTCGGGCGGCTCAACCGGCGGGGTGCACCGCTTCCTTCCCTCCGGCACAGCTGGGAGTAGACCTGGCGGGCCGAGCTTCCTGGCGGCCTTTTCCGCCCCGAGCCAGGGGGTTGACCTGGCCGACTTTTTTTTTCTTTTCCCTTCCCTGCCCCTTTCAATTCCCTTTCTCCTTTCCTTTTTCTTTTCGCCTTTTCTTTCCTCTTTCCTTATCTATCTGTCTGTCTATCTACCATCTAATCTCTTCCAGAGCCCCCGCCCCCCACTTGCGGCGTCTGCCACGACAGCTGCCTGCCTGGCTGGCTGCGAGCAGACGGGTAGAGCTGTGGGCCGGCTCGCTTACCCCTCCCGTCCCCAGGGCTGCAGCGTATTTTTTTTTTCCACCTAACATTTCATTATTTCTTTAACTTTTTTTGCGGCAACATTTATTTATTTATTTATTTCCATGTATATATATAACTATATATATAATTTCAACATTCCAGTTCTTATTTATTTACCTTTTGCTCTTTTTAATTATTTTTTCATTCTCTCACGATTTTTTTTAAGTTTTTAAAAATTTTTAGGTATCATTTATTTTTTCCCTTTTCATAGTTATTTCAGAAAAAGAAAATTATTTTTGTATTTTTTTATTTCTGTACTTTATCTCAAAATATTTAACTTTCATAAGTATTCATTTCTTTAATTATTTACTTTTCATCCGGTTTTAATTGTATTTTTTAAATTTTTATTTTTTAATTATCATTTATTCGGTTCCAAATACATATATATTCAATTCTTTAATCAATTTTATTTAATTGTAGCTCTTTTTAATTATTTTTTCATAATTTAGTTCACAATTTATTTTTTCTCATTGTTCAACTTTTTAATTATTTACTTTTCCATTTCTAATTATTTATTTTTATGTATTTATTTCACGAAATAATATATTTTAAATGGTTTTTATTTTGTGACTGTTTTTAAATTATATTTCTTTATTTTTTTTTCAATAATTTTATTCCTTTTTAATTATATATTTTTCACAATTTATATGATTTTTTCCATTTTCAAATCTATTTTCACAAACTTTTGTAAAAGAAAACGTATTTTCATATTTATTTTTTTCATTTTAAAAATTATTTATTTCGCGAAAAAAAAAAAAATTTCATGTTTTGTTTTTGTTTCACAAAAATATTTTTTATACTATTTTTTATTTTTCACCTGTCGAAAATATCTATTTCATACTTGTCTCTCGAAAGTAAATTTTATTACAAAAATATAACATCGTTCGATTATTTTTTTTCCTATATATATATTTAACTATTTATGTAACTGCGATTGTGCCCCCTGCCCCCCCCCCCATCCTTCTCCCCGCCCACCGCTGCAGCGCATTCCATGAGGGCGGGCTGGCTGGCGGGCAGACGGGTAGACCTGTCGGCCTGCTCGCTTCCCCCTCCCAGGCCCCTCTGCCCCGTGTTTTTTTTTTTCATTTATTTATCCGTGATTGTTTTTATTTTTACTTCTTAATTATTTTTGTCCAGCCGAAGATTCCTTCTTCAGCGGGGTAGATGTGATGAGGCGGCCAGGCTGGGCTCCGCGTCTCTCTCCCTCTGCCTCCCTCCCTCCCTTAACACCCCCCCCCCTCCCCCCCTCCAACCTTACCTGCCACAGATCCACCCCGCCCGACATCTGTGTCATGTTTTTACCAAACTTTTTATTACTTTTAAGTGTTTTGTTTTTTTTTGGGGGGGAGGAGGAGTTGGTGGTGGTGGTGAAAGGCGGTGTTTTTTTGTTTTTGTTTTTTAATTAAAATGAATAATTATTGAATTAATTATTGAATAATGAATGCTTTCTTTGGGTTTTTGTCTCAAGACAAAAATACGTTTTCATCTTTTTAATTTGTTTTCCTCGTATTTATCTTTATTTTTTTGTTTTTTCAATTTCTGGCCGTTTTTTTTTTCAGTGGGGGGGAGTGGTTGGTCAGGAGGGCTGCCTCTTTATTTTTATATAACTTGTATACATATTTAGGTATGTATGTACGTACGTACGTTTGTATTGTGCACCTAAACCCCATTTCTTTTTTTTTTTTTTCTCCCAGTCACAACACTCCATCCAGACTCGGCAGCCAGCTTTCCCTGAACCTCCATCCTGGATCCGCCGGCCAATTGCTTTTGAATTTTTCCTCCCCCATATTCTTCCTCCCTCCCTTCCTTCCTTCCCTGAGATCAATCGTCTTGTCAGCTGCCTGTCCGTCCTTCCTTCTGCTCACCAGGTCTTCATTCACTTGAGCGAGCTGTGGGGTTTTTCCACCTTGCACCCTATCCCCCTCACCGTGGACGCACCCTGGCCTGCTGTCCTTCCTTTGGGCTGCCCTTCCTTTGGTTGTTTTGGGGCTGTTGGTTAGGGTCAGAGTTGAGCACTCCGTGGCGGCTTGGAGATGGCGCTGCCGGGTGGCTTGCTGTGTCCGGCTAAGTGTGCCCGTCTCGGGCGAACCTCTCACGCTTCCCAAACGGCGGCGGCGAGAGATCACAGCGCATGTGTCTTAAAAACGCCGGCCACGTTTACGCAGCTACAGCCGTTCCGCACTTCCCGAACGGCGGCGGCAAGAGCTCGCTGCCCGTTGCATCTCGAAATGCCGGCCAGGTCTACCCAGCTAATACCATCTCGCGAGTCTCGAACGTTGGCGTCCAGTGCTCGATGCTGGTGCCACTTGGGAACGCCGGCCACGTCTTCCCGGCTACAGCCGATCCGGTCGCTCGTCGCCAGCGGCGGCGGACGAGGGTGGCAGCCAAGCGCCGTGCCATCCGCGACCACGTCTACCCGGTATCGACGTAGTAGGGCGTGCCAAGCCGAGGCGCCTAGAGGGCGCTTCAGGGGCGTCGTGCAATGTCCGGCCGCGTCTACTGAGCTCCGATGGAGCTGAGCGATCCGAGCCGGCGTCTAGAGGGCGCTGCTAGGGCGTCTTGCCATCGCCTGCCACGTCTACCTGGTTCCGACGGAGTCGAGCGCTCTGCGGCGGATTGGAGATGGCGCAGCCGGTTGGCTTGCCGACTCCAGGCAAGTGTGCCCAGAACCGGGCAAACCTCTTCGCACCTGGCGATCCTCGGCCACGTCTACCCGGTTCTGACTGAGCTGAGCGATCCGAAGAGGCGGATAGAGGGCGCCACCGGTTCTGCTTGCCATCTCCGGCAACGACTACCCGGTTTTGACGTAGTTGGAGTGCCAATAGGAGGTGCCTTGAGGGCGCTACGATTTCATCGTGCAATGTCCGGCCACGTCTACCCGGCAACAGCCGTAACGCGCTAACGGGAACGGCTGCGGCGAGAGCTCGCTGCCTGTGCGTTTCGGAAACGCCAGCCAGGTCTACCCTGCTAAAGCCGTCTAGAACGTTTGTGTCCGGTGCTCCATGCCGCTGCCGCTAGGGAACGCCGGACACGTCTTCCCGGCTACTGGTCGCCCGTCGTGAACGGCGGCGGCGGCGGACGTAGGAGGCTGCGAGGGCGCCGTGCGATCTCCGGCCACGTCTACCCGGTTCCAAAGCAGTTGGGCGTGCCAAACGGAGGCGCCTAGAGGGCGCTCCGAGGTCGTCGTGCAATGTTCGGCCACGTCTACCGAGCTCCGACGGAGCTGAGCGAAATGAGGACGCGTCTAGTGAGCGCTGCCGGGGCGGCTTGCCGTCGCCTGCCACGTCTTCCCGATTCCGATGGAGCCGAGCGCTCCGCGGCGGATTGGAGATGGCGCAGTCGGATGGCTTGCTGTCTCCGGCCAAGTGTGCCCAGAATTGGGTGAAACTCGCGCTTCCCTAACAGCGGCGGGTTCTTAGTAAAGTTTAAGAAAGTTTCAGTAAAGAATAAAAAAAAAAAAAAAGCATTCTCTTTTTAAACTGCTCTTAAAGGGACTGTATTTCATCATTTTTTAACTTGTTATGCTCAGAATGTACTGGGACTTAATTAAGTTTGCCAGTCTGATCCATGGAGCTTGGTCTCTATATGATAAACTAAAAACACTGATGGACTTACCTACCTAGCTTTTGTATACAATGTGCCATTCATTTCCGGAGGGAGTAACTCCAGATGGAATTGCTAACTCTATGGAACTTGTGATTTTTAAACACTCCTGGCCTGTCCTTTGAATTCAGTATGCGTTTTCTGGATGCTCATCAAGTTCTCGTAATGATTGTGGTGTCAGTCTCCCTGAACGTACTCTTCATCAGTATCTGTATTTATAATACTTTGAGAAAGCCTTCCCCAGAGCCAGAGAATACTGACTGGCAGGAGGTTTGGAGGGACTTAAGAGAGACTTTAGAGAAATGGGCAACACCGGTGTCATGGAACTTTTCTCCTGAACACCTGCAAGATCCTGAGAACTTAAGCAGATATTTGAGACAGGGATGTTGCGGCTCAAAGAGACCTGAGGAGGCCCGAAGTACTTGGGGTCTGGCTTATGCTTACCGAGCCTTATTCAATACTATCCTAAAGAGGCATCGAGTTTTTGAAATAGAGCAAGAGAGTCTCCGAGCTGAAAGGGACAATCTCCTGATCCAGAAAGAGACTCATTTAGCTGACAATCAGACACTCCAGTCCAATCTAGACTCCCTCCAGACCAAGCGAGTTGCCCTCCAGTCTCAACAAGAAGCTCTCCAATCCAACATGGACATCCTCCAACCTGAAAGAGACACCCTCCAGTCCAAGTGAGACATCCTCCT
This sequence comes from Cyrtonyx montezumae, assembly GCF_038088225.1. NCBI lineage: Eukaryota > Metazoa > Chordata > Aves > Galliformes > Odontophoridae > Cyrtonyx > Cyrtonyx montezumae. The sequence continues at coordinate 148,432 of NW_027072055.1, read as the reverse complement.
GTCTGAACGGTACTCCTTCAGAACTGAGCGAGGTACCTACCAGCCACAATAGCCCCTGCCCCCCAGCCAGGGGGGAGAAACACGCTTCTCGGTGGCGAGAAATCACAGCGCGTTTAAAAATGCCGGCCACGTCTACCCGGCTAATCTTTCTTGCGCTTCCCTAACGGTGGCGGGGAGAGTTTGCTGCCCATTGCGTCTCAAAATGCCGGCCAGGTCTACACAGCTGTCTCTCGCGTCTCGAATGGTGGCGTCCGATGCTCGATGCCGGTGCCGCTAGGGAACGCCAGACACGTCTTCCTGGCTACGGAAACGACCCGGTCTCTCATCACAAGCGGCGGCGGCAGCAGACGGAGGTGGCAGCCGGGGCACCGTGCGATCTTCGGCCACGTCTACCCGGTTTCGACGGAGTTCAGCGTGCTAAGCGGAGGCGCTTAGAGGGCGCCCCAGGGTCGTCGTGCAATGTTCGGCCATGTCTACCCTACTCCGACGGAGCTGAGCGATCCGAGGAGGCGTCAAGAGAGTGCTGCTGGGGAGGCTTGCGGTCTGCGGTGACGTCTACCTGGTTTCGACAGAGATTAAATGGGAGTATTCTTGGCCATCCTAAGCGAAACCACAGCAACTAAAGAAAAAGTTTCAGGACGTGCACAATTGGTTTCTTTTTGATGAACTAATCTATTGGTTGATAGGCTAAAACGTGCATCCCTTTTGCTAATCCAGCCTGTATCACCTCCACAGTGCCTGCTGGCATCTCATTTCTCTATAGATACAGAGATAAGAACAGAGGCTGCGTGAGAGTCAGCACTGACCCAGAATTCATATGGGCTTCAGGAGACAAAGAGCAGCGTGATGCCTCAGTAGAAGCAGACAGAATCCAAATGCATGTTTAGGAATAATAACCAATAATATTTATTACACACTCACATATAAATGAACAGCAAAAAAATGTAGCAATTAATAGAAATAGATAACCATTTTAAAGGTGAAAATGCATAATATGAGCCTGCTACAGGAATGACAGTGAGTCAGTTGTAGAGAAAGATTCTCATGTTTAAACCCTGCTGAAATGTGTCCTTGCCATCATTTTCCCCACTGCATCCTTGAGTTCCTGGTTCCTCATGCTGTAGATGAGGGGATTCAGTGTTGGAGGCGCTACTGAGTACAAAAATGACACCACCAGGTTCAGGGATGGGGAGAACAGGGAAGCGGAATTCAGGTAGGCAAAGAAGCCCGTGCCCACATACAGGGAAACCACGGCCAGGTGAGGGAGACACATGGAGAAGGCTTTTTGCCGGCATTACTCAGAGGGCATCCGCAGTACGGCCCTGAAAATGTGCACGTAGGACAGCACTATGAATACAAAGCACCCAAATATGGCAAGAACACTTACCACAATAAATCCAGTTTCCCTGAGGTAGTCTGAATGCGAGCATGAGAGCTTGAGGATTTGTGGAATTTCACAAAAAACTAATGGTCCAGAACATTGCCCTGGCACAGTGGTATAGAAAATGTATTGGCAGTGTGCAGCAGAGCATAGAGAACAGCAGTGCCCCAGGCAGCTGCAGCCATGGTGGCACAAGCTCTGCTGCCCAGGAGGGTCCCGTAGTGCAGAGGCTTGCAGATGGCAACAAAGCAGTCATAGGCCATGACTGTGAGAAGGGAATACTCTGCTGAAAACAAAAACAAAAAGAAAAACCTGTGCAGCACATCCTGCGTAGGAGATGGCCCTAGTGTCCCAGAGGGCATTGGCCATGGCTTTGGGGAGAGTGGTGGAGATGCAGCCCAGGTCGAGGTGGATGAGGTTGAGGAGGAAGAAGTCCATGGGGGTGTGCAGGCACTGGTCGCAGGCTACGGCTGTGCTGATGAGGCCGTTGCCCATGAGGGCAGCCAGGTAGATGCCCAGGAAGAGCCAGAAGTGCAGGAGCTGCAGCTGCCGCGTGACTGCCAATGCCAGCAGGAGGAATTCGCTGATGGAGCTGCTGTTGGGCATCTGCTCTGCTGTTCCTGGGCATGGAGTTGCTGTCAGGAGTGCAGAAGATAATGACAAATCAAGATTTGGAAATGATAAAGTAGAGTCTCTATGGATAAGGATCAGGGTGATGGACATTAGGAGTGACATCGTGGTGGGGGTCTGTTATAGACCACCTAGTCAGGATGAAGAAATAGACAAGGTGTTCTATAAACAACTCATAGATGTTGCACGATGGCCAGCACTCATTCTCATGGGGGACTTCAACTTCCCTGACATATGCTTGAAATATAATACTGAGCAGAGGAAGCAGTCCATGAGATTTCTAGAATGTGTGTATGACTGCTTCCTGACACAGCTGGTGCAAGAGCCTACCAGGGGAGATGCCTTGCTAGACCTACTCTTCACTAACAGGGAAGGACTAGTAGGAGATGTGAAGGTTGGAGATTGTCTTGGCCAGAGTGACCATGAAATGGTGGAGTTTGCTATTCTTGGTGATGTCAAGAGGGTGACTAGCAAAACTGCTACCTTGGACTTCCGGAGGGTAGACTTATTCATTGACTTAGTCCTTTTCAGGACGCTTGTTGCAAGGGTCCCTTGGGACTCGCTCCTGAGGGGTAAAGGGGTCCAGAAAGCCTGGATGCTCCTCAAGATGGAAATCTTAAAGGCACAGGAGCAGGCTGTCCCGGAGTCCCGTAAGTCGAGCTGGAGGAGAAAAAGACCAGTGTGGATGAACCGGGAACTTTTGTTGAGACTCCGAGAGAAAAGAAGAGTCTATGTCCTCTGGAAGATGGGACAGGCTACTTGGGGTGACTAGAGACAACTGGACAAGATTTGCAGGCAGAAAATTAGAAACGCTAAAGCCCAGCTTGAACTTAGACTGGCTACTGCTGTAAAGGAGAACAGGAAACCCTTTTACATTTTTACATATTAACAGCAAGAGAAAAACTAAGGAAAATTTATCTCCTTTACTTGATGAGGCAGGGAATGTAACCACAGATGATAAGGAAAAGACTGAGGTTCTCAATGCCTTCTTCACATCTGTCTTTAATAGACAGAGCAATTGTCCACAGGGTGCTTGCCCTGTCCTGGAAGTCTGGGACGGAACACATATTGCACCCTCCGTGATCCAAGCAGAGACGGTCAGAGATCTACTCCTCCATCTGAACTGCCACAACTCCATGGGACCAGATGGGATCCACCCAAGGGTGCTGAGGGAGCTGGCAGAGGTGATTGCCAAGCCACTTTCTGCCATCTATCAGCATTCCTGGTTATCTGGAGAGGTCCCACCAGATTGGAGGCTTGCCGATGTGACTCCCATCTACAAGAAAGGCCGTAAGGAAGACCCAGGGAACTACAGGCCTGTCAGCCTGACCTCGGTATCAGGGAAAGTTATGGAGCAGATGATCTTGAGGGAGATCACACGACACGTGCATGGCAACCAGGGGATCAGACCCAGCCAGCACGGGTTCACAAGGGGCAGGTCGTGCTTGTCCAACCTCTTCTCCTTCTATGACTGGGTGACCAGACTGGTAGATGAGGAAAAACTGTTGATGTAGTCTACCTGGACTTCAGTAAGGCCTTCGACACGGTCTCCCACAGTATTCTCCTGAGGAAACTGGCAGCCTGTGGTGTGCACAGCTTCACTCTTCTCTGGGTGGAGAACTGGCTGGAGGGCCGTGCCCAGCGGGTAGTGGTAAATGGAGTTATGTCCAGCTGGCATCCTGTTACGAGTGGTGTCCCCCAGGGGTCAGTTTTGGGGCCCGTCTTGTTTAATATCTTTATTGATGACCTAGACAAGGGGATTGAGTGTACCCTCAGAAAGTTTGCAGACACCAAGATGGGACGATGTGTCGATCTGCCTGAGGGTAGGGACCTTCAGAGGGATTTGGATAGGCTGAATAGCTGGGCTGAGCTCAATGGGATGAGGTTCAGTAAGGCCAAGTGCCGGGTCCTGCACTTTGGCCACAATAACTCCTTGCAATGCTATAGGCTTGGGGCAGAATGGCTTGAATGTAGAGAGGAAAAGGACCTGGGGGTGTTGGTTGATGCTCGGCTTAACATGATCCAGCAGTGTGCCCAGGTGGCCAAGAAGGCCAACAGCATCCTGGCCTGTATTACAAATAGTGTAGCCAGCAGGAGCAGGGAGGTGATCAACCCCCTGTACTCAGCTCTGGTACGGCCGCACCTCAAGTACTGTGTTCAGTTTTGGGCCCCTCATTACAAGAAGGACATTGAGGCCCTGGAGCGTGTTCAGAGAAGGGCAACAAAACTGGTAAGGGGTCTGGAGCACAAGTCTCATGAGGAGCGGCTGAGGGAGCTGGGATTGTTTAGTCTGGAGAAAAGGAAGCTCAGAGGAGACCTTATTGCACTCTACCACTTTCTGAAAGGGGGGTTGTGGTGAGGAAGGGGTTGGCCTCTTCTCCCTGATAACTAATGACAGGACGAGAGGGAATGGCCACAAATTGTGCTGAGGAAGATTTAGAATAGATTTAGAAACATTAGAATAGATTTAGATTTAGAAACATTTCTTCTCAGAAAGAGTGGTCAGGTACTGGAATGGCCTGCCTAGGGAGGTGGTTGAGGCACCATCCCTAGCGCTGTTCAAGAAGCGTTTAGAAGAGGTGCTAAGGGATTGGATTTAGTAGTTTAGTGGGTAGGGATGGCGATAAGAGGATGGTTGGACTACATGATCTTGTAGGTTATTTCCAACCTAATGAATCTATGAATCTATGAGTCTATAAACTGCTCATCACACAACGCCCACCCTTTCTCAAGGGACGTGAGCAAGACCTCATCACTGCGCTTCTTAAAACAGACACCTAACATCCATTTCACCAACCCCACAGCATTTCCATGCATATAGCATCACTCTGCTTCTTCCCTCGACTTTGTTCTTCAGGCTATGGGAAAGATTTGCATCCTGAAGGTCAGATCACAGCTCTGAAGAGCCTCAGGGAGATGCATCATAACTCTCATTAAGGGAAAGCCAACACTTTTCCAGCTTCACAGACTGCATTGCCCACATCTGCAGGTACTGCAGAGGGTGACGGACACATGCCTGAGTAGATGTTCCTATACTCTGAAGGAGCTCTGGCTGCAGAGGATCTAACAGCCGTGAGGGCTGTTTCTGGGTGGGGGCTTGCTCTGCAGAAGGTGTCCACGATAAAGGCAGTTATATGTTTTCTTCCGGGAAATTCTTATTCTCAAAAGATTAAGCTATTACTTTTCTCTCATTCCCTGATCATATCTCTCATGCCTGCAGACTTTTCACCTGGAAAGGGTTTCCTCATCTTTTTCCTGTATGAACCTACAGACACCAGCTCAGACACAATGCATTCCTCTTTGTTGATCAGAACCAATCCTGTTAGCAGGCACTGTGTAGGTGCATGCTCATGTTTGCAAGTGAGAAAGGGAACATAAGAGAAACTCAATTGATTCAGCAAGGAAAATACATGCTCATTAAAGCAAGAGAGATTGATAGCATTTTAGGACTGAGCTGTGTGCTCAGCATTTTAGGACTGAGCTGTGTGCTTAGCTGTGTGCTCAAACATGATATATGATGTTCTGTTTCTCACTTTACATCTTTACACTCCCCTAGAAACTGTGTACTGAGCTGTGTGCTCAGCATTTTAGGACTGAGCTGTGTGCATAGGTGTGTGCTCAAACATGATATACGATGTTCTCTTTCTCACTTTACATCTTTACACTCCCCTAGAAGCAGAAAATAGGAAACACAGCAGAAAATCCCAGTATTGGTCTTCCTTGTGGAAATTCCCCTTTGGTGCAGAGTAGCTGTGAGCTCTTTGCCCCTGGGCAGGCTGAGTGTTGAGCCTGGCAGGCGGCAGAGTCCCTACCCCGGCACGCAGCCCCTTGGGGCACAGCATTGACCCTGCTCTGCACGACAGCCCTGGGCACCCGGCTGCACAGCCTGCGGCCGTCCTGGGACAAGTGTGGCTGGGCAAGGCTGGGATGCTGGGGGAAGTTTTCTGCTGTGTGCCTTGCTTTCATTAGAGACATTCTTCTCCTGAGGGAAGGCCATTTGTAGCACCCATCTTGGTATATGGATGTGCACTTCTAGGAGCTGGTTTGGAAGGTGCTGATAAATTTTGTTCCCAATGGGGTGCTCAGCACGTGGTACAGCACAGGGAGCTGAAGTTGGCAGGATGGGTGCTGGGAGCATTGTGAGGCAGAGGAGTCATCCAGGGATGGCACTTGGTATCTACAGGGAGACAGTTCCTTTGCACAGGATAATCCAGAGGCATTTACGATTGGTGGGAGCTGATTTCAGCCCACTCGTATCAGAAGGATAATGTTGATTAGATAAGGCCAAAGTGGAAGTTAGGAGAGTGGGCTCTCCCAAAGTGGGAGTTAGTGCTGGGGGCAGGAGGGGGGAGTTAAGGCTTTCATGTAGAGTTAAGGCTTTCATGTAGGTTCGACCTACAGCTCTCATTACCTGAACACCTGGTAATTCCTGGTCAATTGGCGCACAGTGCTTTTTTTTTTTTTTTTTAACTCTTTCTTCTGACTGCCAGACTTCTGTCTCGAACATGTAACAACTCTTCTAGACAGAAGCTTAAAACAACAGCTTTGCACAGTAACATAGGACCATAAGGTGCTGTTACTGAAACAGCCCCAGGCAAGGCTACAAGACTAAAAGAAGCTGAAGACAGGTCAGCTACTAAAAGCACATCTTCTTTATGATTCAAAGTAGCCATGAAACTTCTCTTTAAATAAAAAAAACACCACCACATCTGATGTAAGCACCTTTAACTTTCACAGCTGTCTCCTAACTGCAGGGCCTCCAGCTTTTTGATAAAACATCAGAGATTCCAAAGGGGTAGAGAAGTTCCTTAGCCACACAGGATGGGAGTAGCCTTGCTATTTATCAGTGAGCATTTATAAAGCCTAAATCTCAAGTATAGAATGCAATCCCTGTCTAATGAAATGGAAGTGCTTTATAAGGCGCGTTTGTAGTTAGTCCTGGGAAGTCTGGGAGGCTGCATGGCGTGGGTGCCTGGCTTTTCTTACAGTACAGAAAGCTTTTAAATACCAAGGACAGTGGTATTGGTGTATTACAGAGTGCACTGGCCTTCTGTCCCTACTTCTAACTGAATGCTGCTATCAGCTACACTTGTGGTACAGGAGGGAATACTGTTTCACAGCGCACACATAGCACACAACTATTCTGCATGTGCCACGACTTTGCAGGAATCCCCTTGCCTACACAGAACTGAAAGGTGTTCTGTGGCCTCCAGCTTAAGGTCAGTAGGAGCACTCACTGCTCTAAAAGCTGCAGGACCTGACCTGGGGCAGATAACTGGCAGTGCAGCTTACTCAGACAAGCACCCCTCAGGGCTGTGCTTGATGCTGCAGCAGGGAAGCCCTCAGCTGGAGCAGAGGTTATTCCCTGTTGAAGAAACTTACAGTCTGCAGCCTGACATGCAATAGTATGTCCCAGATTCAGTGAACCCTCCAGGAAAAGTGGCTTCATTGCCTGCAGTGAGAGACTTACCTTGCCAAGGGCTGTGAGAATTGTTCCTGCGGTGAGCTCACAGCCTGCTTATGTGCCACACAGCCTGAAAGCTCTCTTCCTACTCTTCTCTCCCCTTCACGGGCAGTTCAAGTCCCTAGCCCTGCTGTATGCTGCACGAGTGCTGCTCCTGGGCACAGCTGTCTCTCTGCAGCACTGCCCACTCATAGAAGCTCCTTGTGTCCCAGGTGCCCCACACAGCTCAGCAGCAGAGGATGTGATTTCTTCTTCCCAGTCATCTCCCTTGAGATGTCCTGGGGATTCCAGAGCTGACAGCTCCTGAAAGGCAGCGGGATGTCCACTGCAAAACATACTTCAAAGTCAGATCAGTTAATCACCACATGTCCACTGGATTCCAGGAGCATGGTTGGACACATCTGCACATGAGAGAAGCAGATGTCCAATCTGGAAACCTCTGCTCGTGGCATGTATGACAAAGGGGACAGATCAGGACAGGGAGGGGTTGGCTTCCCTTATACAGCACAGTGATTCAGCTGAGGCAGTGCTGATTCAGCTGAGATAGACACCTCCTTCCTGAGCATCAGTTGGAGCCAGAAGGAGGTATGCTTGGCCATCCTAAACGCCACCAGAGCCCTGTGCCTTTTGCACCTATCCCCATGGAGCATGTACTGTTATTCTGCTGACCAAATGGATGAGCTCACAAAAGAAGAGCCGGATCTTCCTCTCTGCTCCATCTGTGGCATACTGTGCAGTTGAAGGCATTACAAAGCTATGACACATCTCCATTCTTTCTGTGATGACACCTGAGTTTACTCTGGGCTCTCATTTTAAAGGCATCAGAAGAAGCCTAGGGATATGTCTGTTCCCAGTTGACAGGAAGGTGGCAAAAAAGGTTGTTCCAGTTTTAAAGAAGAGCAAGAAAGAAGACCCCAGCAATTAATAAGGACCTGTCAGTGTCACTTCAGTGCCAGGTAAAATTATGGTTAAAGTGATGCAGGGAGTTATTAAAAAACAGTTGTTTTTGGTCACAGCCAACTCTGGTTCATGAGGGGAAGATCCTGTTTAACTTCATGTCCTTTGGTGACACGGTCACCCATGTAGTTGATCAAGGGAAGCCAGCTGATGTTATATGTTAGGATTTCAGTAGAGCATTTGTTTCTCACATTACCCTTCTGGAAAAATGTTCTGGCATATGGAGAGATAGGAACGCACTGTGATGGGTGAGCGTTTGGCTGAAGGGTCAGTAAAATAACCCAGTGGGTTATTGTAAATGAGGTTCCATCAGCTTGGCAAGTGGTCACTAACAGGGATTCCCAGGGCTGTGCACAGTGCTGTCTCAGTTCACAGGAGCTCAGTGACAAGATCCATGTGACAACATTCTTGGTGGTGTGGACATCAGTGATGTCAGAATAACTGAGTTGTTGCAGTGGTCTGTATTACAGTGATGCCAGAGTCACTGGGCTGTCACAGCAGGCAGGAGTGTGTTGATGTTGGAGTTACAGCACAGAGTTGCCAGAGTCACAGTGCTGTGAAGGAGAGACAAGGAGTGATGACACATCAATACAGACTGAGGGCTGATCTGCAGGAAAGGAGCTCTGCACATGAGTTAGCATCAAACATGGCATCCCCAGAGCCAAACTCTCCCAGTGAGGCTGTGGTGCCTCCACCTTGGGCCTGAGAGATCTGAAGTTCAAAGGTTCATTGTGGTTGACTACTACTTTTTCAGACTGGGCCCTTCTCACATCCAAATCCTGTGCTGAGACACATTGCCCATGTGGGACTTGGGCCTCACAACATCTTGCACCCCACGCAGAGAGCTGCTGTCCCCTTGTCTATTCACTTGATATCACACAAACCTCCATCCCTATGCCACAGGAAGGTCCCTGAGCCAACATGAGGGACAAGATCTCCCTTCTAATGCTCTGAGGATAAGGGCTCGGCCTTTCTGCTTCGTGAGATAACAAAGGGTTTTCTCAGCATCACAGCCACCATCACAGTCCCTTTGTCAGCCTGTAACCTTGGCTTCCAGTGATCTGCTCCAACAAGTCCCTGGGGAGGCTGTGTTGATAATGGCCCTCCGTGGGGCCTATTATTACTCCAAAGTCACTGCTACTTCTGACTTTAACTTCTTGAGCTCTTTCTGCTAACTTCTCTCTGCACTGGATGTTGATGGACTCAGCAGCTAATTTCCCCTGGGGCCCATTACAGTCTAAAGAGCCCTCCTGTGCCTTCCTGTCATCTTCTTCAAGTGTTCAGAACTTGTACAGCAAGTTGGAGAAGTGTCTGGAGAGAGTCTAAAGATGAAGAGGCTCGTGAACATCTAATAGGCCAAATTGTTTATTTAATTACAGTCTGGCTTCAAAAAGAATTTGGAGCGGCACTCAGCAATGGATGTTGATCCAGGATGTCCCCGAATGAGTTTGTTCTGACACTGTGCAGACAAACATCCTCCTCAACTTTGCCACCCCATTTCTACTCACATTGGCCCCATGGGAAGTGCATGACTTTTCCTCTGAAGTCACCCTCTCAGTGTTAAACCTCCTTTGCACGGACTTCAACTTGCTTTCCTCAGAGAACCAGCTGCACATGGACAAAGAAAGATTTTTTTCTTTTTTTTTTTGTGAACAAACAGAAAGGAACACGATGCAATTGAATGAACAGTAAAACAGTCTTCAACTGCATGCCATGTCCAAGCTGCATCTCATAAATCTTGTCTTTCACAGGGAACATTTGTATAAGAAATGAGTTAGACAGAGATAGGAAGGGATAGATATAAATACAGTTAAGGAGTTGTCAGAAGAGTTCATTTGACTTTGGATAGATGGATGGAGCAAGTTCCAAACTCCCTGATGGTCACGAAGCAGCCAGGGAATTGGGAGGTATCTGAGTGAAGACCGAGCAAGGGATGGGGGGAATCTGGAGAGCAGTGGGAAGAGCATGTGTCCAGATGACCTGCTGAAAACATGCCCTGACATGTGGTCATTTATTTTTTTTATTCTTTTTTGCAATGTTACTGACATTAGCATCTTTCAGACTTACAGCTTCAAAAAGGAAAGAAGATCCATTTGTGCCTTGCACAGAGGCTGGTGCCCCCAAAACATCCTGCCCAGAACTGCCAGTGGCAGCCCTCAGGGTTTGCACTGACTGAGTCACACTGTGTACCGATCTCTTTTCATTTCCTCAGATCTTGTTTTAGATGGTCACATACAGCACAGGACGCTTCATGCCCTGTAAACATCTGATCACAATTCCTCACAAACCCTCCTTGCTGGTGAGTATGAGATCCAGTAGAGCACCTCTTCTCTTTAATTCCTCTTTGGCTTGGTCATGAAGCTGTCAGCTGCGCTCTCCAGGGATCTTCTGGATGGCTTATGCCCTGCTGTGCTATCTCTAGAAGATGCTGGAGTGAGTAAAGCCCCTGACAGTGACAAGGGCCTCAAAATGTGAGGCTCCTGTTTGTCTTTTTAGGTCCCCTTCCTCTTGTTCTTCCTGATCAAGAAACCAGTAACAGGCACTGCTGGTCTCCTCTTTAAGCCATTTCTATCAGTTCACAGTGGGATCCTCTGCCCTCTCCAGGCAGAGCTCAGTGTGCTCTCACAGACAGAGCAGTAGCCTATCCTTGTCCTCCTTGACCACCCCCTGTGAAGAGTCCTTATCCCTCTTTTTCATCGCTTCACAGGTGGGAACCATCCTGCCATGTTTCTGTGATCCAAGAAGATCCTAGGTCTGCAAATGCAAACAGATTTCTAGCTCAAGGAGTTCATAGTTTTGGTGTTCTCCTTAGTGTAAAGACACTTTAGAAAGCTTTCCATTCCCAAAGCATCACTGGATGTATCCTGGCTGGATCCTGTGTCTACACAATGGTAGTGGTGCTCAGAAGGTGGAACGCGGGCAATAGAGCCATTGTGGGGCTTGGAGCTGTCCAGCCAGCACCAACACTCCTAGGGCATGGCTTTCCAGAAGGTGCTGTGCTGCATTTTGCCAGCTGGCTGTGGGTGTGCTGGAGACCCCAGGGAACTGACATTCAAAAGAGAGCCCAGAACAAACTCAGGTGTCATCATTGAAGGAGCGTAGGTGTGTCCTAGCTTTGTAATGCCTTGAACTCCAGAATATGACACAGATGGAGCAGAGACAATGACCTGGCTCTTACGCTGAGCTCATCCATTCGGTCAGCGGTATAACTCGGCATGCTCCAAGGGGACAGGTGAAAAATGATACTCTCAGGTGTCCTAAAATCAGAGCTCTGGTGTCATTTAGGATGGCCAAGAATACTCCCATTCACATTTGGCTCCCAGCTAATGCTCAGAAAGGAGGTGGCTATCTCTGATGTTGTCTACCACAGCTTGCAGGCAGTGTTGCCCACATCTAGGTGCACCCCAGACACCTTGTTCATCAGCAATTGTCTGTAAGTGAGCAAGTGACTCTCCTGAAATTTTTGCACATGGATGGTGGTGAGGCTCTGGAACAGATTGCCCAAGTAGTTGGTGGATGCCCCATCCATGGAGGCATTCAAGGCCATGTTGGATGGGTTGTTGGACAACATGATCAGGGGGGTGGCAACGCTGCCCATGGCAGGGGGGTTGGGAGTGAGTGACTGTAATGTCCCTTCCAACCTAAGCCATTCTACGTCTCCATTATGTGTGATTCTGTGATCATCCAGCAGCCTTTCAGAAGCTGTTGGCAATGGACACTCACGGACATCTCCAGGGAGATGGGGAGAAGAAAATCACATCCTCTCCTGCTGAGTTGAGCTGGTCCCCTGGGACACAAAGTGCTCATACAAGCGGGCAGAGCTGCAGAGAAACAGCTGTGCCCGGGAGCAGTTCCTGTGAACCACGTATTAATGCTGGGGGCATGATCTGCAGGTGACAGAGGGAGAAGAGAGAGAGGAGAGGGAACTTACAGGATGTGTGGGATGTGAGCAGGCTGTGAGCTCACTGGAGCAGCATTACTCACAGCCTTTAACACAGTAAGTCTCTCGCTGCAGGCAATGCAGCTGCTTTTCCTGGAGGGATCAGTAAATCGGGGATATCTCATGGCAGCTCAGGCTGCAATCGCTCGTTGTTTCTTTCTCATGGAAAAAGACCTGCTCCATCTGAGGGCTTCCCTGCTGCAACGTCAGAACACAGCCCTGAGGGCTGCGTGTGCCAGGACGGCTGCAGGCTGTGCTGCTGGGGGTGCAGCCGGGTGCCCAGGGCTGTCGTGCAGAGCAGGGTCCCTGCTGTGCCCCAGGGGCTGTGCCGGGTCAGCGACTCTGCCGCCTGCCAGGCTCAGCACTCAGCCTGCCCGGGGAGCTGCCCAGGGTGCTGTGGGGAGACGTGTGGGCAGGGCAGGGGACTTCTGCTGCCACAGCTGCTGTCTGGGGCAGGGCATCACAGCTGCACTGCACCCCAGAATGTTTCCAAGGGTGCTTTGCAAGAGGAGAGACAAGGCAGGGATTTTCCATTTGCTGTTCTTAGGGAAGGGGAAAGGGTTGGAGGCAGGAATCTGAAAGGAGCTGGGAAAAAGCAACACATCTCTGAGAATCCTGCATTGCTCCTTTCTCAATCTGCCGTTCTGTGAACAGTCTCCTAAGATGCTTTCAGCCTTCCCTCTCCCTTGTCATTTACAGCAGACGTGAACACACGCTTACCCTGCCAACAGGACACTTCATCAAAGGCAAACCTAATTGCACAGAGTTTGGAATGAGAGCTCTGAGTGCAGACAGGGTAAAGGTATGGGATGTGGGAACTGATTTTCTCTGAGGATGGTCTTGATTTGTCATAATCTTCTGCACTCCTAACAGCAACTCCACGCCCAGGAATAGCAGAGCAGATGCCCAACAGCAGCTCCATCAGCGAGTTCCTCCTGCTGGCGTTGGCAGACACGCGGCAGCTGCAGCTCCTGCACTTCTGGCTCTTCCTGGGCATCTACCTGGCTGCCCTCCTGGGCAACGGCCTCATCAGCACAGCCGTAGCCTGTGACCAGAGCCTGCACACACCCATGTACTTCTTCCTCCTCAACCTCGCCCTCCTCGACCTGGGCTGCATCTCCACCACCCTCCCCAAAGCCATGGCCAATGTCCTCTGGGACACCAGGGCCATCTCCTACGCAGGATGTGCTGCACAGGTCTTTTTCTTTTTGTTTTTATTTTCAGCAGAGTATTCCCTTCTCACAGTCATGGCCTATGACCGTTTTGTTGCCATCTGCAAGCCTCTGCACTACGAGACCCTCCTGAGCAGCAGAGCTTGTGCCACCATGGCTGCAGCTGCCTGGGGCACTGGTGTTCTCTATGCTCTGCTGCACACTGCCAATACATTTTCTATACCACTGTGCCAGGGCAATGTTCTGGACCAGATTTTTTGTGAAATTCCACAAATCCTCAAGCTCTCATGCTCGCAATCAGACTCCCTTAGGGAAACTGGATTTATTGTGGTAAGTGTTCTTGTCATATTTGGGTGCTTTGTATTCATAGTGCTGTCCTACGTGCACGTTTTCAGGGCCGTGCTGAGGATGCCCTCTGAGCAAGGCCGGCAAAAAGCCTTCTCCATGTGCCTCCCTCACCTGGCCGTGGTTTCCCTGTTTGTTGGCACGGACTTCTTTGCCTACCTGAATCCCCCTTCCCTGTTCTCCCCATCCCTGAACCTGGTGGTGTCATTTTTGTACTCAGTAGTGCCTCCAACACTGAACCCCCTCATCTACAGCATGAGGAACCAGGAACTCAAGGATGCAGTGAGGAAAATGATGGCAAGGACACATTTCAGGAGGGATTAACTTCTCATCTTTCTCTACAACTGACTCACTGTTGTTCCTGTAGCAGGCTCATATTATGCACTTTCACCTTTAAAATGCTTATCTATTTCTATTGATACATTTTTTTTGCTGTTCATTTATATGTGTGAGTGTGTAATAAATATTATTGGTTATTATTCCTAAACATGCGTTTGGATTCTGTCTGCTTCTACTGAGGCATCACGCTGCTCTCTATCTCCTGGAGCCCATACGAATTCTGGGTCAGTGCTGACTCTCACACAGCCTCTGTTCTTATCTCTGTATCTATAGAGAAATGAGATGCCAGCAGGCACTGTGGAGGTGATACAGGCTGGATTAGCATAAGGGATGTTCGTATTAGGCTAGGGACCAATAGATTAGTTCATCAAAAGGAATCCAATTGTGCTCATCCTGAAACTTTTTCTTGGGTTGCATATAAATTGTTTTGACTTATAGTGCACCAAATTAGAAAGTTGCTCGTTACGTTATAACAAGCAATGGGAATTTGCCATACTGGGGAGAAAAGAGCTCACAGGTGATCCTGAGGGCATTGTGTTGAGGAGGAAAATGAAATCAAAGGGAGGAAGTAGGTGCTGTAGGAAGGAGGATGTGAGGAGTCAGGGGCTGTGCTGGGGGCACACCTCCGTAGCCCTGCATGCATGCTGCCCCATGCGGTGCCTGCACAGAGCTCCCAGGGGCTGCCTGAGGGGTGGTGGAGCCGGGCTGTCCTGCAGAGGGGAATAGACACGGAGACACTGTGCTGAAGGGCTGGGGCCCCAAAATCACCCCGGAACTCAGCAACCCCGGATGTGCTGTGCTCACCTTGCCTGGCTCTGCTGCTCTCTCACTGCCCCTCCTCAACAGGACATGGGGGGAAGTAAATTAAACAGCTCTCAGGTGGAAACAAAAAGCACCTTATTTTTTCCTTGCTTAGAGCCTAATGATAACAAATGTTGTGTATTAATGGCTGAAATGGAAGTGATTTGCTATGTTTGTATTTCAGTTTTGTTGTCTCACATCCTGACCTTTTCTTTAACATGGAACAATAATAACTTCCTAAATTAGCCCTGTGTACAAGTTAGTTATTGCTGTTCTTGCATGAGCCAGCAGTGCACGCTTGCAGCCTGAGAGGCCAAGTGTACCCAATTATGCTCATCCTGAAACTTTTTCTTGGGTTGCTCTGGTTTCGCTTAGGATGGCCCTGAATACTCCCCTTTACATCTGGCCCCCAGCTGATGCTCAGAAAGGAGGTGGCTATCTCTGAGGTTGTCTATCGCAGCTTCCAGACACTTTTGTGTAGGGTATTTTTGAGAAGAAGTGTAAGCAGTCCTTGCCATAACGTTAGCAATTGTTTGAAAAGTAGCACACACAAACAGAACAGAAACTGTGTAGAACAGCAGAAAGGCATTTACCAGCGAGAAGAAGATGTGTGCTTTGGCCACAGTAGCGACTAGATGAACAACTGGAACAAACATAGCAGGTGCACGATCGTATACTGTGAACCAACCAGATCTTAGCACATACTGCCTTTCTGTGTATATATGCTTTGAGTTATTGCTTAATAAACAAACATTAGCTTGCAAGAAAAAAAAAAAAAGAAAAGAAAAAAAAAGAAATAGCCTCCAGCCCTCACAATAACTGGGATTCCGTGTTTTTACTTATTGTTTTTTCAATTGTTGTATTGTAAATAACTTCTGCATGCCATAGTGAATGATGAAAAACATCTGGATTATCCACTGGATGGTATATTAGTAACAACACTGGTCATGGTATAACAAAAATGGGTGATTTTTCTGTGGTACCAATGTTGCCTTAAGAATTAGAATTATTAGGCATAATTTAGGTTGCTGTGCGCTATTTTTTTCTATTTTTAGTGATAGATTAAATATAAACTGTACAGGATTTATGTTTCCACTGCTGGAATCCATGGAAATAACTTTTTTTAGTGTAGTCTTATCTTTTCATTATGATGTTATTAGCCTATCAATTAGCTTTTTCTTAGTTTGTCAAGGCAAAACCAGGAAAGGAATCCCAGGCAAAACCAGGAAAGGAATCCCAGACAAAGGGATGGCACTGTACTGTAGAATGATTCACTCTCTTTCATCCACTAATCAGAATTTTAAAAATATGACTATGCATAACTTGAGACAAAGGCACACACTATCTTACTTCAATTTACCATATGATTCTAACAGAGAATGCTTGGGTATTGCCCAACAGATGTTTTAGTCCACTGATTCTTTCAATTGGCACCTATGTCAGGGGCCTTTAGAAGAACGATCTTGGGAAGGAACAATTACCTGCCATGAGAGAAAAGGTCTAGGAGGAGAAGCGGTTCACTGATTAAGTGCATGTTTTCTCCTTTGCCACAAGTGGACATGCCCTCTATTGCAATAGCAAGTAAAAAACCTTTGTTGCTCCACCAAGATCTTTGCCTGATAAAAATTGATTGATTCTGAGCTTTTCTTGCGCAAGAAAACATGAGGGAGGTGTGGGGATAGAGGGGAGAGTGGGAATAGAGGGGGGAATGTGGGGATATGGGGCGCAGAGACCCCATTCCCTCCCAAATGGGGGCCTCAGCAGAGCTTTTGGTTTCGCTTTCAATTCTGCATGGTATGGGTGAAAGCCGGGCAGCCATTGGTTCCAATGCGGCCCACAGGTGGAGCACACGCTGGGATTGTCTGTGTTGCAGTGCCTCAAAGCCCCTCTTGATGTGGGCAGAGTCCCAGCTTCAGGGTGGTTTGCAGCAATTGGGAGCAGTTTGGGGAATTTTTCAGGTCACTGGGGGCACTTTAGGGGTAATTCTGGGAGAACTTGGGACAAATCAGGAGCACTTGAGAGGGAGTTTGTAAAATTTTTGAGGCAGTTTGTGGCAGTTAGGGAACCGGGAGCAGCATGCGGTCCTCAGAAGGGCAAAGATAGAACCAGAGTCCATCTGCAGAGCCCCCTCAGCACTGGAATCCCAGTGGGTGGGTGGGCATGTGGGTGCAGCACACTATAGAGACATACTTGGCTAGTGGAGGACATGATTATGTGTGCCTAGGCTAAGGTCTAAGGCCTACAGGCTGTGGTGCGTGTGATACAGACTCTGGTCAGTCACAGTCCTTGACAAATTCAGCAAGAAAAGAGAGATGCATAAGCAGAAAATAAGCTGTATTGGCAGAAGAGCAAAAAGTTACAATTTAGGGTGAGGTAAGAAACTGCTTGCTGCCAACAAATCAGAGAAGAAACTTAGGTGCGTGACTGCCTCGTGCTAACCCCTTACCAATCGATTATGGAGGCGTTACACGTGATTCACACCTGCAAACAATCAGGAGTATGCTTTGTATTCTTTAAGAGTTGTATTTTTTCCTATAAACTGTCACTGTTATCACTCTAATAAAGTGGCAGAGTCCGTTCTTTTTCTGCTGACAGCACACGGCCATCCAGCAGCACCACTAGGGCTGGCTGTTGATGTTCTGTTCAAAGTAGCGAGGAATGCGTCTTGACACCTCCCAGCAGCCTGCCAGAGCCAGAGCCAGAGCCTGGGGCTCCTTTGTGTTCCTCTGCCCTCCTCGCAGCACTTCTCACCTTGCCCACCCCTCCCATCTTCCTGCAGGTCCTTCTGCTGGGAGCACCGCCCGCAGCAGGCAGTGGAGGCAGTGCCAGTGCAGGACACCATGTGCATCATCTGCATGGACCCCGTGGGGGACAGCAGCTCATATGGCACCATGGTGTGCCCATCCTGCAAACACACCTGGTTCCACCGGGCCTGCGTCCAGGTTAGAGCCCTTCCCTTGCCCCGTGGGAACGGTGGGAGCTTAGCAGCATCAGGTCCTGCTCACGCTGATGCTACTTGTGTTTCTGCTGCAGGAACAGGCCATGTGCGCTGGAATTTATTGCTTCCGGTGTCCCCTCTGCAGAGACAGGGACAAGTTTATCCCAAAAATGCTCATCCTGGGGATCTGAAACCCAGTCAGGTTGGTGTCTTTCAGCTAGTTCCCAAGATGTGAGGATACATGAGATGTTCCTGCCCAGGGACTGACAACCCCGGCAGGCCTGGCCCTTTGCTGCCATTAAACCAGGCCTCAGCATCATTGGGAAGCTGGAGCTGGGGATTGGGTGGAGGAGGAAGGATGCCATGGATTAGTTTTATTTCTGGCGTAGTGGGTGCTCATGATGTTCCCTCCCTTCTCTGACAGGAGGCCAACATGGGAGGACAATGATGCATATGCATCACTACCAGAGAGGCACGAGCGCTGCAATGCCAGCGAGTGCTGTTACCCACATGGCAGGGAGCAGGGAGAGGGAGCAGGGTGAGTTACCTCAGCAGCCCTCTGGGGCTCTGCATGGGATCACAGCCTCAGCGCAGGGTTGGGGAGCATGGACTGAACAGCAGAGCTGTGCCAGGCACTCTCTGGCTCAGGTCAATTAGTCCTCATGTCCACAACCCATTTGTTTCCCCAGGCTCTGGGAGCTGCTGCTCTGCACTCCTGCGCTGCACAGGGCACCCATCGGTGCTGATCCAACTTGAGTGAGAGCACCTCCACCTGGGAGTACAATGCCTGCGCTGGAGAGGGCACCAGTAAGAGGCAAACAGCTGTGTGCTGCATGCTCAGGGCGGCCTTGCTTATGTCCCTTTACCCTGGAGAGGTGGGAGTCAGTCCCACCCCCAGGCAGGAGTTCAATCCTGCTCACCTTCCTGCCTCTCTTACAGACTCCAGCACCACCAGCCAGCATGGACTGGGGCCATCCCAAGGCTCCCCAGCTCTGGAGAGCAGTACTTCCAGCACCACCAGCCAGGCACCATCAGAGCCAGATCGTGGGTCCCGTGTGCCTGAGAGCAGCAGCCTGTCCAGACGGTATGGGACAGACCATGGGAGAATCTCCCCACGTTTATCTCGAGTTGAAAATAGCTTTAATGAGCTCCGAGAGCACCATGGGAGCTGCCGTAATGCTGCCCCAGACTTGGCCAGACAGGGAAAGTCAGAGTCCTTGAGGCCCTCCCTAGCATGTGGCTACAACCTCCAGCCCAGGGAGGGCGTGCTCAGACACAAAGTCGCTCTCCACTGCAGTGCCAGGTCCCAGGTTCCACAAGCCAGCCCCAAACACGCCGTGGGAGCAGGCACCCACCAACCCCAAGTGCTGAGAGCTGTACCCACAGCTTCAGCCAACGGGCAGCACTGGGGTCCTCGAGGGGTTCCACAGCAGCTGATGGAAGCCAGTGCACACAGCCAGGGAGGGCCCGGACTCGAAGCTGCTCCCCTCACCAACGTTGTGATGCAGTGTCCCAGAGTCAGCCTTGTTTACTCTGCAGGAGTCGGTTCAGGAGGACAGAGCCAGCCCAGGAGCCAAGCCACTCCCGGGTACCACGTTGGGCCCTGAACATCAACAGCCAGTCCCAACAATGCCATGGGAGCAGCAGTTTTTGACATCTTGGGGCTGCTGCCAGATGCAGATGGGCCAGGACCTGGTTGGACTGTTGAACCTGATGACCTTTTTGGTCTTTTCTAATCTTAATGACTCTGCAAATCTAAATGCACTTGAGAGGAGGTCTGAGGAGCAGATAAAAGGCTGCGGGGCTCAGGCCAAGCTGAGGAGGTGCATGGACGGCAGGAGGAAAGGGATTTTCACATCTAGAACGGAAAGAAGAAGCAGAGGAAGAAGAGGAAGATCCAGGCGAGGGGCCCTCCTCAAACCCACTACCACCGAGAAAGGCAACTAAGAAAAGTGAGAGACATGGAGAGGACAGTGATATGAGGAAGTCACTGCTACCGCTATTGATGCCTGAAGATGATTGAAATCCAAAGCTCAAGAAAGGCGTTTGTACAGCGCTCAGATGAAACTATTGTCACCTGGCTGCTTCAGTGTTGGGACAGTGGTGCCAGCAGCATTTTAAGAATTAAATTTAGTGAAGATGTGAAGTTTTATCTTTACAGCTATTCTGGACTTATCTTTCCATGCTGAAGCATGCGGTCATATACAGAACAAAGTTATGGGGATACAGAAAGGAGAACAAAGTAGGTAGGGAGAAAGTAAATGATTTGCTAAATTTTACAGCAGGCAAGAAACAAAAAAATTCTGGAGATAGATCTGAAATTTGTGAAGCTGTAACCATGTTAAAGAACCCTTCTGGTTCTTTACTGAAATTGAAGGTACTTCTTGGGCTGTTTGCATACCCATTAACTTCTTTTTGTTCAATGCATCTTCCATCTTGTAAAGGTTTGTCTGATGTTAAAAGCTTCCGAAGGCATTCACTGCTATTAAGGCAAGCCCCCATCCTTAGATCCGTAGTAGTGTTAAGTTAAAGGTGTTTGGCTGAGGTGGCTTGGAACCTTCAGCTGTTCCTGCAATTGTAGCACCTTTTGTCTTTGCCAGGATGTAATGCGTGGACAAAAGCCTCCACTAGGACAGTCATTGAGAACTCTGTGGATGCCACCCTACTGCAAGCCTCTATCATATTGACCAGGTTAGCTTGTCTCGGTAATGACATCAAAATCCTATGGCAGTCCATATTTGCATTCTCTATGTCCAGTTTCATGATAATGGCACTTTTTGCATCCTCATCTGCCACCTGTTTATTAAGGGCACCAAGTAACCTACTGATAAATTGCATGTCAGATTCTTGTGGTCCCCGCCTAACTTGTGTGAATGATGTCTCCCTTTGTCCATCCTCAGAGAGGGTTAACAGCGCCTTCAAGGCAAATTGCACTGAAGTGCACGGAGCATCTTCTGGTAGTTGTGCTTGAAGTTGTGGATTATTAAAGGGAGTGGCTCCTGTCAATTGGGCTGTACCTATCCCAAATAGGGGATCTGGCTGAGGTCGCTCCAAATTCCTAAGTGCTTCATCTTCACACAAGTGCTGCCAATGATCTTTTCATAGCTACCTTTGTGCAGGTTTCAACAACAGACTGGCTAATTGGCCACAATCATATGGCATTAATAGCTGGGTAGCGAAGATATTGTCCAGCAATGCCTGAGTAAATGGCGCTCCCAGACCGCATGTAAGAACCGCCTTGCAGATTGTTTTTTATTAAATCCCAATGAAACTGTCTCAATTCTTGGGGTCCAGTCTCCCATACCAAGACTGTAAATGTTTGTGGGACAGGAATCTCCTCTTTTGCTGCCTGCTGAAATACCTTTTTAACTCTTAAAGAATACAAAGCGTACTCCAGATTGTTTGCAGGTGTGAATCACGTGTAACGCCTCCATAATCGATTGGTAAGGGGTTAGCACGAGGCAGTCACGCACCTAAGTTTCTTCTCTGATTTGTTGGCAGCAAGCAGTTTCTTACCTCACCCTAAATTGTAACTTTTTGCTCTTCTGCTAGTACAGCTCTTTTTCTGCTTATGCATCTCTCTTTTCTTGCTGAATTTGTCAAGGACTGTGACTGACCAGAGTCTGTATCACATGCACCACAGCCTGTAGGCCTTAGACCTTAGTCTGGGCTCACATAATCATGTCCTCCACTGGCCAAGTATGTCTCTATAGTGTGCTGCACCCACATGCCCACCCACCCACTGGGATTCCAGTGCTGAGGGGGCTCTGCAGATGGACTCTGGTTCTATCTTTGCCCTTCTGAGGACCGCATGCTGCTCCCGGTTCCCTAACTGCCACAAACTGCCTCCAAAATTTTACAAACTCCCTCTCAAGTGCTCCTGATTTGTCCCAGGTTCTCCCAGAATTACCCCTAAAGTGCCCCCAGTGACCTGAAAAATTCCCCAAACTGCTCCCAATTGCTGCAAACCACCCTGAAGCTGGGACTCTGCCCACATCAAGAGGGGCTTTGAGGCACTGCAACACAGACAATCCCAGCGTGTGCTCCACCTGTGGGCAGCACTGGAACCAATGGCCACCCGGCTTTCACCCATACCATGCAGAATTGAAAGCGAAACCAAAAGCTCTGCTGAGGCCCCCATTTGGGAGAGAATGGGGTCTCTGCGCCCCATATCCCCACATTCCCCACTCTATCCCCACTCTCCCCTCTATCCCCACACCTCCCTCATGTTTTCTTGCGCAAGAAAAGCTCAGAATCAATCAATTTTTATCAGGCAAAGATCTTGGTGGAGCAACAAAGGTTTTTTACTTGCTATTGCAATAGAGGGCATGTCCACTTGTGGCAAAGGAGAAAACATGCACTTAATCTGTGAACCGCTTCTCCTCCTAGACCTTTTCTCTCATGGCAGGTAATTGTTCCTTCCCAAGATCGTTCTTCTAAAGGCCCCTGACATAGGTGCCAATTGAAAGAATCAGTGGACTAAAACATCTGTTGGGCAATACCCAAGCATTCTCTGTTAGAATCATATGGTAAATTGAAGTAAGATAGTGTGTGCCTTTGTCTCAAGTTATGCATAGTCATATTTTTAAAATTCTGATTAGTGGATGAAAGAGAGTGAATCATTCTACAGTACAGTGTCATCCCTTTGTCTGGGATTCCTTTCCTGGTTTTGCCTGGGATTCCTTTCCTGGTTTTGCCTTGACAAACTAAGGAAAAGCTAATTGATAGGCTAATAACATCATAATGAAAAGATAAGACTACACTAAAAAAAGTTATTTCCATGGATTCCAGCAGTGGAAACATAAATCCTGTACAGTTTATATTTAATCTATCACTAAAAATAGAAAAAAATAGCGCACAGCAACCTAAATTATGCCTAATAATTCTAATTCTTAAGGCAACATTGGTACCACAGAAAAATCACCCATTTTTGTTATACCATGACCAGTGTTGTTACTAATATACCATCCAGTGGATAATCCAGATGTTTTTCATCATTCACTATGGCATGCAGAAGTTATTTACAATACAACAATTGAAAAAACAATAAGTAAAAACACGGAATCCCAGTTATTGTGAGGGCTGGAGGCTATTTCTTTTTTTTTCTTTTCTTTTTTTTTTTTTTCTTGCAAGCTAATGTTTGTTTATTAAGCAATAACTCAAAGCATATATACACAGAAAGGCAGTATGTGCTAAGATCTGGTTGGTTCACAGTATACGATCGTGCACCTGCTATGTTTGTTCCAGTTGTTCATCTAGTTGCTACTGTGGCCAAAGCACACATCTTCTTCTCGCTGGTAAATGCCTTTCTGCTGTTCTACACAGTTTCTGTTCTGTTTGTGTGTGCTACTTTTCAAACAATTGCTAACGTTATGGCAAGGATTGCTTACACTTCTTTTCAAAGATCCCCTACACAAAAGTGTCACAAATCCATCTCTCATATCTCTTCATAGAGATAAGGAAGTGATGTGGGACCATGCCAGAGGCCTTTCAGAAGTCCAGGTAAATCTCAGAACTAAGGTTGTGTTACAGTAAAACACATCTTTTTATAGCACATACAATTAAATTGTTCATTAAATTGTTTCTTTGCCTTGCAGTACCTGCAGCTAGCACCTTGGTAGATAAGAGTGTTTCTGTAACTAAGCAACCTTCACTTAGGAATCCAGAGCACTGTGACTGACAGTGTCTGCAGTTCAGCAGATGTCCAAAGCATTGAGAGGTGAATCGTTCCCAGCTCTCCAGTGACACAACAGTGTGGGTCGGACAGTAAGAACAGCAATAACTAACTTGTACACAGGGCTAATTTAGGAAGTTATTATTGTTCCATGTTAAAGAAAAGGTCAGGATGTGAGACAACAAAACTGAAATACAAACATAGCAAATCACTTCCATTTCAGCCATTAATACACAACATTTGTTATCATTAGGCTCTAAGCAAGGAAAAAATAAGGTGCTTTTTGTCTCCACCTGAGAGCTGTTTAATTTATTTCCCCCCCCGTCCTGTTGAGGAGGGGCAGTGAGAGAGCAGCAGAGCCAGGCAAGGTGAGCACAGCACATCCGGAGTTGCTGAGTTCCGGGGTGGTTTTGGGGCCCCAGCCCTTCAGCACAGTGTCTCCGTGTCTATTCCCCTCTGCAGGACAGCCCGGCTCCACCACCCCTCAGGCAGCCCCTGGGAGCTCTGTGCAGGCACCGCATGGGGCAGCATGCATGCAGGGCTACGGAGGTGTGCCCCCAGCACAGCCCCTGACTCCTCACATCCTCCTTCCTACAGCACCTACTTCCTCCCTTTGATTTCATTTTCCTCCTCAACACAGTGCCCTCAGGATCACCTGTTAGCTCTTTTCTCCCCAGTATGGCAAATTCCCATTGCTTGTTATAACGTAACGAGCAACTTTCTAATTTGGTGCACTATAAGTCAAAACAATTTATATGCAACCCAAGAAAAAGTTTCAGGATGAGCACAATTGGATTCCTTTTGATGAACTAATCTATTGGTCCTTAGGCTAAAACGAACATCCCTTATGCTAATCCAGCCTGTATCACCTCCACAGTGCCTGCTGGCATCTCATTTTTCTATAGATACAGAGATAAGAAGAGAGGCTGCGTGAGAGTCAGCACTGGCCCAGAATTCGTATGGGCTCCAGGAGATAGAGAGCAGCATGATGCCTCAGTAGAAGCAGACAGAATCAAAACGCATGTTTAGGAATAATAACCAATAATATTTATTACACACTCACACATATAAATGAACAGCAAAAAAAATGTATCAATTAATAGAAATAGATAATCATTTTAAAGGTGAAAATGCATAATATGAGCCTGCTACAGGAACAACAGTGAGTCAGTTGTAGAGAAAGATGAGAAGTTAATCCCTCCTGAAATGTGTCCTTGCCATCATTTTCCTCACTGCATCCTTGAGTTCCTGGTTCCTCATGCTGTAGATGAGGGGGTTCAGTGTTGGAGGCACTACTGAGTACAAAAATGACACCACCAGGTTCAGGGATGGGGAGAACAGGGAAGGGGGATTCAGGTAGGCAAAGAAGACCGTGCCCACAAACAGGGAAACCACGGCCAGGTGAGGGAGGCACATGGAGAAGGCTTTTTGCCGGCATTGATCAGAGGGCATCCTCAGCACGACCCTGAAAATGTGCACGTAGGACAGCACAATGAATACAAAGCACCCAAATACAGCAAGAACACTTACCACAATAAATCCAGTTTCCCTAAGGTAGTCTGATTGCGAGCATGAGAGCTTGAGGATTTGTGGAATTTCACAAAAAATCTGGTCCACGGCATTGCCCTGGCACAGTGGTATAGAAAATGTATTGGCAGTGTGCAGCAGAGCATAGAGAACACCAGTGCCCCAGGCAGCTGCAGCCATGGTGGCACAAGCTCTGCTGCTCAGGAGGGTCTCGTAGTGCAGAGGCTTGCAGATGGCAACAAAACGGTCATAGGCCATGACTGTGAGAAGGGAATACTCTGCTGAAAATAAAAACAAAAAGAAAAAGACCTGTGCAGCACATCCTGCGTAGGAGATGGCCCTGGTGTCCCAGAGGGCATTGGCCATGGCTTTGGGGAGGGTGGTGGAGATGCAGCCCAGGTCCAGGAGGGCGAGGTTGAGGAGGAAGAAGTACATGGGTGTGTGCAGGCGCTGGTCGCAGGCTACGGCTGTGCTGATGAGGCCGTTGCCCAGGAGGGCAGCCAGGTAGATGCCCAGGAAGAGCCAGAAGTGCAGGAGCTGCAGCTGCCGCGTGTCTGCCAACGCCAGCAGGATAAACTCGCTGATGGAGCTGCTGTTGGGCATCTGCTCTGCTATTCCTGGGCGTGGAGTTGCTGTTAGGAGTGCAGAAGATAATGACAAATCAAGACCATCCTCAGAGAAAATCAGTTCCCACATCCCATATCTTTACCCTGTCTACACTCAGACCTCTCATTCCAAACTCTGTGCAATTAGTTTTGCTTTACTGTCTTCACTTACTTGACATACGGTGTTAAAGGCTGTGACTAATGCTGCTCCAGTGAGCTCACAGCCTGCTCACATCCCACATATCCTGAAAGTTCCCTCTCCTTTCTCTCTTCTCCCCGTCACCTGCCGATCATGTCCCCAGCATTAATACGTGGTGCACAGGAACTGCTCCTGGGCACAGCTGTTTCTCTGCAGCTCTGCCTGCTTGTATGAGCACTTTGTGTCCCAGGGGACCAGCCCAACTCAGCGGGAGAGGATGTGATTTTCTTCTCCCCATCTCCCTGGAGATGTCCGTGACTCTCCATGGCCAACAGCTTCTGAAAGGCTGCTGGATGATCGCAGACTCACACATAATGGAGACGTAGAATGGCTTAGGTTGGAAGGGATATTAAAGTCACTCACTCCCAGCCCCCTGCCATGGGCAGCGTTGCCAACCCCCAGATCATGTTGTCCAACAACCCATCCAACATGGCCTTGAATGCCTCCATGGATGGGGCATCCACCACCTCCTTGGGCAGTCTGTTCCAGAGCTTCACCACCATCCATGTGCAAAAATTTCAGGAGAGTCACTTGCTCACTTACAGACAATTGCTGATGAACAAGGTGCCTGGGGTGCACCTAGATGTGGGCAACACTGCCTGCAAGCTGTGGTAGACAACTTCAGAGATAGCCACCTCCTTTCTGAGCATTAGCTGGGAGCCAAATGTGAATGGGAGTATTCTTGGTCATCCTAAATGACACCAGAGCTCTGATTTTAGGACACCTAAAGAGTCCTATATATATATATATAGGACTATATATATATACCTATATCCTATATACTGAGAGTATCATTTTTCACCTGTCCCCTCGGAGCATGCCGAGTTATACCGCTGACCGAATGGATGAGCTCAGCGTAAGAGCCAGGTCATTGTCTCTGCTCCATCTGTGCCATATTCTGGAGTTCAAGGCATTACAAAGCTAGGACACACCTACGCTCCTTCAATGATGACACCTGAGTTTGTTCTGGGCTCTCTTATGAACTTATGAACTTACGAACTCTTATGTACTTATGAACTTATGAACTCTTTTGAATGGTAGTTCCCTGGGGTCTCCAGCACACCCACAGCCAGCTGGCAAAATGCAGCACAGCACCTTCAGGAAAGCCATGCCCTAGGAGTGTTGGTGCTGGCTGGACAGCTCCAAGCCCCACAATGGCTCTATTGCCCGCGTTCCACCTTCTGAGCACCACTACCATTGTGTAGACACAGGATCCAGCCAGGATACATCCAGTGATGCTTTGGGAATGGAAAGCTTTCTAAAGTGTCTTTACACTAAGGAGAACACCAAAACTATGAACTCCTTGAGCTAGAAATCTTTTTGCATTTGCAGACCTAGGATCTTCTTGGATCACAGAAACATGGCAGGATGGTTCCCACCTGTGAAGCGATGAAAAACAAGGGATAAGGCCTCTTCACAGGGGGTGGTCAAGGAAGGCTACTGCTCTGTCTGTGAAAGCACACTGAGCTCTGCCTGGAGAGGGCAGAGGATCCCACTGTGAACTGATGGAAATGGCTTAAAGAGGAGACCAGCAGTGCCTGTTACTGGTTTCCAGGTCAGGAAGAATAAGAGGAAGGGGACCTAAAAAGACAAACAGGAGCCTCACATTTTGAGGCCCTTGTCACAGTCAGGGGCTTTACTCACTCCAACATCTTCTGGAGAGGCAGCACAGCAGGGCATAAGCCATCCAGAAGATCCCTGGAGAGCACGGCTGACAGCTTCATGACCAAGCCAAAGAAGAACTAAAGAGAAGAGGTGCTCTGCTGGATCTCATACTCACCAGCAAGGAGGGTTTGTGAGGAATGTGAAGGTCAAAGGCGTCCTGGGCTGCAGTGGCCATGGCATGGTGGAGCTCAGGTGTCTGTAGAGAGGGCAAAAGAGAAGCTCACAACTTTGGGCTTCAGCAGAACACAGCTTGGCTTCTTCAAATGTCTGTGGGGTACGGGAAGGCAAGGTAAGTCTCTGAGGGGAATAGGGTCAAAAAAGGTCTTATCTACATAAGGACCAGAACTTCCAAGTAGAAAAAGTCCATTCCAAGGAAGAGAAAGCCAAGCAGCAATGTCAGAAGTCTTGCAGGAATGGGAAAGATTGCCCTGATCAAACCCAAACAGAGCAGTGCAGAGATTTTTCCCAGTGTTCCTGCTGAGATGAGTTTAGCAAAGCTAGAGTTCCACTGCAATTGAACGTGTCCAGGCATATCAAAGGGAGGTAGAGCTTAAAGAAATGTGTAGGCAGGAAAAGGAAGGCTAGGGAGACTGTGGGCCCACAGTAGAATGGGGCAAGGAACCTGGTGAGACAGGACATGGAAAAATCACTGATACTCATTTCCTTCCTGATCTCACTGTTTATCAGTTGGATTGGGCCTCTTGGTATCCTATGTGCCAGAGACAGTTGGGAAATGCTGATGCAAGAAGAGGTGAACTCCGAGCACCTAAGGAAAGAGGATCCAGAGTTGGAAGAGACTGACAGAAATCACAGAATCCTTGAGTGGCTTGGGTTGGAAGGAGAGAAAGCAATACCCAGAGTAGTGCCTTCCCATTTCAGATGCTGGAGACAAGAAAGATGTCAGCAAGCTGAACGGGGCTTGGGAAGGCTCAAACAAGAGGTCTGGGTTTGAACGCTTCACGTGTGAGGAGAGGCTGAGGGACCTGGGCCTGTCCAGCCTGGAGAAGGGAAGGCTGAAGAGGATCTCACTGCAGCCTGCCAGAACCTGGAGGACGTGATGGAGAGCACAAAGCCAGGCCCTTCCCCATGGTGCGTGTTGAGAAATAAAAGAGAGGTTTGGCCTGTGCTTCAGAAAAGCACCTTTTTCACCACCAGCTGATGCAAGAATTGGTGCATGTCATCCAATGAGGCTCTGCAGTCTCTGCCCATGGAGGCTTGGAAAATCCATCAGGTGCAAATTCTGAACAACTTGGTGTGTCCCTCTTTCTGACAGGTTGGGCTGCAGACATCCCCCAGGTTCTCTTCCAGCCTGGCTTATCTTGTGATCCTATGGCCGACAGCTGATGGGAAGAGAGCAGATGTTTACAGGGCATGAAGCGTCCTGTGCTGTATGTAACCATCTAAAACAAGATCTGAGGAAATGAAAAGAGATCGGTACACAGTGTGACTCAGTCAGTGCAAACCCTGAGGGCTGCCATGGGCAGTTCTAGGCAGGATGTTTTGGGGGCACCAGCCTCTGTGCAAGGCACAAATGGACCTTCTTTCCTTTTTGAAGCTGTAAGTCTGAAAGATGCTAATGTCAGTAATACTGCAAAAAGAATAAAAAAATAAATGACCACATGTCAGGGCATGTTTTCAGCAAGTCATCTGGACACATGCTCTTCCCACTGCTCTCCAGATTTTCCCCATCTCTTGCTCGGTCTTCACTCAGATACCTCCCAATTCCCTGGCTGCTTCGTGACCATCAGGGAGTTTGGAACTTGCTCCATCCATCTATCCAAAGTCAAATGAACTCTTCTGACAACTCCTTAACTATATTTATATCTATCCCTTCCTATCTCTGTCTAACTCATTTCTTATACAAATGTTCCCTGTGAAAGACAAACTTTATGAGATGCAGCTTGGACATGGCATGCAGTTGAAGACTGTTTTACTGTTCATTCAATTGCATCGTGTTCCTTTCTGTTTGTTCACAAAAAAAAAAAAAGAAAAAAATCTTTCTTTGTCCATGTGCAGCTGGTTCTCTGAGGAAAGCAAGTTGAAGTCCGTGCAAAGGAGGTTTAACACTGAGAGGGTGACTTCTGAGGAAAAGTCATGCATTCCCCATGGGGCCAATGTGAGTAGAAATGGGGTGGCAAAGTTGAGGAGGATGTTTGTCTGCACAGTGTCAGAACAAACTCATTCGGGGACATCCTGGATCAACATCCATTGCTGAGTGCCGCTCCAAATTCTTTTTGAAGCCAGACTGTAATTAAATAAACAATTTGGCCTATTAGATGTTCATGAGCCTCTTCATCTTTAGACTGTCTCCAGACACTTCTCCAACTTGCTGTACAAGTTCTGAACACTTGAAGAAGATGACAGGAAGGCACAGGGCACACGAGGGCTCTTTAGACGGTAATGGGCCCCAGGGGAAATTAGCTGCTGAGTCCATCAACATCCAGTGCAGAGAGAAGTTAGCAGAAAGAGCTCAAGAAGTTAAAGTCAGAAGTAGCAGTGACTTTGGAGTAATAATAGGCCCCATGGAGGGCCATTATCAACACAGCCTCCCCAGGGACTTGTTGGAGCAGATCACTGGAAGCCATGGTTACAGGCTGACAAAGGGACTGTGATGGTGGCTGTGATGCCCTTTGTTATCTCACGAAGCAGAAAGGCCGAGCCCTGATCCCCAGAGAATTGAAAGGGAGATCCTGTCCCTCATGTTGGCTCAGGGACCTTCCTGTGGCATAGGGATGGAGGTTTGTGTGATATCAAGTGAAAGACAAGGGGACAGCAGCTCTCTGCGTGGGGTGCAAGATGTTGTGAGGCCCAAGTCCCACATGGGCAATGTGTCTCATCACACGATTTGGATGTGAGAGGGGCCCAGTCTGAAAAAGTAGTAGTCAAGCACAATGAACCTTTGAACTTCAGATCTCTCAGGCCCAAGGTGGAGGCACCACAGCCTCACTGGGAGAGTTTGGCTCTGGGGATGCCATGTTTGATGCTAACTCATGTGCAGAGCTCCTTTCCTGCAGATCAGCCCCCAGTCTGTATTGATGTGTCATCACTCCTTGTCTCTCCTTCACAGCACTGTGACTCTGGCATCTCTGTGCTGTAACTCCAACATCAACACACTCCTGCCTGCTGTGACAGCCCAGTGACTCTGGCATCACTGTAATACAGACCACTGCAACAACTCAGTTATTCTGACATCACTGATGTCCACACCACCAAGTCTCTTGTCTCATGGCTCTTGTCACTGAGCTCCTGTGCACTGAGACAGCACAGTGACTCCAACATCACTGTGCTCATATCCACTATCACAGAATCCTAGAATATCCTGCAATAGAAAGGACCCACAAGGATCATTGAGTCCAAGTTCTGGCTCCGTGTGACCATCCAAAATAACAGACCATATGACTGAGGGTGTTGTCTTGCTTCTTGAACTCCAGCAATTTTGGTGCTGTAACCACTTCCCTAGGAGGCCTCTTCCAATGCCCTCCTTTGGACACTCTCCAATAGTTCTATGTCCTTTATGTTTTGCATTGCCCAGAAGTGCAACCAATGCTCCAAGTGAGGCCACAGCAATGCAGAGCAGAGCAGGGCAACTGCTTCCCTTACCTGTCTAGCACTGCTGTCCTCATTGCTCCTCAAAGGAAGGTTGGCCTTCCTGGCTGAGTGGGCACACTGCTGACTCACGTTCAATTTGCTGTTGATCAAGACTCCCAAATCCCTGTCAGTAGAACCACTCTCCAGTGTCCCATTCCCTACTCCGTGAGTACAGCCAGGGTTGCCCCTACGCAGCTGCAGAATCAGGCACTTGTTCTTGTTTCACTTCAAGTGGTTGGTGATTGGCCAGTTCTCTAAGTCATCCACATCTCTCTGCAAGGCCTATGCACCTTCAGTGGAGTCAACAGCTCCACCCGATCCAAAATCATCAGCAAATTTCCTGAAAAACTCTTCTAGTTCTTCATGTAAGCCGGTGATGAAAACATCAAAGTGAAGTGGCTCTAAAACACAGCCCTGCGAATCCCTGTTAGTGACCACTTGCCAAGCTGATGGAACCCCATTTACAATAACCCACTGGGTTATTTTACTGACCCTTCAGCCGAATGCTCACGTATCACAGTGCATTTCTCTCTCTCCATATGCCAGACCATTTTTCCAAAAGGATAATGTGAGAAACAAATGCTCTACTGAAATCCTAACATATAACATCAACTGGCTTCCCTTGATCAACTACATGGGTGACCGTGTCACCAAAGGACATGAAGTTAAACAGGATCTTCCCCTCATGAACCAGAGTTGGCTGTGACCAAAAACAACTGTTTTTCAATAACTCCCTACATCACTTTAACCATAATTTTACCTGGCACTGAAGTGACACTGACAGGTCCTTAATTGCTGGGGTCTTCTTTCTTGCTCTTCTTTAAAACTGGAACAACCTTTTTTGCCACCT
The DNA here is from genome assembly GCF_038088225.1 of Cyrtonyx montezumae. Taxonomy (NCBI): domain Eukaryota; kingdom Metazoa; phylum Chordata; class Aves; order Galliformes; family Odontophoridae; genus Cyrtonyx; species Cyrtonyx montezumae. Next base: position 116,357 of record NW_027072055.1, on the reverse strand, counting down.
TCCTGTCAACTGGGAACAGACATATCCCTAGGCTTCTTCTGATGCCTTTAAAATGAGAGCCCAGAGTAAACTCAGGTGTCATCACAGAAAGAATGGAGATGCGTCATATCTTTGTAATGCCTTCAACTGCACAGTATGCCACAGATGGAGCAGAGAGGAAGATCTGGCTCTTCTTTTGTGAGCTCATCCATTTGCTCAGCGGAATAACACTACATGCTCCATGGGGATAGGTGCAAAAGGCACAGGGTTCTGCTGGCATTTAGGATGGCCAAGCATACCTCCTTCTGGCTCCAACTGATGCTCAGGAAGGAGGTCTCTATCTCAGAGATTTTCCACCACAGTTTGCAAGCACTAGCACACAGCACCCCAGCACCCCATGCACCTTCATCATCACTGAGTAGCGTGTGAGCGACTGAGTTACTGTTGAATAAAGACCAAGGATTGGATGTGGGGCTCACAAGCAGACACCTCATTGTACACATTGAACTCAACTAAGAGGATTCCTGAGTGCCAGAGTCCAGTGGGGAACTTAATCCAATTTCAACCCAAGGGTTTCCATCAGTGGATGAGGTGCCTAACCCTAGAGTTAGGATGAGAGTATCTGATAGTTATAGGACAAATTTCTGTAAGCACCATCCAAACTTGGAGAGATTCAAGGCCAGGTTGGATGGGATCCTTGGGAACCTGATCTAATGGTTTATAAATCTGCCTGTGGTTAGAGGCCAGAACTAGGCGATCTGTAAAGTCCCCTCCAACCTGAACCATTCTATGATTGTGTAATGTTATGTCTGCACTGCCTGAGCTGAATCACTGGGATATATAAGGGAAGCCAACCCCTCCCTGTCCTGATCTGTCCCCTTTGTCATACATGCCACGAGCAGAGGTTTCCAGATTGGACATCTGCTTCTCTCATGTGCAGACGTGTCCAACCATGCTCCTGGAATCCAGTGGACATGTGGTGATTAACTGATCTGACTTTGAATTATGTTTTGCAGTGGTGATCCCGCTGCCTTTCAGGAGCTGTCAGCCCTGGAATCCCCAGGACATCTCAGGGGAGATGACTGGGAAGAAGAAATCACATCCTCTGCTGCTGAGCTGTGTGGCACCTGGGACACATGGAGCTTCTATGAGTGGGCAGTGCTGCAGAGAGACAGCTGTGCCCAGGAGCAGCACTCGTGCAGCACACAGCAGGGCTAGGGACTTGAACTGCCCGTGAAGGGGAGAGAAGAGAAGGAAGAGAGCTTTCAGGCTGTGTGGCACATAAGCAGGCTGTGAGCTCACCGCAGGAACAATTCTCAAAGCCCTTGGCAAGGTAAGTCTCTCAGTGCAGGCAATGAAGCCACTTTTCCTGGAGGGTTCACTGAATCTGGGACATACTATTGCAAGTCAGGCTGCAGACTGTAAGTTTCTTCAACAGGGAATAACCTCTGCTCCAGCTGAGGGCTTCCCTGCTGCAGCATCAGAGCACAGCCCTGAGGGCTGCTTGTCTGAGTGAGCGGCACTGCCAGCTATCTGCCCCAGGCCAGGTCCTGCAGCTTTTGGAGCAGCGAGTGCTCCTACTGACCTTAAGCTGAAGGCCGCAGGACACAGCTCGCTGTAACCTTTCAGTTCTGTGTTGGCAAGGGGATCCCTGCAAAGTCGTGGCACATGCAGAATAGTTGTGTGCTATGTGTGCGCTGTGAAACAGTATTCCCTCCTGTACCACAAGTGTAGCTGATAGCAGCATTCAGTTAGAAGTAGGGACAGAAGGCCAGTGCACTCTGTAATACACCAATACCACTGTCCTCGGTATTTAAAAGCTTTCTGTACTGTAAGAAAAGCCAGGCACCCACGCCATGCAGACTCCCAGACTTCCCAGGACTAACTACAACCCCGCCTTATAAAGCACATCCATTTCATTAGATAAGGATTGCAAGCTGTACTAGAGATATAGGATTTATAAATGCTCACTGATAAATACCAAGGCTATTCCCGTTCCGAGTGGCTAAAGAACTTCAGCATCTCTGATGTTTTATCAAAAAGCTGGAGGTCCTGCATTTAGGTCACAGCTGTGAAAGTTAAAGGGCGCTTACATCAGATGTAGGGTTGTTTCTTTTATTTAAACAGAGGTTTCATGGTTACTTTGAATCATAAAGAAGATGTGCTTCTAGTAGCTGACCTGTCTTCGGCTTCTTCTAGTCTTGTAGCCTTGCCTGGGACTGTTTCAGTAACAGCACCTTATGGCCCTATGTTATTGTGCAAAGATGTTGTTTTAAGCTTCTGTCTAGAAGAGTTGTTACATGTTCCAGACATAAGTCTGGCAGTCAGGAAAAAAGAGTTATAAATAATAATAAAAAAAAAGCACTGTGAGCCAAGTTACCAGGAATTACCAGGTAGAAGAGTTAGTTTCTTCATGGGGAATGCGATTTGTTGCATTTTCCTTTAAGGAAAAAAAACAAAAGCAAAAAGATGCACAGAAAGGAGGCAGTCGGTGAGCCACGCTGTGGGCCATCCCCAGCCCTCGGTGTGAGAGCAGGGCAGTCTGGGCTGAGCACAATGGATCTGTCATGACAAGGAGCAGTCCTGCAGTGCTGAGCACAGACTGCCTGAGGTTGCTGAGGTCTCCATCTGAACGAGAGGCAACACGTTTGGCTCAGGCTGTTTGGGATTCAGGTAATGAAATGAAAGCCTTAACTCCCCCCTCCTGCCCCCAGCACCTCTCCTAACTTCCACTTTGGCCTTATCTAATCAGCATTATCCTTCTGATACGAGGGGGCTGAAATCAGCTCCCACCAATTGTAAATGCCTCTGGATTTTCCTGTGCAAAGCCACTGTCTCCCTGTAGATACCAAGTGCCATTCCTGGACAACTCCTGTTCCTCACAGTGCTCTCAGCACCCATCCTGCCATCTCCAGCTCCCCATGCTGTACCACATGCTGAGCACCCCATTGGGAACAAAATTTATCAGCACCTTCCAAACCAGCTCCTAGAAGTGCACATCGATATACCAAGATGGGTGCTACAAATGGCCTTCCCTCAGGAGAATGTCTCTAATGAAAGCAAGGCACACAGCAGAAAACTTCCCCCAGCATCCCAGCCTTGCCCAGCCACACTTGACCCAGGACGGCCGCAGGCTGTGCAGCCGGGTGCCCAGGGCTGTCGTGCAGAGCAGGGTCAATGCTGTGCCCCAAGGGGCTGCGTGCCGGGGTAGGGACTCTGCCGCCTGCCAGGCTCAGCACTCAGCCTGCCCAGGGAGCTGCCCAGGGGCAAAGAGCTCACAGCTACTCTGCACCAAAGGGAAATTTCCACAAGGAAGACCAATACTGGGATTTTCTGCTGTGTTTCCTATTTTCTGCTTCCAGGGGAGTGTAAAGATGTAAAGTGAGAAACAGAACATCGTATACCATGTTTGAGCACACAGCTGAGAGTCCTAAAATGCTTTCAGTCTCTTTTGTTTTTATGAGCATGTATTTTCCTTGCTGAACCAATTGAGTTTCTCTTATGTTCCCTTTCTCACTTGCAAACATGAGCATGCACCTACACAGTGCCTGCTAACAGGATGGGTTCTGATCAACAGATGAGAATGCGTTGCGTCCGAGCTGGTGTCTGTATGTTGAAACAGGAAAAAGATGAGGAAACACTTTCCAGGTGAAAAGTCTGCAGGCATGAGAGATATGATCAGGGAAAGAGAGAAAAGTAATAGCTTAATCTTTTGAGAATAAGAATTTCCCGGAAGAAAACATATAACTGCCTTTAACCTGGACATCTTCTTCAGAGCAAGCCCCCACCCAGAAACAGCCCTCATGGCTGTTAGATCCTCTGCAGCCAGAGCTCCTTCGGAATATAGGAACATCTACTCAGGCATGTGTCTGTCACCCTCTGCAGTACCTGCAGATGTGGGCAATGCAGTCTGTGAAGCTGGAAAAGTGTTGGCTTTCCCTTAATGAGAGTTATGATGCATCTCCCTGAGGCCCTTCGGAGCTGTGATCTGACCTTCAGGATGCAAATCTTTCCCATTGCCTGAAGAACAAAGTCGAGGGAAGAAGCAGAGTGATGCTATATGCATGGAAATGCTGTGGGGTTGGTGAAATGGATGTGAGGTGTCTGTTTTAAGAAGCGCAGTGATGAGGTCTTGCTCACGTCCCTTGAGAAAGGGTGGGTGTTGTGTGATGAGCAGTCGGTTCCTCTTCTCTCAGCAGGGTCTGGCTTCTTTGGAAGGTAACTTGTGAATGCACTTGCCTTCCGTCTCCAATCTGTGCTATTTCACAGCAACTGGAAACAGGCCCACGAGCTCCCCTTATCCTGCACTAAGCAGCAGTGAATCTCTTTGCCTCCCAGGTCTCAATCACAGCCGTTCACACTGAGTGCAGCAGAAGTGCTCAGGATTTCTGACTTCACTGAACAACCTTTGGGCATCATGAGTAGGATGAAACCATGGGAGAAAAAGCATCCCTAAGACTTCTTGTGTCAGTTGTACAGACGCCTACAGGTACTTTTGCATTAGAAGTGATTTCAACTGACAAATTCTAAAAGAAAATCTGTGACCACAGCACCAACACATTCCTCACAGGGATGTGGTTATTTCCTTGAGAGAAGAAAGGCAGACGCCTTCATGGCAAACTCAATGTCATGAACTGCAGCTTACATCACTAACCTCAACAAACATTTCACCCTTGGAAAGACCTGTCTCTAACTTTCATACTCCTTGGACAGGTCCTCATGCCCACAGGTCCTGATACCCAGAAGTGCCAAAAGCCCAACAGCAGCTCCATCAGCGAGTTCCTCCTGCTGGCGTTGGCAGACACGTGGCAGCTGCAGCTCCTGCACTTCTGGCTCTTCCTGGGCATCTACCTGGCTGCCCTCCTGGGTAACGGCCTCATCAGCACAGCCGTAGCCTGCGACCAGTGCCTGCACACACCCATGTACTTCTTCCTCCTCAACCTCGCCCTCCTCGACCTGGGCTGCATCTCCACCACTGTCCCCAAAGCCATGGCCAATGCCCTCTGGGACACCAGGGCCATCTCTTACACAGGATGTGCTGCACAGGTAATTTTCTTTCCCTTCTTCATGACAGCAGAGTATTTACTTCTCACAGTCACTGCTGTTCTCTATGCTCTGCTGCACACTGCCAATACATTTCCTATACCACTGTGGCAGGACAATGCTGTGGACCAGTTCTTCTGTGAAATTGCCCAGATCCTTAGGCTCTCATGCTCACAATCAGACTACCTCAGGGAAATGGAAATTATTTATTTTAGCATTTGTTTAGTCTTCTTATGTTTAGTTTTCATTGCTGTCCTACGTGCATATCTTCAGGTCTGTGCTGAGGATGCCCTCTGAGCAAGGCTGGCACAAAACCTTATCCACGTGCCTCCCCCACCTGGCTGTGGTCTCTCTCTTTGTCTACACTGGCTCGTTTGCCTACCTGAAGCCCCCTTCTCTCTCTTCTCCATCCCTGGACCTACTGGCATCATTTCCGTACTCAGAGGTGCCTCCAGCAGCAAATCCTCTCATCTACAGCCTGAGGAACCAGAAGCTCAAGAATGCAGTGAGCAATACGTACTTGTTCAACTTCCAAAAAATGCACATCAGCCTAACAGGAGCCCCAAGGTAATTCAGAAATCGTTTGGATAGTCCCTTGTTATTATTTGCCTTCATTATTGTTTCCACTGGCATGACTGATTTATAAAGTTTTCTTCTTGGCCTGCCACATTTCTGTCATGCTTTGACACACTTATCTCATGTACGTATAGATCAAGGCTCTCAGTTCATAAATACAATAAAGACACCAGCAGAAATACATGTCTCCATTCCCATGTTTTCCCATCTTCTCTGAAACTGGGAGAGCAACTCACGTATGCAGGAGTAGTTCAGGGGCCAAGAGCCCTTCTGCACCACAGAGCAGCGGCCCCAGTGCTCATGCGGGGCTGCCCCTCACTGCCCAGTGGGCCTGTCCTCTCATCTGTGTTTGAAACGGGGTTGCTGCTTCCCAGGTCCAATGGCCACGGACAGCAGCAGGACGCGGTCTTGCAGTGCTGCTCTCTTTGCACTTCCACTCTTCCCTTTTTGTCTATGCCCTTGGGGACATGGGCAGACCACGAAGGTGGCTCTGGACATTTGTCACCCCCAGCCTCTGGCATCGGTCATTTCCAGCACTGACTGCATGTTTATGGCAGAGCTTTTCCCAAGCTCCTGAAGTACACCGATGACATTGCTGTGTGGGGGAGATACAGCAGAGGAAGTTTTTGATAAAGGAGAGCAAATAATCCAAATTCTTCTGGGTGCAGGATTCACTATTAAGCAAAGCAAATGAAAGGGCCTGCACAGGAAATTCAGTTCCTAGGAATAAAGTGGCAAGATGGATGTCATTACGTCCCAGTAGATGTGATTAACAACATTACTGCCATGTATCAACCCACTAGTAAAGAAGAAACTCAATCTTTTCTGGGCATAGTGGACTTTTGGAAAATGCACATTCCTGTCTGTAGCCTCATGGTAAACCCCCTTTATCAGGTAACAGAAGAAATACCATTTTGTGTGAGGGTCCTGAGCAGCAGCAGGCCTTTGAGCAAATTAAGCAGGAGATTGCTCAAGCTGTGGTCCTGGGGCCAGTGCAGATGGGACAGGATGTTAAGAATATCCTCTGCTAATACACTGCTGCTGGAAAGGAAGGTCCCACTTGGAGTTTGTGGCAAAGAGCTCCTGGAAAGACCTGAGGCTGACCCCTTGGGTTCTGGAGTCAAGCATACAGGGGGCTGAGGAGTGCTATGTGGGAATACAAAAAGTATATTTAGAGCTGCAGCTGTGGAACAGGATAAACAGCATGAGAAAGGAAGGCTGAGAACCAAGGACACTTCCAGAAGAAGAGGAAAACAAGTTCAAGTAAGCTGCGTGATGGCAGGCCCTAATTGGAGGAAGAGTGCGTGGCTTGGGAAGATTCACAGCCCTGATTGGATCATCGCCTGTATGCACCGTTAAGGACTGTTTTGGGAAGTTACATTGTTGATATGTAAAGGTGGGTGGGAAAGTTACAAGAGAGAACTTGTGAAAGTATATAAGGGATGTTAAAATCTGTAATAAACGATTTGGATCGTTCGCATCTGAGTCCGTGCCCGAGACACTGCAAATGGCGCCCACTGCGTGGTGCAAATCAAGCCGCGGCTGAGCGAGCCCGGTCCGGCAGCGTCGCCCGACTGAACTTCAGAGAGATTGTTTCGCGCGCGCCCGCACCATTCTGCAGGACAGAAGGTGAGCAGTCGGGAACCATGGGGAGTTCACTAACGAAGAAGCAACAAGTAAATCTCGAAGTACTACGGTTAGTTTTAAACTTCCAGGATCAGCCTGTATCTAATTCGGAACTAGCTACTTTTCTTAAATGGATAAGCAAAAATGTCCCCGAGTTTCCGAAAACTGGGTTCTCTCTTGATGCAGAACTCTGGGACAAAATTGGCACAAAACTGTGGGAGGCTTCTGTTACTAAAGACAGAACGGCTGCCAAACTTCTACCTGCTTGGCACCAAATAATGGAAGGGCTTAAACAGATTCGACAAGGAAGAAGTTCTTCTGGCTATTCTCTGTCGCCCTCCTTCCCACCCCCGCCTCTGCCTTCCGATTCGGGAAGCAGCCCCTGCCCGGACCCGATCCGCGGCTCCGAGCCCCCCCGCGACGGGGGAGAAGAGAAATCGCAATCTCCCCCCGCGCTCCCGCCCTCCCCCACGCGTCCGTCGTTCATCTCCGCTCCGCCCTCCGCTCCGCCCTCCGCTCCGCCCTCCACTCCGCCCTCCGCTCCGCCTCCGACGCTCCCCGCGCTCCCGCCCTATGTTCCGCCCTCGTCGCTCGTCGCGCCGCTCCCGCCCTCCGCTCCGCCCCCGATGGTTGCCGCTCCCCTGCTGCCTTCCGCCCCTGTTGCGTCGCTTACTGCTGCTGCTCCGCAGCCTGCCTGTAACTTGGTAAAAAATGAGAACGAACCAGAACCAGAGGATCTTTCAGATCCTGGTTCAGTAGATACGGACGACAAATCGAACATTTCCCCCCCTGATGATAATTTGAAGGGAGTGGGAAAGAAAAATTTTCCTACAGCATACTATGGTGCTTTAGAGCAGTGCAGAAAAGAAGCAATATTACAGGGTGATGCTGATACGTTGCAAGCCTTTCCTGTGTTGTATCATGCAAATCAGCCCCCCCAGTGGGACTCCCTGCCTTACCAGGCAGTGAAGGAACTAAGGAAGTCAGTGAGAGATTATGGAATTCAGTCTCCTTTTACATATCATCTTTTGACTGCAATTGGTGACAGTTACGTTATGACCCCTCACGATTGGAAAATTTTGTTACGAACAATTCTGTCTCCCATGCAATACACCGTGTTTATGACAGAGTATCGGGAACTGGCTACCATTCAGACTATGAATAATCTGAATAACCTTAATCACATTGGCATAGAGGAACTCATGGGGGAGGGGGTCCGGGCAACACCTCAGGCTCAGGCACAAATGGACAGGCAATGCTTTGAACAAGTTAAGACTTTGGTGTTGCGTGCTATCCGTCGGATACCCGACACTAATTCATCTAATACATCATTTACATCAATTAGGCAGGAGGCTGCCGAGCCCTACATAAAATTTCTTGACCGTTTACAAAATACGCTAGAGAGACAAGTAGAAAATCAAGCTGCTCGGGAGGCTTTGCTTAAGCAATTAGCAATAGAAAATGCAAATGCAGACTGTAGAAAGGTCCTACAATCCTTAAAGAATGCAGATCCATCCATTACTGACATGATTAAGGCCTGTCAAGATGTAGGGACAGAAAGCTATAAAATGGCATCGCTAGCAGACACCCTGGCAGCCCGACTTGGTGCAGGGACAGCTCAAAATATAAAGTGCTACAACTGTGGGGAACTTGGTCATGTACAAAGGGACTGTAAAAAGCCTAAAAAAGCAGATAAAAATGCTTCTGCTCTTCCTACTCGACCCTGTCCCTGGTGCGGGAAGGGGCTACACTGGGCGAGAGACTGCCGATCTAAGCTCCCTGTTGCTGCACGGCCCTGCTATCTCCCGGGAAACGGGAAGAAGAGCGCGAGACCGCGCGCTATGACAGTAAATACGGTCCCGAATCAGCTGGCCGCTGCCTGGCCAGCGCACTCAGACCAGCCACTGCCGGCAGCGCAGGAGTGGATTTGGCCACCGCCCAGTCAGTGACGCTGACTGATACCGACGTAACTCTTATTCCAAAAGGAGTAATGGGCCCCCTTGGGGACGGGCGCAGTGCCCTTCTGATAGGACATTCTTCTGTTACACGGATGGGACTTTTTGTTTTACCAGGAGTTATAGATGCTGACCACACTGGGGAAATTAAGATAATGGCATGGACACCCTCCCCCCCCTGCTTTATCCCCAAAGGCCAAAAAATAGCACAATTAATCCCTTTTCATTCTATGACTAAACCTGGTATTGGGGATCGAATTGGGGGATTTGGAAGCACGGACAAGCCTGCCGTGCTATGGACTACACAAGTATCAAAAGACAAACCATTATTATCATGTCTAGTAAATGGCAGGCAGTTATTAGGCCTAGTGGATACCGGAGCTGATGTTACCATCATTAAGTCAAGCGATTGGCCCTCTGAATGGCCGCTAAAATACCCTAGTTCTGCTATTGTAGGAGTTGGGGGCTTACAGCAGCCCAAACAAAGTGCCCGAATTTTATCTTTTGAAGGGCCTGATGGTCACATTGCTCACACTGCTCCTTACATCTTGCCAGTTCCCTATACTCTGTGGGGTCGTGATCTTTTAAGTCAATGGGGCATGATTTTGCAAACAAATTTTCAATAAGGGCCATTGATTGGCAGCAACCTATACCCCTAGTTTGGAAAACAGTACAACCAATCTGGGTAGATCAATGGCCCTTAACAAAGGAAAAGTTGCTGCATTTACATGAGCTAGTTCAAGAACAACTGGCTGCTGGTCACATAGTGCCTACCACCAGCCCTTGGAATACTCCAGTGTTTGTTATCCTCAAGAAGAGTGGAAAATGGAGGCTTCTACAGGACCTGCGTGCTGTCAATGCGGTAATTGAGCCCATGGGGGCATTGCAGCCTGGTCTCCCTTCACCTTCAATGTTACCATCGAATTGGCTTATAGCAGTCATTGACTTAAAAGACTGTTTTTTTACCATTTCGCTTCATCCAAAAGACGCACCACAATTTGCTTTCTCAGTGCCCTCCATCAACCAACAAAGCCCTGCTCAGCGCTATCATTGGACTGTGTTACCACAAGGAATGCTTAATAGTCCAACGATATGTCAACTGACTGTAGCAAATGCATTACAGCCAGTACGAGAAGCTAGACCCCACGTCCTTATCATTACATGGACGATATATTAATAGCAGCAGAACGAGAAGAGATTCTGAAGGACACTTTAATGCTCGTAAGGCAGGCAGTTCAATCTGTTGGTTTACAAATAGCAGAAGAAAAGGTGCAACTTAGTTCTCCATGGAAATATTTAGGATGGAAAATTACATCTCACATCATTCAGCCACAAATCCTCAAAATAATACCTCACATAATGACATTGAATGATCTGCAAAAATTGTTAGGAACCATCAACTGGTTACGACCGCTTTTGGGTATTACTACTCAAGAGTTGCACCCTCTGTTCCAGCTACTCAAAGGAGACCCGGATTTAACCTCTAAAAGACAGTTAACACCACAAGCGTTACAATGCTTAGACTCTGTAATAACATCACTGCAACATCGATATTGCCATCGTGTTTATCACTACCAGTATCTCTTGTAATAATATCAAATACCTATCAGCCATATAGCTTGTTATGTCAGTACCTCAAGAAAAGATCCTCTCATTATCCTGGAATGGATATTCTTACCACACACCTTTTCAAAAACCATTACATCACGAGTGGAGATGTTTGTAATGCTAATACAGCGAGGTCGTCATTGTTTACAAATTTTACGAGCTCTTGACCCTGATTGCATCTACATACCTGCTACTAAAAAAGATTTAGATTGGTTGCTTGCACACTCACTTTACAAACTGCTATGGCAGGCTATACAAGACAGATCTCCACCCATCCCCCCAAACATCAGTTACTGTATAATTTGAGTGATCTGTTCCTTTCTCCTAACGTTTTACTTTCACATGTTCCAATACTAATGCTGTTACTGTATTTACAGACGGCTCCGGCAAGACATATCGGGCAGTGGTTCTCTGGCATGCGACTACTACACAATGGCAGTCAGACGTATATGCTGTGGATGGATCACCTCAAGTTGTAGAACTCGCTGCCGTAGCCCGAGCTTTTCAAATTTTTTCAAATCAAAAGCTTAATATAATAACTGATTCTTTGTACGCTACAGGTATCATTCAGTGGATTGAAAGATCTTTTCTTAAGGAAGTTAACAACCCTGCTTTGTTTGCGCAGCTCGAGTTTTACATTATGTCTCTCACCGTACGCTCCCTTATTTTATTATGCATATTTCATCACACACTACGTTCCCTGGTCCTTTAGCTGAGGGCAACTGTAAGGCTGATCAAGCCACTGTCGCCTTTGCTACACCTCAATTGTTCCAGCAAGCGCGACTCTCTCATCAATTTTTTCATCAGAATAGGAGAGCTTTACAAAAACAATTTCAACTGACAGCGGATCAGGCCCATAACATTATTCTAACATGCCCAGACTGCAAGGCAATTGCCCCTTTGCCTCTAAGTGGGACAAATCCCCGTGGCACAGCGCCTCTTCAACTGTGTCAAACAGATGTTACTCGTGTTCCCGAATTTGGCCGTCTAAAATTTGTCCATGTAACAATAAATACTCATTCTTCATACATATTTGCCACAGCACATACAGGTGAATGCAGTCACGATGCCCGTAAACACTGGTTATCTGCTTATGCTGCTATGGGGATCCCACGTACTATAAAAACAGATAATGAGCCTGCGTACACTTCTAAGGCCACTCGAACTTTCCTCCAAGAATGGGGCATTAAACATTTTACAGGCATTCCTCATTCTCCCACCGGACAAGCTATAATTGAGAGTGCTCATCAAACACTGAAATCCATTCTTAATAAACAAAAAAGGGGGGATACAGGAGATACACCACAAGAAAGATTATGTAAAGCTTTGCTTGTGCTGAATTTTTTGAATCGTGATCATACAGATACAACTCATGTGGACCGCCATTTTGGGGCCTCCGCAATGCTCAAGGAACAGCCAATGGTTAACGTTCGGAATATGGCCACAGGGCACTGGGAAGGTCCCTTACCACTGATAATTTGGGCTCGTGGATATGCTTGTGTTTCCACAGGGACTGGTCCTACACGGGTTTCAGCACGATATATTCGGCCTCATCTCAAGGCAGAAAATAGCATCCAGCCTTTATGATTACTGGGACTGTGTGCTTCTATTTTAGTGGTAGATCAAGTGTGAAGATTTATTAGGCATTATCTAGGTTGTTGTGTGCTTCTTCTATTTTATTGGTAGATCGAGTGTGAATTAGACAGGATTTGATGTTACCAATGCTGGAGTTTATGGAAATAGCATTTTTAATGTATTAGGAATGCACGGTTATGTTATTAGCCCATCAATTAGCCTTTTTTCTAATTTGCAAAGACAAAAACCTGGAAAAGAATCCTAGGCAAAGGGATTTTGTGTTTTAGAATGATCAACTCTCTTTCAATTTGCTAATCAAAATAGTTTTTTATAACCATGCATCATTTGAGACCATGCTAAGAGAGCTAACCTTGATAGTTTATTCTGTTTTGCAAGCAGGTGTTCCGCTTGGGCTCCGCATCACGCACCAGCCACGTGGATTCAGTGTACAAATGGAAAAAACTCTGCAGACCCTGAGAAGAGTAGGAGCAGGGGGGAGTCTGTGGTGGATGGGAGAGGAAAAGTGCACCTTGAAGCAGGGGACGCCCTGCTGGCACTGCCTATCGCGTCCCCCGCTGGCATGTTCCTTTTCTCTCTTCTTTCTGGTGGTTTGCCATTTCTCAAGGGTCAATAGTTAATAATGCGTTTGCTTAGGGAGTTTCTGCTTCTCGCTTACACTTATCTAAAATGGATGTCTGCATGTGTGCAAGTGTGTGTATGTTGGCTAAAACCCTAACCCTCTGTGTTGCTCTGAATGGACAATTTGCTTGCTTCTGCTCTTGAGATGTCTTGTCTCTCGGATCCAGGATACCCTGAAACAGCACCGCTCAAGCTTCAGTCACAGTCACCAAGTTAGGATGTTAGCTGGCAAAGGAAAGCCATACCCCCAGTGATACTCTAGCAGGCTTACCCACTGATGTTCATTCCATTTGGCATGCAACTTTATTTCTTCTAATCAGTTACTGGTACACAAAGAATGGGTCAGGGATTCTTTTCCAGGTTGCAGGAACCTAAAGTCATGGGTGAAAGGTGTGTTTGTTCACTTCTTATTAAGTTTAAGAATATTTCTTGTCCTTATAATATGATGACCTTGTCTCTTTCCTTACATTCAGCGTCTTATTAATTGAAGCCTTGACTAAATTGTGATAGCCTAAATGCATTCAGAAATACTGTTACAGAGTGTTATTAATTTATAGTATGTTAATAGTTTGCTAATAAATAAAAAGGAGGAATTGTGAGAATACAAAAAGTATATTTAGAGCTGCAGCTGTGGAACAGGATAAACAGCATGAGAAAGGAAAGATGAGAACCAAGGACACTTCCAGAAGAAGAGGAAAACAAGTTCAATAAGCTGCATGATGGCAGGCCCTAATTGGAGGAAGAGAGCATGGCTTGGGAAGATTCACAGCCCTGATTGGATAATCGCCTGTATGCATGGTTAAGGATTGTTTTGGGAAGTTATATTGTTGATATGTAAAGGTGTGTGGGAAAGTTACATGAGAGAAATTGTGAAAGTATATAAGGGATGTTAAAACCTGTAATAAACTATTTGGATCATTCACATCTGAGTCCGTGCCCAAGACACTGCATTTATATGAACAAGACCATGGCTAGAAGATGGAGAGAAAGCATTATTCGGAGTAGTGTCTTCACATTTCAGATCTTCAGCATAAGAAAGATGTCAGCAAGCGTGACTGGGTTTGGGAAGGCTCAAACAAGAGGACTGGGTCTGGAACACTTCACATGCGAGGAGAGGCTGAGGGGCCTGGGCTTGTCCGGCATGGAGAAGGGAAGGCGGAAGAGGATCTGACTGCAGCCTGCGAGAACCTAGAGGAGATGATAAAGCAGAGCCAGGCCCTTCCCCATGATGCATGTTGGGTGATCAAAGAGAATGTGTGGAGTGGTTTGTCCTGTGCATCAGAAAAGCACTTTTTTCACCAGCAGCTGATACAAGAATTGGTGCAGGTCACCCAATCTTTTTCTGCAGACTCTGCCCACAGAGGTTTGCATAATCCAACAGGAGCAAATGCTGGAGAACTTGGTGTGTTCATCTTTCTGACAGGTTGGACTGCAGACATTCCCCATGTTCCCTTTCAGCCTGGCTTATCTTGTGACTCTATGTTCTCAATGCCAGCATGGCGGTACCAGTGCCAATGCCCTGTGAGTAATGCCCAGCGTCCACCACTGTTCCACCCTGCTGTGTGTTTGATTTCCTTCATCCTCCAGGTGTCTCCAGCTCTCCTAAATAAATGACAGTGATTCAGAGTACGTTTTCAGCAGGACATCTGGACACATGCTCTTCCCACTGCTCTCTAGATTGTCCCCATGCTATGCTCTTTCTTCATTCAAATACCTCACAACTCTGTGGCTGCTTCATGACCTTCAGGGAGATTGGAACTTGCTCCATCCATCTCTCCAAACTCTATTGAACTCTTGTCAACTCCTTAACTGTGTTTAGATCTGTCCTTTCCTGTCTCTGTCTTGTACATTTCTTGTACAGAAGTAGAGATGGGGTGGGGAAGTTGAGGACGATGTTGTCCACAGTGTCAGAACAGAACTCGTTTGGGGACATCCTGAATCAACATCCATTGCCAAACACTGCTTCAAATCCTTTTATAAGCCAAACTGAAATTAAATAAATAAAGAGACCTATTAACAGCTCATCAGACTCTTTGTCTTCAGATTCTCTCCAGACACCTCTCCAGTTTGATGTACAAGCTCTGAACACTTGATGATGAAGATGACAGGAAGGCACAGGGCACACGAGGGCTCTTTAGACTGTAATGGGCACCAGGAGCAATTTGCTGCTGAGTCCATCAACCTCCAGAGCAGAGAGAAGTCAGCACAAAGACCTCAAGAAGATAAAGTCATAAGTAGCAGTGAAGTTCTTCAAGTAAAAATGGGCCCCGCTGAGGGCCATTACCAACACGGCCTCCCTAGGGACTTGTTGGAGCAGATCACTAGAAGCCATGGTTACAGGTTGACAAAGGAACTGTGATGGTGGCTGTGATGCTGAGAAATCCCTTCTTTGACTCACGAAGCAGAAAGGTTGATCCTCGATCCCTAGACCCTTAGAAGGGAGATCCGATCTGCCATACTGGCTCAGGACCTTTCCTGGGCACTGGGATGGAGGTTTGTGTGATGTCAAATGAAAGACAAGGGGACAGCAGCTCTCTGTGTGGGGTGAAAGATGCTGTGAGGCCCAAGTCCCACGTGGGCAATGTGTCTCATCACAGGATTTGGATGTGCAAAGGGCCAGTCTGAACAAGTACTCAATCACAATGAACCTTTGAACTTCAGATCTCTCAGGCCCAAGGTGGAGGCATCACAATTTCACTGGGATAGTTTGGGTCTGGGTTTGTGGTAAGAATAAATTCTATACTATTCTAAAAAGGGGCAATAAGCAAACAGGTCAATTCATAGGGCTCTAATGGGACAAAGAGCCATCCCGTCATGCCATAGGGCTCTAATGGACCATTGAGCCATCAGGTCAAGCCATAGGGTGCTTTGTTGGAAAGGAGTCATCAGGTCAAGTCTCAGGGCGCTAGGTGGGCAACGAAGCTTCGGATCAGTCCCTAGGGAGCTAAAGGGTGAAAAGTGTTATCTGGGCAACCTATGGAACTCAGGGCAAGGAGACATCTGATCAATCTATGCATCTCCAGCGGCAATGAGCAAACAGCTCAATTCATAGGTACCTACTGAGGATAAGAGCCGTCAGGTCAACCAATAGGGTGCTAATGGGGCAGATCCTGCAGATCAAACCTTAGGGTGCTATTGGTGCAAAGAGCCAACAGTTCAAAACAAGGTGCTAAGGGGTAAAAGAGCCATCAGGTCCTTAAAGCTCTACTGAGACACTGAGCCATCATATGAAGCCTTAGGGCACTATGGAGGAAAGAACAATCAGGTCAAGCCATGCTGCGGTACAGGGAAAAAAGCCATCAGGTCAATCTATAGGGTGCAAAGAATAGAGCCATCAGGTCAACCCATAGCGTGATAAGGAAGAGCTATCAGGACAAAATATAGTGCCTAACCAGGGCAATATGGCAAGCCTTTCGTTAATGGGGTGAAGGGAAATCAAGTCAACTTATACCACTCTACAGGGGCAATATGCAGTCAGGTCAATCCTTCGGGCACTATGGTGGAAAAACCATCAGGTGTACTTCAGGGCGCTGTGTGTAAAAAGAGTCATTAGGTCCATTTTAGGGCAAATGGCGGAAAAGAGCAATCTGCTCTGCTTTAGGTCTCTATAGGGAAAAGAGCCATCAGGTGAACCCTTAGGCTGCTATTTGGGCAGAGCCAACAGATCAAGCCAAATGGGATAAAGAGCCAACATGTCAGTTATTAGGGCTCTACTGGGCCAATGAATCATCAGATCAATCCATTGAGCTGCATTTGGGCAATGAGAAATCAGGTCAACCGATAGAGTGCTATGGGTGTATAGAGCAATCCGGTCAAGCTATAGGGCACAATGGGGGAAAACAGCCATCAGGTCAGTCCATTGGGCGCAAAAGAATAGTGCCATCAGGTCAACCCATAAGGTTCAATGTCGGCATAGAGCAGTCAGGTCAACCCATAGTTCAGTAAGGGGGAAAAGAGCCATCATGTAAACCCCTGTGGTGCAAAATGGGAAAAAGCCATCAGGTCCATGCATTGGGTTCTAAGGGAGAAAGGAGCTATCAGGTCAACCCATGTGGCTCTACAGGGGCAATGTGCCGCCAGGTCAACCCATAGTGTGCTCTGTTGGAAAAGACCCATTACGTCAACCCATAGGGCACTAAGGGAGAAAGGAGCAATCAGGTCGACCTATAGGAACATAATAGGGCAATACGTCTATTTGTCAAGCTAACGTGGCAAAAAGCCATCAGGTCAACCCATACGGCTCTACAGGGGCAATGTGCAGTCAGGTTAACCCCTCGGGGTCTTATCGTGGAAAAGTCATCAGGTTAACTTCATGACACTATGTGTGAAAAGAGCCTTTAGGTCAATTTTAGGGTGCTATGATGGAAAAGAGAAATCTGGTCAACATGAGGTAGCTATGGGGGGAAAGAACCACTAGGTGAACCCTTTGGGTGCAAAGAAGAAGAGAGCCATCAGGTCAACCCATAGGGCTCTAGCTGGGCAATGAGCCATCATGTAAATCCATAGTGCGCTCTGGTGGAAAAAAGCCATCAGCCCACTAGAGCTCAGAAGGGGAGACATCAGGTTAACCAATAGGGTGCTGAGAAAGGAGTTATCATTTCAACCAGTAGGGCCTTAACAGGCCAGTGTGTCAAGCCTTGTTTCATTAACGGTGTTTAGAACCATCAGGTCAACCCATACAGCTCTACAGGGGTAATGTGCATTCAGGTCAAACATTAGGGTGCTATGGTGGAAAAGAGCCATCAGGTCAACCCTTAGGGCACTGTATGAGCAGAGCCAACAGATCAAGCCATATAGTTCTATAGGTGCAAAGAGCCAACATGCAATTCATAGGGCTCTGCAGGGCAAATCATCAGTTCAATCCATTGAACTGCATTGGGGCGAGATATCAGGTCAACCCTGAGGGCGCTAAGGTGGAAAAGAGCCATCAGGTCAATCCCGTAGGGCGTGAAGAATAGAGCCATCAGGTCTACCCTTAAGGCTCTACCTGGGCAATGAGCAGTCAGGTCAACACATAGTGCACTATCAGTGAAAAGAGCAATCAAGTCAAACCCTAGGGCGCTAAGGGTGAAAGCTATCAGTTAAACCTATAAGGCCTTACTGGGCAATATGTCAAGCCTTGTTTTGCTAACGGTTTGAAGAGCCATCAGGTCAACCCTTACAGCTCTACCTGTGCAATGAGCCATTAGGTCATCCCATAGTGCGCTATGTAGGAAAAGAGCCTTTAGGTCAATTTTAGGGTACTATAGTGGGAAAGAGCCACCAAGTCAACTTTAGGGCTCCATGAGGGAAAGAGCCATCAGGTCAACCCATCATGCGCTACGGGCAGAGGCAACATGAAAATTCATAGGGCTTTACTAGGCAAACGAATCATCAGGTCAATCCATTGAACTGCATTTATGCAACGAGATATCAGGTCAACCAATAGAACACTATGGGTGGATACAGCAATAAGGACAAGCTATTGGGCACTATGGGGGAAAAGATCCATCAGGAAAATCCATAGGGCTCTATTGTGGTTCTGAGCCATTAGGTCATGCCATAGAGCTCTACTGGGCCAATTAACCATCAGGTCAGCTCATAGGGCTCTACTGGGGCAATGAGCCATCTGGTCAACCCACCAAACTATGGGTCAAAGAGCCATCACTTCAACCCATAGAGTGCTTTGGAAGCAATATGATTTTAGGGATCTACTGTGGCAATGAGCCATCAGGTCAACCCATGGAACTATGGGGGCAAGGAGCCATCAGGTCAAGCAGTGGAGATTCATAAGGGCAGTGAGCAAACAGGCCAATTCATAGGGCTCTAATGGGGCAAAGAGACATCAGATCAAGCCATAGGGCTCTCCTGGGCCATTGAGCCATCAGGTCAACCCACTGTGCTCTATGGATTCCAAAGAGAAAAGGTCAAGCCATAGGGTGCTAAGGTGGAAAAGAGCCATCAGGTCAACCAGTAGGGCACTAAAGGGGAAAAGAGTAATCAGGTCAACCCATGGAACTAGGGTGGCAAGGAGCCATCAGGTCATCCTATGGAGCTCGAGGCAATGAGCAAACAGGTCAATTCATAGCTATCTACTGAGGATAAGTGCCATCAGGTCAACCGATAGGGTGCTAATGGGGCAATCATCAGATCAAGCCTTAGGGTGATACTGGGACAAAGAGCCAACAGGTCAACCCATAGGGTGCTAAGGGAAAAGAGCAATCAGGTCCTTAGTGCTCTACAGAGGCAATGAGCCGTCATGTGAAGCCATAGGGCACTATAGGAGGCAAGAGCAATCAGGTCAAGCCATACTGCGCTATGGGGGAATAGAGCCATCAAGTCAACCCATAAGGCTCTACCTGGGCAATGAGCTGTCAGGTCAACCCATTATGCGCTATGGATGAAGAGAGCCATCAGGTCAAACCATGGGGCGCTAAGAGGGGAAGAGCCATGGGGTCAATTCGTTGGAGTCTACTGGGGGAATGAGTCATTAGTGCTGAGAGAAAGGTGCACACCAATTGATACCAATTTAGTTCAGAATTTATGGAGAAAGCAATAGATGAGCAAAACAGCGCTGGGCGGCTGGGAGTCTGC
This sequence comes from Cyrtonyx montezumae, assembly GCF_038088225.1. Lineage (NCBI taxonomy): Eukaryota > Metazoa > Chordata > Aves > Galliformes > Odontophoridae > Cyrtonyx > Cyrtonyx montezumae. The sequence continues at coordinate 96,783 of NW_027072055.1, read as the reverse complement.
TCCACCAGAGGCGCGTGCGCAGGGCCTCCCATCCCCTCCATTTATTGTCTCTTACTTCCACATTCATGGCACATCTTCTTTTCTTTCTGCATCTACACTGGCTGTTCCTAGGGGGTCGTTCTCTGCCTCCTGGTGGTTGAGGTGATGAAGGCCATAGTTTTCCTCAGAGCGTATCATGCACACTGAAGAGGAGATTTCTACATATTTCTCACATTTTCTCAGAAGGTCATCGTTATCTGTTGTCCATTGTCCAGGATGTGAGAACTAAGCGCTGTGGCTCCAATTTGCACAAACTACACAGTTTCCAGACAAAACGTCGATATCTATTTCAAGACTTGTACAAAATACATAATTCCCAGCAGGAACATATCCAGGTCAGGAGGGGAGCATATGGGATAACATGGGGTGGAGCAGCATTGCTGCCCCACGTGGGTCTGGGGGAAGGCTGCGGGTCCTGGGACCAGTGCTGCCCTGGACTAACCTGGGAGGGCAACCAACTCCTGGGAATCAACATGGTAAGTGCCTCTGAATGCCTCTAGATGCGTACTGAAGGGCACCCAGAACTGGAGGTGTGGTCTTTCTCTGTTGAAAAGGGGCCAAGTAACAAGTCTCAGTGGGTTGTAACTACAGCACAAGGTCCAGCTGGACTGCCTCAATGAGCATGCCAGGGAATTCCAGTGGGTCCTTTGCTCTTTAACCTCTTCCAGGCTGCCTGGAAAATGGGCTGCAGTGCACCCTCAGCAAGGTGCAGATGACAAACAAGTGAGAGAAGTGCGTTCTGCCACCCACAAAGACCAAAACAGGGTGGAGAAACCTCATGATGGGACACAAGGAGAAATGTAAGTCTTGCCCACAGCGAGCAAGAATCCCCTGCACCGGTGCAGGTTGGGGTTTGACTGAGGAAGTGAGAAGGACTGTGGGGTCCTGCTGGGCAGCAAGCAGGCCAGGAGCAGCTTGTGTCAAGGATGGCCAACAGCCTCCTGACTGTGTTAGGAAGACCAGGTCGCCTCCAGGGGCCTCTTCAAACCCTCATTATTCTGAAGAATTTTCTGTGGTACCCCCATTCTCCAAGGAGTCTTACAGCTCTTGGAGATGAGCCTCTTTTTCACAAAGAGCGCATTCACTGAGCTGTCCTGAGGAGAGGGCAGACAGGGATTGCAAAGGCCAGCCTCACCTCAACATGCAGCGCTGTGCAATTCTCCCAAATCCAATGTTGAACCTTGACAGGGCTTTGGGTGACAAGGGATCCCGGGGGGTCTCTTGCATCACGGTCTGCTCTGAGTGGGGATGTGTTGGACAGTGAGAGCAAGTTGCTCAGTCCTTCCTCCTGACCTAGAGCTGTTCCACACTTATGGCCTTGTTCCCCTTAAAACAATCTGACACTTCCCTTTCTGCCCTTTCAGCTTTTTTTCCTCATCGTCCTCTGAAGAAGAAGCGTCCTTCTTCTAGAAGCAACTTTGCAAAAGCGGGGAATTGTCTCTTCTCGCGATATCTTGTTCTGTGCTTGTAACACCTCCCCCCCCTTTTTGCCAAAGCAAGTCTAATACAACTCAAGAGGACCCTATCGTGTACATCCCAAAATCCACGCGTTGCGCCTATACATACTATTGTCCTCTCGAGTAAGCCATGTAAGCCTTGCCCCGTTACACCGCAAATGCAATTTTCCCAATCCTACACCCTTCTATCTAATGGCTACCTTTGTGCCTTAATCTACAAGCTTTCCTTAACCCTATGATATTCTATTATTTGATCAAAAGCGCGATCTAGTGCATTCTGCAAGCAATTCTGTGTGCATCGGAGTATGCATGGGATGATCAGCAACAATATGACAAGTGTCAAAAGGGCACCTCCTTGCCACTTGAATACAGGGGATAACCAACTAGCCCAGTTCCCAAAGATATTCCTCAGCCAGTCCCCAGTTGGGTCGTTTTGAACTGTTATCTTTTGCATGTGTTGCTTCAGCCAGTCCAACCGTTTATGCAACGATTCTGAGTGGTCGCTAAGACTGAAGCAGCACGTTCCTTCTAAGTGTGTACAACCGTGACCATGAGCCAAAAGTAGGAAGTCGATTGCAGCTCTGTTTTGCAGTACGGCATGTCTGATACTGTCGACGTCTGTTAGAAGATCCGTCAGAAGCTGCGAGGTGACGTTTGCTTGCTTCGCCGACCAACGCGCCAGTCTCTCTATTTCTTTCAGGGCTTGGGCTGTGCCAATTGGGCTGACAATGGAGGCAAAAATCCGAGCAGTAGGTCCCCATAGCCAAACCTCGTCGCCACAGTCCTCCTTCAATGTGTGTATTGACCTTCCGTCGCTGTGTGAAACTCTGGGCTATGTTCATCCAGTCCCTCATCTGTGGTGATAGAATAGTTAATTTTCCCAGGTAGCACGGCCCCCCAGTTGCCTTTCTTGGAATTCCTTGCCACGCTCGATCCCCACAAATCAAGAACACTCCCGGAGGTAATACCCTGTTTACATTTACCCGTAATCTTTCTTTCTGTCTTAGACCATCGCTGAGACTGTATGGACGGCATGGATATCCCCACCCATATTGCTCCCACCGTCTGGTATCATTGCAGCAACAGTTCCAGGTGGTCGGTGTGCAACTCTGTTGCTTTGGTGCACGTGCATGACATTCCTTATCGCTCCTGTTCATACGATTTGGGAAACCGTATCGTGTTACCTCTGCAGTGCATCCACAATAAGAACCTTCCCATGAGAATGTATATATGTCCCTTGGATTAACTAATTCATAAGCAGTGGGGCGCCCTTTATGTTTGTCCCAGTACGGGTTTGCCTTTCTGTTCAACCGCCACCATACATCAAGATTCCCTAATTGTCCATTTGTTCCAAACCCTGCAAAACTGACACATGTCTCTTGGGCATCAGGTACCCCTTCTGACCCAAGCAATTGTAATTTCTGTGGAACCCATGGGGAAGTCATATTCGGGAGCTGTATGAGACATCTCATGGTATTAGCCGGGGTGTCTCTAAATAGCGACTCACAACGAGTGAAATTGGATACATAACCCCGGAACAGAGGAAGGTCTAACGGAAGATTTAACGGGACACCGACCAAGCAGGTTCGAAATGGGGAGGTAGCTGATTGTAGAGCCAGACAAAAATCTGGTTGCCCATTTTGCTTTGCCCACGTGACCCATACATTGCCTAGCTGCGGTTTCATGATTACCCCTTGGGCCTCTTGCAACAGAGCTAAGAGACTGATTATACCAAACACAGTGTGCTTCCGAGGTACCGTCCTTCTCACGCTCTGTCTGCCCTGCAGGTTATCCAGGTTGAGAGCTGGAGGCCTCATCAGGAACGGCTGCTTCTCCTCTGTAGGTCGCCTTCAGCCCGCAAGAAGAACCTAATTGGGAAACTGAGGTGTCTAATGTTTTACTTGCTGTGTCTGGTTTAATCTTTCCTGAGGGGACCCATACAATGTTCCCTGTTTCCTGATGTTTTACCGCAGCAAATCCTCTACCCCATACCAATATTGACCAACCCTTTTCCCAAAGTCCTCCATCTGTCATAATCCTCACTGGTGGTCCCTCCGCTATGATCCTCAGCTGCCAGTGTTTCTGTATTGGACACTGGTTGTTATCGCCCCATTCAAAATGATTGAGTGAATAAATAGCTTTGGACAGGATTTCTGTCTGCCGCTTAATCGGAATACGGTCCCTGTATCCCTCCCCCTCCCCTAGCACGCGTATCTTCTCCTTAAGGAGGCAATTTGCACGTTCAACAATCGCCTGTCCCTGGGAGTTGTAGGGGATACCAGTTACGTGGGAAATTCCCCAGGCCTCTAGCCATGCTTGGGTGGATTTTGAGTTGAAGCAGGGGCCATTATCTGTTTTAATCTGATCAGGGACGCCTAATACTGCGATAGCGGTGGCCCAGTGATTCTGGGCCGCTGCTGAATTTGATCTTGCATGCAGTGTAACTGAAATCATGGTGGAGGCTGTATCTATAGTAACTGCAAGCCAGGCCCGTGGGGCCATGCGGGATTCGAATGTGAAATCAGTCTGCCAAATTTGTAACGGCCTTAAGCTGCAAGGATTTACACCAGCACCAATGACAGGAGCAGAATTACAATGTGGGCATGCTTGGACAATACCACGGGCTGCCGAAAGAGAAATTGAGCAGGCTCGAGCCAGCGCCTTGGCCCCGATGTGGAGGGACGTGTGTAAATCGTGTGCTGTCCGGATGGAGTAAACTGCAACACCTGCAGCCTTGTCCACTATCATGTTGCCCTCTGTAAAGAAACCCGGGACCTCTGAGAGGCTTCGAACATGCAAAATCGCAATGGGGGCTGAGCGGGCCACTAGGGCTTCCTCCAATATGCAATCTGCTTCTGAGCGAGGTAGCCCCTCCTTTCCCATCTTTACCAATAATCTATCAGCGAATGCCGAGTCAGTCACAATATTACACGGAATGTGCCGCCATAGACAAAGGGCCATAGCAACAGCTCTGACCTCAAGAATTTGGACACTAACAGAGGGGTCTGTGAAAATGATGGTCTCCCATTTTTTATCAAAGCCGTGCCAAACATCCGCCCCCTGTTTAGTCACAGAGGAAGCGTCGGTAAAAAGCGTTGGCCCTTCCAGGGGCGTTAGCAGAACGTGAGATCTTAGGGAGACGTCGAGAGGTCTGGCCAATACAAAGATTGACAGTGCATCCGAGTAGAGCACCTCCCCTCCAAAACACTGTAGCACTAACAGAAAGAGGTCTGGTTAGGGCTGGATATCACGAAAAGTACTCTGCAGATAAATTGTGTCAGGCTCTTTGGCAAAGACTCTGATTGTAAACATACGCGATTTCTGAATTAAAGCTGCCAGGATCTCGATCCAAGGGGTAAAGGCGCGCGTTGGCTGCACAGAGAACAACCACCAAAGCAGCTTAGGGGTTGCACTCAGGGTGTGTCCTTTCACTGCCATGGCCCCTTCTTTACACCGCGAGACCGCTACCTCCAGTGGCTGCTTAGAATCCCAGTGCGCCAAAGATTTATCCATGCACTGAGTAAAGATCTCCTGCCAAGCGGCGTTCATGCTCGCATTGAACTCTCGGGGTTCATTTGGGTCGGTTCCTTTAAGCTGATCATAAAATGGCTTCATCAAACGAGGCGCAATTCCCAGTGCCCCTCGGACCCACTGTAAAGCCCCTACTAGGCGTTGTACATCCCAGAGGTTAGAAATGTGAGGCTTGAAGTCCAAGCTGTTTGGGTGCACAGTGTCAGGCCCGAGCCCTGGCCCTCTCTGCATTTTCTGTTCTGAGATAATGAAACCTGCTGATGTTAATGTCCCAACAACCCGACTTTCAAGCACATACAGATCTAGATAACACGAAGCGGCAAGCAAGGGATCATCCATATGGTGTGCTAATATACAGTGTGGGAAATCGTGACGCACCCCTTCCGACACCTTTCCTACTACTAGCTGACAAATCGTGGGGGAGCAAGCCATTCCTTGTGGAAGAACGCGCCACTGGTACCGCGCGGCAGGTTCCGTGTTGTTGACAGTCGGTACTGTGAAAGCAAAAGCTTCCCTGTCTTGCTCAGCCAGTGGGATAGAGAAGAAACAATCCTTGAGATCCATTACCACCAATGGCCATTGCTTAGGTACAGAACAGGTCCTCCCTGTTGGACTGACCCAAAGGGAACGAGCTGTTTGTTAACGGTGCGCAGGTCATGAAGTAAGCGAAAGGCCCCAGACCATTTTTTGATAACGAAGATGGGGGTATTCCACTGGCTGAGTGAAGGCTCAATATGCCCCAGCCTAAGATCCACATCTACAAGGGAAATAAGTGCTGAAAGTTTCTCTTCAGGAAGCAGCCACTGATCTACCCAAATGGGACAAGCATCCCGTTTCCAGCGCAAAGGAATAGCATGACAGAGGGACAATTGGTAGACAGTGGCCCTTAGCATAAATTTGTAATGTGTGCGCCTACGGATCTCAGGAAGTCTCTCCCCAGTAGCGAGCCCCTAACCTATGCTACCAGTGGCCTGAGCAGTACAGGTTTCTCTAGGGTCCCGTCCCTATTGATAAGCACAATCTCAACCTCACTGCCGGCCTCCCACATATTTGCCGACCCCCCCACTCCTGATACAACCTGGTTGTCACCCAGTGGCCAATCAGCTGGCCAATCTACAAGTGAAATAACAGTGATATCTGCCCCAGAGTTGAGCAGGGCGGTAACTTCAATGGACCTCGATCCCTGAAAGGAAGGAGGTAGTGAGCCAGCGAGCAAAATAAAAGCCCGCACTAGAGGTCGCTCTTGACAGTCAAGCATTAATTCCATGGCGGGTGGGTAATGTGTTTTGGTGGGGGAACCACGCTCTCTGTCCCTGTTGGCGGGATTGCTGCCGCAGGTGCCAGCCCCCATTGACGTACAGGGGAGGGGTCCTGGGCCGGTGGGTCCCTCCCTCTGGCGTTTCCCTGCATACCCGCAGCGTGGCATCTACACTGTGGGGCCATGTGGCCGTATTTACCACACAACTGACAAGAAACGGTGGTCTGTTTGCATTGCGACTTCAGGTGACCCAATCGGCCGCAGCGGTAGCAGGGGCCCTTAGGAGTTTCTCCGCTTCCACCTTGGCACATCGCTATAATGGCCACTGCCACCTGGGTCAGCTCTATTGGGTTAATGTTTTCCTTATCTAGCACATATTTGATGTCCTCCCCTGGTGTTTGAAACTTAGTGGGAGCCAAACGCAACAGGGCTTTTACCTCCTTGGATGACCTTTTTTTAAGGCAGTCTAAAATAACCGGATTATGGACTGCTCTCGGTAGATCTGAGGCCTCCACAGCTCTTAGAAGTCTATTAGCAAAATCCTGAAAGGACTCTGTTGGCCCCTGACTGATTGCCGTCCACGGCGTATAAGGTTCCGTGCTTCGTGCAAATCGCCTAAACACTGTTAAAGCTGATTCTGAGGAGGCCAGCATTTCACCTGGCCGCAAGCAAGCGACCTGGTCTTGCGGTGTTAGCAATCCCATCCGCAGCCCCAGTTAATCGGGTGATATCAGACCCGTGGACTGTGTGGCTGGGATCCCCCTGAGCTGTGGCTAATACGCGCTTAAGCTGGCCAATCCATTCTTCCTTCCATACTGTAAACTGAACCGGCTTTAAAACAATCCGCATAAGTGCCTCTATGTCATACAGCAAGAACGGGCTGGCTCCTGCCAAAAGATTTAGCGCATTCAACGTTAGTGGTGATACCAAGCCTTTTTTCTCAATTGCCTCTACTAAGCGGGCAACACCCTTCGGGTCCAGCGGGACCCAGAGGAGGCCTCCTTCCTCAACCACCACCGGAAAGCAGCAGTTGATTTCTGTGTCTTTGCGTCCCCTTTCCTTCCAAGCAAGCAAACAAGGCCTTTCAGAAATTGCTGCTTTACTCAGTAATGACAGGGGCTGTGTAGATGGAATGTTTGATTCCAAAAGTGCTCGCAGGTGCCTGGGGCTTGATCAGCCTCACCTGGAAGGAGGAAAAAGGACAGGCAGATCAGCAAGGGCCCTTCTCTTCTCTGCTGCCCTGGCAGCCCGCTGTCCCAGTGCATCCCACTGAAGGGAAAGGGAGCGGGAAGCTGCTGTCCCTTCCTCTGCTCGGAGGTGGGACGATGGCAGGGAGCAGGCCTGCTGTCCCGGCACTGGGTCCCTGCAGGCAGCAGCCCTTGGGCTGGAGGAAGCCTCAGGGGAAGGGACAGAGGCGTGAAGGCTGTGCTTGTGAAACAGAGGAGGGGGGAGAGCTGAGCAGCTGCCTTACCCCCCGGCTCACGGTGTAGTCTGCCGGCCCGGGATTCAAAGCATTGAGCACATCAAGTTTCGGTCGGGCTGCCATGGTGTACGCGGGAGCCCTGGTTTTGCAGGCATTCACAGTAATTCTGGGGAGTGCTGCAGGACCCGGAGTCTGCAAGAGAGTCATGGACACACGGGGCTGGCATCACACCCAAGGCTCTCTTTCTCCCTGCAAGCCTGCATCAGGCAAAGGCGCAGCAGGCTTGGAAGCCCCTGTGGCACAGAGAGAGAGGCCCACGTTCCAATGATAACATGGAAAAGAGGAGCAGCAGAGCTCACCTTGGCAAGGTCTTCATCAAAGCGACCGCGCTGGCTCCTTCCTCTCAAGGAGTAGCAAGGGCTGGCCGATGTGTAGGCTGTGTTGGGCCCCAAAACCCTGGGCAACGTGTAGGAGTTAGGACCTGCAAGAGGAGCAGCAGCAGTGTGTGTGTGAGGGGCTGGGCTGGAGGAGACAGAAGCAGCAGAGAGGGGCAGCCTGCCCAGCCCGCTGCTGGGAGCAGGACAGAGGTCTCGCCCCTCTGCCAGTCCCTCCCTCGACTCTGGCACCGGGCGAGTGCAAGCAGCTCCAATCCCGAGCAGCCGGCGCTGCTGCGGGCCGAGAGGAGCTGGTCCTCCAAGAAAGCTTGCGGCCCCAGCACCGCCTCCTGCCATGCAGGCTGTGCAGTATGCCCACTGCTGGTGCTGAGCAGCAGCCCGGCTGTCCCTGGAGGATGCTCAGCCCAAAGGGTCTGCCTTTGTCTCTCTTTGGTCAGCGTACCTGGAGTGCGGTCTGCTTTGATGGGCTCCCGCCGGGAGGCCATGGACAGCACTGGAGGGCACTTGAAGACGTGCTTGCTGGCTGTCTCGATGCTGTAGTCACCTGTAGCAGAGGAGAAGAGCAAGGAAGACATGAAGTCCTGGTCTCCTTCTGCAGCCAGCTGCAAAGACAATGCCCCAAGGAGAGGCTCTTCTGAAGAGCTGCAGAAATGCTGCAGGACCCAGGCAGCACCTGGCAACACTTTTCTGTGCCCTGCCACTGTGTCCTGCCTTGCTGCCCCTCCTGTCAGCAGGGGCTCCTTAGTTCTTTCAGAACTCAAGGTCCTCACGGCCTCGGCCCGTGGTCCTGGGCACTTGTCCTTCTCTATCACTGCTCAGAGTGTTTTTGTTCTCTCACAGAAGACCTACATCTCCATCACGGCATGAGCTGACCCACGGTAAACGCGCCACACAAGTGGTACTCACTTGGTCCGGGGGTGATGACGATCTTTGTCCTGGGTCGTCCCTGGAAGCGGGTGCCTGGAGGCACGGACTTGCCATTCCTGGTGATGGCAGGATCCACAAGGTAGCAGGGACCTGGCCCGCAGCTCTCCACTGCAGGCAGTTTGGACCCTCTAATGCTGTACGCGGGGGCGCGGACTTTGGTAGGGTTGTGGCCCACGTAACCTAGGAGGAAAAGCAGAAGAGAGCACACCTCTGTGTGGCTGCATGTTTCTAGCTGATTTGGAACAGGGGCAGTTAAGTGCCTGGCTCCGAATTTCCCTTCCTGCGTGACTTCTTCCTCCAAGAGCAAGGCAGGAAAAGGCGTGGGACCTCGGAGCACAGCAGAGTCAGTCCCTTAGTGCAAGGAGCCATGCCAGTGCCTTGCAAAGTCACCAGAAAAAGACAGCGGAGCTTTGGCCAGCACGCTGCCTGTACCCAGCAGTTTCCAAAGGATTTTCTGCACCACCCATGCAGGCACTCCACAGCGAGAGCCCCCTAAGGGTCAGCTGTTCTGCAAGACCCCGTAACGCCTCTGTACAGCTGCAAAGCTGAGCCTGTGCTGGGCAGAAGTGGGCCCCTCTTTCCCTGGGTCACAAGGAGCAGTGCCGGCGGGATCGGCCTTCCTCGGCCAGGCCTGGCTCGCTGCTGTGCCAGAGAGCCGGGAGGCTCTGACAGAAAGGGGAAAGGCTCGGGAGCTGCTCTGCCCCATGACGGCCCCAGTGCGCCCCATGCCCTGGGCACGGACGCTGTACCTGTTGTCCCCGGGATGGAGTACTGGGGCCCGGGTTTGGGGTACTGGGCCGAGATGAGGCCGCGTGGGCGATGAGGTCTCCACGTCCCCACCCAGGGTCCATCCATGCTGGCACAGAGATGCCTCTGAAGCCTAAAGGCAGAGGAGTTACTGACGGGCTGCCCTGACGGAGGTCACAGGTGAGCTTTGCTTCCTGCCCCCCACGCCTTGCAGCCCAGAGGGGCAGGCAGGAGACGAGTCTCTCCTTTGCTCAACTGCCAGCTGTCCGCCACGTGGCTTGCAGCTCCTGAGCCAGAAGGGCCGGCAGCAATTTCTCCTGCTCGCGGCAGTGCTGCCAGTCTCATGTTGCATGCCCCTCGGGCACGCCGGAGCTCAGCCTGCATCCTGCAGCTGAAGTGTGCCTGCCACGCAGCAGGAGCTCTCCCTCACCTCTCTAAGCCTTGGAGGACGAGCGGGATGAGGCTGAGTTTGTCTGCTGCTGGGGCTGCTCTCAAGCTCAGGGCACAGCGAGTGGCTGTGGGCAGCACAGCTCACAAATGAGGAGCCTGGAGCCAGCGGCATGTTTTTCTTGGGGAGGGCCCTGCGTCTTCACGGGAATGCACTGTGACAGCACAAAGGCTCCGGGTGATGTCATTTGTGCCTGCAGCCACACCCTCCAAGCCTCCAGGCCTTGACCCCAACCAGTAGAAAGCTGTCGCTCACGCTCCCCACACCTGCGGATGGATTGAGTTCTCAGCTCTAGTCACGTGCCACCCGGGGTTCCTGGGGATTGATCAGTGCCACCTGCAAGGAGAGAATCCCAGCAGGGAAATGCACTGAAACTCCCTTCCGTCTGGCGTGGCAAGCTCAGCTGCGCCTGCGCTGGAACCAGAGCTCCCTCCAAGCGCAGACCACTTGAAGCTGGTGGCTGCATCGGCCCCTATGGCGTGTGTGTGCAATCAGAATGAAAAGATGGCACATCTGTTGGGAAAAAGAGATACCGTCTGGGTCACAGACATAAAACTTGTGAAATAAAGCAATTTGAGCAAAAAAATGAAAAACTCGTGAAGAAACTTCCTGGAATAAGGGATGACTCTCAAAGTTTTTGAGATAAAGTTGACGCATTTCTGAAAAATTTCTGGAGAAAGGAAAAAACTTGATGAGAAATCATAAAACAGTCCTCCATAAATTACTGGGAAGAGAAAAATAAAAGCAATAAAACAGAAATACTGATAAAATAAAAAGCAAACCCTATGAATGCAGCCTTGGGGCATGGCCCTGGCGGTCCGTGCCGTCCCCTCCATCCCCAGAGCGCTGAGCAGAAGAGATGCATACAGTGGGCACATCTGGGATCTGGTCCACGGGGCACAGCTCTGCAGGGTGCCCTGCCTGGGCTCATCGTGCAGATAAGCCCATCCTTGTTCTCAAAATCATCTAAGAATGGAAGTGTTTGTAGTAGGGCAGCCAACATTTCCAAAGTGACAGGCAGCCAACCTGGTTTGATTACAAAAACAATGGAAAACACCAAATGGCAAGGGGCTGCCTGCTACTTTCTTCAATCGAGGAATAATCTCCAACGAGAGAGCCTGTAACCTGATTTATTTACAAGAATCCCCTCTGTTTGCCTCACTTCAGAATATGAGCATGTTGTGGTTTTGTGGTTTTGATGCCGGTATTCCACATCAGAGCATCATGCAGCAGTTAAGGAGTTAATGCAGTGGGAGCAGCAGAGGGGCGGAGCTCCGCACCGGATGCCAGGCGGCGCTCGGTCTGGGCGCGTTCCTCTGTGTGCTTCCCCTGCAGTTCCGCCTTAACGTCAGCTCACGGCTTTTGGTTTGGAAACTATATCTCTCTCTCAATTGTTCAATTTTATTAGATTTAGTAAAGTTACCGTTCCTTCTCAGATCGTGCCGTTGTCTTCTTGTAGACCCATCTCTTCCCGCTGTTTCCCCCTCCCCCTCCCGGAGCGCGGCTCTGCTCGGGCGGCCGCGCAGCCACTGACGCAGTTTCTTTTTCTCTCCCCTCTCCCTTCTCGGTTTCCCTTCTCGGTCACTGTCACGGATAACACCGTGACAATTATTGGTGGAGAATGCGGGCAGTGCAGTATTTGTACTCCATTGTAAATCTGGTGGTAAGTGGACTAAGGTTTTTCATGTACCTTATAGCATGCTGGCGTCTTTTTAAGCTCTTCATGTTCAGCACCGTAGTAATGTATGTATACAGCTACTTTAGTGTGCTGAGGGGGTTACATACCTCCTGCCTAAACACCCAGGCTAATGTGACAGATTATGCAACATTTGGATTGGTTTCCAGTTACTCTTTTCAGGTCTTTACCTATATTCAGGATGTCAGCCTGGCAGTTGTGGCAGTTGTGTTATCTGTTTTTCTGCATGCACTCTCTGCAATAGTAATTTACATCATGTGGAGGGAGCGTTCCTCAAAACCAGAGAGTGTTGAATGGCAGGGAAGGTGGAAAAAATTAGGAAAGAAATTAGAAGCATGGGGACCCCCGGTGTTATGCAATTTTGATCTTGAGCACCTGTGGGATCCTGAGAAATTCAGTGAGTGTTTGGGTAAGGAGTCATGGGACTCAGGACGATCTGAGAAGGAATGGATTGTTTGGGGTCTGGCTTGTGCTTATCGAGCTCTAATTGATATTCTGGAGAGAAATGGTTTCCAAACCAAGGTCAAAGCAAAAATGAAAACCTCCAAGTTAGACCTGACCAATCACAGGAAGCACCGGTATCAGTGTCGGTTGCCCCTGTGGAAGGCCAGAAATGAACACGGCCGTCTTCGCGCCTAGAACAGAAAGAAGAAGAAGCAGAGAAAAAAAAGGAAGATCCAGGCGAGGGGCCCTCCTCAGCACCACCACCACCACCACCACCTAGAAAGGCCACTAAGAAAAGTGAGAGACATGGAGAAGACAGCGATGATGATGGAGTCACTGTTACCACTACTCGTCGGCCTCTAAAGATGACTGAAATCCAAGGTTCAAGAAAGGAGTTTGTACTGCGCTCGGGTGAATCTATTGTCACCTGGTTGCTGCGGTGTTGGGACAACGGTGCCAGCAGCGTGTCCCTAGATGGCAGCAAAGCCCGCCAACTGGCAAGCATTGCCCGAGACCCAGCTATCGACAGAGGAATTGGCAGATGTCTGAATGGAGTCGCTACCCTCTGGGAACGAGTACTAGTGGCTGTAAAGGAGAGATATCCTTACAAAGATGATCTGGAGCCTAAGGTGGAAAGATGGAACACCGTGGAGAAAGGCATCCAATTTTTGAGAGAAACAGCCATAGTAGAGATGCTGTATGATCCCAATTTCATCTCTAACAATCCACACCAGGACCGTGATCCTGATAGAGTAAGGTGTACACCTGATGTATATCGTAAGCTCTCAAAAACAGCGCCGGAGAGGTACGCAAGTACACTGGTAGCAATGTTCCATAGATTCGAGGGTCAAGACAGAAGACTCCCAGTTTATGAATTGACTATTACACTCCAAAACTTTGAACAACAGTTTCTACCATCACGTGCTTCCATTGCAGCTGTAGTAGCAGAAGAAGTAGGTGAGATAAAGTGTCGGGGCGGCGAGAGACAAACACACGACCACATAGATGATCAGTAAGTCTCAACTTTAATCAGAAGGCTACATTCTTTTATACTGTTAGTTTAATGTGGTTCATACATATTGCAAGCCTGAGCTCCCTATTGGCTAAGCTTGAGCTATTCCATGTTTCTGCTCTTGCGGTTTCTGCGGTCAGCACTTCCTTAAAACAACGATCTTATCTTTGTTCTTATGGTTCCTGTCTTATACACCAGGTCAGCATGCCCTTAGCACTTTGCTGACCAGCTGTATTTGGTTTCCAAGGCCCTTTTCGGCGAGCCAAGTTTCGACAACACTCTCCACACTTCCCATGTTTTCTTTTTGGACAACAAGGAAGGACCCCACGGCCTTCTGTACTAATCTATTAAGCATGTTCTGCAAGCAAGCAAGCACGCATGGCCCAAGCAAAAGGATGAGGAGGACAATCATTAGGATTATTAAGGCAGAGCGAATGAAGTCCCTAAGCCATGGCCCAAAACCCAAGCTACGTAGCCAACTATCGAGTCCCAGACCTTCCTCCACTTTAAGGTGATCCGTTAATTCATGTAGTTGTTGTAATTGCTTGTGGATCGAGCTGGAATGATCCGACAAGTTCATGCAGCACATCCCTTCTAAATCTTCACAACCATGGCCATGGGCCAACAGTAAAAAGTCTATTGCTGCTCTGTTCTGCAGGGTGGCATGCCATATAGAGTCTATGTCTAACAGCAAGGAGGATAGAGCAGAGGAAGTGGCATTCGTCTGGGTGGCAAGCCAGCATCCTAACTTGTTTAGCTGCTTAAGAATATGTGCTGTGGCTACTCCTGGAGCTAAAGGCAAAGCAAAGAAGCGTTTCTCGAAGGACCAGAATTCTATATTGCCATCGCAGTTTGCATCAAAGGCATGTCTTACACTTCTTCTAGCCTTATGCGATGTCTGTTTTCTTTTAAGCTGGATAACCATGCTTGTATTTGGCGTGAGCACTGTGAGACGACCCAGAGTACATGGCCCCCCCCACAATGTGTGACGGGATCCCGGCCCAGGCTCTATCACCGCAGATAAGGAAGACCCCGTCCGGCAGCTGAACTGGCGTGTTTGATGAGTGGGAGATGTTTTGGGACGTGTAGTTACACCACACTGATTCATTTTGATATACTGGTAGGGATGCATTAACTGTCACCGTGTTGTTTCGATCTCTGTGCCGGGATGTCCAATTAAAAAGGACACTGAAATCTGCTTGGACTGAGCCTAAGAGTTCTATCTCTTGGGGCTCTAGGGGTGCCGGCGGGAGGTATGGGATAATGCCGTCCCAGTTGTCACCATAGCTTTGTGACGTTTTGCAGATTCCCGTATTAGCTGCCGGGCCTGGGCATGGCAAAGCGTCTAAAGGCACCCCCACGAGGCACGTAGAAAAGGGATTGCTAGGTGTGCTCATAGCAATGCATAAATATTCTTGTCCCGTCTTATTTGCTAAGGTAACCCAAATATTTTGTTTGGGTTGTGCCGGAACCCAGGCTTTTGCCTGCAGTCCTAGGCTTAGGGCCACGATAGTAATACATATCCCAATCATGTTGGCACTCACAAATATGAGGGTAAAGGTGTATGGGCAAGAAGACCCAGATGGATTCTTTACACTTCACCTCCCGGTACTCTGTTCGCAACTCTGCCCGTATGCGGAGCACTTCCCTTTTTAGGTCCCACCACAGGCGGGCCTGTTGGACTGCTTCACGGTTCTCAAACAATCGCAAGCCCTCTATACCCCTACTGCCCGTGAACCTTTGTAACACTTCTAGTTGCGTTATCGGCCTACTTCCCTGCTCCCACTGTTCACCACAATTTTGGCACCAAGCTCTGTACAGGGCTCTCTGATTCACCCACCAAATCAAGGCGCACTCCCCACTTTTAATTTGTACCCATGATTGACATCTGCTATCACCACAGTCCCAGCAAG
This sequence comes from Cyrtonyx montezumae, assembly GCF_038088225.1. NCBI lineage: Eukaryota > Metazoa > Chordata > Aves > Galliformes > Odontophoridae > Cyrtonyx > Cyrtonyx montezumae. The sequence goes on along the minus strand of NW_027072055.1, from coordinate 81,493 downwards.
CTACCAAAGCAGGCCGTCCTGGCGACAGTCCTCGAAGCCGATCGATGAAGAGCGTTGGCAGCTCTGATGGGTCCCACTGAATGGAGTGTTGTTGCAGGAGGTCCTCAATGGGTCGGGTCACAGTCCGTATCAGGAGCCGGAGCCGGGTCTCTTGTCGCGTCTGCGGGTCGTCCAGCTCGGTGAAGCGCTGGTCGCACCCAGTGGCTGGGCACCCAGAGCGAACCTGTGTATGTTTTTACACAGACATAACCCCGACCCCAATATGACACTTCCGCAGGCTCCTGCCACACTCCAGTTTTAGAATCCCTATAAACAACCCAAACTATAGTCCCATTTTGCGGCAGCAATCGCTGCATGTGGCGTACAATTGGAGGCTCGCTCTCCTCTCCAAACACGCAAAGGTGATTGAGTACAAAGAGACATTTTTGCAGTTTCGCTAGAGGCTCAGTTACATCATCAAACTTCACCAAGTACTGCTTTACCGTCCTGTGTGCCCGCTCTACTATGGCCTGGCCCGTAGGCAAGTGCGGGATCCCAGTTGTATGTTTAATTCCCCAACTTTGGAAGAAGGCCCCAACCCTTTTACTCACGTATGCAGGGCCGTTATCTGTTTTGATCTGAGCTGGGACTCCCATGACAGCAAAGCAGGCATACAGATGTTTCTGCACATGTGCTGCGGTCTCACCAGTCTGAGCAGTTACCCAGATATAGTGTGAGAAAGTATCCACAGTGACACGGAGTTATTTTAACCGTCCAAATTGCGGGAAGTGGGTAACAACCATCTCCCAGACCTCGTTTGCTTTGAGGCCTCTGGGGTTCACACCAATACCTATCCCTAACCCTTGATTGTGGAAGCTACAAACGGGACATGACCTCACAATCGCCCTGGCCATATCAATAGGAATCTGAAACTCCCATCGCAGCCCTTTGGCATTTTGGTGGAATCGGGAATCGGATTCTCTGGCCAGGGTCAACTGAGTGTCTTGCTGCTGTAACGACGCAGAGACCAATTGGTCAGCTATATCATTTCCCTTTCCGAGGCCTTCCTTCCACTTGTGACTCCTTACATGTATAACTGCATAGCTCTCACGGCGGGATTGAATCGCCTGCCATAATTCTAAAAGGAGCTCACCTAGAGGTCTGTTCGTGACTTCTTTGATAATTGCTCCTTCTATTCTGTTGCATACTCCCACTACATAAAGCGAATCTGATACCACATTGAGCGGGTCCTGAAACCTAAGAAATGCCCATACCACTGCCCTAAGCTCCAGGGTTTGTAATGAGTCAGACTCATCCCCTTCAATCAAGCAATGGTTCCATTGACCATTCTCATCCCATACCGCTACCGCCTTATGTGATTTCCTCCCAGCATCAGTAAACACCGTTATAGCATCTGTAAGGGGTGTCGCGGATCTGCGAGGCACTTCCAGCCAGCTTTCTCCTCCAACCCATCGTAATGGTGCTAACGCTGTTTGGCAAGACAGGATCTTAGCCGAGCTGGCTAATAGGGCCTCCTGTAAGTCTTCACTATTCTGCAAGTACCAGCGCAACATTTCCTCTTTCACGGGGAGCCGAATAGCCTGGGGCTCGACCCCCGTCAGTTGTACTATTCGCTCCCTACCTTTTTGAATAAGAGCAGCTATAATTTCAATTTTTTGAGTGATGTTTTTTTTTTTGTCTGATTTTGGGGCATACCCACTCCAGTACCCATTCCTCCCCTTCATCCCCCGTTTTCTTTTACATAGCCGCCCCTAATAGGTGTTTCGGCCCACACCAAATGGCGAGATCTATGCAAGGTTGGGGACTCTCCGCCTAACACAACTTGTTGCGATCATGTCTGCAATATGCTGGATCGCTTGTTTCTGCTGCGCCGTCACATTAATTGGCTGTGCTGGGTCTGTGCCTCGGAGCAAGGGGCGGAGACACTCCAGCAATTCATTCGGGGTGGCCACAACAGGCCTTAACCACTGCAGATCGCCTAATAGCTTCTGAGCATCCGTCGGTGTCCGGAGGCTAACAGACAGCTGCAATTTTTGTGGGGACACCGTGCGATTTGTAAGTAGGAGTCCCAAATACTTCCAGGGTTGTGTGTTGTATCTTTTCCGGTGCTATCTTCAGCCCCTGGACTGCTAAGGCGCTTGCTATTGTTCCAAACTGTTCTTCTGTAAAGGCAGACTGTTGGGCAAACAGTATGTCGTCCATGTAGTGGAAAATGATCACCTCTGGCCATGCCCTTTGGAGGGGTTGGAGAGCTGCGGCCACAAAGAGCTGGCAGAGTGTAGGGCTATTCTTCATCCCTTGGGGGAGCACAGTCCATTCGAACCGCTTATCGGGTTCCTGCCTATTTATAGCAGGTAGTGTAAAGGCAAAGTATTTTGTGTCCTTTGGGTGCAGCTTGATGGTAAAGAAACAATCCTTCAAATCTATAATGAGGATATGCCACGACACAGGTATCATGGATGGGCTAGGCATACCAGGTTGAACAGCCCCCATGGCATCCATACAGTCATTGATTGCCCTTAGGTCATGGAGCAACCTAAACTTTCCAGACTTTTTCTTGATAACGAATATGGGGGTATTCCACGGACTGGTAGACAACTTCAGATGGCCTTGAGTGCATTGTTCCTCAACCAATTTATGTGCCTGCTCCAAGCTTTCCCTTTTTAATGGCCACTGCTTCACCCACACAGGCGTGGTCGACGTCCATTTCAGCGGGATTGGGAAAGTCCAGGCAGCGGCCCCGATGCTAAAAGACTCATCAGTCAGTCTTATGCCAGCCTGGGTTAACACATCTCTTCCAAGCAGGCATTCAATCCCTTGAGGCAATGCAAGGACCGAGGCTGCGTTGCTCACTTTACTCTTCCCCAGCTCTATAGTGAGATCAGGAGACCTTTTAGCGGTGGAGACTTCTCCCACCCCTGCAATTGTGGCCGCGATAGGGTGCAGAGGCCATCATTTCGGGTAGCTACTTTCGTTGATGATACTCGCATCTGCTCCAGTATCAAGCAGGGTGCTGAGCGTAATTGTCTGCCCTCGCCAGGTGAAAGTTATTGATTGTGTGGGTCGCTTAGACAAATCTAGAGACAACAGGGTCAGGCCACCAGAAGATCCGAATCCTTTGTTTCCACGTGGCTGCAGATCTTTTGGCGGCATCTCACCTGTTAGTCGTGGCAGCGGGATTAATTGCGCAAATCGCTGCCCGCGCGGCAGTTTGACTGGGGGGCGAGAGCATACGCCATAACCATGATCTCTCCTTCAAAGTCCTGGTCAATTACTCCAGGGAGTACAAATAGTCCCAGCATTGTTGTGGATGATCGCCCAAGAATCAGTCCTCCTAGGCTCCGTCCGGCTATCCTGATTGGCGCTTTCACTCCGGTGGGCACGCGCGTCGGCGCCGAGGTTGTAAATGCCACCTCTACTGCTGATGCCAGGTCCAATTCGAGGCTCCCTGCTGTTGCTGGTCTAGGGGTGTAGATATCTGGGCTGGCATGGCTCCGGGTTGGTTGGCGGCCATTTGTGTCATTGCGCGGCCCCCCGCTTCGCGCTGCTCTTCCCGTTTCCCGACCGCTGTCGGCAAGCTCTCGTATCATGCGTTCCTGTCTTGCAGTGCTGACACTAAACTCCAGGAGTTCGACAGTCTCGTCGTATGTGGCCAGCCGTGCCGCAGCGGTAGCACGTAGTCTGCGATCGGGGCTGTTTCGGAGGGGCGGTTGCCGGGGGCGCTTGCAAGGGTGCAAAGGCTGCCATAACCTGCATCTGACTAGCCTGAGCTTGAGCCTTAAGCCCTTCACCTAGCTCGGTAATGGCCTTGACTATGAATGCACTGGATCCTGTGGGGATATTGGCTGTCCTATCAAGAGCCTCTTCTATTGTCCACCCACTGCTCAGAGTATTCAGTATCGCTCTAGTAGCAGAGTTCGCATTCTGAATGGCACACTGTTTCAAAAGAGCTCCTTTCATGTAGTCGGGGACCCCTGCCGTATCTATCGCTGACGTCACCCTGTCCACGAATGTCCCAAAGTCCTCATTCTTGCCTTGCTGAATACCCATGTAAGACGGGATTCCCCCTGGGGCCTTAATCCTAGAAATTGCATGACGGGCTAAACGCATGGACTCCCGGATCTTATCGGGACCAATCAAAACTTGCGCCTCTGTTCGCAGGTATGGCCCTAGTCCTAATAGCTCGTCTAATGTCAGCCCATGTAGGGGGTCACCAGGCTGGCGCTGAACCATTACACTTTGCTGGCAAAGGTCCCGCCAATGGGCCCCAAAAAGCAGCTGCTGATGGTGCGTGAATATCAGCCTGGTGATCCCCCGGATGTCCCCCGGCAGGAGCAACTGCGAATCCCAGACATAGTCCAGCGTCTGCCTCACAGGCTCACTAGTGATCCCACACTGGCTCACGGTTGCGCGCAACTGCGATAGGAGTTTCCAGTCCAGGGCCGTTACCGTGGCCTGTATACCTCCCCCGGCTGCCGGCGTGTACAATACAGGGCAAGCCATCTCTCTTAATTCCTCAACCCCTTCACTGTCCGCACGGTCCAAACAGTCTCACACCAAACTCGCCCACGCTTCCCGCCGACGGCAGGCAATTTCTTCCGCCAGCTCCTCCTCAGCCCCAGGAACACGCTCTGGCCCTGGAGGGCTCCCGTTTAAAGGGGGAGGGGTGGGAGCGGGTAATGGGGGCGGTACCTTGAGCCTCCTCCTGGAGGGGCTGTTCACTGGCGCTCCCCGACCCAGGAAGCAGGATTGTATTAGTCACCGGGGGACCTGCAGACACCCACAATTCTGAGCTATCATACTGTTCATTACGCTGGGACGTGTTTACTGCCTGCTGCGCAGCTTTTTTCTCCACCTGGCTTTGCAGGAGTTCGTTATGGACCACCTGCCACAACTTCCCCATCTTTTTCGCAACTTTGTCATCATCTAGCACCGCCTGCCATATTATGTCCCCTAGCTTCCGCCACTCAGACACTTCATGAACGGCGTGCGGGTTTGCAAAGCAGCCGAGCCCCTGGCCATAAGCTAACAAGTCTGGTAATTCTTTCTTGCGATCTATTCCCTTAATCCCCCTTTTCTCTAAAAACCTAGTAAATATTTGATAGGCTGCTTGCCTTTCCATACCTAAGTCGCTTGCGCCATTGCAGCCTTGCAAGGTTCATAAGTTCATAAGTTCATAAGGTTGGAAAGGACCTATAAGATCATCTAGTCCAACCATCCTCCTATCACTATCTCTACCCAACTACTAAATTAAGTCCTTTAGCACCACATCTAAACGCTTCTTGAACAGCGCTAGGGATGGTGCCTCAACCACCTCCCTAGGCAGGCCATTCCAGTGCCTGACCACTCTTTCAGAAAAGAAATGCTTCCGGAGGTCTAATCTAAATCTTCCCTGGCGCAACTTGTGGCCATTCCCTCTCGTCCTGTCATTACTTATCAGGGAGAAGAGGCCTACCCCCTCCTCACCACAACCCCCCTTCAGGAAGTGGTAGAGTGCAATAAGGTCTCCTCTGAGCCTCCTCTTCTCCAGACTGAACAATCCCAGCTCCCTCAGCCGCTCCTCATAAGACTTGTGCTCCAGGCCCCTCACCAGTTTTGTTGCCCTTCTCTGAACACGCTCCAGGGCCTCAATGTCCTTCTTGTAGTGAGGGGCCCAAAACTGAACACAGTACTCGAGGTGCGGCCGTACCAGAGCTGAGTACAGGGGGATGATCACCTCCCTGCTCCTGCTGGCTACACTATTTCTAATACAGGCCAGGATGCTGTTGGCCTTCTTAGCCACCTGGGCACACTGCCGGCTCATGTTGAGCCGAGCATCAACCAACACCCCCAGGTCCTTTTCCTCTTTACATTCTTCAAGCCATTCTGCCCCAAGCCTATAGCATTGCATGGGGTTATTGTGGCCAAAGTGCAGGACCCGGCACTTGGTCTTACTGAACCTCATCCCATTTTGCTCAGCCCAGCTGTTCAGCCTATCCAAATCCCTCTGAAGGGCCTCCCTACCCTCAGGCAGTTTGACACATCCTCCCAGCTTTGTGTCATCTGCAAACTTACTGAGGGTACACTCAATTCCCTCGTCTAGGTCATCAATAAAGATATTAAACAAGATGGGCCCCAAAACTGACCCTTGGGGGACACCACTCGTTACAGGACGCCAGCTGGACTTAACTCCATTAACCACTACCCTCTGGGCACGGCCCTCCAGCCAGTTCTCCACCCAGAGAAGAGTGAACCTGTCCACACCACGGGCTGCCAGTTTCCTTAAGAGAATACTGTGGGAGACCGTGTCAAAGGCCTTGCTGAAGTCCAGGTAGACTACATCAACAGCCTTTCCCTCATCTACCTGTCTGGTCACCCAGTCATAGAAGGAGATGAGGTTGGACAAGCACGACCTGCCCCTGGTGAACCCGTGCTGGCTGGGTCTGATCCCTTTATTGCCATGCACGTGTCGTGTGATCTCCCTCAATATCATCTGTTCCATAACTTTCCCTGATACCGAGGTCAGGCTGACAGGCCTGTAGTTCCCCGGGTCTTCCTTACGGCCTTTCTTGAAGATGGGAGTCACATCGGCAAGCCTCCAATCTTGTGGGACCTGCCTAAGGTCCGGCAGCCCGTATCGTTCAGGTGTCACAGAGTGTCCTGAGGCTCGGCACCATTGTTCCTCTCGGAGGGCGTAATTGCTGCCCTCTTAGACACTTGTAATCGAGTGCGGTGCTTTAGCCGTCCTCGCTGCCTTAGGACCTGAACTTGCTCGTCACCGCCCTACGATGGTATCTTAGCTGCCGATTGTATCATGTCAGGGTCTCCATGTGTCGGAGCGGCGGGAGACAAACACACAACCACGTAGATGATCAGTAAGTCTCAACTTTAATCAGAAGGCTACATTCTTTTATACTGTTAGTTTAATGAAGTTCGTACATATTGCAAGCCTGAGCTCCCTATTGGCTAAGCTTGAGCTATTCCATGTGTCTGCTCTTGCGGTTTCTGCGGTCAGCACTTCCATAAAACAACGATCTTATCTTTGCTCTTATGGTTCCTGTTTTACACAACAGGTCAGCATGCCCTAGCTACTATTATTTTTGCTGACCAGCTGTATTTGGTCTCCAAGGCCCTTTTCGGCGAGCCAAGTTTTGACAACACTCTCCACACGGAAGGGTAAACCTATTTGGGCTGCTGAACTGTGGAGAGACATTGCTGCCCGAATAAAGAATATGGTTGTAAAGGTGCGCCATGTAGATGCTCATGTTCCTAAGAGCCGGGCAACTGAGGAACAACAAAATAACCATCAGGTAGATCGAGCTGCCAAAGTTAAGATGGCTCAAGCAGACTTGGACTGGCAACACTAGAGTGAATTATTTTTAGCTCGATGGGCCCATGAGACCTCGGGCCATCAAGGAAGAGATGCAACATATAAATGGTCTAGAGACCGAGGGGTGGACTTGACTATGGATGCTATGGATGCTATATGCACAGGTTATCCATGACTGCGATACGTGCGCCAAAATGAAACAAGCCAAGAGGATGAAACCTCTTTGGGGGGAAGGGCGATGGCAAAAATATAAATATGGGGAGGCGTGGCAGGTTGATTATATCACCTTGCCACGATCTTGCAGTGGTAAGTGTTATGTGCTCACCATGGTGGAAGCAACCACTGGGTGGCTTGAAACATTGGCGGTATTCCATGCTACCGCCTGAAACACCATCTTAGGGCTCGAGAAACAAGTCCTATGGTGACATGGCACTCCAGAAAGAATTGAGTCAGATAATGGGACTCATTTCAAAAATTCTCTTGTAAATACTTGGGCCAAAGATCATGGCATTGAGTGGATTTATCATATCCCCTATCACGAACCAGCTTCTGGTAAAATTGAAAGGTACAACGGGTTGTTAAAAACCATGTTGAAAGCAATGGGTGGCGGGACATTTAAGCACTGGGAGAAGCATTTGGCAGAAGTCACCTGGTTGGCAGAAGTCAACACTCGAGGATCCATCAATCGCGATGGTCCTGCCCAATCCAGATCTCTACCTAGTGTAGAGGGAGATAAGGTCCCTGTAGTACATGTAAAAAACATGTTGGGAAAAGCAGTTTGGGTCCTTCCAGCTTCTGGAAAGGGTAAACCTCTCCGTGGAACTGTTTTTGCTCAAGGACCTGGGTCCACTTGGTGGGTGATGCAGAAGAATGGGGATGTGCGATGTGTGCCACAAGGGAATTTGATGTTGGGGGAGTGCTGTCGGTAATTCCATGTATATACATATATATGTTGTGTGTGTATTTAATGCATGTTAATCATTGTTCTTCTATACATATATATCAAACATGATGTAGTGATGTGGAATAAGGGGTGGAATGTCATGGTTTTATGATTTTTGGTACTGGTATTCCACATCATAACATCATGTAGTGCATTTAGAGTTAAAGAGTTAATGCTCCAGCTCCGTGGATCATCGATAGTTCCAGGTATAGCTGTCTCAGAAGAGAAGAAGAACTCCATTCCCAAGAGGACTTTGCGATGCTTTGCATTCTTACGTGTTTACGCTCAGAGGGAAAGATAAAAACTGTCTGTGGTCACGGGACACTTTTTTTCCTTTGGGATCGACTCAGCAGTGGGTGCTCGCTGCTGTCCGCCTTCAGCGTTAGCATAGCAAGTTTATCGAACACTCTCTCTTGCTCGTTTTATTTGATTTATTAGCTTTAATTCCAATTATATTGTATTATATTGTGTTATTTTGCTTTCCGATATCTTATTTAGTAAATTAGCTTTCCTCCTCAGATCGTTGCCGCTGTTTTGTTTCTAGGCTCATCTCCCTTTTCCCTTTTCCCTTTCCCCCTTCCCCTTTCCTGGGGCGTGGGTCCGTGGGTCCCCCGCACCAATCGTCACGGAACCGGGCCAAACCTGCCCATAAACCGTTGACAAATGTGCATTTCAAGGAATGAAGTGATGGAAAAAAAGAAAGGAAAATACTTTAAAAAGGCTGTTGGTTTGTAGGGGATGAATGCAATGGGGTCCAATCTGGGAACACTGAGACAAGGGTTCTCAGGAGTCCTGCTCTGGAAATAACCCTGTCCCAAGAGAGTCCTGCTCTGAAAATAGCCCCGTCCCAGTGAGTTGCTTTTCTCTCTTGCCTTGAATAAAATTTCCTGAATGATGAAAGGCCGCACTGGTAGTAACAGTAGAGCTTCCAAGACAAAGATCTTGGTGATTTTCAGGGGCTGGCTGACACTCTGCAGGAGGAGGAGCAGCATGCCGAGCAGAGCGAGCCAGCTCCCACCAGGTACCTGAGAAAAGGAGGCAAGTTTCCTTTCTGCAGCAGTCCTAGCAGAGCACATGAGTCTTTTGGCGAGATCAGCAAAGACACCAGTATGTGAGCAAACCTGATGTGGTGGTCTTCTAACTCCCCCAGTAATCCACCAGCATTCCTTTAAGGAACCGCTGCTTATTTCTGCTGGATTAGGGCTGATAGGTCACAGTAAAGAAGGAGAGTTTGAGATTGATGCAGGGAGCAGCCCGTGTAAGCACACTAATCCTGGGCCTTCGTTGTTCTTACAGCCCACCTTAAACTGTGATCAACATCTGTGTTTATGGAGTGGGGGACGGCTTTGGGATGCACTTCTTCTCAAGGCACAGCACAAACAAGCCCTTGGAGCTGGCTGTGTTACAGCTCTACATTGGTGAGAAGCCTATTTGTGAAAGAGTCCGTCTGTACTGTCCAATGGGATGCTTGAAAAGTGTGGGGGTGAAAATGCTCCTCTACACCCTGTGTTTGCAAAGGTCTCAACTTGGGCATAGGAAGGCCCTTGCTGAAGTTCCCTTATGCTGCATAGTGACGTCAAGGAGAATCTGTCCGTGTTGATCTTCATGGATTTACGTCTATATACATATGCAAAATAAGAGCAGGTATTTGAAATAGTGATGCTCTGTCACGGTGTTATCCGTGGCAGTGACCCAAGGGAAACCGAGAAGGGAGAGAGGAGAGAAAAAGAAACTGCGTCAGTGGCCGCGTGGCCGCCCGAGCAGAGCCGCGCTCTTGGGGGGAGGAAGGGGGAAACAGCGGGAAGAGATGGGTCTACAAGAAAACAACGGCACGATCTGAGAAGGAACGGTAACTTTACTAAATCTAATAAAATTGAACAATTGAGAGTGAGATAAAATTTCCAACCCAAAAGCTGTGAGCTTACGTTAAGGAGGAACTGCAGGGGAAGCACACATGCTGAACCTCCACGGCAGCACAGAGGAACGCGCCCAGGCAGAGCGCCGCCTGGCATCCGGTGCGGAGCTCCGCCCCTCTGCTGCTCCTAGCAGCATTAACTCCTTAACTGCTGCATGATGCTCTGATGTGGAATACCGGCATCAAAACCACAAAACCACAACATTCCACCCCTTATTCCACATCATCACATCATGCTTAACACACATCTGTACATAACCAATACAGTAATAACATAAGTTACATAGGCTTGCCCTGTATTGTACATGCCGGCAGCCGGGGGAGGTATACAGGCCACGGTAACGGCCCTGGACTGGAAACTCCTATCGCAGTTGCGCGCGACCGTGAGCCAGTGTGGGATCACTAGTGAGCCTGTGAGGCAGACGCTGGACTATGTCTGGGATTCGCAGTTGCTCCTGCCGGGGGACATCCGGGGGATCACCAGGCTGATATTCACGCACCATCAGCAGCTGCTTTTTGGGGCCCATTGGCGGGACCTTTGCCAGCAAAGTGTAATGGTTCAGCGCCAGCCTGGTGACCCCCTACATGGGCTGACATTAGACGAGCTATTAGGACTAGGGCCATACCTGCGAACAGAGGCGCAAGTTTTGATTGGTCCCGATAAGATCCGGGAGTCCATGCGTTTAGCCCGTCATGCAATTTCTAGGATTAAGGCCCCAGGGGGAATCCCGTCTTACATGGGTATTCAGCAAGGCAAGAATGAGGACTTTGGGACATTCGTGGACAGGGTGACGTCAGCGATAGATACGGCAGGGGTCCCCGACTACATGAAAGGAGCTCTTTTGAAACAGTGTGCCATTCAGAATGCGAACTCTGCTACTAGAGCGATACTGAATACTCTGAGCAGTGGGTGGACAATAGAAGAGGCTCTTGATAGGACAGCCAATATCCCCACAGGATCCAGTGCATTCATAGTCAAGGCCATTACCGAGCTAGGTGAAGGGCTTAAGGCTCAAGCTCAGGCTAGTCAGATGCAGGTTATGGCAGCCTTTGCACCCTTGCAAGCGCCCCCGGCAACCGCCCCTCCGAAACAGCCCCGATCGCAGACTACGTGCTACCGCTGCGGCACGGCTGGCCACATACGACGAGACTGTCGAACTTCTGGAGTTTAGTGTCAGCACTGCAAGACAGGAACGCATGATACGAGAGCTTGCCGACAGCGGTCGGGAAACGGGAAGAGTAGCGCGAAGCGGGGGGCCGAGCGATGACACAAATGGCCGCCAACCAACCCGGAGCCATGCCAGCCCAGATATCTACACCCCTAGACCAGCAACAGCAGGGAGCCTCAGATTGGACTTGGCATCAGCAGTAGATGTGACATTTACAACCTTGGCGCCGACCCACGTGCCCACCGGAGTGAAAGCGCCAATCAGGATAGCCGGACGGAGCCTAGGAGGACTGATTCTTGGGCGATCATCCACAACAATGCTGGGACTATTTGTACTCCCTGGAGTAATTGACCAGGACTTTGAAGGAGAGATCATGGTTATGGCGTATGCACTCGTTCCCCCAGTCAAACTGCCGTGCGGGCAGCGATTTGCGCAATTAATCCCGCTGCCACGACTAACAGGTGAGATGCCGCCGAAAGATCTGCAGCCACGTGGAAACAAAGGATTCAGATCTTCTGGTGGCCTGACCCTGTTGTCTCTAGATTTGACTAAGCGACCCACACAATCAATAACTTTAACCTGGCGAGGGCAGACAATTACGCTCAGCGCCCTGCTTGATACTGGAGCAGATGCGAGTATCATCAACGAAAGTAACTACCCGAAACTGTGGCCTCTGCACCCTATCGCGGCCACAATTGCTGGGGTGGGAGAAGTCTCCACCGCTAAAAGGTCTCCTGATCTCACTATAGAGCTGGGGAAGAGTGCAGTGAGCGTCGCAGTCTCGGTCCTTGCATTGCCTCAAGGAATTGAATGCCTGCTGGGAAGAGATGTGTTAACCCAGGCCGGCATAAGACTGACTGATGAGTCTTTTTTAGCGTCAATTTTAGAGTAATTGGAAACCGTTCCAAATGCCGCATAATCTGTCACGTTAGCCTGGGTGTTTAGGTAGGAGGCATGTAACCCCCTCAGCACACTAAAGTAGCTGTATATCCACATTACTCCGGTGCTGAACGCGAGGAGCTTAAAAAGACGCCAGCATGCTATAAGGTACATGAAAAACCTTAGTCCACTCTGCACCAGATTTACAATGGAGTGCCAATACTGCACTGCCCGCATTCTCCACGAATAATTGTCACAGTGTTGTCCATGACAGTGACCCAAGGGAAACCGAGAAGGGAGAGGGGAGAGAAAAAAGAAACTGCGTCAGTGGCCACGCGGCCGCCCGAGCAGAGCCGCGCTCCGGGAGAGGGAGGGGGAAAACAGCGGGAAGAGATGGGTCTACAAGAAAACAACGGCACGATCTGAGAAGGAACGGTAACTTTACTAAATCTAATAAGATTGAACAATTGAGAGAGAGAGAAAAATTTCCAACCCAAAAGCTGTGAGCTTATGTTAAGGAGGACCTGCAGGGGAAGCACACGTGCTGAACCTCCACGGCAGCCCAGAGCAACGCGCCCAGACCGAGGCTGCCTCGCATCCGGTGCGGAGCTCCGCCCCTCTGCTGCTCCCCCAGCATTAACTCCTTAACTGCTGCATGATGCTCTGATGTGGAATACTGGCATCAAAACCACAAAACCACAACATGAGTCTTTTTTAGTGTCGGGGCCACTGCCTGGACTTTCCCAATCCCGCTGAAATGGACGTCGACCACGCCTGTGTGGGTGAAGCAGTGGCCATTAAAAAGGGAAAGCTTGGAGCAGGCACATAAATTGGTTGAGGAACAGTGCACTCAAGGCCATCTGAAATTGTCTACCAGTCCGTGGAATACCCCCATATTCGTTATCAAGAAAAAGTCTGGAAAGTTTAGGTTGCTCCATGACCTAAGGGCAATCAATGACTGTATGGATGCCATGGGGGCTGTTCAACCTGGTATGCCTAGCCCATCCATGATACCTGTGTCGTGGCATATCCTCATTATAGATTTGAAGGATTGTTTCTTTACCATCAAGCTGCACCCAAAGGACACAAAATACTTTGCCTTTACACTACCTGCTATAAATAGGCAGGAACCCGATAAGCGGTTCGAATGGACTGTGCTCCCCCAAGGGATGAAGAATAGCCCTACACTCTGCCAGCTCTTTGTGGCCGCAGCTCTCCAACCCCTCCAAAGGGCATGGCCAGAGGTGATCATTTTCCACTACATGGACGACATACTGTTTGCCCAACAGTCTGCCTTTACAGAAGAACAGTTTGGAACAATAGCAAGCGCCTTAGCAGTCCAGGGGCTGAAGATAGCACCGGAAAAGATACAACACACAACCCTGGAAGTATTTGGGACTCCTACTTACAAATCGCACGGTGTCCCCACAAAAATTGCAGCTGTCTGTTAGCCTCCGGACACCGACGGATGCTCAGAAGCTATTAGGCGATCTGCAGTGGTTAAGGCCTGTTGTGGCCACCCCGAATGAATTGCTGGAGTGTCTCCGCCCCTTGCTCCGAGGCACAGACCCAGCACAGCCAATTAATGTGACGGCGCAGCAGAAACAAGCGATCCAGCATATTGCAGACATGATCGCAACAAGTTGTGTTAGGCGGAGAGTCCCCAACCTTGCATAGATCTCGCCATTTGGTGTGGGCCGAAACACCTATTAGGGGCGGCTATGTAAAAGAAAACGGGGGATGAAGGGGAGGAATGGGTACTGGAGTGGGTATGCCCCAAAATCAGACAAAAAAAAAAACATCACTCAAAAAATTGAAATTATAGCTGCTCTTATTCAAAAAGGTAGGGAGCGAATAGTACAACTGACGGGGGTCGAGCCCCAGGCTATTCGGCTCCCCGTGAAAGAGGAAATGTTGCGCTGGTACTTGCAGAATAGTGAAGACTTACAGGAGGCCCTATTAGCCAGCTCGGCTAAGATCCTGTCTTGCCAAACAGCGTTAGCACCATTACGATGGGTTGGAGGAGAAAGCTGGCTGGAAGTGCCTCGCAGATCCGCGACACCCCTTACAGATGCTATAACGGTGTTTACTGATGCTGGGAGGAAATCACATAAGGCGGTAGCGGTATGGGATGAGAATGGTCAATGGAACCATTGCTTGATTGAAGGGGATGAGTCTGACTCATTACAAACCCTGGAGCTTAGGGCAGTGGTATGGGCATTTCTTAGGTTTCAGGACCCGCTCAATGTGGTATCAGATTCGCTTTATGTAGTGGGAGTATGCAACAGAATAGAAGGAGCAATTATCAAAGAAGTCACGAACAGACCTCTAGGTGAGCTCCTTTTAGAATTATGGCAGGCGATTCAATCCCGCCGTGAGAGCTATGCAGTTATACATGTAAGGAGTCACAAGTGGAAGGAAGGCCTCGGAAAGGGAAATGATATAGCTGACCAATTGGTCTCTGCGTCGTTACAGCAGCAAGACACTCAGTTGACCCTGGCCAGAGAATCCGATTCCCGATTCCACCAAAATGCCAAAGGGCTGCGATGGGAGTTTCAGATTCCTATTGATATGGCCAGGGCGATTGTGAGGTCATGTCCCGTTTGTAGCTTCCACAATCAAGGGTTAGGGATAGGTATTGGTGTGAACCCCAGAGGCCTCAAAGCAAACGAGGTCTGGGAGATGGTTGTTACCCACTTCCCGCAATTTGGACGGTTAAAATAACTCCGTGTCACTGTGGATACTTTCTCACACTATATCTGGGTAACTGCTCAGACTGGTGAGACCGCAGCACATGTGCAGAAACATCTGTATGCCTGCTTTGCTGTCATGGGAGTCCCAGCTCAGATCAAAACAGATAACGGCCCTGCATACGTGAGTAAAAGGGTTGGGGCCTTCTTCCAAAGTTGGGGAATTAAACATACAACTGGGATCCCGCACTTGCCTACGGGCCAGGCCATAGTAGAGCGGGCACACAGGACGGTAAAGCAGTACTTGGTGAAGTTTGATGATGTAACTGAGCCTCTAGCGAAACTGCAAAAATGTCTCTTTGTACTCAATCACCTTTGCGTGTTTGGAGAGGAGAGCGAGCCTCCAATTGTACGCCACATGCAGCGATTGCTGCCGCAAAATGGGACTATAGTTTGGGTTGTTTATAGGGATTCTAAAACTGGAGTGTGGCAGGAGCCTGCGGAAGTGTCATATTGGGGTCGGGGTTATGTCTGTGTAAAAACATACACAGGTTCGCTCTGGGTGCCCAGCCACTGGGTGCGACCAGCGCTTCACCGAGCTGGACGACCCGCAGACGCGACAAGAGACCCGGCTCCGGCTCCTGATACGGACTGTGACCCGACCCATTGAGGACCTCCTGCAACAACACTCCATTCAGTGGGACCCATCAGAGCTGCCAACGCTCTTCATCGATCGGCTTCGAGGACTGTCGCCAGGACGGCCTGCTTTGGTAGCTTGCTGGGACTGTGGTGATAGCAGATGTCAATCATGGGTACAAATTAAAAGTGGGGAGTGCGCCTTGATTTGGTGGGTGAATCAGAGAGCCCTGTACAGAGCTTGGTGCCAAAATTGTGGTGAACAGTGGGAGCAGGGAAGTAGGCCGATAACGCAACTAGAAGTGTTACAAAGGTTCACGGGCAGTAGGGGTATAGAGGGCTTGCGATTGTTTGAGAACCGTGAAGCAGTCCAACAGGCCCGCCTGTGGTGGGACCTAAAAAGGGAAGTGCTCCGCATACGGGCAGAGTTGCGAACAGAGTACCGGGAGGTGAAGTGTAAAGAATCCATCTGGGTCTTCTTGCCCTTACACCTTTACCCTCATATTTGTGAGCGCCAACATGATTGGGATATGTATTACTATCGTGGCTCTAAGCCTAGGACTGCAGGCAAAAGCCTGGGTTCCGGCACAACCCAAACAAAATATTTGGGTTACCTTAGCAAATAAGATGGGACAAGAATATTTATGCATTGCTATGAGCACACCTAGCAATCCCTTTTCTACGTGCCTCGTGGGGGTGCCTTTAGACGCTTTGCCATGCCCAGGCCCGGCAGCTAATACGGGAATCTGCAAAACGTCACAAAGCTATGGTGACAACTGGGACGGCATTATCCCATACCTCCCGCCGGCACCCCTAGAGCCCCAAGATATAGAACTCTTAGGCTCAGTCCAAGCAGATTTCAGTGTCCTTTTTAATTGGACATCCCGGCACAGAGATCGAAACAACACGGTGACTGTTAATGCATCCCCACCAGTATATCAAAATGAATCAGTGTGGTGTAACTACACGTCCCAAAACATCTCCCACTCATCAAACACGCCAGTTCAGCTGCCGGACGGGGTCTTCCTTATCTGCGGTGATAGAGCCTGGGCCGGGATCCCGTCACACATTGTGGGGGGGGCCATGTACTCTGGGTCGTCTCACAGTGCTCACGCCAAATACAAGCATGGTTATCCAGCTTAAAAGAAAACAGACATCGCATAAGGCTAGAAGAAGTGTAAGACATGCCTTTGATGCAAACTGCGATGGCAATATAGAATTCTGGTCCTTCGAGAAACGCTTCTTTGCTTTGCCTTTAGCTCCAGGAGTAGCCACAGCACATATTCTTAAGCAGCTAAACAAGTTAGGATGCTGGCTTGCCACCCAGACGAATGCCACTTCCTCTGCTCTATCCTCCTTGCTGTTAGACGTAGACTCTATACGGCATGCCACCCTGCAGAACAGAGCAGCAATAGACTTTTTACTGTTGGCCCATGGCCATGGTTGTGAAGATTTAGAAGGGATGTGCTGCATGAACTTGTCGGATCGTTCCAGCTCGATCCACAAGCAATTACAACAACTACATGAATTAACGGATCACCTTAAAGTGGAGGAAGGTCTGGGACTCAATAGTTGGCTACATAGCTTGGGTTTTGGGCCATGGCTTAGGGACTTCATTCGCTCTGCCTTAATAATCCTAATGATTGTCCTCCTCATCCTTTTGCTTGGGCCATGCGTGCTTGCTTGCTTGCAGAACATGCTTAATAGATTAGTACAGAAGGCCGTGGGGTCCTTCCTTGTTGTCCAAAAAGAAAACAGGGGAAGTGTGGAGAGTGTTGTCAAAACTTGGCTCGCCGAAAAGGGCCTTGGAGACCAAATACAGCTGGTCAGCAAAGTAGCTAAGGGCATGCTGACCTGGTGTATAAGACAGGAACCATAAGAACAAAGACAAGATCGTTGTTTTAAGGAAGTGCTGACCGCAGAAACCGCAAGAGCAGAAACATGGAATAGCTCAAGCTTAGCCAATAGGGAGCTCAGGCTTGCAATATGTATGAACCTCATTAAACTAACAGTATAAAAGAATGTAGCCTTCTGATTAAAGTTGAGACTTACTGATCATCTACGTGGTCGTGTGTTTGTCACCCGCCGCCCCGACACCTTATCTCACCTAGTTCTTCTCCAACTATAGCTGCAATGGAAGCACGTGATGGTAGAAACTGTTGTTCAAAGTTTTGGAGTGTAATAGTCAATTCATAAACTGGGAGTCTTCTGTCTTGACCCTCGAATCTATGGAACATTGCTACCAGTGTACTTGCGTACCTCTCCGGCGCTGTTTTTGAGAGCTTACGATATACATCAGGTGTACACCTTACTCTATCAGGATCACGGTCCTGGTGTGGATTGTTAGGGACGAAATTGGGATCATACAGCATCTCTACTACGGCTGTTTCTCTCAAAAATTGGATGCCTTTCTCCACGGTGTTCCATCTTTCCACCTTAGGCTCCAGATCATCTTTGTAAGGGTATCTATCCTTTACAGCCACTAGTACTCGTTCCCAGACGGTAGCGACTCCATTCAGACATCTGCCAATTCCTCTGTCGATAGCTGGGTCTTGAGCAATGCTTGCCAGTTGGCGGGCTTCGCTGCCATCTAGGGACACACTGCTGGCACGGCTGTCCCAACACCGCAGCAACCAGGTGACAATAGATTCACCCGAGCGCCGTACAAACTCCTTTCTTGAACCTTGGATTTCAGTCATCTTCAGGGGCCGACGAATAGTGGTAACAGTGACTTCATCATCATCGCTGTCTTCTCCATGTCTCTCTTTTCTTAGTGG
The DNA here is from genome assembly GCF_038088225.1 of Cyrtonyx montezumae. NCBI lineage: Eukaryota > Metazoa > Chordata > Aves > Galliformes > Odontophoridae > Cyrtonyx > Cyrtonyx montezumae. Next base: position 63,175 of record NW_027072055.1, on the reverse strand, counting down.
CCTTTCTAGGTGGTGGTGGTGGCGGTGGTGCTGAGGAGGGCCCCTCGCCTGGATATTCCTCTTCTTTATCTGTTTCTTCTTTCCGTTCTAGGCACGAGGATGGCCGTGTCCATTTCTGGCCTTCCACAGGGGCAACCGACACTGATACCGGTGCTTCCTGTGATTGGTCAGGTCTAACTTCGAGGTTTTCATTTTTGCTTTGGACTTTGGTTTGGAAACCATTTCTCTCCAAAATATCAATTATAGCTTGATAAGCACAAGCCAGACCCCAAACAATACATTCCTTCTCAGATCGTCCTGAGTCACATGACTCCTTACCCAAACACTCACTGAATTTCTCAGGATCCCACAGGTGCTCAAGATCAAAATTGCATAACACCGGGGGTCCCCACGCTTCTAATTTCTTTCCTAATTTTTTCCACCTTCCCTGCCATTCAACACTCTCTGGTTTTGAGGAAAGCTTCCTCCACATGATATAAATTTCTGTTGCAGAGAGTGCATGCAGGAAAACAGATAACACAGTTGCCAGGCTGACATCCTGAATATAGGTAAAGACCTGAAAAGAGTAACTGGAAACCAATCCAAATGCCGCATAATCTGTCACATTAGCCAGGGTGTTTATGCAGGAGGCATGTAACCCCCTCAGCACACTAAAGTAGCTGTATATCCACATTACTCCGGTGCTGAACGCGAGGAGCTTAAAAAGACGCCAGCATGCTATGAGGTACATGAAAAACCTTAGTCCACTCTGCACCAGATTTACAATGGAGTGCCAATACTGCACTGCCCGCATTCTCCACCAATAATTGTCACGGTGTTATCCGTGACAGTGACCCAAGGGAAACCGAGAAGGGAGAGAGGAGAGAAAAAGAAACTGCGTCAGTGGCCGCGCGGCCGCCCGAGCAGAGCCGCGCTCCGGGAGGGGGAGGGGGAAACAGCGGGAAGAGATGGATCTACAAGAAAACAACGGCACGATCTGAGAAGGAACGGTAACTTTACTAAATCTAATAAAATTGAACAATTGAGAGAGAGATATAGTTTCCAAACCAAAAGCCGTGAGCTGACGTTAAGGCGGAACTGCAGGGGAAGCACACGTGCTGAACCTCCACGGCAGCCCAGAGCAACGCGCCCAGGCAGAGCGCCGCCTGCATCCGGTGCGGAGCTCCGCCCCTCTGCTGCTCCCACTGCATTAACTCCTTCACTGCTGCATGATGCTCTGATGTGGAATACCGGCATCAAAACCACAAAACCACAACATGCTCATATTCTGAAGTGAGGCAAACAGAGGGGATTCTTGTAAATAAATCAGGTTACAGGCTCTCTCGTTGGAGATTATTCCTCGATTGAAGAAAGTAGCAGGCAGCCCCTTGCCATTTGGTGTTTTCCATTGTTTTTGTAATCAAACCAGGTTGGCTGCCTGTCACTTTGGAAATGTTGGCTGCCCTACTACAAACACTTCCATTCTTAGATGATTTTGAGAACAAGGATGGGCTTATCTGCACGATGAGCCCAGGCAGGGCACCCTGCAGAGCTGTGCCCCGTGGACCAGATCCCAGATGTGCCCACTGAATGCATCTCTTCTGCTCAGTGCTCTGGGGATGGAGGGGACGGCACGGACCGCCAGGGCCATGCCCCAAGGCTGCATTCATAGGGTTTGCTTTTTATTTTATCAGTATTTCTGTTTTATTGCTTTTATTTTTCTCTTCCCAGTAATTTATGGAGGACTGTTTTATGATTTCTCATCAAGTTTTTTCCTTTCTCCAGAAATTTTTCAGAAATGCGTCAACTTTATCTCAAAAACTTTGAGAGTCATCCCTTATTCCAGGAAGTTTCTTCACGAGTTTTTCATTTTTTTGCTCAAATTGCTTTATTTCACAAGTTTTATGTCTGTGACCCAGACGGTATCTCTTTTTCCCAACAGATGTGCCATCTTTTCATTCTGATTGCACACATACGCCATAAAGGCCGATGCAGCCACCAGCTTCAAGTGGTCTGCGCTTGGAGGGAGCTCTGGTTCCAGCGCAGGCGCAGCTGAGCTTGCCACGCCAGACAGAAGGGAGTTTCAGTGCATTTCCCTGCTGGGATTCTCTCCTTGCAGGTGGCACTGATCAATCCCCAGGAACCCCGGGTGGCACGTGACTAGAGCTGAGAACTCAATCCATCCGCAGGTGTGGGGAGCGTGAGCGACAGCTTTCTACTGGTTGGGGTCAAGGCCTGGAGGCTTGGAGGGTGTGGCTGCAGGCACAAATGACATCACCCGGAGCCTTTGTGCTGTCACAGTGCATTCCCGTGAAGACGCAGGGCCCTCCCCAAGAACAACATGCTGCTGGCTCCAGGCTCCTCATTTGTGAGCTGTGCTGCCCACAGCCACTCGCTGTGCCCTGAGCTTGAGAGCAGCCCCAGCAGCAGACAAACTCAGCCTCATCCCGCTCATCCTCCAAGGCTCAGAGAGGTGAGGGAGAGCTCCTGCTGCGTGGCAGGCACGCTTCAGCTGCAGGATGCAGGCTGAGCTCCGGCGTGCCCGAGGGGCATGCAGCACGAGGCTGGCAGCACTGCTGTGAGCAGGAGAAATTGCTGCCAGCCCTTCTGGCTCAGGAGCTGCAAGCCACGTGGCGGACAGCTGGCAGCTGAGCAAAGGAGAGACTCGTCTCCTGCCTGCCCCTCTGGGCTGCAAGGCGTGGGGGGCAGGAAGCAAAGCTCACCTGTGGCCTCCGTCAGGGCAGCCCGTCAGTAACTCCTCTGCCTTTAGGCTTCAGAGGCATCTCTGCGCCAGCATGGATGGACCCTGGGTGGGGACGTGGAGACCTCATCGCCCACGCGGCCTCATCTCGGCCCAGTACCCCAAACCCGGGCCCCAGTACTACATCCCGGGGACAACAGGTACAGCGACCGTGCCCAGGGCATGGGGCGCACTGGGGCCGTCATGGGGCAGAGCAGCTCCCGAGCCTTTCCCCTTTCTGTCAGAGCCTCCCGGCTCTCTGGCACAGCAGCGAGCCAGGCCTGGCCGAGGAAGGCCGATCCTGCCGGCGCTGCTCCTTGTGACCCAGGGAAAGAGGGGCCTACTTCTGCCTAGCACAGGCTCAGCTTTGCAGCTGTACAGAGGCGTTACGGGGTCTTGCAGAACAGCTGACCCTTAGGGGGCTCTCGCTGTGGAGTGCCTGCACGAGTGGTGCAGGAAATCCTTTGGAAACTGCTGGGTACAGGCAGCGTGCTGGCCAAAGCTCCGCTGTCTTTTTCTGGTGACTTTGCAAGGCACTGGCATGGCTCCTTGCACTAAGGGACTGACTCTGCTGTGCTCCGAGGTCCCACGCCTTTTCCTGCCTTGCTCTTGGAGGAAGAAGTCACGCAGGAAGGGAAATTAGGAGCCAGGCACTTAACTGCCCCTGTTCCAAATCAGCTAGAAACATGCAGCCACACAGAGGTGTGCTCTCTTCTGCTTTTCCTCCTAGGTTACGTGGGCCACAACCCTACCAAAGTCCGCGCCCCCGCGTACACTATTAGAGGGTCCAAACTGCCTGCAGTGGAGAGCTACGGGCCAGGTCCCTGCTACCTTGTGGATCCTGCCATCACCAGGACTGGCAAGTCCGTGCCTCCAGGCACCCGCTTCCAGGGACGACCCAGGACAAAGATCGTCATCACCCCCGGACCAAGTGAGTACCACTTGTGTGGCGCGTTTACCGTGGGTCAGCTCATGCCGTGATGGAGATGTAGGTCTTTTGTGAGAGAACAAAAACACTCTGAGCAGTGATAGAGAAGGACAAGTGCCCAGGACCACGGGCCGAGGCTGTAAGGACCTTGAGTCCTGAAAGAACTAAGGAGCAGGGGGCTGACAGGAGGGGCAGCAAGGCAGGACACAGTGGCAGGGCACAGAAAAGTGTTGCCAGGTGCTGCCTGGGTCCTGCAGCATTTCTGCAGCTCTTCAGAAGAGCCTCTCCTTGGGGCATTGTCTTTGCAGCTGGCTGCAGAAGGAGACCAGGACTTCATGTCTTCCTTGCTCTTCTCCTCTGCTACAGGTGACTACAGAATTGAGACAGCCAGCAAGCACGTCTTCAAATGCCCTCCAGTGCAGTCCATGGCCTCCCGGCTGGAGCCCATCCAAGCAGACCGCACTCCAGGTACGCTGACCAAAGAGAGACAAAGGCAGACCCTTTGGGCTGAGCATCCTCCAGGGACAGCCGGGCTGCTGCTCAACACCAGCAGTGGGCATACTGCACAGCCTGCGTGGCAGGAGGCGGTGCTGGGGCCGCAAGCTTTCTTGGAGGACCAGCTCCTCTCGGCCCGCAGCAGCGCCGGCTGCTCGGGATTGGAGCTGCTGGCACTCGCCCGGTGCCAGAGTCGAGGGAGGGACTGGCAGAGGGGCGAGACCTCCGTCCTGCTCCCAGCAGCGGGCTGGGCAGGCTGCCCCTCTCTGCTGCTTCCGTTTCCTCCAGCCCAGCCCCTCACACACACACTGCTGCTGCTCCTCTTGCAGGTCCTAACTCCTACACGTTGCCCAGGGTTTTGGGGCCCAACACAGCCTACACATCGGCCAGCCCTTGCTACTCCTTGAGAGGAAGGAGCCAGCGCGGTCGCTTTGATGAAGACCTTGCCAAGGTGAGCTCTGCTGCTCCTCTTTTCCATGTTAGCATTGGAATGTGGGCCTCTCTCCCTGTGCCACAGGGGCTTCCAAGCCTGCTGCGCCTTTGCCTGATGCAGGCTTGCAGGGAGAAAGAGAGCCTTGGGTGTGATGCCAGCCCCGTGTGTCCATGACTCTCTTGCAGACTCCGGGTCCTGCGGCGCTCCCCAGAATTACTGTGAATGCCTTCAAAACCAGGGCTCCCGCGTACACCATGGCAGCCCGACCGAAACTTGATGTGCTCAATGCTTTGAATCCCGGGCCGGCAGACTACACCGTGAGCCCGGGGGTAAGGCAGCTGCTCAGCTCTCCCCCCTCCTCTGTTTCACAAGCACAGCCTTCACGCCTCTGTCCCTTCCCCTGAGGCTTCCTCCAGCCCAAGGGCTGCTGCCTGCAGGGACCCAGTGCCGGGACAGCAGGCCTGCTCCCTGCCACCGTCCCACCTCCGAGCAGAGGAAGGGACAGCAGCTTCCCGCTCCCTTTCCCTTCAGTGGGATGCACTGGGACAGCGGGCTGCCAGGGCAGCAGAGAAGAGAAGGGCCCTTGCTGATCTGCCTGTCCTTTTTCCTCCTTCCAGGTGAGGCTGATCAAGCCCCAGGCACCTGCGAGCACTTTTGGAATCAAACATTCCATCTACACAGCCCCTCTCATTACTGAGTAAAGCAGCAATTTCTGAAAGGCCTTGTTTGCTTGCTTGGAAGGTAAGGGGACGCAAAGACACAGAAATCAACTGCAGCTTTCAGTTCGATTCCATTTCTGTGTATTGAATTTGGCTTTTGCCTCTTAGACATTAGTGACATCATAATATCATTAAAATAAAGAAAAATTAATTATCTATATGTATGCTTTCTTGTTGTTTCTTTCTTCATACCTGTCACGGTGTTGTCCGTGACAGTGACCCAAGGGAAAACCGAGAAGGGAGAGGGGAGAGAAAAAGAAACTGCGTCAGTGGCCGCGCAGCCGCCCGAGCAGAGCCGCGCTCCGGGAGGGGGAGGGGGAAACGGCGGGAAGAGATGGGTCTACAAGAAAACAACGGCACGATCTGAGAAGGAACGGTAACTTTACTAAATCTAATAAAATTGAACAATTGAGAGAGAGATAAAAATTTCCAAACCAAAAGCTGTGAGCTTACGTTAAGGAGGACCTGCAGGGGAAGCACACGTGCTGAACCTCCACGGCAGCCCAGAGCAACGCGCCCAGACCGAGCGCCGCCTGCATCCGGTGCGGAGCTCCGCCCCTCTGCTGCTCCCCCAGCATTAACTCCTTAACTGCTGCATGATGCTCTGATGTGGAATACATCAAAACCACAAAACCACAACATTCCACCCCTTATTCCACATCATCACATCATGCTTAACACACATCTATACATAACCAAACAGTAATAACATGAGTTACATAGAAACATATATATATATATACATACATACACACGTAATTACAGACTGCATTCCCCCAGCATCAAATTCCCTTGTGGGACACACTGGACGTCCCCATTTTTATCCATTACCCACCAGGTGCACCCAGGTCCCTGCGCAAAAACGGTTCCACGGAGGGGTTTGCCCTTTCCAGAGGCTGGAAGGACCCACACCGCTTTTCCCAACATGCTCCTCACATGTACCACAGGGACCTTATCTCCCTCTATGGTCTGTAGGGAGCTGGACTGTGTAGGACCCTCTCGGTTGACTGATCCCCTAGTGTTGGCCAACCAGGTGGCTTCTGCCAGATGCTTCTCCCAGTGCTTGAATGTCCCACCACCCATTGCTCTCAACGTGGTTTTTAACAACCCGTTGTAGCGCTCGATCTTACCAGCAGCTGGTGCATGGTAGGGGATATGGTAGATCCATTCAATGCCGTGTTCTTTGCTCCAGATATCCACAAGAGAATTTTTGAAAGGAGTCCCATTATCGGACTCAATTCTCTCTGGAGTGCCATGTCACCACAGGACTTGTCTCTCGAGCCCTAAGATGGTGTTTCGGGCGGTAGCATGGGGTACTGCGTATGTCTCAAGCCACCCAGTGGTCGCCTCCACCATGGTGAGCACGTAACGCTTACCATCGCGAGTTCGTGGCAAGGTGATATAATCAACCTGCCACGCCTCCCCATATTTATACTTTTCCCATCGCCATTCCTGCCAGAGGGTTTTCATCCTCTTGGCCTGTTTAATTATGGCACATGTGTCACAGTCATGGATAACCTGTGCAACGGCATCCATAGTTAAGTCCACCCCTCGGTCTCTAGCCCACTTATAGGTCGCATCCCTTCCTTGATGGCCTGAGGTCTCATGGGCCCACTGACCTAAAAATAGCTCTCCTTTGTTCTGCCAGTCCAAATCGATCTGAGACACCTCAATTATGGCAGCTCGATCTACCTGATGGTTATTTCTCTGCTCTTCAGTAGCTCGATTCTTGGGCACATGAGCATCTACATGACGCACCTTTACACCCAACCTTTTTGTTCGGGCAGCAATGTCTTTCCACAGTTCAGCAGCCCAAATAGGTTTACCCTTCCACTGCCAGTTGTCCTGTTCCCACTGCTGCAACCACCCCCATAAAGCATTTGCCACCATCCAAGAGTCAGTATAAAGATATAGCATGGGCCACCTCTCCCGTTCAGCCACATCTAAGGCCAGCTGGACGGCCTTTACCTCCGCAAATTGGCTTGACTCTCCTTCTCCTTCGGTGGCCTCTGCAACTCGTCGTGTGGGGCTTCACACAGCAGCCTTCCATCTGCGATGCTTCCCAACGATACGACACGATCCATCAGTGAAGAGGGCATACGTCTTTTCATTCTCTAGTAGTTCGTTATATGGTGGGGCCTCTTTAGCACGTGGTATCTCCTCTGATGGGGATGTTCCAAATTTCTTGCCTTCAGGCCAGTCCATGATCACCTCCAGGATTCCTGGACGGTTGAGGTTCCCCATCCGAGCTCGCTGTGTAATCAGTGCAATCCACTTACTCCAGGTGGCATCGGTAGCATGATGGGTGGGGGGAACCTTTCCTTTGAACATCCAATTCAGCACTGGCAGTCGAGGTGCCAGGAGGAGCTGTGTCTCAGTACCAATTACTTCAGAGGCAGCCCGAACCCCCTCGTATGCGGCCAAAATCTCCTTCTCAGTTGGAGTGTAGCACTCCTCTGAACCCCTGTACGCTCTGCTCCAAAATCCAAGGGGTCGGCCTCGGGTCTCCCCAGAGGCTCTTTGCCACAGACTCCAAGTGGGACCTTTCTCTCCAGCAGCAGTGTAGAGGATGTTTTTCACATCCTGTCCCAACCGAACTGGCCCCAGGGCCACAGCACGGGCTATCTCCTGCTTGATTTGCTCAAAGGCCTGCTGCTGTTCAGGACCCCATGCAAAATTATTCTTTTTCCGAGTCACTTGATAGAGGGGGCTTACTATGAGGCTGTAGTTTGGGATGTGCATCCTCCAAAAACCTACTACACCCAGAAAAGACTGTGTCTCTTTCTTGCTAGTGGGTGGTGACATACTGGTGATTTTGTCAATCACATCTCCTGGAATGTGACGACGTCCATCTTGCCATTTTACTCCTAGGAATTGAATTTCTTGGGCAGGTCCCTTCACTTTGTTCCATTTAATAGCAAAACCAGCACCCAGAAGAATTTGGATTATTCGCTCTCCTTTTTTAAAAACTTCCTCTGCTGTATCACCCCACACAACAATGTCATCAATATACTGGAGGTGCTCAGGTGCCCCACCCTGTTCCAGTGTGGTTTGAATCAGCCCATGGCAGATGGTTGGGCTGTGTTTCCACCCCTGGGGCAAACGGTTCCAGGTGTACTGAACACCCCTCCAGGTGAAAGCAAACTGTGGTCTGCACTCCGTGGCCAAAGGAATAGAAAAGAATGCATTGGCAATGTCAATGGTGGCATACCACTTGGCTGCTTTTGACTCCAGTTCATACTGCAGCTCCAACATATCTGGCACAGCAGCACTCAGTGGGGGTGTGACTTCATTCAGGCCACGGTAATCTACCGTCAGCCTCCACTCTCCACTGGCTTTACGCACCGGCCATATGGGGCTGTTAAAAGGTGAGTGAGTCTTGCTGATCACTCCCTGGCTCTCTAGCTGACGGATCAAGTTATGAATGGGGAGCAAGGAATCCCTGTTGGTGCGGTACTGCCGTCTGTGCTCGTGCAGAGAGGCGGTTGCCTTTGGTGGCCGAGACTTTCAACAGTTTGATCAATTGCTTCATCAGATTCTTTGCGTCATGCTCGTCTTCATCAGGTGTTTCCAATACTGACACAGGTTCATCCCTATTCATCAGTAATGACAGTTCCTCCAGTATAGTTTCCTGTGTCTTCTTCATCTCACCTACTTCTTCTGCTACTATAGCTGCAATGGAAGCACGTGATGGTGGAAACTGTTGTTCAAAGTTTTGGAGTGTAATAGTCAATTCATAAACTGGGAGTCTTCTGTCTTGACCCTCGAATCTATGGAACATTGCTACCAGTGTACTCGCGTACCTCTCTGGTGCTGTTTTTGAGAGCTTGCGATATACATCAGGTGTGCACCTTACTCTATCAGGATCACGGTCCTGGTGTGGATTGTTAGGGACGAAATTGGGATCATACAGCATCTCTACTACGGCTGTTTCTCTCAAAAATTGGATGCCTTTCTCCACGGTGTTCCATCTTTCCACCTTAGGCTCCAGATCATCTTTGTAAGGGTATCTATCCTTTACAGCCACTAGTACTCGTTCCCAGAGGGTAGCGACTCCATTCAGACATCTGCCAATTCCTCTGTCGATAGCTGGGTCTCGGGCAATGCTTGCCAGTTGGCGGGCTTCGCTGCCATCTAGGGACACACTGCTGGCACCGCTGTCCCAACACCGCAGCAACCAGGTGACAATAGATTCACCAGAGCACCGTACAAACTCCTTTCTTGAACCTTGTATTTCAGTCATCTTTAGGGGCCGACGAGTAGTGGTAACAGTGACTCCATCATCATCGCTGTCTTCTCCATGTCTCTCACTTTTCTTAGTGGCCTTTTTAGGTGGTGGTGGTGGTGGTGGTGCTGAGGAGGGCCCCTCGCCTGGATCTTCCTTTTTTTTCTCTGCTTCTTCTTCTTTCCGTTCTAGGCGCGAAGACGGCCGTGTCCGTTTCTGGCCTTCCACAGGGGCAACCGACACTGATACCGGTGCTTCCTGTGATTGGTCAGGTCTAACTTCGAGGTTTTCATTTTTGCTTTGGAACTTGGTTTGGAAACCATTTCTCTCCAGAATATCAATTATCAATTACATTCCTTCTCAGATCGTCCTGAGTCCCATGACTCCTTACCTAAACACTCACTGAATTTCTCAGGGTCCCACAGGTGCTCAAGATCAAAATTGCATAACACCGGGGGTCCCCACGCTTCTAATTTCTTTCCTAATTTTTTCCACCTTCCCTGCCATTCAACACTCTCTGGTTTTGAGGAACGCTCCCTCCACATGATGTAAATTACTATTGCAGAGAGTGCATTCAGAAAAACAGATAACACAGTTGCCGGGCTGACATCTTGAATATAGGTAAAGACCTGAAAAGAGTAATTGGAAACCGTTCCAAATGCCGCATAATCTGTCACGTTAGCCAGGGTGTTTAGGTAGGAGGCATGTAACCCCCTCAGCACACTAAAGTAGCTGTATATCCACATTACTCCAGTGCTGAACGCGAGGAGCTTAAAAAGACGCCAGCATGCTATAAGGTACATGAAAAACCTTAGTCCACTCTGCACCAGATTTACAATGGAGTGCCAATACTGCACTGCCCGCATTCTCCACCAATAATTGTCACTGTGTTGTCCGTGACAGTGACCCAAGGGAAACCGAGAAGGGAGAGGGGAGAGAAAAAGAAACTGCGTCAGTGGCCGCGCGGCCGCCCGAGCAGAGCCGCGCTCCGGGAGGGGGAGGGGGAAACGGCGGGAAGAGATGGGTCTACAAGAAAACAACGGCACGATCTGAGAAGGAACGGTAACTTTACTAAATCTAATAAAATTGAACAATTGAAAGAGAGGTAAAAATTTCCAACCCAAAAGCTGTGAGCTTACGCTAGGGAGGACCCGCAGGGGAAGCACACGTGCTGAACCTCCACGGCAGCCCAGAGCAACGCGCCCAGACCGAGCGCCGCCTGCATCCGGTGCGGAGCTCCGCCCCTCCCCTCTGCTGCTCCCCCAGCATTAACTCCTTCACTGCTGCATGATGCTCTGATGTGGAATACCGGCATCAAAACCACAAAACCACAACAATACCGCTACATAGAGGAATATGCCACGGCTTCATGAAGCCTTTCAAACATCAGTGAGTTGGAAAGCACTGATGCTTGCTTTATCAGTAATCCGTGTTACTGATGTTGGCCATGTGCTGAAGTAAAGAATAAGAGAAAATAGGAAAGGGAGACCGGTGCCTTGGGCCGTGCTGTCAGAAATGTGGGGAAGGGAGGGGAGGGGAGGGGAGGGGAGGGGAGGGGAGGGGAGGGGAGGGGAGGGGAGGGGAGGGGAGGGGAGGGGAGGGGAGGGGAGGGGAGGGGAGGGGAGGGGAGGGGAGGGGAGGGGAGGGGAGGGGAGGGGAGGGGAGGGGAGGGGAGGGGAGGGGAGGGGAGGGGGGATGTTTAGAGTAGCTTTTCTCTTGCTGTGCTGCAGAAACCATTTTGCACTGTAGTAACTGAGGCACCTTCTGTACCCGACGTGTGCCTCAGCCAGTATGAGCTGGAAGGTCGTTGTATTGCACAATGTTATCAGCAAACCTCCCCTCTTCTGTTTGGTGAATCCTGGATGCCCAACAGGCGGTCTCCTGTTTGTTTCTGGGATTGGAAACCCCAGGCAGTCATTGAACTTTTGTCTGCCTTAGGTAACTGCATGCTGAGAGCAAGTGGTCAGACAAGGTCTCTGCTGTGCTCTACCTGCTGCGATAGAAGTGTGACACTGCTCTGGGACCTGAGGCTTCTGAAAGAAAAACACAAGATACTGAAAGCCACACTGCGTGCTCTGCTCTCTTCTGCCCTCTGTCCCAGCCTCTCACCCCATTAATGCTCTTAAAAACAGAAAATTGGAGTTGTTAGTGAGAAAAGATGGAAACCAGACAAGTTCAGGTATTGAGTTTGAAGATGCATTGTGGTTAAATAAAGGAGAGGAAAACAGAAAATTAAAAAATAGAAAAAATTAAAAATCCTAATTGGGAAAATTGGAATGTTACTTAAGTAAATAGAGAAGTTTAAGGTATTAGAATGTTCCACACGGTGTTTTCCATTCACTTTGCTACTGCTAAAGTAAGGGCATATCATCGAGTTTCTCTCTTTTGGCCTTTCAGAGCATTAAGGATATGGTGCTTGTGCCTGTAGCTGTGTGAGTCGTTATCTCTTGGCAGTGCCATGCAGTGCCAATACTGGCATTTGGTGTCAGAGCACCACCGAGCGTGCTCTAAATATTTAGTCCTTGAACTAATAAGCTCTTCAGGCAGAAAAAATAAGAGTTAGAAAAGTCTAATTAAGACTTAAATTGCATTAGGCAGATTATTTGGCCAGTACAGAGCTAAGTGGAAGGCTGCCAACAAGAACTTTTAAGTTTTGTTAAGAGTACCAGTAGTGTTTTGAAGCCACTGACTTGGTAGACAATCCGTGTGACCCTGAGGAAAGCTGATATCGCCTGTCCGGCTCAGGAGACCACCAATTTCTGATGTAAAACACTACCCTGATGTGTAGCTCTTGGTTTTTCTCTCTCCTATTTTCTGGCAGCGTGAATGGCATATGTGCATGTGTGCATCTCTGTTTTTGTGTGCTTGAGTACTTACACCAACGTCACTGTGCACACCTGTACAAAAGTGTGCGTGAAGTGCTCCATCTGAAAGGACACTCTGTGCAGCTCTCAGGGCTAGGATCTGGCAGATTCACATCTGACTTGGAGTCATAACGGTCAGGAGGTGTACAGTGCACTGTGTTGGGAAATGTTATTTGGGGATTTTCTGACAGTCAAGGTGAGATGCTCACTTGCTGGAGCTGAGCATCTGCAGTAGGTAAAGGATGCTCACGTACTCCTTCCAAGTTCCTGAGTGCCTCGTACTGCCACCCAGTGCCGTGCTCTCCAGCCACCTGCCTAACGGGTTAGGAACACCCCTGCGTTGCCGCAGCAGGACCCCAAGCACTGATTTCTGGGAGTGCTGTCAGTTAACGGCCATTCAGGCTGAGAGAGCGAGGGGTGAAGGCTGCTGCATTATAGACAGCAAGAGAGATCTTAAATTCCCAGAACTGGAGGAAGGGGGCTGCAATTAATGTCATGCAGAACAGGAGCCTGAACTTCTGGTACCACTGTGCCTGGAGCGCAGGCCCCGTGGGGCTGATGCAGGTGGATCCACCTCTGGGTGAACCTGTGGAGGTGGATCTGCCTCTGGATGAACCTATGGAGGTGGATCTGCCTCTGGATAAACCTATGGAGGTGGATATTCCTCTGGATGAACCTATGGAGGTGGATCCACCTGCATCATAGCTGGTCTGGCACCACACCATCGTGCCAGACCCCACATTGGCATGGCCACAGCAACACCATCGCTGCTCCAGGCGCTGGGCTCCTTCTGCACTGCAGCAGCCCCCACAGCCAGCATTAGCTGGGGGTCATTCAGTAACATCTCCTCCCCCTCGTTTCTTTTGTTTAAGAAAAAATGTTGCGGACCCCCAGTCCCGTTGTTTCTGTTTTTATAGTCGATTTTTTAACTCTTTTTTAGTTTTAGGGTTAGGTTTACTGTTATTACTTTAATGTTAGGCATAGGATGTTGTTTCTATTTTAGTGTTTGGTATAGATTTCTGTTACTATTCTTGTGTTAGGCATAGGATACTGTTTCCTGTTAGTGTTCGGTACAGATTACTGTTACTACTTCAGTGTTAGGCATAGATTATTACTGTCGACCTGAAAGAAAACTGGTAGGTAAGCACACACCTGAATTATCATCCGAAGAAATGAGGACAACTGCCTTAAGAATAGAGGTCTGATGACCTCTCTGATTAATATATATATATACATGTATAAGTATGTATATATATATGCACTATATACTATACTATATATATATATAAGAGTGAGACTTACTAGAACATAAGGATGCAAAGATTAAAGAGATTTGGAGCTGAGGGTCAAGGAAGACCAACTGATTGAAATTTTAATTCTGTCTATAACCCATACTGGGAGAAATAAAGTTGTTTCCTGTTACAGGCAAAGAGCAAGATATCGCGAGAAGAGAAAATTCCCCGCTTTTGGAAAGTTGCTTCTAGAAAGTTTTACAAAGTAAAATGCTGAGTCACTTAGGAGTAGTAATGCGCACGTGCGACCCTAACTTATATAGGGATGCTACTGCTAACAATAAACGCCATTTGCTGTTCACCACATTGGTGTGAAGTGCAGTCATTTGGCCCCAGCCAGGCAGGTCGGTTGCGCAGTCGCTTGTTGCGGTGACCCCAGGAGGATGACCCATGGCCGCGCCGGAACGATCTTCTTAAGATGCCGATGCAAGGACTCAGAGAGACATCAATATGATTATGCAGCTCAGCCAATTTATTGCGCAGGTTACATACTTTTATACCCCTTGAACACATGCTATTTTTAGAATAATTGTTAAGCAGTGGTTCTTGCTCTGTCCTTGCGAGATAAGCAGTGTCCAATTAGTTCTTCTTTTCCCACACATACCAGGGCCATCTGGTTCCACCATAAACTTACTCCCTCATCCTTGCCCGGTCAACGGTGCACCACTTCTCAAAATTCAGTGATCTGAACATGCTGTTTTGTTCGCACTGCTACAAAGATAAGCACACACAACCTCCTTTCCCAAGCCAGTTCTCCACAATTCCCCCTTTTTCTTTTTACGCTAACAAAACAGCAGAAGGTAGTTTGGGCAGTAAGCGTTTTACAATGCCAAGTATAAATTTACTGCAAAATCATAACACAAATTGCATTAGTAACATAACTACACCTTGTACGCAGCATCTCAACCACCTGATTTACAGCTTCCTTCATTTTGTGTAAAACTTTGTAACAGCATTGAAAAGTTCATTTAGGTTATCGCAACTTAGTCAAGGTTTCAATAGTTAACACGATGAATGTAAGAAAAGATACAAAGCAATCATATTATAATGACAAGAAATACTATTAAACTTATTAACAAAAGAACAAACTTATATTCTACCTACGGCTTAAGTTCCTGCGACCTGAAAAAGAGTCCCTGAGGGTATCATTCTGTGTGACTCAGTAACTGATTAGGAAGAATCTTTTAATTTTTATATACTTTGATATAGTGGTTTTCTAATGTTCCCTAAGATTCATATAACACGTGCCCTTCAAATCTTCACCATCATACCTTTGGTTAATATTGGAAGATCAGTGGTGGCACAACTTTGTTCAGTTGCCTGTCAGACAGAATCAGTATCAGTGGATAAACCTGCTAGAGCATCACTGGTGGTATAATTTTCCTTTGCTAGCTAACATCCTAACTTGGTGACTGTGACTAAAACTCGAGTGGTGCTGTTTCAGGATATGCTGGATCTGAGAAACAGGACATCTCAAGAACAGGAGCAAGCAAACTGCACATTCAGAGTAGCACAAAGGGTTAAAGTTTAAGTCAACATACACTCAGACACATGCAGACGTTTATTTTCAGATGGGTGCAAGCACGAAGCAGAAACTCCTTAAAAAAGTGCATTTTTAGCTATTAACCCTTAAAAAATGACAAATCACCAGAAAGAATAGAGAAAAGGAACATACCAGCGGTGGATGCGAAAGGCAGTGCTAGCAAGGCGTCCCCTGCTTCAAGGTGCACTTTTCCTCTCTCACCCACCACAGATGTTTTCCAACTTTAATTCTTCTCAGAGTTTGCAAAGTTTTTTCCATTTGTACACTGCATATGCGTGGCCAGTGCATGATGCAGAATCCTAAAGGAACACCTGCTTGCAAAACAGAATAAACTACCAAGATTAGCTCTATCTAAAAATATTTACAGTAATAAATATCAGTTGCCCTAAAGCTATCAGAATATACTTTGTTCCTTCCCAAGATCATTCTTCTGTCAGGGGCTTTTAATATAATATTTATATATTACTAATATAAGTGCTAATTAAAGGAATCAGTGAACTTAAATATCTGTTGGGTAATATTTCTCTGTTAGAATCATATGCCAAATTGAAGTAAGATAGTGTGCTTTTATCTCATGTGATGCATAGTTACGAAGAACTATCTTGATTAATGAATTGAAAGAGAAGTGATCATTCTAAAAACAAGATCATTCCTTTGCCTGGGATTCTTTTTCGGGTTTGTTTCAACAAATTAGAAAAGAGCTAATTGATAGGCTAACAACATAACTGCGTTCTAAATACATTAAAGTGCTATTTCCATAGATTACAACATTAGTAACATCAAATCCTATCTAATTCACACTCGATTTACTACTAAAATAGAAAAAGCACACAGCAACCTAGATAATGCCTAATAATTCTGATTCTTAAGGCTACATTGGTAACACAGAAAAATCACCCATTTTTGTCATACCATGATCAGTGTTATTAGTGAGATACCATTCAATGGCTAATCCAGCTGTTCTTCATCACATACTGTGGCATACATAAGTTATCAAAAAGTACAACAATTTGCAAAAAGAAAAAGACAGTAAGAAAGAAACACACAACCCCAGTCCTTAAGAGGGTTGGATGCTATTTTCTGCCTTGAGATAAGGCCAAATGGTATCAAGCCGGAATCCATGTAAGGTACTCATGTTTTCCCGTTGATCCATGCGATGTAGTTATTTCTGGTCATGCCAAGGGTGAACACAGTGAGCAGGAATCCAAATTGGTCCATTCTGATCTGTAGAGACACAAGAATAACCCCTACCAGAGAAGATTAGTGTGGCTGGTCCAGACCATTCTCCTGTTGTTGGATCCCTATACCAAGACCTCCATTATGATGACTGCATTGTGGACATGTTTGTACAAACAGTCTTGCATCAGCTTGACTGATATGAAACTGCCTCTGCAATCCTTTGTGGTGAATGATATTCTCTCAGCTTATTAGATATAGGTAATCTGTCATTGCCTTTCTCTTTGTTTGTCAATGGCATCCTTCTTAGACATTGTAGACATTGCTGCCTAATATCCCCCACATCCCCCTTTTCTTTTTGCCATTGACGAACAACTGCAAAGGCATGAGTACTTTGGACATAGATAACAACCGATAACCTAAGGTCTGGACAATACCTATAAGATATTCCTGCTTTGATTATTTTGCTGATTTCCTGCAATGTATCCGTAGCTTCCTTAGTCAAGGTAATTTTAGTATTGGCGGACCGTTTTCTCCTAAGTAATTGTACCAATGGTTCTAAGTGACGATTCGTAATCCCTACTGTAGGTCGTAACCACTGTATATGGCCCAGAACTGTTTGTAAATCAGTTACATTGTGCACATTCACACCAAGCTGTGCAACTTGTGGTCGAATTATTGCGTCAGACAAAGACCAACCAAGATACAAATTAGGACTTGACCGTTGAACCTTCTCAGGAGCTACCTTAAGGCCGAACTCCTTAAGATGTTCAACAATGATTTTTTCCCATTGTTTTGTGAATGGTTCCTGCTGGCAAAAAAAGGATATCATCCATATAATGATAGATAATAGTATTGGGATTTTGCTGCCTGATTGGTACCAACGCCGTAGCTACAAAAAGATGACACAGCGTTGGAGAATTTTTCATGCCTTGCGGCAAAACAACCCATTCGTATCTCTGTGCAGGTTGCATTTTGTTTACTGCAGGTACTGAGAAGGCAAAACGTTTACAATCTTGCTCTGCTATAGCAATCGTAAAAAAGCAATTCTTAAGGTCTATGATCAGTATATGCCAGTTTCTGGGCAACATACATAGGGATGGCATACCAGGTTGTAAGGTTCCCATAGTCTCCATCTGATCATTAATTTTTCGGAGATCATGTAGCAAACGCCATTTTCCAGTTTTTTTTAAGGATTACAAAGATTGGAGTATCCCAGGGGCTTGTAGAGGGACGAATATGCCCTGCCATCATTTGTTCTTGAACCAATTGTCGTGTTATTTCAATGCGCTCTTTTGTCATAGGCCGCTGTTCCACCCATACTGGCTCGTCAGTTTTCCAACTAAGAGGAATCGGTGGCGGCGCAACAGTGGCCACTATCCTAAATTTTGATTTGTTAGTTGCACACCCAATTGACTGAGTATGTCTCGTCCAACCAACATTTGTAATCCTCCAGGCAGAGGGGCTACATGCACCAAGCATGGCACTGGTCTCTCATATACTATTTTTACTGTTACAGGGTTAACATCCTGTTTAGTTTCAGCTGCACCGCCCACCCCACTAACTCCAGTCACTACCTTTGTCAGCCAATCCAAGGGCCACTTGTCTGTTGCCACAATCGAAATGTCAGCCCCAGAATCGAGCAATGCTGTTACCTGAATCTGTTTTAATTGACAGTATAACGTGACACTGATGGTAGGTCGCTACCCTAGACCAGTGACTAAGCAGACCGTTGCCCCTGTGGAACCGAAAGCACCTGACCACTCACAGTCCATTCCAGGATTCTGAGGAGTGGCCGGAATGGGGATAAGTTGCCCAATTCGAGTCCCTTTAGGGATAAAGATTGGAGCATTAACTGTAAATACCATAGCATTAATCACCCGTTTATAATCAGCATCAATTACTCATGTGATAATCCAGGAAAGGACTGTCCCATTAGTATCACATGTAATTTACAAGTGGTAGATAGTGGTCCCACAGCATCAAATGGAACTTTTTGCATCTGTGTATCTGTTATATGAACATCTACTGCTATTGCCACATCCACTCCAAGGCTTCCTCGGGTTTGTGGACTGTGGATATCGAGATATCCTGTTCCCTTGGCCCTGATATTTGTGTCCCTGCATGACGGGGTTTCGCGCTGCGCTTCCTGTTTCCCTGCTTCCTACAGGTTTTGGAATCATGTGTAGGTTGGTTACATTTATCACACCACACCTGTTTTGTACACTGACGCCTCATATGTCCAAGCGATCCGCACTTATAGCATTTAATGTTTTCCCAAATTCGTGATTCTTTCCCACCTTTGCCTATTGCTGCTTGCACAGCAGCGGCAATATGTAATGCTTGTTGTCTCTGTTCTGTTCTCGCTATGTGTTGTAACATAACCTCTACCGACACACCTTGTGGAAGGGTCGCAAGAATTGACTTGGTAGCCGCATTAGCATTATCATGAACCATGACTCGAAATAATTGCTGTTTTGTCTCCTCTGGTAATTCACTATCACGAATCGCAATCCACATACGATCAACAAAATGTGTAAAAGGCTCGGTTACCCCTTGGCGCACAGAAGCGAAAGCTGGCTCTCTCTTTCCAGCCGGTATAGCAAAAATAGCTTCTGGGGCTAGTTGGGCAGATAACTGATGGAAATTCCTTGGGAATGTGAGCTGAACCTCCCCACTCCTGTACTGCCCAGCACCTATCAGCATATCAGTGGTAAGACCATAAAGGGGATTGTTGGGCTGACGAGTTGTCGCCGTGACTTTACCTGCCCGATCTGCCCATTCCTGATTGAATAGAAGCAGTTCAGAAGGGGTTAGTAGCAAACGCGCAATATTTTTGACATCAAGTGGTAACAAAACATCTGCAGTAAAAATCCACTGAATAATTTGTTTAGACGCCTCAGATTTTAAACCCTATTCAGTAACAGTCTTTCTCGCCTGCTGCAATAGCTTCCAGTCGTGCGACTCCCATCGAGCCGCACCAGCCTGATCATAGATGACTGGACACAGTACATGGGAGGCTGCTTGCCATTCCCCGTCTAATATCGCGTCCCGTATAACTCCCGACCAACGAGAAACTGCTGGCCGGGGCCCTGACGGTGGTATCGGCAATAGTGGAGCGGATGGAATGGCCATCTGAGACCCCGGCGCTGCAGGTGTTGCAATCTTAAGCTCCAGTTGCCGAAGTCGTTCTGTTAGGGATTTCATCTCCTTTTCTAACTGTGCCAGATCTGTATGAGTCTCTCCGTCAGGCTCAGTATCCGAGGGTGGCATGATAGCGGCTTGCGGAGGAGGGGGAGTGAGGAGAGGGGCAGCTTGCGGGGGGAGGGTGGGGGGAGCGACGAGCGGCAACGGCGCGGGGTGGAGGGGTGGGGAGGAGACGGCGAGCGGCTACGGCGCAGGGTGGAGGGGGGGGAAGGAGGCAGGTGTGCAGCAAAAGGTGTCGAGTTCCCTGCTACCCGGGCGGGGATGAGGTTGGAATCCGAGATTGAGTCCCGGCAGGAGCTGCTTCCCGTGCTAAGGGGCGGCGGCGGGGTGGAGGGGGGGGCATGGGGAACAGTCGGAAGAATTTGCCCTTTCCCGTCGAGTGAGTTTGAGCGCTTCCGAATCAGGGCTATCCTGCTCCTTTACTCGTTCAGTACCAGTCATTTCAGCAGACTGAGCCCCCTCTCTGCCCTCTACAGAGGAAGATTCCAATGCCGCTTTTACTTGGGCTGCTGTTGAACAAACGGGGTGCCCTGTGCCTGGTGATGGAAAGTCTAACAGGTTTATCGTAGTTGTTGGAGATGTAGTTGGAGTGGAGGGAGCAGACAGGGCTTGGACAGCCGCTGCTACAACCTGACACTCTGCCTGCATATGGTTCAAGCTGTTGATAATGGCCCGCCAGGTTGAGCCTAGCGATACTAATTGTTTTCCCTCCTTTTTATCTTCTGTGACTGCGTTCCACATATAATTTCCAATCTCACGCCACTCAGAGACACTGAATATCAGTTCAACCTCTGATAAATGTCCATTTTTTCGGGCCCATTTTATCAGCTCTGAAATGCCTTTTGGAGATGCCTGCTTAACTCCCTTAGAGAGAATACATAGAAGCAGTTTCTCCGCAGCTTCCCACTCCACGGTGGCACAGAGGGCAGGTCGCGACCCCGCTTCCAGCTACCGCAACACTTACATCGTTTAGAATGCTGCGGCGCCAACCGTCTGTGAAGCACCGGCCACCTTCCTCACGTCCCAAGCTCGGCAGTGGCTTCAGGGTCCCTGTTCGGGCGCCAGATGTTGCGGTGACCCCAGGAGGATGACCCACGGCCGCACCGGAACGATCTTCTTAAGATGCCGATGCAAGGACTCAGAGAGACATCAATATGATTATGCAGCTGAGCCCACTTTATTGCGCAGGTTACATACTTTTATACCCCTTGAACATATGCTATTTTTAGAATAATTGTTAAGCAGTGGTTCTTGCTCTGTCCTTGCGAGATAAGCAGTGTCCAATTAGTTCTTCTTTTCCCACACATACCAGGGCCATCTGGTTCCACCGTAAACTTACTCCCTCATCGTTGCCTGGTCAACGGTGCACCACTTCTCAAAATTCAGTGATCTGAACATGCTGTTTTGTTCACACTGCTACAAAGATAAGCACACACAACCTCCTTTCCTAAGCCACAGTCGCTAGCAGGGCTGGATCCATAGGCCATTAACTCCTGGAAAGGGCAACAAATGGTGACCCCGACGTGATATCGTCAGGAGTTTGACATTGTCTGCGAGCCTGCGGAACCAGGACCGCGGAAGGCCAGTGAGGCAACATTCCGCCAAAAGGGTGGTGCCTGTGGCATCCTGAGTGCTGAGTACATCAGCAGCCACGGAAGTCGGGAGCGGTGAAGATACTGCGGCCGGCAGCTAGGCGTTCCCGAGCGCGATATCGGTGCCGTGCCAGTATGGAGAAATTAAGGTACTCCTTTATTTGTCTAAGGATTACTGTAGCAAGAATGCACCTTCAAAGAAGGAGATTGCTAAGCTCATGCCTAGCTTGATGGGGGAGTGGATTATCTTCACCCTCCGGGATGTTATACACCCCGAAAAGTGGGATGATATCACGGCCGCCCTAGCACAGTATTCTATGCGAGATACTACGACTAAGAACGCTGCAGAGTTAAAAACTTGGGGGTTGGTGCTGGGCGCATTCAAAGCGGCCAGGGAAGAAGGGAAGCTCACGCGCACTGTGCGCGACCTTGACAGCCTTGAGAAGGTTACAGGGGGCAAAGGGGGGTTGGGAGGCTCTTCTCTTTTCACAGCTGATTGCGTGGAGAAATATGCGCAACAAAGACCGTCAGACTTGAACAAGACGGTGCCCGACAACGATCAGAACAAAATGGTTCCCCTGGAGCCGCCTCGACTGGCCGAATTGCCGCCCCTTGCGTTGGCTCCACCTCCTTACCCGCCGTTGTATCCTTCTCTATCGGCGTTACCTCCCGCAGCGGGGCGGGACGATCCTGTTATCACTCCCAACCATAGCAAGGTGGATCCCTGCTGCCCCCCTCAGAACCACTCCTCTGAGGGTGGAGTGCGGTCACAGTCCCAGATCACTGATTGGACAGGGATCAGAGAGGCCTTGGCTGGAACATCCGCATCTGATGCAGTTGTACTTCCGGTGGTGGTTGAGGAAGGAGGCCCCCTATGGGTCCCGCTGGACACGAAGGGTGTTGCCCGCATAGTAGAGGCAATTGAGAAAAAAGGCTTGGTATCACCACTAACGTTGAATGCGCTAAATCTTTTGGCAGGAGCCGGCCCGCTCTTGCCGTATGACATAGAGGCACTTATGCGGATTGTTTTAAAGCCGGTTCAGTTTACAGTATGGAAGGAAGAATGGATTGGCCAGCTTAAGCGCGTATTAGCCACAGCTCAGGGGGATCCCGGCCACGCAGTCCACGGGTTTGATATCACCCGATTAACTGGGGCTGCGGATGGGATTGCTAACACTGCAAGACCAGGTCACTCGCTTGCGACTGGGTGAAATGCTGGCCTCCTCAGAATCGGCTTTAACAGCGTTTAGGCGATTTGCACGAAGCACGGAACCTTATACGCCGTGGACGGCAATCAGTCAGGGGCCAACAGAGTCCTTTCAAGATTTCGCTAATAGACTTCTAAGAGCTGTGGAGGCCTCAGATCTACCGAGAGCAGTCCATAATCCAGTTATTTTAGACTGCCTTCAACAAAGGTCGTCCGAGGAGGTAAAAGCCCTGTTGCGTTTGGCTCCCACTGAGTTTCAAACACCAGGGGAGGACATCAAATATGTGCTAGATAAGGAAAACATTAACCCGATAGAGCTGACCCAGGTGGCAGTGGCCATTATAGCGATGTGCCAAGGTGGAAGCGGAGAAACTCCTAAGGGCCCCTGCTACCGCTGCGGCCGATTGGGTCACCTGAAGTCGCAATGCAAACAGACCACCGTTTCTTGTCAGTTGTGTGGTAAATACGGCCACACTGCCCCGCAGTGTAGACGCCGCTCTGCGGGTATGCAGGGAAACGCCAGAGGGAGGGACCAACCGGCCCGGGACCCCTCCCCTGTATGTCAATGGGGGCTGGCACCAGCGGCAGCAATCCTGCCAACAGGGACAGAGTGGGCGGTTTCCCCACCGAAACACATTACCCCCCCACCATGGTGTTGTGGTTTTGTGGTTTTGATGCCGGTATTCCACATCAGAGCATCACGCAGCAGTGAAGGAGTTAATGCTGGGGGAGCAGCAGAGGGGAGGGGCGGAGCTCCATACCGGATATGCGAGGCGGCGCTGGGTCTGGGCGCGTTGCTCTGGGCTGCCGTGGAGGTTCAGCACATGTGCTTCCTCTGCAGTTTCCTCCTTAACGTAAGCTCACAGCTTTTGGTTTGGAAATTTTATCTCTCTCTCAATTGTTCAATTTTATTATACTTAGTAAAGTTCCCGTTCCTTCTCAGATCGTGCCGTTGTCTTCTTGTAGACCCATCTCTTCCCGCTGTTTCCCCCTCCCCCCCTGGAGCGCGGCTCTGCTCGGGCGGCCGTGCAGCCACTGACGCAGTTTCTTTTTCTCTCCTCTCTCCCTTCTCGGTTTCCCTTGGGTTACTGTCACGGATAACACCGTGACACGTGGAATTAATGCTTGACTGTCAAGAGCGATCTCTAGTGCAGGCTTTTATTTTGCTCGCTGGCTCACTACCTCCTTCCTTTCAGGGATCGAGGTCCATTGAAGTTACCGCCCTGCTCAACTCTGGGGCAGATATCACTGTTATTTCACTTGTAGTTTGGCCGGCTGATTGGCCACTGGGTGACAACCAGGTTGTATCAGGAGTGGGGGGGTCGGCAAATATGTGGGAGGCCGGCAGTGAGGTTGAGATTGTGCTTATCAATAGGGACGGGACCCTAGAGAAACCTGTACTGCTCAGGCCACTGGTAGCATAGGTTAGGGGCTCGCTACTGGGGAGAGACTTCCTGAGATCCGTAGGCGCACACATTACAAATTTATGCTAAGGGCCACTGTCTACCAATTGTCCCTCTGTCATGCTATTCCTTTGCGCTGGAAACGGGATGCTTGTCCTGTTTGGGTAGATCAGTGGCCGCTTCCTGAAGAGAAACTTTCAGCGCTTATTTCCCTTGTAGATGTGGAGCTTAGGCTGGGGCATATTGAGCCTTCACTCAGCCAGTGGAATACCCCCATCTTCGTTATCTTCGTTATAAAAACGGTCTGGGGCCTTTCGCTTACTTCATGACCTGCGCGCCGTTAACAAACAGCTCGTTCCCTTTGGGTCAGTCCAACAGGGAGGACCTGTTCTGTACCTAAGCAATGGCCATTGGTGGTAATGGATCTCAAGGATTGTTTCTTCTCTATCCCACTGGCTGAGCAAGACAGGGAAGCTTTTGCTTTCACAGTACCGACTGTCAACAACACGGAACCTGCCGCGCGGTACCAGTGGCGCGTTCTTCCACAAGGAATGGCTTGCTCCCCCACGATTTGTCAGCTAGTAGTAGGAAAGGTGTCGGAAGGGGTGCGTCACGATTTCCCACACTGTATATTAGCACACCATATGGATGATCCCTTGCTTGCCGCTTCGTGTTATCTAGATCTGTATGTGCTTGAAAGTCGGGTTGTTGGGACATTAACATCAGCAGGTTTCATTATCTCAGAACAGAAAATGCAGAGAGGGCCAGGGCTCGGGCCTGACACTGTGCACCCAAACAGCTTGGACTTCAAGCCTCACATCTCTAACCTCTGGGATGTACAATGCCTAGTAGGGGCTTTACCGTGGGTCCGAGGGGCACTGGGAATTGCGCCTCGTTTGATGAAGCCATTTTATGATCAGCTTAAAGGAACCGACCCAAATGAACCCCGAGAGTTCAATGCGAGCATGAACGCCGCTTGGCAGGAGATCTTTACTCAGTGCATGGATAAATCTTTGGTGTGCTGGGATTCTAAGCAGCCACTGGAGGTAGCGGTCTCGCGGTGTAAAGAAGGGGCCATGGCAGTGATAGGACACACCCTGAGTGCAACCTCTAAGCTGCTTTGGTGGTTGTTCTCTGTGCAGCCAACGCGCGCCTTTACCCCTTGGATCGAGATCCTGGCAGCTTTAATTCAGAAATCGCGTATGTTTACAATCAGTCTTTGCCAAAGAGCCTGACACAATTTATCTGCAGAGTGCTTTTCGTGATATCCAGCCCTAACCAGACCTCTTTCTGTTAGCGCTACAGGGTTTTGGAGGGGAGGTGCTCTACTCGGATGCACTGTCAATCTTTGTATTGGCCAGACCTCTCGACGTCTCCCTAAGATCTCACGTTCTGCTAACGCCCCTGGAAGGGCCAACGCTTTTTACCGACGCTTCCTCTGTGACTAAACAGGGGGCGGTTGTTTGGCACGGCTTTGATAAAAAATGGGAGACCATCATTTTCAGAGACTCCTCTGTTAGTGTCTAAATTCTTGAGGTCAGAGCTGCTGCTATGGCCCTTTGTCTATGGCGGCACATTCCGTGTAATATTGTGACTGACTCGGCATTCGCTGATAGATTATTGGTAAAGATGGGAAAGGAGGGGCTACCTCGCTCAGAAGCAGATTGCATATTGGAGGAAGCCCTAGTGGCCCGCTCAGCCCCCATTGCGATTTTGCATGTTCGAAGCCTCTCAGAGGTCCCGGGTTTCTTTACAGAGGGCAACATGATAGTGGACAAGGCTGCAGGTGTTGCAGTTTACTCCATCCGGACAGCACACGATTTACACACGTCCCTCCAAATCGGGGCCAAGGCGCTGGCTCGAGCCTGCTCAATTTCTCTTTCGGCAGCCCGTGGTATTGTCCAAGCATGCCCACATTGTAATTCTGCTCCTGTCATTTGTGCTGGTGTAAATCCTCGCGGCTTAAGGCCGTTACAAATTTGGCAGACTGATTTCACATTCGAATCCCGCATGGCCCCATGGGCCTGGCTTGCAGATACTATAGATACAGCCTCCACCATGATTTCAGTTACACTGCATGCAAGATCAAATTCAGCGGAGGCCCAGAATCCCTGGGCCACCGCTATCGCAGTATTAGGCGTCCCTGATCAGATTAAAACAGATAACGGCCCCTTCTTCATCTCGAAATCCACCCAAGCATGGCTAGAGGCCTGGGGAATTTCCCACGTAACTGGTATCCCCTACAACTCCCAGGGACAGGCGATTGTTAAACGTGCAAATCGCCTCCTTAAGGAGAAGATACGCGTGCTAGGGGAGGGGGAGGGATACAGGGACCGTATTCCGATTAAGCGGCAGACAGAAATCCTGTCCAAAGCTATTTATTCACTCAATCATTTTGAATGGGGCGATAACAACCAGTGTCCAATACAGAAACACTGGCAGCCGAGGATCATAGCGGAGGGACCACCAGTGAGGATTAAGACAGATGGAGGACTTTGGGAAAAGGGTTGGTCAATATTGGTATGGGGTAGAGGATTTGCTGCGGTAAAACATCAGGAAACAGGGAACATTGTATGGGTCCCCTCAGGAAAGATTACACCAGACACAGCAAGTAAAACATTAGACATCTCAGTTTCCCATTTAGGTTCTTCTTGCGGGCCGAAG
Organism: Cyrtonyx montezumae; assembly: GCF_038088225.1. Taxonomy (NCBI): domain Eukaryota; kingdom Metazoa; phylum Chordata; class Aves; order Galliformes; family Odontophoridae; genus Cyrtonyx; species Cyrtonyx montezumae. The sequence goes on along the minus strand of NW_027072055.1, from coordinate 36,708 downwards.
GCGACCTACGGAGGAGAAGCAGCCGTTGCTGATGAGGCCTCCAGCTCTCAACCTGGATAACCTGCAGGGCAGACAGAGCGTGAGAAGGACGGTACCTCGGAAGCACACTGTGTTTGGTATAATCAGTCTCTTAGCTCTGCTGCAAGAGGCCCAAGGGGTAATCATGAAACCGCAGCTAGGCAATGTATGGGTCACGTGGGCAAAGCAAACTGGGCAACCAGATTTTTGTCTGGCTCTACAATCAGCTACCTCCCCATTTCAAACCTGCTTGGTCGGTGTCCTGTTAAATCTTCCGTTAGACCTTCCTCTGTTCCGGGGTTATGTATCCAATTTCACTCGTTGTGAGTCGCTATTTAGAGACACCCCGGCTAATACCATGAGATGTCTCATACAGCTCCTGAATATCACTTCCCCACGGGTTCCACAGGAATTACAATTGCTTGGGTCAGAAGGGGTACCTGATGCCCGAGAGACATGTGTCAGTTTTGCAGGGTTTGGAACAAATGGACAATTAGGGAATCTTGATGTATGGTGGCGGTTGAACAGAAAGGCAAACCCGTACTGGGACAAACATAAAGGGCGCCCCACTGCTTATGAATTAGTTAATCCAAGGGACATATATACATTCTCATGGGAAGGTTCTTATTGTGGATGCACTGCAGAGGTAACACGATACGGTTTCCCAAATCGTATGAACAGGAGCGATAAGGAATGTCATGCACGTGCACCAAAGCAACAGAGTTGCACACCGACCACCTGGAACTGTTGCTGCAATGATACCAGACGGTGGGAGCAATATGGGTGGGGATATCCATGCCGTCCATACAGTCTCAGCGATGGTCTAAGACAGAAAGAAAGATTACGGGTAAATGTAAACAGGGTATTACCTCCGGGAGTGTTCTTGATTTGTGGGGATTGAGCGTGGCAAGGAATTCCAAGAAAGGCGATTGGGGGGCCGTGCTACCTGGGAAAATTAACTATTCTATCACCACAGATGAGGGACTGGATGAACATAGCCCAGAGTTTCACACAGCGACGGAAGGTCAATACACACATTGAAGGAGGACTGTGGCGACGAGGTTTGGCTATGGGGACCTACTGCTCGGATTTTTGCCTCCATTGTCAGCCCAATTGGCACAGCCCAAGCCCTGAAAGAAATAGAGAGACTGGCGCGTTGGTCGGCGAAGCAAGCAAACGTCACCTCGCAGCTTCTGACGGATCTTCTAACAGACGTCGACAGTATCAGACATGCCGTACTGCAAAACAGAGCTGCAATTGACTTCCTACTTTTGGCTCATGGTCACGGTTGTACACACTTAGAAGGAACGTGCTGCTTCAGTCTTAGCGACCACTCAGAATCGTTGCATAAACGGTTGGACTGGCTGAAGCAACACATGCAAAAGATAACAGTTCAAAACGACCCAACTGGGGACTGGCTGAGGAATATCTTTGGGAACTGGGCTAGTTGGTTATCCCCTGTATTCAAGTGGCTAGGAGGTGCCCTTTTGACACTTGTCATATTGTTGCTGATCATCCCATGCATACTCCGATGCACACAGAATTGCTTGCAGAATGCACTAGATCGCGCTTTTGATCAAAGAATACCATAGGGTTAAGGAAAGCTTGTAGATTAAGGCACAAAGGTAGCCATTAGATAGAAGGGTGTAGGATTGGGAAAATTGCGTTTGAAATGTAACGGGGCAAGGCTTACATGGCATACTCGAGAGGACAATAGTATGTATAGGTGCAACGCGTGGATTTCGGGATGTACACGATAGGGTCCTCTTGAGTTGTATTAGACTTGCTTTGGCAAAAAGGGGGGGGAGGTGTTACAAGCACAGAACAAGATATCACGAGAAGAGACAATTCCCGGCTTTTGCAAAGTTGCTTCTAGAAGAAGGACGCTTCTTCTTCAGAGGACGATGAGGAAAAAAAGCTGAAAGGGCAGAAAGGGAAGTGTCAGATTGTTTTAAGGGGAACAAGGCCATAAGTGTGGAACAGCTCTAGGTCAGGAGGAAGGACTGAGCAACTTGCTCTCACTGTCCAACACATCCCCACTCAGAGCAGACCGTGATGCAAGAGACCCCCCGAGATCCCTTGTCACCCAAAGCCCTGTCAAGGTTCAACATTGGATTTGGGAGAATTGCACAGCGCTGCATGTTGAGGTGAGGCTGGCCTTTGCAATCCCTGTCTGCCCTCTCCTCAGGACAGCTCAGTGAATGCGCTCTTTGTGAAAAAGAGGCTCATCTCCAAGAGCTGTAAGACTCCTTGGAGAATGGGGGTACCACAGAAAATTCTTCAGAATAATGAGGGTTTGAAGAGGCCGCTGGAGGCGACCTGGTCTTCCTAACACAGTCAGGAGGCTGTTGGCCATCCTTGACACAAGCTGCTCCTGGCCTGCTTGCTGCCCAGCAGGACCCCACAGTCCTTCTCACTTCCTCAGTCAAACCCCAACCTGCACCGGTGCAGGGGATTCTTGCTCGCTGTGGGCAAGACTTACATTTCTCCTTGTGTCCCATCATGAGGTTTCTCCACCCTGTTTTGGTCTTTGTGGGTGGCAGAACTCACTTCTCTCACTTGTTTGTCATCTGCACCTTGCTGAGGGTGCACTGCAGCCCATTTTCCAGGCAGCCTGGAAGAGGTTAAAGAGCAAAGGACCCACTGGAATTCCCTGGCATGCTCATTGAGGCAGTCCAGCTGGACCTTGTGCTGTAGTTACAACCCACTGAGACTTGTTACTTGGCCCCTTTTCAACAGAGAAAGACCACACCTCCAGTTCTGGGTGCCCTTCAGTACGCATCTAGAGGCATTCAGAGGCACTTACCATGTTGATTCCCAGGAGTTGGTTGCCCTCCCAGGTTAGTCCAGGGCAGCACTGGTCCCAGGACCCGCAGCCTTCCCCCAGACCCACGTGGGGCAGCAATGCTGCTCCACCCCATGTTATCCCATATGCTCCCCTCCTGACCTGGATATGTTCCTGCTGGGAATTATGTATTTTGTACAAGTCTTGAAATAGATATCGACGTTTTGTCTGGAAACTGTGTAGTTTGTGCAAATTGGAGCCACAGCGCTTAGTTCTCACATCCTGGACAATGGACAACAGATAACGATGACCTTCTGAGAAAATGTGAGAAATATGTAGAAATCTCCTCTTCAGTGTGCATGATACGCTCTGAGGAAAACTATGGCCTTCATCACCTCAACCACCAGGAGGCAGAGAACGACCCCCTAGGAACAGCCAGTGTAGATGCAGAAAGAAAAGAAGATGTGCCATGAATGTGGAAGTAAGAGACAATAAATGGAGGGGATGGGAGGCCCTGCGCACGCGCCTCTGGTGGAGCAGACTCCCAGCCGCCCAGCGCTGTTTTGCTCATCTATTGCTTTCTCCATAAATTCTGAACTAAATTGGTATCAATTGGTGTGCACCTTTCTCTCAGCACTAATGACTCATTCCCCCAGTAGACTCCAACGAATTGACCCCATGGCTCTTCCCCTCTTAGCGCCCCATGGTTTGACCTGATGGCTCTCTTCATCCATAGCGCATAATGGGTTGACCTGACAGCTCATTGCCCAGGTAGAGCCTTATGGGTTGACTTGATGGCTCTATTCCCCCATAGCGCAGTATGGCTTGACCTGATTGCTCTTGCCTCCTATAGTGCCCTATGGCTTCACATGATGGCTCATTGCCTCTGTAGAGCACTAAGGACCTGATTGCTCTTTTCCCTTAGCACCCTATGGGTTGACCTGTTGGCTCTTTGTCCCAATATCACCCTAAGGCTTGATCTGATGATTGCCCCATTAGCACCCTATCGGTTGACCTGATGGCACTTATCCTCAGTAGATAGCTATGAATTGACCTGTTTGCTCATTGCCTCGAGCTCCATAGGATGACCTGATGGCTCCTTGCCACCCTAGTTCCATGGGTTGACCTGATTACTCTTTTCCCCTTTAGTGCCCTACTGGTTGACCTGATGGCTCTTTTCCACCTTAGCACCCTATGGCTTGACCTTTTCTCTTTGGAATCCATAGAGCACAGTGGGTTGACCTGATGGCTCAATGGCCCAGGAGAGCCCTATGGCTTGATCTGATGTCTCTTTGCCCCATTAGAGCCCTATGAATTGGCCTGTTTGCTCACTGCCCTTATGAATCTCCACTGCTTGACCTGATGGCTCCTTGCCCCCATAGTTCCATGGGTTGACCTGATGGCTCATTGCCACAGTAGATCCCTAAAATCATATTGCTTCCAAAGCACTCTATGGGTTGAAGTGATGGCTCTTTGACCCATAGTTTGGTGGGTTGACCAGATGGCTCATTGCCCCAGTAGAGCCCTATGAGCTGACCTGATGGTTAATTGGCCCAGTAGAGCTCTATGGCATGACCTAATGGCTCAGAACCACAATAGAGCCCTATGGATTTTCCTGATGGATCTTTTCCCCCATAGTGCCCAATAGCTTGTCCTTATTGCTGTCTCCACCCATAGTGTTCTATTGGTTGACCTGATATCTCGTTGCATAAATGCAGTTCAATGGATTGACCTGATGATTCGTTTGCCTAGTAAAGCCCTATGAATTTTCATGTTGCCTCTGCCCGTAGCGTATGATGGGTTGACCTGATGGCTCTTTCCCTCATAGAGCCCTAAAGTTGACTTGGTGGCTCTTTCCCACTATAGCACCCTAAAATTGACCTAAAGGCTCTTTTCCTACATAGCGCACTATGGGATGACCTAATGGCTCATTGCACAGGTAGAGCTGTAAGGGTTGACCTGATGGCTCTTCAAACCGTTAGCAAAACAAGGCTTGACATATTGCCCAGTAAGGCCTTATAGGTTTAACTGATAGCTTTCACCCTTAGCGCCCTAGGGTTTGACTTGATTGCTCTTTTCGCCGATAGTGCACTATGTGTTGACCTGACTGCTCATTGCCCAGGTAGAGCCTTAAGGGTAGACCTGATGGCTCTATTCTTCACGCCCTACGGGATTGACCTGATGGCTCTTTTCCACCTTAGCGCCCTCAGGGTTGACCTGATATCTCGCCCCAATGCAGTTCAATGGATTGAACTGATGATTTGCCCTGCAGAGCCCTATGAATTGCATGTTGGCTCTTTGCACCTATAGAACTATATGGCTTGATCTGTTGGCTCTGCTCATACAGCGCCCTAAGGGTTGACCTGATGGCTCTTTTCCACCATAGCACCCTAATGTTTGACCTGAATGCACATTACCCGTAGAGCCGTATGGGTTGACCTGATGGTTCTAAACACCGTTAATGAAACAAGGCTTGACACACTGGCCTGTTAAGGCCCTACTGGTTGAAATGATAACTCCTTTCTCAGCACCCTATTGGTTAACCTGATGTCTCCCCTTCTGAGCTCTAGTGGGCTGATGGCTTTTTTCCACCAGAGCGCACTATGGATTTACATGATGGCTCATTGCCCAGCTAGAGCCCTATGGGTTGACCTGATGGCTCTCTTCTTCTTTGCACCCAAAGGGTTCACCTAGTGGTTCTTTCCCCCCATAGCTACCTCATGTTGACCAGATTTCTCTTTTCCATCATAGCACCCTAAAATTGACCTAAAGGCTCTTTTCACACATAGTGTCATGAAGTTAACCTGATGACTTTTCCACGATAAGACCCCGAGGGGTTAACCTGACTGCACATTGCCCCTGTAGAGCCGTATGGGTTGACCTGATGGCTTTTTGCCACGTTAGCTTGACAAATAGACGTATTGCCCTATTATGTTCCTATAGGTCGACCTGATTGCTCCTTTCTCCCTTAGTGCCCTATGGGTTGACGTAATGGGTCTTTTCCAACAGAGCACACTATGGGTTGACCTGGCGGCACATTGCCCCTGTAGAGCCACATGGGTTGACCTGATAGCTCCTTTCTCCCTTAGAACCCAATGCATGGACCTGATGGCTTTTTCCCATTTTGCACCACAGGGGTTTACATGATGGCTCTTTTCCCCCTTACTGAACTATGGGTTGACCTGACTGCTCTATGCCGACATTGAACCTTATGGGTTGACCTGATGGCACTATTCTTTTGCGCCCAATGGACTGACCTGATGGCTGTTTTCCCCCATTGTGCCCTATAGCTTGACCGGATTGCTCTATACACCCATAGCACTCTATCAGTTGACCTGATTTCTCATTGCCCAAATGCAGCTCAATGGATTGATCTGATGATTCATTGGCCCAGTAGAGCCCTAATAACTGACATGTTGGCTCTTTATCCCATTTGGCTTGATCTGTTGGCTCTGCCCAAATAGCAGCCTAAGGGTTCACCTGATGGCTCTTTTCCCTATAGAGACCTAAAGCAGAGCAGATTGCTCTTTTCCGCCATTTGCCCTAAAATGGACCTAATGACTCTTTTTACACACAGCGCCCTGAAGTACACCTGATGGTTTTTCCACCATAGTGCCCGAAGGATTGACCTGACTGCATATTGCCCCTGTAGAGTGGTATAAGTTGACTTGATTTCCCTTCACCCCATTAACGAAAGGCTTGCCATATTGCCCTGGTTAGGCACTATATTTTGTCCTGATAGCTCTTCCTTATCACGCTATGGGTTGACCTGATGGCTCTATTCTTTGCACCCTATAGATTGACCTGATGGCTTTTTTCCCTGTACCGCAGTATGGCTTGACCTGATTGTTCTTTCCTCCATAGTGCCCTAAGGCTTCATATGATGGCTCAGTGTCTCAGTAGAGCTTTAAGGACCTGATGGCTCTTTTACCCCTTAGCACCTTGTTTTGAACTGTTGGCTCTTTGCACCAATAGCACCCTAAGGTTTGATCTGCAGGATCTGCCCCATTAGCACCCTATTGGTTGACCTGACGGCTCTTATCCTCAGTAGGTACCTATGAATTGAGCTGTTTGCTCATTGCCGCTGGAGATGCATAGATTGATCAGATGTCTCCTTGCCCTGAGTTCCATAGGTTGCCCAGATAACACTTTTCACCCTTTAGCTCCCTAGGGGCTGATCCAAAGCTTCGTTGCCCACCTAGCTCCCTGAGACTTGACCTGATGACTCCTTTCCAACAAAGCACCCTATGGCTTGACCTGATGGCTCAATGGTCCATTAGAGCCCTATGGCTTGACGGGATGGCTCTTTGTCCCATTAGAGCCCTATGAATTGACCTGTTTGCTCATTGCCCCTTTTTAGAATAGTATAGAATTTATTCTTACCACAAACCCAGAGCCAAACTATCCCAGTGAAATTGTGGTGCCTCCACCTTGGGCCTGAGAGATCTGAAGTTCAAAGGTTCATTGTGATTGAGTACTTGTTCAGACTGGCCCTTTGCACATCCAAATCCTGTGATGAGACACATTGCCCACGTGGGACTTGGGCCTCACAGCATCTTTCACCCCACACAGAGAGCTGCTGTCCCCTTGTCTTTCATTTGACATCACACAAACCTCCATCCCAGTGCCCAGGAAAGGTCCTGAGCCAGTATGGCAGATCGGATCTCCCTTCTAAGGGTCTAGGGATCGAGGATCAACCTTTCTGCTTCGTGAGTCAAAGAAGGGATTTCTCAGCATCACAGCCACCATCACAGTTCCTTTGTCAACCTGTAACCATGGCTTCTAGTGATCTGCTCCAACAAGTACCTAGGGAGGCCGTGTTGGTAATGGCCCTCAGCGGGGCCCATTTTTACTTCAAGAACTTCACTGCTACTTATGACTTTATCTTCTTGAGGTCTTTGTGCTGACTTCTCTCTGCTCTGGAGGTTGATGGACTCAGCAGCAAATTGCTCCTGGTGCCCATTACAGTCTAAAGAGCCCTCGTGTGCCCTGTGCCTTCCTGTCATCTTCATCATCAAGTGTTCAGAGCTTGTACATCAAACTGGAGAGGTGTCTGGGGAGAGTCTGAAGACAAAGAGTCTGATGAGCTGTTAATAGGTCTCTTTATTTATTTAATTTCAGTTTGGCTTATAAAAGAATTTGAAGCAGTGTTTGGCAATGGATGTTGATTCAGGATGTCCCCAAACGAGTTCTGTTCTGACACTGTGGACAACATCGTCCTCAACTTCCCCACCCCATCTCTACTTCTGTACAAGAAATGTACAAGACAGAGACAGGAAAGGACAGATCTAAACACAGTTAAGGAGTTGACAAGAGTTCAATAGAGTTTGGAGAGATGGATGGAGCAAGTTCCAATCTCCCTGAAGGTCATGAAGCAGCCACAGAGTTGTGAGGTATTTGAATGAAGAAAGAGCAAGGCATGGGGACAATCTAGAGAGCAGTGGGAAGAGCATGTGTCCAGATGTCCTGCTGAAAACGTACTCTGAATCACTGTCATTTATTTAGGAGAGCTGGAGACACCTGGAGGATGAAGGAAATCAAACACACAGCAGGGTGGAATAGTGGTGGACGCTGGGCATTACTCACAGGGCATTGGCACTGGTACCGCCATGCTGGCATTGAGAACATAGAGTCACAAGATAAGCCAGGCTGAAAGGGAACATGGGGAATGTCTGCAGTCCAACCTGTCAGAAAGATGAACACACCAAGTTCTCCAGCATTTGCTCCTGTTGGATTATGCAAACCTCTGTGGGCAGAGTCTGCAGAAAAAGATTGGGTGACCTGCACCAATTCTTCTATCAGCTGGTGGTGAAAAAAGTGCTTTTCTGATGCACAGGACAAACCACTCCACACATTCTCTTTGATCACCCAACATGCATCATGGGGAAGGGCCTGGCTCTGCTTTATCATCTCCTCTAGGTTCTCGCAGGCTGCAGTCAGATCCTCTTCCGCCTTCCCTTCTCCATGCCGGACAAGCCCAGGCCCCTCAGCCTCTCCTCGCATGTGAAGTGTTCCAGACCCAGTCCTCTTGTTTGAGCCTTCCCAAACCCAGTCACGCTTGCTGACATCTTTCTTATGCTGAAGATCTGAAATGTGAAGACACTACTCCGAATAATGCTTTCTCTCCGTCTTCTAGCCATGGTCTTGTTCATATAAATGCAGTGTCTTGGGCACGGACTCAGATGTGAATGATCCAAATAGTTTATTACAGGTTTTAACATCCCTTATATACTTTCACAATTTCTCTCATGTAACTTTCCCACACACCTTTACATATCAACAATATAACTTCCCAAAACAATCCTTAACCGTGCATACAGGCGATTATCCAATCAGGGCTGTGAATCTTCCCAAGCCATGCACTCTTCCTCCAATTAGGGCCTGCCATCATGCAGCTTATTGAACTTGTTTTCCTCTTCTTCTGGAAGTGTCCTTGGTTCTCATCTTTCCTTTCTCATGCTGTTTATCCTGTTCCACAGCTGCAGCTCTAAATATACTTTTTCTATTCTCACAATTCCCCCTTTTTATTTATTAGCAAACTATTAACATACTATAAATTAATAACACTCTGTAACAGTATTTCTGAATGCATTTAGGCTATCACAATTTAATCAAGGCTTCAATTGATAAGACGCTGAATGTAAGGAAAGAGACAAGGTCATCATATTATAAGGACAAGAAATATTCTTAAACTTAAAAGCAAACCACCAGAAAGAAGAGAGAAAAGGAACATGCCAGCGGGGGACGCGATAGGCAGTGCCAGCAGGGCGTCCCCTGCTTCAAGGTGCACTTTTCCTCTCCCATCCACCACAGACTCCCCCCTGCTCCTACTCTTCTCAGGGTCTGCAGAGTTTTTTCCATTTGTACACTGAATCCACGTGGCCGGTGCGTGATGCGGAGCCCAAGTGGAACACCTGCTTGCAAAACAGAATAAACTATCCAGGTTAGCTCTCTTAGCATATGCCTTGGTCTCAAATGATGCATGGTTATAAAAAACTATTTTGATTAGCAAATTGAAAGAGAGTTGATCATTCTAAAACACAAAATCCCTTTGCCTAGGATTCTTTTCCAGGTTTTTGTCTTTGCAAATTAGAAAAAAGGCTAATTGATGGGCTAATAACATAACCGTGCATTCCTAATACGTTAAAAGTGCTATTTCCATAAACTCCAACGTTGGTAACATCAAATCCTGTCTAATTCACACTCGATCTACCAATAAAATAGAAGAAGCACACAACAACCTAGATAATGCCTAATAAATCTTCACACTTGATCTACCACTAAAATAGAAGCACACAGTCCCAGTAATCATAAAGGCTGGATGCTATTTTCTGCCTTGAGATGAGGCCGAATATATCGTGCTGAAACCCGTGTAGGACCAGTCCCTGTGGAAACACAAGCATATCCACGAGCCCAAATTATCAGTGGTAAGGGACCTTCCCAGTGCCCTGTGGCCATATTCCGAACGTTAACCATTGGCTGTTCCTTGAGCATTGCGGAGGCCCCAAAATGGCGGTCCACATGAGTTGTATCTGTATGATCACGATTCAAAAAATTCAGCACAAGCAAAGCTTTACATAATCTTTCTTGTGGTGTATCTCCCGTATCCCCCCTTTTTTGTTTATTAAGAATGGATTTCAGTGTTTGATGAGCACTCTCAATGATAGCTTGTCCGGTGGGAGAATGAGGAATGCCTGTAATATGTTTAACACCCCATTCTTGGAGGAAAGTTCAAGTGGCCTTAGAAGTGTACGCATGCCCATGTGGCAAATATGTATGAAGAATGTGTATCTATTGTAAAATGGACAAATGTTAGACAGCCAAATTCGGGAACACGAGTAACATCTGTTTGACACAGTTGAAGAGGCGCTGTGCCACGGGGATTTGTCCCACTTAGAGGCAAAGGGGCAATTGCCTTGCAGTCTGGGCATGTTAGAATAATGTTACGGGCCTGATCCGCTGTCAGTTGAAATTGTTTTTGTAAAGCTCTCCTATTCTGATGAAAAAATTGATGAGAGAGTCGCGCTTGCTGGAACAATTGAGGTATAGCAAAGGCGACAGTGGCTTGATCAGCCTTACAGTTGCCCTCAGCTAAAGGACCAGGCAACGTAGTGTGTGATGAAATATGCATAATAAAATAAGGGAGCGTACGGTGAGAGACATAATGTAAAACTCGAGCTGCGCAAACAAAGCAGGGTTGTTAACTTCCTTAAGAAAAGATCCTTCAATCCACTGAATGATACCTGTAGCGTACAAAGAATCAGTTATTATATTAAGCTTTTGATTTGAAAAAATTTGAAAAGCTCGGGCTACGGCAGCGAGTTCTACAACTTGAGCTGATCCATCCACAGCATATACGTCTGACTGCCATTGTGTAGTAGTCGCATGCCAGAGAACCACTGCCCGATATGTCTTGCCGGAGCCGTCTGTAAATACAGTAACAGCATTAGTATTGGAACATGTGAAAGTAAAACGTTAGGAGAAAGGAACAGATCACTCAAATTATACAGTAACTGATGTATGGGGGGATGGGTGGAGATCTGTCTTGTATAGCCTGCCATAGCAGTTTGTAAAGTGAGTGTGCAAGCAACCAATCTAAATCTTTTTTAGTAGCAGGTATGTAGATGCAATCAGGGTCAAGAGCTCGTAAAATTTGTAAACGATGACGACCTCGCTGTATTAGCATTACAAACATCTCCACTCGTGATGTAATGGTTTTTGAAAAGGTGTGTGGTAAGAATATCCATTCCAGGATAATGAGAGGATCTTTTCTTGAGGTACTGACATAACAAGCTATATGGCTGATAGGTATTTGATATTATTACAAGAGATACTAGTAGTGATAAACACGATGGCAATATCGATGTTGCAGTGATGTTATTACAGAGTCTAAGCATTGTAACGCTTGTGGTGTTAGCTGTCTTTTAGAGGTTAAATCCGGGTCTCCTTTGAGTAGCTGGAACAGAGGGTGCAACTCTTGAGTAGGAATACCCAAAAGCGGTCGTAACCAGTTGATGGTTCCTAACAATTTTTGCAGATCATTCAATGTCATTACGTGAGGTATTATTTTGAGGATTTGTGGCTGAATGATGTGAGATGTAATTTTCCATCCTAAATATTTCCATGGAGAACTAAGTTGCACCTTTTCTTCTGCTATTTGTAAACCAACAGATTGAACTGCCTGCCTTACGAGCATTAAAGTGTCCTTCAGAATCTCTTCTCGTTCTGCTGCTATTAATATATCGTCCATGTAATGATAAGGACGTGGGGTCTAGCTTCTCGTACTGGCTGTAATGCATTTGCTACAGTCAGTTGACATATCGTTGGACTATTAAGCATTCCTTGTGGTAACACAGTCCAATGATACCGCTGAGCAGGGCTTTGTTGGTTGATGGAGGGCACTGAGAAAGCAAATCGTGGTGCTCCTTTTGGATGAAGCGAAATGGTAAAAACACAGTCCTTTAAATCAATGACTGCTATAGGCCAATTCGATGGTAACATTGAAGGCGAAGGGAGACCAGGCTGCAATGCCCCCATGGGCTCAATTACTGCATTGACAGCACGCAGGTCCTGTAGAAGCCTCCATTTTCCACTCTTCTTGACGATAACAAACCTTGGAGTATTCCAAGGGCTGGTGGTAGGCACTATGTGACCAGCTGCCAGTTGTACTAGCTCATGTAAATGCAGCAACTTTTCCTTTGTTAAGGGCCATTGATCTACCCAGATTGGTTGTACTGTTTTCCAAACTAGGGGTATAGGTTGCTGCCAATCCATGGCCCTTATTGAAAATTTGTTTGCAAAATAATGCCCCATTGACTTAAAAGATCATGACCCCACAGAGTACAGGGAACTGGCAAGATGTAAGGAGCAGTGTGAGCAATGCGACCATCAGGCCCTTCAAAAGATAAAATTCGGGCCCTTTGTTTGGGCTGCTGTAAGCCCCCAACTCCTACAATAGCAGAACTAGGGTATTTTAGTGGCCATTCAGAGGGCCAGTTGCTTGACCTAATGATGCTCAGCTTCATCAGCTCCAGTATCCACTAGGCCTAATAACTGCCTGCCATTTACTAGACATGATAATAATGGTTTGTCTTCTGATACTTGTGTAGTCCATAGCACGGCAGGCTTGTCCGCGCTCCCAAATCCCCCAATTCCATCTCCCATACCAGGTTTAGTCATAGAATGAAAAGGGATTAATTGTGCTATTTTTTGTCCTTTGGGGATAAAGCAGGGGGGGTGGGGGTGTCCATGCCATTATCTTAATTTCCCCAGTATGGTCAGCATCTATAATTCCTGGTAAAAGAAAAAGTCCCATCCGTGTAACAGAAGAATGTCCTATCAGGAGGGCACTGCGCCCGTCCCCAAGGGGGCCCATTACCCCTGTTGGAATAAGAGTTACGTCGGTATCAGTCAGTGTCTCTGACTGGGCGGTGGCCAAATCCACTCCTGTGCTGCTGGCAGTGGCTGGTCTGAGTGCAATGGCCAGGCAGCGGCCGGCCGATTCGGGACCGTATTTACTGTCATAGCGCGCGGGCTCGCACTCTTCTTCCCATTTCCTGGCAGATCACAGGGCCGTGCAGCAACAGGGAGTTTAGATCGGCAGTCTCTCGCCCAGTGTAGCCCCTTCCTGCACCGGGGACAGGGTCGAGTAGGAAGAGCAGGAGCATTTTTATCTGCTTTTTTCGGCTTTTTACAGTCCCTTTGTACATGATCAGGTTTCCCACAGTTGTAGCACTTTATTTTTTGAGCTATCCCTGCACCAAGTCGGGCTGCCAGGGTGTCTGCTAGCGAGGCCATTTTATGGCTTTCTGTCCCTACATCTTGACAGGCTTTAATCATGTCAGTAATGGATGGATCTGCATTCTTTAAGGATTGTAGGACAATCCTTAAATTACAGTCTGCATTTGCATTTTCTATTGCTAATTGCTTAAGCAAAGCCTCCCGGGCAGCTTGATTTTCTACTTGTCTCTCTAGCGTATTTTGTAAACGGTCAAGAAATTTAATGTAGGGCTCGGCAGCCTCCTGCCTAATTGATGTAAATGATGTGTTAGATGAATTAGTGTCGGGTATCTGACAGATAGCACGCAACACCGAAGTCTTAACTTGTTCAAAGCATTGCCTGCCCATCTGTGCCTGAGCCTGAGGTATTGCCTGAACCCCCTCTTCCATGAGTTCCTCTATGCCAATGTGATTGAGGTTATTCAGATTATTCATAGCCTGGATTATTCATAGCCAGTTCCCGGTACTCAGTCATAAACACGGTGTATTGCATGGGAGACAGAATTGTTCGTAACAAAATTTTCCAGTCGTGAGGGGTCATAATTGTCACCAATGGCAGCCAAACGATGATATGTAAAGGGAGACTGAATTCCGTAATTTCTCACTGACTTCCATAGTTCCTTCACTGCCTCGCAAGGCAGGGTTTCCCACTGGGGGGGCTGATTTGCATGATACAACACAGGAAAGGCTTGCAACGTATCAGCATCACCCCGTAATATTGTTTTTTTCTGCACTGCTCTAAAGCACCACAGTACGCTGTAGAAAAAAATTTCTTTCCCACTCCCTTCAAGTTATCATCAGGAGGGAAAATGTTCGATTTGGCATCCGGATCCACTGAACCAGGATCTGAAAGATCCTCTGGTTCTGGTTCGTCCTCATTTTTTACCACGTTACAGGCAGGCTGTGGAGCAGCAGCAGTAAGCGATATAACCGGAGCAGAAGGCGGCAGGGGAGCAGCGACCATCGGGGGCGGAGCGGAGGGCGGGAGCGGCGCAATGAGCGATGGGGGCAGAACATAGGGCGGGAGTGCGGCGAGCGTTGGAGGCAGAACGGAGGGCGGAGTGGAGGGCGGAGCGGAGGGCGGAGCGAAGGGCAGAGTGGAGATGAACGACGGACGTGGAGGGGAGGGCGGGAGCGCGGGGAGGGGCTGCGATTTCTCTTCTCCCCGGTCGCGGGGGGTTCAGAGCCACGGATCGGGTCCGGGCAGGGGCCGCTTCCCAAATTGGAAGGCAGAGGCGGCGGTGGGAAGGAGGTGATAGAGAATAGCCGGAAGCACTTCTTCCTTGTTGAATTTGTTTAAGCCCTTCCATTATTTGGTGCCAAGCAGGTAGAAGTTTGGCAGCTGTTCTGTCTTTAGTAATAGAAGCATCCCAGAGTTCTGTGCCAATTTTGTTCCAGAGTTCTCCATCAAGAGAGAACCCAGTTTTCAGAAATTCAGGGACATTTTTGCTTATCCATTTAAGAAAAGTAGCTAGTTCCGAATTAGATACAGGCTGATCCTGGAAGTTTAAAACTAACCGTAGTACTTCGAGATTTACTTGTTGCTCCTTCGTTAGTGAACTCCCCATAGCTCCTGACTGCTCACCTTCTGTCCTGCAGAATGGTGCGGGCGCGCGTGAAACAATCTCTCTGAAGTTCAGTCGGGCGACGCTGCCGGACCGGGCTCGCTCAGCCGCAGCTTGATTTGCACCATGCAGTGGGCGCCATTTGCAGTGTCTCGGGCACAGACTCAGATGTGAATGATCCAAATCATTTATTACAGGTTTTAACATCCCTTATATACTTTCACAATTTCTCTCGTGTAACTTTCCCATACGCCTTTACATATCAACAATATAACTTCCCAAAACAATCCTTAACCGTGCATACAGGCGATTATCCAATCAGGGCTGTGAATCTTCCCAAGCCATGCACTCTTCCTCCAATTAGGGCCTGCCATCATACAGCTTATTGAACTTGTTTTTCTCTTCTTCTCAGCCTTCCTTTCTCATGCTGTTTATCCTGTTCCACAGCTGCAGCTCTAAATATACTTTTTATATTCCCACAAAACCCAACCCCAAACTAACCCCTAAAACCTAACCCGAAACCGAAATCTAACCCTAACCCTAACACAGACCCTAAACCTAAACCTAACCCTAACACTAAACCTAACACCAACCCAAATCCCAAACTAACCCCTAACCCTAGCCCTAAACCTAACCCAAACCCTAACACTAAACCTAACCCAAGCCTAACCCTAAACCTAAATCCTGACCCTAACCCTAACACTACATTCTAACCCTAAACCTAACCAAAACCTAGCCCTAACCCTAAACCCAAACCTAACCCTAACCCTAAATCCAACACCAACACCAACCCCAACCCAAACCCTAACCTGTAACCCCAAACCTAATACTAAACATAACCCTAACCCTCACTCTAACCCTAAACTATAACACTAAACCATAAACCCGAAGCCCAACCCTACCCCTAACACTAATCCTCACCCAAACCCAAACCCTAACCCAAATCCTAACCCTAACACTAACACTAACCCTAACGCTAAACCTAAACTTAACTATAACCCTTACCCTAAACCTTACCCCAACCCCAACACCAACCCTAACCCCAAACCCCTACCCTAAACCTAACACTAACCCTAACACTAACTCCAACCCCAACCCCAAACCAAACCCCAACACCAACCCTAAAACTAACCCCTAACACCAATCCTAACCCTTAAACTAACACTAACCCTAACCCTAATCTAAAACCCTAATCTAAAACCCTAAACTATAACCCTAAACTCTAAACCCAAATGCTAACCCGAACCCTAACCCTAACAACAACCCTGACCCTAACCCTAACCCTAGAACTTTCCACAATTTTTTTATACTGGTTATAAAACCTTTCAAATCTTTTCAAATCATCAGGTCCAAATGGAGGAAGGTCTGGCTGAAATTGTTAATAACCGTGGATTCGGCTTGAAAAAGATTTGCATCTTCTACAGTTCGGAACGCTGAACACGAATCAGCCGGCTGCCGTGCGCTGCACTGCGGCTTTAATCCGCAGCCGGCTGCGGTCTGATTCCAACCTAACAGTGATTACCCATATGACACAATCCGTTCCTGGCGTTGTCGATAGAAATGGGGACGACCCCGAGGTTTGTGTGTCGGAAAGATTCTGTTCCCTTTCCGCTCTGCTACCGTGTGCAATGTATGTCTGCATCAGACGTTCATCTCCGTCCGCATTTTCATACTTTATTTCTGAAACTTTATTTCTGATATCTTTTTCTTTGTGAAACAGTCCCTATCAGTTTCCTTTTCGCACACACGGACGTTGCTGATTCCATTCCCAAAATTGTATGCTCTTCTCATCTTAGCAATGTAGATGAGAATTGTGGGTGAAGCTGGCTCCTCTCGCAGATTCAAATGTCCGTCGAACCGGATCGAGTATTTCCCCATCAAACTTCATCACCGGAGCATCTCAGATGAGCCCGTACGAATCTGAGCCGAACTGGCAACGAACGTCAAACTCGAATCGCTCTTAACCGCGGATTCTGCTTGAAATGCTTCAATCGTGGTTGCTGCTGCTTGAGCCGCTGAAGAAAGACGTGAATCAGCCTGCTGCCGTGCGATGAAGAGCGGCTTATCTCCACAGCCTCTGCGGTTATTTCCAACATAACAATGATTACCCGTATAACTGACTCTGTTCCTGGCGTTGTCGGTAAGATAGGGAGGACCCTGATGTTAGTGTGGGGAAAAGATGCTGTTCGCTTTTTGCTCTGCTACCGTGTGCAATGTATTTCAGCATCGGACGTTCTTTTCCGTTCGCGTTTTCATTTCTGACCGTTTTTGATGTCTTTTACTTTCCTCCCTGAATCATCATCTCTCCCCGTTTATTTTTCATTCACATGGACATTACTGATTCCTTTCCCAAAATTAAATGCTCTTGAGAGCCCAGCAATGTAGAAGAAGCATGGTGCCGCCCCCACCCGGACACACGCAGACCGTCCCGTGACCCGGATTCCCCGTTCACTGCGAGAGGCCGTGGAGGCAGACGATGGGGTGCAGGCCGGGGGAAGTGGCCGACTTCCCACCCCCGGCTCGAGCCTTCCCGCCCGCAGCCCTGCCCCCTGCACCACAGCCCATGCGGCTTCCCATTGAGCGGACTCAGGGTGCAAGCATCCACGGCGATGAGGACCAGCTGTGAGGTTCCGGACAAGAGAGGGGACAGAGAGCAGCCCTTCCCACCCACCCCCACAACGCCACCACCACCCAAAACACAAGACCCAGCAATCGGAGTGGGCCAAGCAAGCCAAACCCAACCACAAGCCCTAACCCTAACCCAAACTCTAACCCTAAACCTAACCCTAACTCCAACCCGAAACCCAACACCAACTCCAACCCAAACCCTAACCCGTAACCCCAAACCTAATACTAACCATAACCCTAACCCTAACCCTAACCCTAACCCTAACCCTAACCCTTACCCTAACCCTAACCCTAAAACTAACCCTAAACCTAAACTTAACCCTAACCCTAACAACACTAACCCTAACCCTAAATCTAACCCTAACCCTAACACTAACCCTAAACCTTAACCCTAACACATAAACCTAAATTTAACTCTAACCCAAATCCTAACCATAACCATTAATCCTGACACTAACACTAAGCCTACCCGAAAACCCAACCCAAAACTAACCCCATCCCATAACCCTAAACCTAACCCAAACCCTAACCCTAAACCTAAACCCTTACCCTAAACACTAAAACTATACCCTAACCCCAACCCCAACCCAACCCCAAAGCCAGACCCAACCTAACCCCTAACCCTAACCCTAAATCTAACCTTGAACTGTTACCTTAAACTGTAATCCGAACCCGAACCCTAACCCTAACCCTAAACCTAAACTAACTCTACTCCTACCAATACCCCCCCAAGCCAAACCCAACCACAAGCCCTAACCCTAACCCAAACTCTAACCCTAAACCTAACCCTAACTCCAACCCGAAACCCAACACCAACTCCAACCCAAACCCTAACCCGTAACCCCAAACCTAATACTAAACATAACCCTAACCCTCACTCTAACCCTAAACTATAACACTAAACCCTAAACCCGAAGCCCAACCCTACCCCTAACACTAATCCTCACCAAAACCCAAACCCTAACCCAAATCCTAACCCTAACACTAACACTAACCCTAACGCTAAACCTAAACTTAACTATAACCCTTACCCTAAACCTTACCCCAACCCCAACACCAACCCTAACCCCAAACCCCTACCCTAAACCTAACACTAACCCTAACACTAACTCCAACCCCAACCCCAAACCAAACCCCAACACCAACCCTAAAACTAACCCCTAACACCAATCCTAACCCTTAAACTAACACTAACCCTAACCCTAATCTAAAACCCTAATCTAAAACCCTAAACTATAACCCTAAACTCTAAACCCAAATGCTAACCCGAACCCTAACCCTAACAACAACCCTGACCCTAACCCTAACCCTAGAACTTTCCACAATTTTTTTATACTGGTTATAAAACCTTTCAAATCTTTTCAAATCATCAGGTCCAAATGGAGGAAGGTCTGGCTGAAATTGTTAATAACCGTGGATTCGGCTTGAAAAAGATTTGCATCTTCTACAGTTCGGAACGCTGAACACGAATCAGCCGGCTGCCGTGCGCTGCACTGCGGCTTTAATCCGCAGCCGGCTGCGGTCTGATTCCAACCTAACAGTGATTACCCATATGACACAATCCGTTCCTGGCGTTGTCGATAGAAATGGGGACGACCCCGAGGTTTGTGTGTCGGAAAGATTCTGTTCCCTTTCCGCTCTGCTACCGTGTGCAATGTATGTCTGCATCAGACGTTCATCTCCGTCCGCATTTTCACACTTTATTTCTGAAACGTTTTGGTATCTTTTTCTTTGTGAAACAGTCCCTATCAGTTTCCTTTTCGCACACACGGACGTTGCTGATTCCATTCCCAAAATTGTATGCTCTTCTCATCTTAGCAATGTAGATGAGAATTGTGAGTGAAGCTGGCTCCTCTCGCAGATTCAAATGTCCGTCGAACCGGATCGAGTATTTCCCCATCAAACTTCATCACCGGAGCATCTCAGATGAGCCCGTACGAATCTGAGCCAAATTGGCAACGAACGTCAAACTCGAATCGCTCTTAACCGCGGATTCTGCTTGAAACGTTTCAATCGTGGTTGCTGCTGCTTGAGCCGCTGAAGAAAGACGTGAATCAGCCTGCTGCCGTGCGCTGAAGAGTGGCTTATCTCCACAGCTGCTGCGGTTATTTCCAACATAACAATGATTACCCGTATAACTGACTCCGTTCCTGGCGTTGTCGGTAAGATAGGGAGGACCCTGATGTTAGTGTGGGGAAAAGATGCTGTTCGCTTTTTGCTCTGCTACCGTGTGCAATGTATTTCAGCATCGGACGTTCTTTTCCGTTTGCGTTTTCATTTCTGACCGTTTTTGATGTCTTTTACTTTCCTCCCTGAATCATCATCTCTCCCCGTTTATTTTTCATTCACATGGACATTACTGATTCCTTTCCCAAAATTAAATGCTCTTGAGAGCCCAGCAATGTAGAAGAAGCATGGTGCCGCCCCCACCCGGACACACGCAGACCGCCCCGTGACCCGGATTCCCCGTTCACTGCGAGAGGCCGTGGAGGCAGACGATGGGGTGCAGGCCGGGGGAAGTGGCCGACTTCCCACCCCCGGCTCGAGCCTTCCCGCCCGCAGCCCTGCCCCCTGCACCACAGCCCATGCGGCTTCCCATTGAGCGGACTCAGGGTGCAAGCATCCACGGCCATGAGGACCAGCTGTGAGGTTCTGGACAAGAGAGGGGACAGAGAGCAGCCCTTCCCACCCACCCCCACAACGCCACCATCACCCAAAACACAAGACCCAGCAATCGGAGTGGGGCGGGGCGGGCATGGGATGCACCGGAGGCATGACCAGTGAGGGAGGGCGGGAGAGGGAGAGGGAGGCCTAGCCGCAGATGGCAAGCCACCCCAGCAGCGCCATCTAGACTCTATTCGTACCGTTCAGCTCCGTTGGAGCTCAGTAGACCTGGCCGGATGTTGCATGACAAACACGGAGCGCCCTCTTGAAAACACAGCTTGGTACGCCCAGCTCCGTCGAAACCAGATAGATGAGGCCGTAGACTGCAAGCCGACACGGCTGCGCCCTAAAGGCGCCTCTGCTTGGCACGTCCAACAACTCCGTCGAAACATGGTAGACATGGCCGGAGACCGCATGGCGCACCTGCTGCCACCTCCATCCACCAACGCCACCGCTGGCGACAAGCAATCAGAACAGCCGTGGCCGGAAACACGGGGCTGGCGTTCCCAAGTGGCAACGGCATGGAAAACCAGGCACAAACATTCGAGATGGCTTTAGCAGGGTAGACCTGGCCGGCGTTTCCGAGAAGCATGGGCAGCGAGTTCTCGCCGCCGCCGTTCGGGTTAGCGCGGAACGGCTGTTGCCAGGTAGACGTGGCCGGCGTTTTTTAAACACACGCTGTGATTTCTCGTCGCCGCCGTTCAGGAAGCCGCGAGAGATTAGCCCGGTTCCGGGCACACTTGGTCGGAGACGGCTAGCCACCTGGCTGCGCCATCTCCAAGCCTCCGCGGAGCGCTCGACTCCATCGGAACCGGGTAGACGTGGCAGGCAAAGCCGCAACCGTACAGCGCCCCCTAGACACCTCGGAGTGCTCAGCTCCGTCGGAGCAGGGTAGACGTGGCCAGACATTGCACGACGACCCCGGAGTGCCCTCTAGGACACACCGCTTGGTATGCCCAGCTCTGTCGAAACAGGGTAGTCATGGCCGCAAACCGCAAGGCCCCGGCTGCGCCCTCTTGACACCTCCTCGGAACGCTCAGCTCCGTAGGAGCATAGTACACATAGCCGGAGATCGCACGGCACCCCGGCTGTCACCTCCGACTGCCATCGCCTCCGCTCGAGACGAGCGACCGGATCGTCTGTGGCCGGGAACACGAGTCTGGCGTTCCAAAGTGGCACCGGCATGGAGCACCGGACACAAATGTTCTGGCGCTGGGGGGAGCCGTGGGGCACTATGAGGCTCTACAGGGCGCTGTGGCGTGCTATGGGGCACCGGGGGGCTTGGGGTTATGCTATGGGGTGGTCTGAGGTGCTGGGGGGCGCCATGGGGCACTATGGGGCGCTGGGGGGAGCCGTGGGGCGCTATGGGGCGCTGGGGTGCACTATGGGCTCTACAGGACTCTGGAGGGCGCTATGGGGCACTGAGGGGCTGTGGGGGATGCTATGGGGTGGTCTGAGGTGCTGGGGGTTGCCGTGGGGTGCTATGGAGCGGTGGGGGATGCTGGGGGGCGCTGGGAGGCGCTGAGATTTTGCATGGGGCAGTGTGGTATGCTAAGGGGCAGTATGGGGCGGTGGGAAATTCTGGGGGGGCTATAGGGCACTGGGGGGCGGTGTGGGGTGTATCAGGGTGGCGTGGGGCATCATGGGGTGCTATGGGGTGCTGGGTGGTGCTGGGGGTTGGTGTCGGTCACTCGTGGGTCACTTGTGGGTCCCTTGTAGGTCACTTATGGGTCAGTTGTGGGTCTCTTGTGGGTCACTTATGGGTCACCTGTGGGTCTCCCGTGGGGCACAGGTGGACAATTCGTCGCTGACGGGAGAGTCGGAGCCTCAGTCACGGGATCCCCGGAGTGCAGCCACGAATCCCCACTGGAGACGCGGAACATCACCTTATTCTCCACCGTGTGCCTTGAGGGTGTGTGGGGTGGGTGTGGGGCAGGGTGTGGGGCGGGGGGGTATAGGGGGCTGGGGGGTGTGGGGACGCTATGGGGCTAGAGTCATTGTGGGGCAGAGGGATGTAGGGGGTGGGGGGGACACCGTGGGTCTCTGTGCCCCACTGTCTCCCTGCTCCACTCCCTGCCCCACAGGCACTGCTATGGGGCTGGTGATCAACACGGCTGACCGCACGATCATCGGTCACATCGCGTCATTGGCGTCGGGGGTGGAGAATGAGAAGACGCCGATGGCGGTGGAGATGGAACACTTCGTGGACATCATCGCCGCTTTGGCCGTTTCCTTCGGCGCCACCTTCCTCATGGCAGCCGCGCTCATCGAGTCCCCCTTCCTCCACGCCATGGTCTTCTTCACGGCCATCGTCATCGCCTACGTCCCCGAGGGGCTGCTGGGCACCGTCACCGTGAGTGGGGGGCAGCTGTGGGGCGCTATGAGGTCCCTATGCAGTCCTATGGGGTCCCTATGGAATCCTTTGGAGCCCCTATGGGGTCACAGTGCACCCTATGGGGTCTCTATGAGAGGATGGAGGACCCTATGGGGTGTCTATGGGGCGCTATGAGTTCTGCATGGGCCCCCGTGTGGTTCTAGGTGCCCCTCGGGGGCACAATGTTCTCTCTGTGGGTCCCTATGGGGCACTCTGTGGGCACAGTGGGGTCCCTATGGCTCTCCATGGGGCACTAAGGGGTCTCTGTAAGGCTCTATAGGGTCTCTGTGGGACTCTGTGGGTCCCACTGTGGCCCTATCTCACGGAACGAAGGAAGGATACAGGGAAGGAAAAACTAAAAACCAACTGTCGGGCGGATCCAGGGGTGGAGGGGGATTCGGGGAAGCTGGCCACCGACTCCGGCCGGAGCATCGTGACTGCCCTGCCCGGGGGGGCGGGCAAGAAAAAAGGAAAGAGACTGGGCTCGGGGAGCGGGACACGTACACGCGTACATACATACGTACCTAAATACGTATGTATAAATAATATAAAAATAAAGAGGTGCCCCTCACCACCC
The DNA here is from genome assembly GCF_038088225.1 of Cyrtonyx montezumae. Classification (NCBI taxonomy): domain Eukaryota; kingdom Metazoa; phylum Chordata; class Aves; order Galliformes; family Odontophoridae; genus Cyrtonyx; species Cyrtonyx montezumae. The sequence continues at coordinate 13,318 of NW_027072055.1, read as the reverse complement.
CCACCCACAAAAATAAAAAAAAAGAAGAAATAAATAAAAGATTTTAAATAAAAAGGTGGTAAAAAAACAAAAATGATAGAAGATATGGGTAAAAACACGACACGGATCTCGATCTGGGTGGGGGTTGGATCTGTGGGGGTAAGGGTGGGGGGGAGGGGTGGGCGGGAAAGGATGAGGGCCGGACGCCGAGTTCTGCCGCCGTCATTAGGCCGAGCCGTCGTTAGCGCCGCCTGGCGGAGGCGAGCGAAAAGATAGGGAAGAAACGGGGCCGGGGGTTGGAATAGGTGCATACGCGCGCGTGCACACACACACACACACACACACACACACACGTAACTACCTAACTGCGTACATAAATAACGTAAAAAGAATGAGGCACCCGTCACGGCCACTTGCCCCCCCGCCCGCCTAATAAAAAGATTGATCAAATGTTTACATTAATTATTTAATTAATTTTCAATTGGAAAGGCAAACAACGCCTTACGCCTCTGAGTGGTGGGCCGGGGCTGGGGCCGTGGCTGGGGAGGGATGACACGCACACCGACCGAGGCGACCTGACCCGGTAGAATGAACCGGCGCCCCAGAAAACCGCCACTGCCGCCGCTGCCGCCCCCCTTTCTCTCCGAATGTGCTCGTGAGCACCCACGCATCGCCGCCTCCGGAGCAAAGTATGCACTCTCTCCAGGCGGACAGGAAAAAAAGCCGAGCAAAGAGGACGTCAACTACCGGCAGGGGTTCGGACACCAGCCGCAGTTGACGTAGACGTAAGTGGAGGCACGAAGCGGCAGCCGCCCCCCCCCCACCCAAGCCGCACCGGGAAGGAGAACAAGAGAACCGAAACCGGGTAGACGTCACTGTAGACCGCGAGCCGCCCCGGCAGCGGCCTCCAGCCTTGGGCGCGGAGCGTGCGAGTCGGCCGGAGCCGGGTTGACCTGGATGGAGATCGCAAGCCGCACCGGCGGCGAGCTCTGTCCGCCACCGTTCGGATGGCGCGCTCAACTCTGTCAGAGCAGGGTAGACGTGTTTGCCAGAGATGGCAAACCGCGGGCCGCGGCACACACATCTGGCCACCGCCGCTCGGGACAAAAGAGTCGGCCGTTGCCGCGTGGACGTTGCTGGAGGTGGCAAGCCGCACCGGAGGAGAGCTCTCTCCGGCACCACCGCCGCCGCCCCCGCTGCTGTTTGGGAAGCGCGAGACGGCGGTGGCCGGCTAGATGTGGCCAGCGTTTCTAAAACACCTGGGCTGCAAGCTCCCACTGACGCCGTTCGGGAAGCGTGGGTCACGCCAGGTGCCCGGCGTAAGCGGCCGGAGCAGCGAGCCGCCCGGGCAGCATCCTCCAGACGCCGCCGTTCGGGGAGCTCGGCTCCTTCAGAGCAGGGCAGGTGTGGCTGGAGATGGCACGGCGGCCCGGCAGCCGCCTCCGTCCGTGGCCGCTGCTCGCAAGGAACGGCCATAGCCGGGAAGACGTGGCCGGCGTTCAAAAGCGGCACTGGCATCGTGCAGCGGGCGCCGCCATTCGAGACGCACGTGTTCCCCTTTGCCGGGCAGAACCGGCGTTTCTAAGCCTCCCGCGCCGCGAGCGCTCGCCACCGCGGCTCGGGAAGCGCGTGAGGCGGCTGTAGCCGGGTAGAATTGGCCGGCGTTTCCGAGACACACTGGCAGCGAGCTCTCGCCACCTCCGTTCGGGAAGCACGAGAGGTTCGCTCGGTGCCGGGCTCGCTTGGCCGGAGACGGCAAGCCACCCGGCTGCGCCATCTCCACGCCGCCGCGGAGCCCTCGACTCCGTCAGAGCCGGGCCGACCTGGCCCGGGGAACGCCAGTCGCACCGGCAGCGAGCTTCTGTCTGCCACCGTTACGGAAGCCTGAGCGGTCCGCGGCCGGTTAGCCCTGGCCGGCGTTCCCGAGCCGCACCGGCAGCGAACTCGGGCTGCCGCCGCCGTACGGGAAGCACGGTTCGCCGCGGGGCCCGGGCCGACCCGATGCAGAACTTTCGGGTGCGTGTGCGGCGCCGGGTAGACCTGGCCGGAGATGGCGAGCTCCCGCCGGCAGCGCCCTCTGGCCGCCGCTGCGGAGCGCGCGAGTCGGGCGGGGCCGGCAGGGGCCGGGCGGAGCCCTCCCGACATTCCCGAGCCGGAACCGGAAGCGACCGTCCGCCATCTTGTCGGCGGCCGCGTGGCGCGGTCGGGCGGGAGCGCTCCCGTTGCGTGTCGGCATCGCTCTCGCGTTTGTTTCCTTTGACTCCCGACGGACGCAATCCTAGGTCGGGTATTTGAGACCTAAGCCGCACCTAGGGCTCGCGGCGGGTGCTGCGGAGGGACCCGGGTGGACGGGCCGAGGTAAGCCGTACGCGCTTGGAAGGGGCCAAGCGGCGGGAGCTCAGGGTCGGTCACGGCCACCCCGGGCCGCCGCACGGGCTCGGGGAGGAGCGGGCAGAAAAGCCCCAGACCTCGGCATGCCCGCGGACGGCCGTCCAAGCGATATCCAGGCGTACGCGATTTGGTGGGGTTCCTTAAGGTACGGTGGCGGGGTGGGGGGGAGAGGCGAGGGGACGGGGACGAGGCGGGGGCGTGTCCCCGACCTCCAGAGGGAGTGCGGGCAGGAAAGTTCTAGCGGGTTCGCCAGCGGACGCACGCACACACGCTCAGTTCGCTCGCTGGCACAAAAATAAAAGAAAAAAAAACAAAAAAAAACGGCGGGAAGGCTGCGGCAGAGGTCGGCCGGTGGGAGACGGCCTCGTACGTCGGAAGGGGGATTGGTGGGGGGAGGGGGTCAGGGGAGAGCCGGGGGTTCGTTCCACTAGTCCAAAATGGAAGGGCAGCCCAGAAGACGGGAGGCGGGCCGGAGCGGGTCCGCGGTGAGGGGAATGGGGTGGTCAATTCACGCCGCCCATACGGCGGAGACGTGATGTCTACCAGGGCAGGAAACGGGGAGACGCTGGGAAGGGAGGGAAGGGGAAGGGAAGGGGAGGGGAAGGGGAGGGGAAGGGAAGGGAAGGGAAGGGAAGGGAAGGGAAGGGAAGGGAAGGGAAGGGAAGGGTAAGGGAAAAACCAAAAGAAGACGGCTAAAGCCCCATGGCTCGCTCGAGCGAGCGGCGTCCCGGCGAGAAGAAGGAAGAACGGGCGGCTGACAAGATGACTGATCTCATGGAAGGAAGGATCCGGGGGGAGGAAAAAATAAAAAACAACTGGCGGGCAGATCCGGGGTGGGTGGATGGGGGTTCGAGCAGAGCCGGTCGCCGAGTCCGGCTGTTGTCTGGACAAAGGGTCGTGACTGCCCTGCCGGGGGCAGGCAAGGAAAAAAAGAAAAAAAATAAAAGAAATGGGGTTCGGGGGGGTGCAATACTTACATACATACATACATACATAGATACTAAATTCGTATATAAATAATATAAAAATAAAAAGGTGCCCCTCACGACAAACCCTTCCCCCCCCCAAAAAAAAAAAAGGGCCAGAAACTAAAAACAAATAAAAGATAAATAGAAGGAAAAAAAAATAAAAAGATAAAGGCATATTTCTATCTTAAGACAAAAACCCAAAGAAGGCGTTTGTTTCAATTTCTATTAAATAAGTAGTCATTCTAATTAAAAAGAGAAAAACGCCTTTCACCACCACAAAAAAAAAAACCCTTCCTCAAAAAAAAAAAATAGTACTTAAAATAGAAATACTAAAAGAGACGGGTAAAAACATGACACAGATGTCGGGCGGGGTGGATCTTTGGGGGGTAAGGTTGGAGGAGCGGGGGTGTGTGTGTGTGTGTGTATGTGTGTTGGGGGGGCGGGGGAGGGGGGTAGGTGTTGAGGGTGGGAGACGACGAGCCCAGCCGCCTCATCACGTCTACCCAGCAGAAGAAGGAAGCTTCAGCCGGACAAAAATAATTAACAAGTAAAAATTAAAAACAATTACGGATAAATAAATAAATAAATAAATAAATTAATAAGTAAATAAATAAATGAAACGAGGCAGAGGGGAGGGGGAGGGGGAAGCAAGCGGGCCGACGGGTCAGCCAGCCAGCCCGCCCTCGTGGAAGAAGACGCCGCAGACAATTTGGGGGGGGGGGGGGGGCGCGATCACGGTAAAATAAATAAATAAAATATACGTGCACGTATAGGAAAAATAATGGAAAGAAATGAACAAATAGTCAAATAATTAAAAAAAAAAAATCTACTTCCGAGAGACAAACAAATAAATAATTAAATAGGAAGATATGAATAATGAATGAGAAATTAAAAGAAATATATAGGTGCTTTTATCGAAAAATAATTTTAAAAAGGAAAAATAATAACCAAGGGTGAAAACACATACATAAATCACTAAATTTTAAGTACGGTTTCGTGAAAAAAAAAAATAACAGTAATAAAAAAATCAATCGTTCGAAAAAGTGAAAAACGTATAAGTAATTAAAAAGAAAAAAAATATGTAGCGGACTAATTAATTAATTAATTAATTTAAAAAGCGAAATAAATATTTTGAGATGAATAAATAAATAAATAAATAAACGCGTGAAATAGATAAAAAATCAACAGTGGAAAATTAGAAAAGATAATTAAAATATTAAAATCGTGACCTAAAGAACAAAAAACCAATTAAGATACTGAAAATTAAATGACGAAAAAATTGATTAAAAATTTATGTATATATGTATATTTTTCTTTATTTGTTATTATTATATAATATATATAAAATTTAAAATATGAAAAATTAAATCTGTATAATATGATAATACTATAATATAAAATATAATATATAAATACATAGTACGTGATATAATATATAATTACATAATATCTATATTTATTATTACTATTCCGATATGCATACATAATAAGTATGTAAATATATAAATAAAAAATATGATGGAATGTAAATATAAAATATTATATGAAATATAATAAAAATATTTATTTATTGCGATACATATATATAAAATAAAATATATAAATAAATAAACGAAGAGTGAAAAAAATCAAGCAATAAATAATTAAAACCGGGGGAAAAGTAAATAATAAAAAAACTGAATAATTAAAAAAAATAATTAAAATGTAATTTCAAAAAAAATGTACTGTAAATAAAAATAAAAATAAAAATAAAAATAATTTTTTTCTGAGAAATAAATCAAGAAAAAGAAATTAAAAAAATTTAAATCGCGAAATAACGAAAAAAAATTAGTAAACGGTGAAAATTAATTAAATAAATGCAAAAATCGAATGACTTAAAAATTAAAATAAAAGATATTTTAAAATGTAAAATAAAATATAATGATATATAAAATATATAAATATAAAATAAATAATAGATTTTAATATTTTATATAAAATTTAATATTTTTATTAAAATACTTATAAAAATAAAAGTTTAATATTTTTATATACAATATTTAATATAGTAAATTAAAAGATAATTATCTATAATATGCATAATTATGAAATAATGTAATGCGTACAATATATAACTATATAGTTATTAATATTAAAAAATGAAATATTAATATCGAAGATATTATCATTATATCATATTATATATTTTTTCAGATATTAAATATTGAAATAATAATTCTTAAAAATTTAAAAAATTAATATTTGAAATAATTACATGTTAGGAGAAAAAAATAATTGATAAAAAAAAAAATGATGTTTTTAGGAAAAAAACGTGCGAATAAATAAATAAATGATTAAAAAAAAAAAGGCGTCGGGCGGTCCGAAGACAAAACCCCGAAGAAGGGGGAACACGCCCCCTTCCTTCCTTCCTTCCCCCGCTCCGGGGCCACGCGTCACGGCGCGGCGACAAAAGCTTGTGACTCTCAATAGATCGTAGCAAGGGAGCTGCTCTGCTACGTACGAAACCCCGACCCAGAATCAGGTCGTCTACGAATGATTTAGCACCGGGTGCCCCACGAACGTGCGCTACGCGGCGGGGGAAGAGGCGGCGCCACGTCCGGCCGCGCTCCGGTCCCGACCACGAGCGGCGCTCCGCACCGGCGGCGACGGCCCCGGGAGAGCCGCCCCGCCGGCTATCGCGAGCCCACCACTCTAGGCGCCTCCTCGGAGCGCTCGACTCCGTCGAAGCGAGGTAGACGTGGCCGGACGTTGCACGACGACCCCGGAGCACCCTCTAGGCAACACCGCTTGGTACGTCATCTCCGTCGAAACCGGGTAGACGTGGCCGGAGACCGCGCGGCGCCCCGGCTGACACCTCCCTCCGCCGGCGCCGCCACTCGCGACGAGCGACCGGAACGGCCGTAGCTGGGAACGCGGGTCCGGCATTCCCAAGCGGCACCGGCATCGAGCACCGGACGCAAACGTTTGAGACGGCTTTAGCAGGGTACACGTGGCCGCCGTTTCCGAGGAGCACGGGCAGCGAGCTCTCACCGCCGCCGGTCGGGTTAGCGCGGAACGGCTGTTGCCGGGTAGACGTGGACGGCGTTTTTTAAAACACGCGCTGTAATCTCCCGCCACCGCCGTCTGGAAAGCACGAGAGGTTCTCCCGGTTCCGGGCACACTTGGCTGGAGACGGCAAGCCACCTGGCTGTGCCATCTCCAAGCCGCAGCGGAGCGCTCAACTCCGTCGGAGCCGAGCAGACCTGGCCCAGGGAATGCCAGCTGCACCGGGAGCGAACTCTGGCAGACGCAGTACGGGATCCGTGGTTCGCTGCGGGGCCGGGCTGTCCCGGTCAGAGATCCCGTGTGCGTGCACGGGAACCGCCGCCGATGAGATTTCGGGTGAGTGTGAGTAGACCTGGCCGGAGATGGCGAGCCCCCGCCAGCAGCGCCCTCTGGCCGCCACTGCGCGAGTAGGGCGGGGCCAGCAGGGGCCGGGCGGAGCCCTCCCGACATTCCCGAGCCGGAACCGGAAGCGACCGTCCGCCATCTTGTCAGCGGCCGTGTGGCGCAGTCGGGCGGGAGCGCGCCCGTTGCGTGTCGGCATCGCTCTCCCGTTTGTTTCCTTTGACTCCCGACGCGGTCCTGGGTCGGGTATTTGAGACCTAAGCCGCACCGGGCTCGCGGCGGGTGCTGCGGATGGACCCGGGCAGAGCGGGCGGACGGGCCGAGGTAAATCGTACGCACTCGAAAGGGGCCAAGCGGTGGGAGCTCGGGGTCGGTCACGGCCACCGCGGGCCGCCGCACGGGCTCGGGGAGGAGCGGGCGGAAAAGCGCCTGATGGGGCGGGACCTCGACCTCCCGGAAGAACCGGGCGGCCGGGGAGATGGGTCGGCGCCGCGAGCGGGAAAAAATGGAAAGTCGGGAAAGCGAGGCGCTACGGGCGTGCAGACGTGCAGCCCCTCTCCCGCCCCCAAAAGGATCCCTGTGGGTCTCTATGGGAAACTGTGGGGCGCTGCGTGGGCACAACGGGGTTCCTGTGGATCTCTGTGGGGCACTAAGGGGTCTCTAAGGCTCTACCGAGTCTCCGTGGGGCACTATGGGGCAGAATGTTCTCTTTATGGGGTCCGAAATGGGGCTCTGTGGGGAACAGTGTTATCTCTAGGGTCCCTGTGGGGCACAGTGGGTTCCCTGTGGCTCTCCATGGGGCACTAAGGGGTCTCTGTAAGGCTCTATAGGGTGTCTGGGGGACCCTGGGTCCCAGTGTGTCCTTACGGGGCTCTATGGTTTTGGATGGGGCACTATGGGGTCTTCATGAGGTATCCGTGGAATGGGTATTTTTTGGGGGGGAGAACTCTATAGGGATGCGTGAAGCATCCGTGGGGCGGATGTGGGGAAGGATCTGGGGCAGCTCTGGTTCAGGTACGGGGCACAGGTGATACGGGGCTGATGTGGGACCCTGCACCGAATCTATGGGGGAAACAGTGGGGCACTGACAAACGCCATGGGGCAGCCATGGGGCTGGTGGTGTTAGATATCTGTCTTTCCCCTCTGCCCTGCATCTCTGCCCCACCCCACAGCCTTACAAAAAAGAATAAAAAACCCAACAGCCCCAAAACCACCAAAGGAAGGGCAGCCCAAAGGAAGGACAGCAGGCCAGGGCGCGTCCACGGTGAGGGGGACGGGGAGCGAGGTGGAAAAACCCCACGGCTCGCTCAAGCGAGCGAAGTCCCGGTGAGCAGAAGGAAGGACGGACGGGCAGCTGAGAAGACGATTGATCTCAGGGAAGGGAGGAAGGGAGGGAGGAAGAATATGGGGGAGGAAAAATCCAAAGCAATTGGCCGACGGATCCGGGGTGGAGGTTCAGGGAAAGCTGGCTGCCGAGTCTGGCTGGAGCGTTGTGGCTGGGAGAGGAAAAAGAAACGGGGTTCAGGTGCACTATACAAACGTACGTACGTACCTAAATACGTATATGAGTTATATAAAAATAAAGAGGCAGAACCAATCACTCCCCCCCCATGAAAAAAAAAAATGGACAGAAATTGAAAATAGAATATATATCTAAATACAAAGAAATGAAATGAAAACGTATATATATAAATACGAAGAAAAGAAATGAAAACGTATTTTTGTCTTAAGACGAAAACAAAGGAAGTATTCATTGTTCAATAATTAATTCAATAATTATTCGTTTTAATTAAAAAAAAAAACAAAGCGCCTTTCACCACCACCACCCCCCCAAAGAAACACAAAGCACTTAAAATAAAAGTAATAAAAAGTTCGGTACAAACATGAGAGACGTGGGGCGGGGTGGGTCTGTGGGAGGTACGGTTGGGGGGAGGGGTGGGGTGTTAAGGGGGGGAGGGAGGGAGGGAGGGAGGGAGAGGGGGAGACGCCCATCCCAGCATGGCCGCCCTCGTGGAAGGCGCTGCCGTGGGGTGGGCGGGGAGGATGGGGGGCAGGGGGCGCGATCGCAGTGATATAAATAATTAAATATATTTATATAGAGGAAAAAAAAGAATCGAACGATGCTATATTTTTTATAATTTAAAAATATAAAAATATAAAAAAAAATTTTACTTTCGAGACGAATATGAGAAAGAATTTCGACGGGTGGAAAAGAAATCAAACATAATTAGGAAAGAATTCAATAAATGAATGAGAGAATTAAATAAATGAAACGGAAAGAATTAAATTAATAAAAAAAATGAAAACAATAGAAAAGTATTTTTTGGGAAATAAATCATTTTCAAAACGGAAAAAAAATAATAAATTTGGGAACGCGTAAGTTTTCTTCGACAAAGGTGTTTGTGAAAACAGATTTGAAAATGGGAAGAAATCCTTTAAATTGTGGAAAATATATAAATAATTAAAAAGGAATAAAATTACTGCAAAAAAAAAAAAAGAAAAATAGTTAAAAAATATAATTGAAAAAGCCACGAAATAAAAATAATTTAAAATATATCATTTCGTGAAATTAATAAAAATAAGGAAAGTAATTAGAAAATAAAAGAAAAATAAAGAAGTAATTTAAAAATAAAAATAAAGAAGTAATTAGAAATGGAAAAGTAAATAATTAAAAAATTGAACAATGAGAAGAAAGACATTGTGAACTAAGTAATGAAAAGATAATTAAAAAGAGCTACAATTAAATAATTAAAATTGATTCAAGAACTGAATAGATATATATTTGGAAATGAATAAATGATAACTAATTAAAAAATAAAAATTTAAAAGCAATTCAAAACGGGTGAAAAGTAAATAATTAAGAAAGAGGATGATTTGAAAAGTTAAATATTTTGAGATAAAGAACAGAAATAAAAAAAACCAAAAAAAAAATTTTTACTGAAATAATGATGAAAAGTGAAAAATTAAATGATAACTAAAAATTTTTAAAGAATTTTTTTTCGAAATTTCGTGGAAATAGAAAGTAATTCAAAAGAGCAAATGGCAAATAAATAAGAAATTTAATGATGAAAAATAAATATATATTTTTTTTCGAAATAAATAAGTAAATAAATATAAAATATAGAAATAAAATATAGAAATAAAATATATGAATAAAATATAGAAATGAAATATATGAATGAAATATAGAAATGGAATATAGAAATGAAATATAGAAATGAAATATAGAAATGAAATATAGAAATAAAATATAGAAATAAAATATAGAAATAAAATAATATAGCAATAAAATATAGCAATAAAATATAGCAATAAAATAATATAGCAATAAAATAATATAGCAATAAAATGAACCTATAAAATAATATAGCAATAAAATATAGAAATAAAATATAGAAATAAAACATAGCAATAAAATATAGAAATAAAATAATATAGCAATAAAATATAGAAATAAAATAATATAGCAGTAAAATATAGCAATAAAATATAGCAATGAAATAATATAGCAATAAAATGAACCTATAAAATAATATAGAAATAAAATATAGAAATAAAATATAGAAATAAAATATAGAAATAAAACATAGAAATAAAATATAGAAACAAAATAATATAGCAATAAAATAATATAGCAATAAAATGAACCTATAAAATAATATAGCAATAAAATAATATAGCAATAAAATAATATAGAAATAAAATAATATGGAAATAAAATAATGTAGCAATAAAATAATATAGCAATAAAATAATATAGCAATAAAATAATATAGCAATAAAATAATATAGCAATGAAATAATATAGCAATAATAAATAAATAAACTCACAGCAGAAGATGGAAATTCAATTAATGAGTTCAGAAAACAGTATGTATTAAAGAAGAAGAAGTACAGAATGGGGAAAGTTTTGAAAGTATCTGAGTATTTCTACTTTGTGTTCTGGAGTCTTTCACAACTTGACCGAACGCTTTGTGAACATGCATTAATCCCACACCAGTCATCTCTTGCTATTCAATACATATTGCAAGGCTTCAAAGAGGAAAGAAAAAACGTCATAGAATTAGATTATACTGCATTGGAAGGAGTCCAGCTGCACAGATGACCATCCAAACATCGAACCAGCTGCCTGAGGACGTAGCCCAAGCAATTACTCTTCTAAAATAATTACGTCTGCGTACGAGTTCAATCAAGTCAAATCGGCACGTGCTACCAGGTGTACCACGGTCTATAAAAGAAGCAAAAGTTAAGAGGACGCTGGTGGAGGTGTGCACATAGCCCAGACTGGCTGAAGACTGACAAGTAGAGAATCCAAACCTCTACTTCAAAGCCAGCAGCCAGCCCCAGAACCTTCTAAATGTTAGATCTCTTCAATTAAGTCGAGCATCAGCCCATCCATTCAGCAGTAGTATTTCAAAACACATCAGCTGCTGTTTTACCTTCCCATAATGCTTACAGAATTTAGGTGCCCACCATCCTACTGAAACCACTACTGCAAAACGACAAAGACACGGTGTTCATACAGAAAAGCACAGACGGTCTTACTTTGCGATAGACAAAAAGCCTAATGGTGCTCCAGCTTGAGAATTATTACATTAATTACTCATTCAATCAGACCTTCACACCTAGCATCTAAGACTTCAAGGATATTAAACTAAAAAAGCGTCATTAAATAATTTCTACACTCCCATTTACTCGAGTTTCACGCTTATTTTTTTTCTTGTTTTATTTTTTGCTATACTAAATCCCGCCGTTCGATCACGCTCACACCAGGAGGAAAAAAAAATACCAAAAAAAAAAAAGAAAAAGAAAAGCTGCCCGGTAGTCAACTTTGGCCACCCGGGAAGGAGGAAGCGGCAGCCAGATACGAATCTGCATCATAAATGACTGCCCATATGCTCGAGTAAATAAACAGAGGAATGATGACACGATATAGAAAAATGTGTAGACTGTTTTCCTGGGGAATGGCCTCAGTTTATTACACATACGTGTTGACACGGATTGTCAAAGGCGGGTGCTTTCCAGGAGTCTCTAGAAAGAAGAAAAACCAAAACCAAAACCAGAATGTCACCGTTCACCGTTCGTCGCGTGCGAGTCGCTTCTGAGTATCATAGGAAAAAAAGTAGTGATAAAAACGCGAAAGGAACTCAAGTGAATGCCAGACTCAGCACGTAGTTGGTAAGGCTCGGTTATTCAGTACGGACACAGCATGGCAAAGCTAGGAAAGCATTGCTCGTTTCAACTGCTATTGCCAAGGTTGGGTACTTGACGACTCAATCAACAGAGGACGAAAACGGAAGAAGAAATCTCAACCGCTACGAGAACGATATTCAGAATTGTACCTTTGTTCCTCACTTTCAATTGAAGGCCGTAGGATGAGGGTCAGAGAAATCTTCAAACCGCAGTGTAGCTCTTTAATACAGGTCACTGTGACAGCGGGGTCAGCAACCACACCAATGAGCGTGCCCTCTTCCTTGGAGGAATTTTGGCACCTCAGACACCTCTCCTTTCTGTCTTATTCACAGTCTTTCTACGATTATTCTCCTCCTGCATATTTCTCAGCCTACCTGCTTGTTTTCCTTACGGTGAGCAACCTTCTGTTCAGCGACCATTTTCTCGCTCAGCACTTCCTCCACAAATTCTTTCAGCGTCACGTTCCCACCCACGTCAGCGACGGAAGATAATTATCATCCCGCTATTCAGATCAGGGCAAGTAGTTACATCCCTTTTTTGCCTCATTTTCTCCAATCTTAGCCTTACTTGGTTAGGGCCGGAGGATAAAGACATTCGAGTACAAATGCGCCCTTTGCTCTTACAGCAAGCTGAGAGACTTCAGTAGCAAACATACGTGCACAACTTCTGCCCGTTGAATTATCTTTCTGAAAGCAAATTATATCCATATACAGTGAACTATCTTTATTTCTACTTAAATATCTACGAGCCGTTACTGGGCTTATCCTCGCTCGGTTTCTCAGATGGTGCAGACCTTAATCAAATCCCAGACCCAAATGGGGTCCTCCAGACTGCCTGCTCTCCACTTAGAAGCAGTGGGAGTTATTGCCAGAGGTGGAAAAACTGTAGGCCGGCGTGGAGGAAATGTTTTACAATATCTGCCATATTAGAAAGCTCAGTCCGTTCTAGTTCGAAGTTGCTAATTCCTGTTGATGGAGCCACATAGGTCTCCACCATACCATTTTCCAACAATACTTTCTAGGCTGCCTAACAATATAAGTTCATAAGGTTGGAAAGGACCTATAAGATCATCTAGTCCAACCATCCTCCTATCACTATCTCTACCCAACTACTAAATTAAGTCCTTTAGCACCTCATCTAAACGCTTCTTGAACAGCGCTAGGGATGGTGCCTCACCCACCTCCCTAGGCAGGCCATTCCAGTGCCTGACCACTCTTTCAGAGAAAAAATGCTTCCTCAGGTCTAATCTAAATCTTCCCCGGCGCAGCTTGTGGCCATTCCCTCTCGTCCTGTCGTTATTTATCAGGGAGAAGAGGCCCACCCCCTCCTCACCACAACCCCCCTTCAGGAAGTGGTAGAGTGCAATAAGCTCTCCTCTGAGCCTCCTCTTCTCCAGACTA